>NC_079971.1:10557676-11757676 GCF_029852145.1 Microplitis mediator
AAATCGCTTTTTTTAATCAGGGACTTTCATTTGTTAATTTTGAGAAGAATGATACTTGATCAGGCAATTGTTTGTCATTTAGTTTATCAATACTTGAAATATATTCATATGGAAATATGCCTTTGCGCGTAACTAATTTGAATTGTTCTGGGTGAGGATAATGAAGTTTCGTTACAAGCTTTTCATCATCACCAATATTTGAAGCTAATTTTTCAAGGCTAGATGCCATAAATCTGAATAAGTCTATGAAACGTAATGTCACTGAAGTATTTTCAATCGATTTTGTAAAAGATATATATTTTTCTTTATTAATTGGTAGCAGAGTTACATCACCTTTAATTAATGTAGCTAAACTTTTAATTAAAAAATGTGAATCATAACTGGATAAATTGTGAAAGACCATGGGAATAACATGAGACTTTGGATAATTGACATTACAAGATATATGAGCTGGACCGCGATAATTACCAGTGAAATGACAGTGATCATAACACTTGTCGGTATTTGTAGTGATCGTTTTTTCACTAATATGACAAACAGCTGCCTGATCATGTGTCTCATGCTGTTGTTTAGTGAGTGGTTTCATGGGTATAGGATTTTTCAAATATCTTTCGTATTCAATAGCTAATTTTTCCAACTTTAAAATAAACCACCCAATACAAAATTTTAACGATTTAATTCAAATTTAGATAATTTATTATCATAACTGCAATGCTGATAGAATGCTACACTGTGTGGAACATGCTTCTGAGTTTCATCATCTCCTGGGGTTTTTTCTAGTGTACATTCCAAGTCTGCATACACAAGAAAAGGTACAGTGTCTTTGCATTGATAGTTTTTGAATTTTAAAATTTGATCTTTTTCTTTTGGGAATGTCATATGGACTTTATTCATTTTAAAACAGTCGTGAAAGATCTTTGATCAAAGCAAAGTGAAATTTAGGTTGAAAATTTTTGATATCAAAATCAGATGTATTTAATTTAATATTTTGTTGTACCATTAAGAGATGAATAACTTTTTTATCAGACTTTATGAGCTTACTTAGATACAAGGGAATGACTGTACTTTTTTCAGATTTTTTATTACAAAATTCTGACTCGATTCCGTAGACATTAATTGATAAATTATTTAATTTTTCAAATTTTGGTATATCATTTAAAGTGATCGGAAATTTTATACCTTCATATTTTAATATAGAACTAAAGTGTGGATATGATGATTTTCTCGCAGGATTAATATTATCAGGATGTAATGCCGCTACAACACTCCATAGAAAACAGTGTTCATCAAAATTCTGAATATTTAATACTACTTTTTTCGCTTGTATGTCCTTGGGTAGCTCCACAAACGTTGAATCTCCAGCTTGAAGAGGCGCATATCTTGACATTGTAATTATCAAACTGTGGATTTCAATTAACCTCCACCCAGAATCCTTTTGATTGAATTCCTCGACTTTCTTTAATAATTTATCGTTGACATGATCTTTGTACCAAGTAGCAAGAGATGTTGCATGTAAAATTTCTCGGCTCTTGGTGTTGAATGTCTTTGTTTCTTCAATGACATTATCAGCTTTTACATTTTTAAATTTGCAAACTAATTCGACATTCACTTTAAGTCCAGGAACATCTCTGAGCATATTCTCAACTTTTTCAATGATCAGGTCTTGAGCATCATCGAGAAAAGCACGAAGATCTGTATGAGCTTGATTTGTCACACATCCTGATCTGATGTTATTTGAGAATGCATTTTCAAGATCTTGCCACTTGATGAGACGTCGGTTTGCACGCAAGTCACCACCAGTTACTTCTCCACTCAATTGTGTAAATTGATCAGCATACCAGTACAAAAGTATAATATTTGCTCGTACACTTCTCCTGACTTGAACATTTATCTGAGGATCTAGCAAGATCTCGTTGAAGTAATTAATTGTATCAGCATACACTTGATAACACTTCTGGCAATGTTCTTTAGCTAATGGCTTATCACGTAAATCATTAAATGATTTAATTATTGAATCTACTGGACGCTGAAGCGCCGCAATAAAATCATTTTGTGCCATTTTTTTAAAAGTTCATCACTCAAGTTACTGTTTATAATTACACTTGAAAGTTTATCACTAGTATTGTTTATTAAGTGGTTTTTATATAAATAAATTAGTTGATAAAGTTTATTAAAAAATAAATTTTTAAAAAATCACTAAGATTGTTCATTTAAAAATTTATCACTAAAACACTTAAATTATTTATATATTGTTCAAATAACCACTAAAAATTGTTTATCACTGCACTAGTATTATATAAATTTTTGAAAAATCACTACGATTGTTCATTTAAAAATTTATCACTACAACACTCAAATAGTCACTTAAAAAATTGTTTACTAAAAAATTTTTGTTAATAAAAAAAATTTAAAAAAAAAATATAAAATACGCACACACAAAGAACTTTTAATCGTGAGAGATTCGTACTTCATTAAGAGAACTCGTACTTCTTTTTGTGAAGTATGCTCTCGCGCGGTGCTTTTATAGGTGGGGCGCGACTCATCAACTGCGCAGTAGAAAGTTCTGGCACTCATGAGTACCAACCTTAAGAAATAAAGTTTCATAGAAACTGGCAAAAAATTCCCTAGAAAATAACAAAGTACCAACCTTATAAAACAAAATTTCATAGAAACTTGGCAAAAAAATTCCTAGATTGTATCAACATAACCTAAGATCTAGATGGCGTGACGGAGAGTTTGACGTCATCTACTACGCAGTTAAAAATTTAACTTGTTCCGTCGAAAACGGAAGTCCGGGAACAATTGTCAGCATAATAATATTTAAAATTTAAAACATAAAAACCGGTCTCCATCTAGCGGTGCTAAAATTCATCTCGTCGCCAACTCGGGTCGCATCGCGAACGCGCGCGCTAAACATAGCGTCGGTTTCTCAATGCATCTTCGTTGCACTCGCGCCTTCAATATATCTCTGTCGTTTGGGTGTCTGATTTTTCCGTTCCGTCGAAACGACGACCCGGCGTTACCGCGTCTTTTCGTCAGTCGACCACAAGTCTTCATACTGTACACACTTGCTGTGAACGTTCTTTTCGCTACATTGCCAAGCCAATATTAAAATTAACAATAATTGTTAATTAATTGATTATCAATTACGAATTCGTGCCATCGTGCCAAGATAAGTATTAATTAATACGGTTTAATAAGTTTTACTAATTATTTCGTTGAGTTTCACTAATATTTCGGGAATTGAATAAAGACCGGGTGTTTTATTACGTCGTAGTAAAAACAAGCTGGGACTTGTTGCGCGTGGGTCTCACCCATCAAACATCGAATATTTAGTTGTGTTGCTATTAATTATTCAATAGGATTGAATTCGATATTTAATCTTAATATTCGTATTAATATTAAATAATAATCAATTCAAATAATATTGAATATTTAATAATTATTGTCTTACATTAAATTCCGTCAGTTCATCAATCCATTCGTTTACATCTTAATTACCTTGCAATAATTAAGCATTAATAATCATTATACATACGTGATAATCTTAATATAAATAAAACTAAAAATTGATTTATTCGCGCTAATAATAATCATCAACGCATTTGGCCGTTGTCATATAAATAATCATCAACGCATTTGGCCGTTGTCATATAAATATCATACAACTTCATTCGTACCATAGCCGCGTGCTAACCGCATCCATCAATCCAATTGATGAGAATTAAATTAACTGCAGTTAAATAACAATCTCTGTTACAAATTATAATAACATGTAATAATAATTTAGCGTCATAATATTGTCATTGGAATATCCCATTACAATTTTGACCTCTCAATTAGTACCGCCGATCTGATCAATCGGTAACATCGTCGCGACGCATCTCATAACACAAACATTTACGACGCAGTCGTTTCCAATTGAAAGCTTTCTACTATCATTCTCTCTCCAGTACCACGTACTGTATAATTGTCCCACAGTGGACAATTAATCTTTCACTGAGGAGATACAGACGTGTATATTCTCTGACATTCGGTGTGATCCCAGATCACACTATTTACGACGATCCGTGATCGCGTAATCTTACTATATCTTTACTACAAGTACACACACACACACACATCCACATACATATACATTCATTCTTGTATCAATTGTTCAACGAGTTACCCTCATTTTCATTATCTCAAAATTCTCAATCTTTCATTGTACTTCTTCAAAGGGTTTTATGCCGTAGTGCTTTCCCTATTTTTTTTGGGTCAAAATATATTCTTCGATTTTGATATACCCAAACTACGAGTTTTATTACATAATACCTATCACATCCTACCTATTATTTATAATAAATAAATCAATTCCAATTACTAATTTAAGTTAATTTACAGATAAATTTAGACAAAAAAAAAAAATAACATTCAATAAAAAAGGGAAACATTTTCCCACAAACATAACTAATGAGTCATGAACTAAAAATAGAATCGAGTGAGTCACCATCTTAAAATAAATATTCTACTACGCAGTTAAAATAGAAAGTTTTTTTCTCGGAACTGGATGAGTCATTATCTAAAAATAAAAATTCGCTGTTGCTAAAAAAAAAAATGATGTTGAAAAAATCTTGCAATTTCTGATTAGTGCGTGATAACTTTTTTTAAAATGCACTAATTATTCATATAGTAATCTCCAGATAAACGCAAGCTTGAATGTTTCGAAATTAAATCAAAATGGCGGAAATGGGCACAATAGTTAATTCAAAATGGCGGAAATGGGCATAATATTTAATTCAAAATGGCGGAAATGAGTTCAAAACAGATAACTATGATGTCAACGCGAGTTTTAATCTTTTCAAATATTCCCGCTCAAAGTATACATGAAGTAACATCTGTAAGGCCAACGCGAGTATTGATTTTTTCAAAAATTCCTGCTCAAAATACAGATGAGGCACCATCTGTCATAATACGAGCTCAAAATGGCAAATAAGAGCTTAAAATAGACATTGATTGACGCAAAATGTTGTCAATTAGCTGCGAAATGATCAGAAAATTGTCCTAGATACGCTGAGCTCGGCCGGTAAAACAACTGCCTATACATGAGGCGCCACCTGTCATTGCACTCAAAATAGATGTCAATTAGCATCAAAAGTCTAGATAAGCTGAGCTCGGTTGGTAAAAACGACTTTCAATTAGCATCCGAATGATATCAAAGCTGTCCTAGATAAGCCCAAAATGATGCCAATTAGCGTCAAAATGATGTCAATTAGCTCAAATGGATGTTAATTTGCGTCACTTAGTTCAATTAGTTATTGAAAGGGTTGACACAAATCAATTAGTTCAATTAGTAATTGAAAGGGTCCTCAAAATGGCGGAAAAGAGCTCAAAATGGCTGACATTTAGCATCAAACGGGCCCTAGATAAGCTCGATCGGTAAAAAAGACTTCCAATTTTCATCCAAATGATGCCAATTAGCGTCAAAAGGGCTCTAGATAAGTACACCAACAACCGATACATTATCATACATCGATAACTTACCATCCGCCGGTACAACAGATCATGCCCATCTTGCCCCCGTCGTAACAGAACCCGCTTTGTCTCTCTAGTGAAATTGCTCGTTTGAAATATTCGTTGTACAGGATTTTTTTTTTGTTATTTTGAAAAAATCAAACATCAAAATTAAAAGGATTATAATTTGAGTGTGAATTTGCATTATATCTGAGATATCTCGTAGTAAAAAATGAAAAACCATTTTCTTACTAAATCAGAAATAAATCTTTGAGCGCCTACAAGCATCATCAAAATAAAAATTATTTTTTTTTTTACTGTTTTTCCATTTTTGAATTAGTGTCATAAAAAAATTTATTGTCCAGGGAGGAAAAATTAATATTTGAACTTCAAAAATTGTTAAATATTAAAAATTTATGAGGCGTATTATAAAATTTATTGTTTGGAATGTTAAAATTTCCTATATTGATTGAAGACGGCATAAAAAATTATATTTAATATTATTATTATTATTATTATCTGAATTATTATTATAATTATTATCTATATTATTATTATCATTATCTATATTATTAAGAGAATAAGGAAAATTTTGTTCCCGCCATTTCTACATGATGGAATTAATTAATATTATTGAAATTGGTATCATTGGATCAGTTTTGACTTGAATTTGTGCCTTTCCATAGTTTAATTTATTTTTAATTGCCAAGTATTGAGATCAATAGATTTATCTAAATCATTCGAATAACATTTACATTACGCGAGAAAAAAGACGATCGTACTTATTTTCTGTAAACAAATTAATATTTTAATTATTCTATCACTAAATATGACTGAATGTCACTGAATATATAGCTATATTATTTATATCGCGTTACGTATTCTAAAATGATAGATTTTTATACTCCCTTTTGGTTTTAGGAAGCTTCTCAAAGCCAAAAAAGTGTGCATTGAAAAAAAAAGGATTCATTGGCACAAAAAATCTTTACTCGCCTAAAGAAAATTTTTACTTATCCCAAGAAATTTTTTGCATTGTGAATTGAAAACGAAAATTTATTTAGATCTAGAAAAAATGACTTGGTGCAAGAAATTATTTCTTGAACAAAAAAATTTTTTCTCGATCCAAGACAATTTCTGTATTTAATTCATAATGCATAAAATTTCTTGGTACAAGTTAAAATTTCTTGCGGCAAGAACTCCTTTTTTCTGCGTATTCTATAAATTTAGTAGTGCTATTTAGGCAGTCACGTAGTGACTGCAGGTTGCTCTATATTATTCAGAGAATAAGGAAAATTTTGTTCTAGCCATAGATATATGTATATATATTAGGGTGTGTCAAAAAAAAAAGATTTTTTTTTTCTTTAGGTCTCATAGTCTCAAAAGTTTCTTTGGGACCTAAAAAAAATCCTCCTAAAAAATCAGCTCAATATCTCGAAAATTGAGCTGGCGGTTCACAAATTCATTTTCCCATTTAAAATACACGTAAAAAAATTATTTTTCAGTTTTTCGAGGAAAAATCAATGAAAAAATTTTTTTTTCCGATTTTGACTCTCATATCCTTATAGGAAATCTAATTCCCTACAAAAATATCCTTGATAGTCATGCTCGTAACTATAATACAAAAAAAGTTACAAGCCTCCAAAGTTCGAAAAAAAAAAGATTTTTTTTTACTTATAATTGTTGATTTTACGTTATCGTTATGTACTTGGTGGTATTTTTTTCGAATTTTAATTTGCAATCGTTTACAGAAAGTCTATTTTTTCTAAGAAATGATTATTTTAGCATGCTCATAAAGTGAAAGAAAAAGAAAATTATTGAGCTTTCAAAGTATAAAATAATTTAAAACCGTGACGATTAACTTTTTTCTTTTACCTGTGTCAATCAGTCAATAAAGTAGATTTTCTATAAAAGATTGCAAATCAAATTCAGAAAACAAAATATACCACCCATTTAATAATAATAAAGTAAAAGCAATAATTATGCGTAAAAAAAAATTATTTTGTTTTTAACTTTGGAGGCTTGTAACTTTTTTTGTATTGTAGTTACGAGCATGACTATTAGGGACATTCTTGTAGGGAATTAGATTTCCTATAAAAGTATGAGAGTCAAAATCGGAAAAAAAATTTTTTTCATTCATTTTTCCTCGAAAAACTAAAAAATAATTTTTTTACGTGTATTTTAAATGGGAAAATGAACTTGTAAACCGCCAGCTCAATTTTCGAGATATTGAGCTGATTTTTTTAGAGGATTTTTTTTAGGTCCCAAAGAAACTTTTGAGACTATGAGACCTAAAGAAAAAAAAAATCTTTTTTTTTTTGACACACCCTAATATATATATACACGGAAAAGAATGATCTATATAAATTGAGAATGACAAGTAATAAAATGACAAAGTGATCAGTAAATACCATCATTTTAAATAGTAATTTTGTCATTTATGATTAAAACGTGAATAATCACAAGATAAATATGAAAATTTATTGTCTATGTAAGAAAAATTACTAATTGAACTTTAAAAATCGTAACTGGTACTTAGAAAATAGACGACACGTATTATAAAATTTACTATTTGAATGTTAAAATTCCCCATTTTGACAACCGGGTTCCGGATTATAATTTCAAATAGTAATTTCTAAAGTATGTTTTTTTTCGTATATATATATATATATATAGATATATATAGTAAGTTAATTTTATTAAATTTGTCTTGTTTCATCCCTTGCTTCGCAGCATACTACATAAAATATAGAAAAATAGCATTTGTAAAATTATCAAAAAATAAAATCTCAGATTGTGTGTGTGATTTTTTAAAATGTTATAAGGAGAAAAATCTACCTTACATACCATTTGAAATCTGTAATAAAAATTTAATATTTTTGTAGATATTTTTGAATATTATTTGAAGCACAATAAGAAATTAGTGGCCCAAGAATTGCTTGTTGAAAGGGATATGTATGAAGATCACATAAGAGGAAAAATTGCTGATCTACTTCGTCCACCGAGAAAGCCTAAAGTCAATGATAAAGGTATAAGAGCTTCTTACTATTCAAGTATTTAAAGCGATAAAATTTTATCACTCACTAATTTATTTATAAAATCATTTACGCGAAAAAAACCTAAATAAAACCGTAACTAAACCAGTTTATTTTTAGTTTACATAAAACTGTTGGTAAACTGAATTCAAACTGCTTTTACTCGATGATTTATTCGCTGTATGTATATTTGTACATTTCAATTTTTGCAGTTTACAGCTGGTTTATTTTCAGTTCATTTTATTTTGGGTTTAATTGGGGTTTATTATCAATATTTTTGTTTTGACAAAATAGTTTAAAATCGGTTCAATAATAGTTACATTCAGGTTCGGATTAACAAAGTTCAGAGTTTGTTTTTCTTTTTTGTATATTTCAACCATTTAATTAGATTTTATATTGAGATTTCTCAAATCCACTAGGAAACTGAGTAAAAAATGCTATTTATTATTATAGAATGTCCCAGGAGTCAAAGCAATAAAGTAAGTCGTGATGTCGATAAAACAACAACTTCGAGTACTTCAGTAAAAGCAGCAGGTCCAAATCGAGCAGATGATATCACTGTAGAAAGATTGTCGAATAATCAGTTAAAAATTATTGGTGACTCTGATGATTCCTCATCTTCAAGTAATAGTTCATCAGACGAATCCGAAGAGGGTAACCAATCAGGAAATAAGTTGGAGATAGTATAGTGGTAACATGTAAAATGTAATTCACCCAATAAATTATAGCTCTAAAAATAATTTAAGAAATCTTTGGAGTAATTATTTTAATCCAGACTTTGTTCCTTTAATAACTTGGAAATAATTTATCTATATGTATTTCTTATGAAATTTTAAATTGTCCAAAAAGTCCAAAACAAACCGAAACAGGCACAAAATTACCTTGAAAGATATAAGGTAAGCAGTGTTTTGATTAAAAATCCAAAAATGTTCCTGATTTTTTTCCAACATCGATGAGTAACTACACATGAATACTCATGAGAAAAATATTTATTTCTTATTGTATACTACAATTAAATCCAAATTTTTCTATTGTTTACAATATACGGTGTTCCCGATAGAGATACGTAGCATAAAAGCTATGGTTCTTTTGGAAATTCCAGTAAATTTCTCGCTTATTTTTCTAATTGTCTGAGGAACTACGCACAAGTACCCACAGGACTGATATTCATTTATTGTTGAATATTACGACAGAATCCAACTACATTTATCATTTACAACATACGGTATTCCCGTTAGCAATCCATGGCATAAGCGCTATGGTTCATTTGGAAATCCCACCAAATTTCTAGCTTATTCTAATTGTATGAGCAACTACACACAAATACCCACAGGGCTGATATTCATTTATTGTTGTATATTACGACAGAATCCAACTACATTTACTATTTACAACATACGGTATTCCCGTTAGCAATCCATGGCATAAGCGCTATGGTTGATTTGGAATTCCTACCAAATTTCTAGCTTATTTTTCTAATTGTATGAGAAACTACACACAAATACCCACATGACTGATATTCATTTATTATTGCATACTACCCTAGTAGAAACGTAATCAAGTATCTGGCCAGTAACTGGCTAGTTTAACTAGACTTAAGCTAGGAACTGGCTAGTATAATATCCAGTAACTGTCTAGTAACTGGCCAGTTTTACTAGATAGCAAATAAAACATGGCGACTCTTGTTGATCTTGAGGTTATTGAGTATTAAATATTGATTTTATTAAAATTAAAAATTATAATAATAACAACAACAACAACAACAATAATAATAATAATAATAATAATAATAGTAATAATACACGGAAAATTTATAAAATTTATTTATTAATTTATTATATTATATTTTTAAATATAAAACGAGAAACATTAATAACATAAAACAATAAAAATAATATTTATTTTTTTCGATTTCCCTCCCAGTCTTTTGCATTGCTTAAAATTACTCCCACAGCTTGTAAAATATCAGATGGATCACCACAATTGTGGGCTTTAAAAACTTCGTTCAATTGTTTTGACAATGAACAGTTGAGTCAATGGTTTCTGTGAGGTGTTCTTTCATACCAAAGTAAACAAATTCACCTGTCGTAACTTCATCAGCATCTGGCATTTTTTCTATTTCAAATGATACACTGCATTTATTTAGAAATGTTTTTGCACACATTGGCAAATCTGGGATAACTCCTCGTAAAATTTTTAATAATTCGTCTAGATGACAATCTGGAGTATTTGTTTTGATTGCCCACAACCGTAATTCGTTTATTGTGTCGATTTTTTTAACTTCATCCATTTTTTAAAATATATTACCGATTATTTTTATTTTGAAAGACACAATTTTTATTTTTTGTTAATTATTTGTATTGTTTCTTGATGTTTACTAAATATTATTCAACTTACAGGTTAAAGTGAAAAAATAAACATACACATACACTAGTATAAGTAGAACATCAGTGTGACCAATGTTTACGATTCAGTTATAGGTGGCGCAACTTCCAGTTTTTACCTAGTTTCACTAGCCAGTTACTGGATAAGATTGCTGGCCAGTTACTAGATATGAACGCTAGCCAGATACTAGACTTAATCGAGTAAAAAATTGAACATTTCTACTAGGGTACGATAAAATCCAACAACTTTAATTGTTTACAACATACGGTATTCCTAATAGAATTACTTGACATAATAGCTGCGTTATATTTGAAAATCCCAAAACTTTCCTAACTTCTTTTCTAATATGACAGAGTGATTAGCTTGCCAAGTCTGGTCGCACCTAAGTATTATAGTCGAATATTAGGGCGCCACTGGAAGATGGACTCGGCCTTCCAGAACCGGATGTTAATGTAATTTTATTATATGCTCAGGGTCGTTCGTAAATTTTATAATTTTGTGAGAGAGGAGAGGAATGATGAACAGGCTGAAATAAATTTATTTAAAACTTTGTTTTCGATTTCCATAATTTTAAGCACCTTGCTTATTATTTATTTTCCCTTAACAACAATTAATTATCTTATGACAAACTATATTTCTTATGACAAACTAATATTTCCTTATGACAAACTAATATTTCCTTATGACAAACTAATTTATACCTCGTCCCCTGGACGGAATCTTATGACAAACTATTATTTACCTCGTTCCCTGAACGGAATCTTATGACAAACTAATGCGTCCCCTGGACGTTTTTCACACATCTACACACACACGTATTTTAAGCGTCTCCCGGACGTAACACATACACACTCTCTTTAAAAAACCGTCCACCGGACGTTAAACCTTATTTTCCTTAACTTCTACTTTTTAAAAACCGTCCACAGGACGTTAACCCGCATTTTCTTATTTCTAGTGTCCACCGGACATATCTTAAACCTAACTTATATTTTTGTCCACCGGACCTAAATCATAAACACAATTTCTTTTAATTAACATTTCTTGACTCTACTTAAAACTCTATTTTCCTTTTTTACTTTCAATATCATCACAATCTTTTTCTCCCAAAATTTTATGACTCTAATTCAACTTTAATTCCAAAATAAAATTTCCACATTTACTCATTCTGATTACAATTTATCACTCCCTGAATTTCCAATTAACTCACTGATTTTACACATCTTAATTAATTAATTTTGTTGTTTAAATTAAGTATTAATTAATTAATTTTTCCTTATAATTTTCCACTAATAATTTTTCCTACTATTGCTATCCATTAATTTACTTCACAATAAAATAATCCGTTTCTTTCCATTTTACTCAATAACAATTTACCACAGTTCTAGCTTCCTTTTTATGAGTTCATTTTATTTAGATATTTTAATTAATTAACTTAAAATTAATTTATAATTGAATTGCGACTAGAATTACGTTATGAATTGACTAGAAATTCGGCCGTTGAGTTGGCGTCACTCGGGTCCTGAATTTTACTGACGGATTCGAGTAAATTAAAGTTTATTTATGAATTAATTCAGCGACTGGAATAAATTCCGGCCTGAATTAATTTACTGACGTTATCGAATAATTTATTTAATTAATTGTTTACGCGGGAAAATTATTTTATTCCAGCCAAAGGCCTCGGATAAAATAATTCAGAGTTATAGACAAGATGGCGAATAAGAGCGGCGCGAAAACTTTTGAGAAGACGAGGCGCGTGGTTGTAATGGCCAACGGCCTACAACTTCCAATTTATATATGCGAGGACCAACGGAAAGATATTAATTAAATTAATTATAATTAATTCTGCCATTGGAATATAAATTCCGGCCTTAATTAATTATAATTTTACCTTGATAAATTTTTACAGCAGCAACCAGATAAGACGTGTAGCTGATGTCCGGCTATTCCTCCAACTGTGGTCCAGTTTTCCTTACAGGTAAATCTGCTCTCCTGGTTCCTGATTGTCCGAGTTGTTCTTGCTCCAGATTATTAAGGTCCTCGTCTTGCCTCGTATAGAATGGTGTAGATGATGCGTCCAATCACTCTAGTCGTTCACTAACTTTCACTTAGGCGTCCATCGCCTTCGGTCGTCCGACTGACTCTCCCAATTTTTGGCACGGCAATCCCTTATAACTCTTTGATTCACCCCCGGAAAACTCATCCCTACTAACTTAACTAGCCAAAGAGAGGGGCGGATGTTCGGGTCTCACTGATTAGCGATACCCGGTGACATGTCGAATCACTCAATTTAATAAACCGGGTTATAATTAGGACCCGTTATCGACCGTGGACAAATCCAATTTTAGAAATAATTAAATAGTTATTGGAATCTATTTTACCCTGTTACACTAATTTCAATAAGTAACAACACACAAATACCCATATGCTTAATATTTATTTATTATTGTATATTACAATAAATTCCGAGAACGTCTATTGTCCACAAGATATGGTATTCCTGATAGAAATACTAGGTCTGAAAGCTGTACTTCATATGGGAACCTCAGAATGTTCCAAGACTTTTTCGAAGGTTCAATGAGAAATGACACTTAAAAACTCATAGAATAAAGATTTTGTCTGGTTAGCCATATAGATTACTCTTTATTTATTCGACGGCTCGTAATATCCGATTAGAAATTTTCAATACATTTACATTCCAATAAAGTTCAATACTTTTTAACTCTAGACATGCATTGGTACGTATACGGATTTGCTGCGACAAAAGCACAATACGCACCAATCCAATTTTCTTTTTTATTGGAATCTGTTGGTTGTTTTCAACAGGGTGATAACCACTGTATGAATCAGGTATAGTCATGTATGCTCATGCAATCTCATGCATGATAATTAATTTCTCGTTATATATAGCCATGCATGATTGATCATAATTTGACATGGTCATGCATGACGATGCATAATTCGTGCAGAGTCATGAATGATCATTCATGACTGAGCTTGGTCATGCATAACGTTGCAGAAATCATGTGTGTCTATTCTTTCCTCGTCATGCGTGACCATGCGCAATTGAACATGGATTTGCATGGGCATGCATGCCTTTGCATGAATCATGCGAATTCAGGCATGATCATTCATGATTAAGCTTGGTCATGCATGATATTGCATGGATCATGCATGACTATTCTTGACTTGTCATGCGTGGTTATGCATGACTATTCTTGACTTGTCATGCATGGTCATGCATGATTGAACATTTTTTGCATGATCGTGCAGTCATGCCTGGATCATGCACGATCATACCTGAATCATGCACGATCATGCATGATCAGGCATGATGATTTTTTCCTGGGTATTTAATATTGTGACGTCACGACGTCGTATTCTTGCTGTCAATCCATTTATTAAAAATCGTACATGCCATGCCATCTGGCTATGCATAAATTAATTAATTAGCAAATGACTTCCAGCCATTATTACGGCTGATGATTTTTAAATTTGAATGTAAATTCAAATTATTTTTATGAAATATTGTTGTTAAATAAATATAAATAAATATGAAATATCAACTGATGAAAAATAAATGATTATAAAATTTGAATATAAATTCAAATTTATATATTTTATAATTAATAATAAAAATTGAAATTTATTGATAAATAAATAAGTAAAGAAATAATGAAATAATGAAATGATAAAAATTTATGAATGTGAAATATGAAATAATGAAAAGAAATAATAATATGAAAATGAAATTATATGAATGAATAAATAATGAAAATAATGAAATAAATATGAAATGAAAATTTTGAAATTATTATTATAAAAAAAAATATGAAATGAATTTTGAAATATCTTTAAGAGATAAAGATATTTATTGTTAAAAGAAAAAGAAATAAAATTAATTATTAATGATATGTTTATTAATAAAGAAATGAAATAAGAAATGAAAATTATGAAATGTTATAATAAAATATAATTAAATAATAATTATTAATAAACAAGTTATTAATAATTAAAAATGAAATGAATTATAAAATGTTTAAATAATAAAAGAATATATTGCAATAAAGAGAAAAATAAGAATCAATAAATATTGATTTATGAATTCGACTCCAATGCTTTATGCGTGTTGCTAACTGCATTGGAAGTCATGAAAAATATATATATATATAAATAATAATTATAAAAAAATATTGATTCAATTATGACCAATGAAATAATTGGTATAATTAAATAATTATTGGAAGGGATGTTACTACCTGGTAACAGCTCTTCTGGAAATCGAAAAAGATTTCAGTTTCCTAAGTGAGCTCATTCGTCATTGACGAAATTTAACTTATTTAAAGGCAAAGTCCTTAATTTTATTAAATCATTAATAATGGTGATTTAATTGTTTATAAACTGAATTATTAAAATATAATTCAGAAGTTTTTTTAAAATAATTGTTGAATTATTCAAAAGTAGTAATTCATTTAATTAATAAATAATTTTGATAAACATTCCATCGATTATCAAATCTAATTTGAATTATTTAAAAATAATTCATTTAATAAATAAAATTCAATATTGATAAAATTACATCAATTATCAAGGGTTGAGAAGGAGAAATAATAAATAACAAATCAAATAAATAATTATTGATAATAATAATAATCATCAAATAAATCAAGGTAACAATTTAATTAAATAAATATTTAATAATAAATTGAAATGATAAATTGATTGTTTAAATAAATTGTATAACAAGTGAAATCGAGAGCTAAATCATTTTATAACGCGTTAAAAATTGTAAACCGCATTTAATTGTCTAATTCAAATTTAATTTGTTTTGTAATAAATTTTAAATAATTGTTTTGATTTAAATAAATTTGGAAGTTGTTTTAATTTTGCTTTTATTATTTTACTAAATTAATTAAATTTTATTTGACTTAATTTTTAATAATTTTAATTATCTCTTAGACAACGAACCGTAAGTAAATTTATTTTTTTTTTTAATTTTATTTTTAATAAACAGTCATCCTTATAGCTCCGTCCCAGTTATTTCGCTCGGCGAAGGCTAAACAGGAGCACAACTCTCAATATGTGTTATTTTGACGTAACAATATAATGAAAACATGAAAATATACTATTCAATATAGTTTAAAGCTTCTTTTATTCTGTAAGTTCTCCGGAGAAAACACTTAAGAGCTTTTTTTTAGAGAATTTAGTTTCCTACAAGACTAGGTACTTCGATTTTCGAAAAAAAAAATTTTTAATACTTTTATTTTCAAAAAACAAAAAAAATTATTTTTTTACATGCTATTTGAATGGGAAAATAAATATTCGTTGAGCTCTTAGTAGAATTGAGATTTCGAGCTGCACTTTTGGAAGGATTATTTTTATACCTAAGACTAACTTTTGAGACCATAAGAAAAAAAATTATTATTTTTTGAAACACCCTGATATTTATATATATATATATTTTTTTCAATTTATCTATAAATTGTCTTATTGACAAGGTTATTTGCATGTTTGCATGTTTAGGTTTCCACTACATTTAAATGGTGTATTACCGTACGATGGACGGTGTGGCTCAATAAGTTATAGATCAAATTGAACGGAATATAGTATAGTGCCGAATAGCTCAACTGGTAGAGCAAATTGAGGAATTTTCTTTGACAATGATAAATCATTGCGAATACAACAAAAAAAAAAAATTTGTCCAAAATTTTTTTTTTTTCAATTTCTTTCGACAATCAATCTTTTTGATCAAGGAAATAAAGATTATCGGTAAAAAAAAACATTTTTAAATCGAAAAAATGAACAAAAACCGAGAAACTACCAATTATGGCGATTTTTGATAAAACCGATAAATTTGAAGCTTCGGGAAACTAAGAAAGAAAAATCGCAGTGATTTGAAATTTTTAGAGTTTTTTCAGGACATTTTGAGGTTGAAAAAAAAACGAAGATATCCTTTGATCATCCGTTATATCCAGTTATAGCAAGATTTCCGAATATCTTTGAATTTGCGAATTTCGACCAGTTTTTTACTCCCTGGTTAAAAAAGAGAATTAAAGAGGATTAAAAATGAATTGAATCCTTTTTAATTCTCTTCAGAGAATGAAATAGAATTAAGGAGAATTCATATTTAGAAATTTTCAATACTTTTAAATTCTCTTCAGAGAATTAAATAGAATTGAGGAGAATTCATATTTTAAAATTTTTAATACTTTTAAATTCTCTTCAGAGGATTAACTAGAATTAAGGAGAATTCATATTTTGAAATTTTTAATACTTTTAAATTCTCTTCAGAGAATTAAATAGAATTGAGGAGAATTAATATTTTGAAATTTTTAATACTTTTTAATTCTCTTCAGAGAATTCAATCGAATTGAGGAGAATTCATATTTTGAAATTTTTAATTCTTTTAAATTCTCTTCAGAGAATTAAATAGAATTGAGGAGAATTCATATTTTGAAATTTTTAATACTTTTAAATTCTCTTCAGAGGATTAACTAGAATTAAGGAGAATTCATATTTTGAAATTTTTAATACTTTTTAATTCTCTTCAGAGAATTCAATCGAATTGAGGAGAATTCATATTTTGAAATTTTTAATTCTTTTAAATTCTCTTCAGAGAATTAAATAGAATTGAGGAGAATTCATATTTTAAAATTTTTAATACTTTTAAATTCTCTTCAGAGAATTGAATAGAATTGAGGAGAATTCATATTTTGAAATTTTTAATACTTTTAAATTCTCTTCAGAGAATTAAATAGAATTGAGGAGAATTAATATTTTGAAATTTTTAATACTTTTTAATTCTCTTCAGAGAATTCAATCGAATTGAGGAGAATTCATATTTTGAAATTTTTAATACTTTTAAATTCTCTTCAGAGAATTAAATAGAATTGAGGAGAATTCATATTTTGTAATTTTTAATTCTTTTTAATTCTCTTCAGAGAATTAAATCGAATTGAGGAGAATTCATATTTTGAAATTTGTAATGCTTTTTAATTCTCTTCATATTAATCGAAAAGAATAAAGAACTATTCTCAAGAAAAATATAGAGAGCCCGAACTGGGATGGATATCCCGAATTGTCCATGGGGAAGACCACTGGTTATACCAAAAATAATATATTATCTATACCAGATATATATATATATAGGACGTGGTGCAGGGTATACTGCGCCACTACCAGTAGGTACTTCCCACTCTGCTACGCAAAGTTCACTTGGTAGCAGTAGAGTGAAGACTGACGATTAACGTCCGCTGCATTTGCTTTTAACACTTCTACTATAAGTGTCCATATCCAAGAAGCCCGCACGCTCTAGCGGTGAGCGCGGAACTAACTTTCGCTCACTTACTCTCTCCCGCCAGATTGTCGGTCGGCGAGCGTCTCACGATCACTCTTACATTTTTTTCCCGTTGCCTTTTTCTCTTTTAATTACTTTTTTTTTCCACAAATTTCTACATAAAAAAAAATAAAATTTCACGTATAAAATTATTATTTCTTTTCTTTCCCAGAATAAAATTTTAATATATAAATAATTACTAATCATTATTATTTTGTTTTTTCAAAGTTTAAGGCCATTCTCAGACAGTGCCCCCCACTTTTTAAAAATTTTGAATGACTTTCAACTGTTATAAGCGTATCAAATTTTTAGCAATTAATTAAAAAAAAATTGAAGCATTAATTGAAAAAAGGACAACGTAGTTGTAATTTCGCCGATATATAGATATAAAAAAAAAATTATTTACACTTGATATCAATTCGAAGTTAAACAAAATTCGTTAAATAAATTTTCGTGAAATCGTCCTGTCAATTTTATAATTAGAATTTTTTAATTTTGTTGGGTAAGTAATTTTTTCTAAATTCTATATCGCAACGAAATTACGACTACGTTGTCCTTTTTTCAATTTAAATTTTGATTTTTTTTTAATTGATTAATAAAATTTTAATACGGTTATGATAGTTGAAAGTCATTGCATATTTTTAAAAAGTGGGGGGCACTGTCTGAGAATGCCCTTAAAAGAAAAATAATTTTTTTTGTTATGGTGACAATTCTCTCGAATTCTCGGCGAGAACAGGAATTGCAACATGACTTTGAAATTAAAAAAAAATAAGATGGAATATAACTTTTTCGGATCCTGTTTTATTCTCTCGAATTCACGGGAAGAACAGAAATTGCAACATTATTTTAGAATTGAAAAGAATTAGTTAGAATTGAATTTTTCCGAATCCTCTTTTATTCTCTTGAATCCTCTGCGAGAACAGAAATTCAAAGTTATTTTAGAATTAAAAAGAATTAGTTAGAATTAAACTTTTTTGAATCGTCTTTTATTCTCTTGAATCCTCCGCGAAAACAGAAATTGAAAGTTATTCTAGAATTAAAAAGAATTAGTTAGGATTAAACTTTTTAGAATCCTCTTTTATTCTCTTGAATCCTCCACGGGAACAGAAATTAAATATTATTTTAGAATTAAAAAGAATTACTTAGGATTAAACTTTTTAGAATCCTCTATTATTCTCTTGAATCCTCCTTGGGAACAGAATTTTAATATTATATTAGTATTAAAAAGGATTAGTTAGAATTAAACTTTTTCCAATCCTCTTTTATTCTCTTGAATCCTCCACGGGAACAGAAATTAAATATCATTTTAGAATTAAAAAGAATTAGTTAGGATTAAACTTTTTTGAATCCTTTTTTATTCTCTTGAATCCTCCGCGAGAACAGAAATTCAAAGTTATTTTAGAATTAAAAAGAATTAGTTAGGATTAAACTTTTTTTAATCCTCTTTTATTCTCTTGAATCCTCCACGGGAACAGAAATTGAATATTTTTTTAGAATTAAAAAGAATTAGTTAGAATTAAAATTTTTTGAATTCTCTTTTATACTTTTGAATCCTCCGCGCGATCAGAAATTGCAATATTATTTTAGAATTAAAAAGGATTAGTTAGAATTAAACTTTTTCCAATCCTCTTTTATTCTTTTGAATTCTCCACGGGAACAGAAATTGAATATTTTTTTAGAATTAAAAAGAATTAGTTAGAATTAAAATTTTTTGAATCCTCTTTTATACTTTTGAATCCTCCGCGCGATCAGAAATTGCAATATTATTTAAGAATTAAAAAGGATAAGTTAGGATTAAAAATATTTAATCCTTTTTTATTCTTTTTAATCCTAAAACGATAATAATTTTGTCGCTAGATGATGGAGAATTAAAAAGGGTTCATTTTATGTTCGATCTGAATTCTCCGGAGAATTAAGAGTATTAAAGAGTATTAAGGAGTATTAAGTATGTGTGCTTTTTTAATCCTTTTTAATTCACTTTTTTAACCAGGGCTAAACAATATCGCTTTGAAAAAAATTTTTTTATCAAAAGCCACTCATTTAGCCTTATAGAGAATGTTTTCCAGTTTTGAAAACCCTGCTTCGATTCTCTGTACGATCAATACGTCCGGAGTTATTGATTATCAAAGCCAAAATGGACTTTTTTGCTTTGATCAATGATAACTCGGCGCCAAACCGTCGTAGAGACTTTTTCAGGCCGCTAAATGAAAGGGCATAAAATTTCCTAAAAGAGTCATAAAGTCAGATTATTCAAAAAAATTTATTGACGCCCATAAAGATATTGAGAGACCGGCAAAAATTTAGAAATTTTTTTTTTCGTCGATTTTCTTATGATTACTCCGGAACTGTGTATGAAATTTGAGGTCCAGATCTGAAAACTAGAAACTTGAGGCTACAATTTACTTTTTTTACTTTTCTTCTGCGACCAATTTTCACTGAATTACAGCATGTTGAACATCACGTAAGAATTTCGGATTTTTTTTCTATCCCTTAATTTTTGTGACCAGTGTATATTAGGGTGGCCTAAAAAAACCGACTATTTTTTTTTTAATTCTCTCATGAAAATTTGTTGATTCAAGATGTTTTAAGGAGCCTCTCCCAAAATCAGCACGATAAAAAATTCTCAAGAGGTCACTCACGAATTTTGAAAATATCAAAAATGATCGAAATTCGGATTTTTTGTTCTAAATTTCTGCTTTTTCGTGGCAGCTATAGTTCATATTTATGAAATCATGACTATGTTGGAAATTTCAGCCCAAAATTTAAATATTTAAACGTCGCTCAAGAATTTTTAATGTTTCTGAGTACTGTCTCTTGGATGTTTTCGAGCGACCCTTGAATATTAATAATAAACCTTCTTAATTTTTTTATCATCAATTTGTAACATAATGAAATGATAAGTTATTTACATACTTTTTTATTTTTTAATTCAATTTTTAGATTTTTTTGCTTATTCAAAACTTACCCAATTTTATTGTTTAACACTGTCCTGGATATTTTCGGTTATGTAAAAGTTATATTTAAGTGAAATGACAATAACTAAGTTATAAAAAAATACAAAAACTAATTCAAAGTATTAGTTACATATTATCAGTTAATATTCAAAATTCTTGAGCGCTGGTTAAATATTTAAATATTAGCTTGAAATTTTCAGCATAGTCATCATTGTATAGATATAAAATATTACTGCTACGAGGAAGAAAAAATTTAGAAACGAAAAATCCAAATCCCAATCATTTTTGATATTTTCAAAATTCGTGAGCGACCTCTTGAAAATTTTTTATTGAGTTGATTTTTGGAAAGGCTTCTTAAAGCATTGTAAACCAACAAATTTTCATAGGAGACCCGGAAAAAAAAATCTGTCTATCGGTTGACCCTGCGGGCCAGCCCCAAAACTTCCCGCTGTTTTCGAGCTCAAGGAGCTCGAAAACTTTGTTGTGAATGCATTTTCGAGCTCTTCGAGCTCGAAAATACTTTTGTATCCCATTGTTTTCGAAAGAAAACGTTTTTAGCATTTCTTTCTCCCACGATATATCACGAACGAATTGACCGATTTCGATGGTTGAGGCGGCAATCGACGTGTTTTATTGAGTTCTAGAGCTGATTAGACTTTGAAGTCGATCGTTCGAGTCGTATCTGAGAAATCAATAAAAAACTAAAAAAAAAATTTTTTTTTCCGTAAATCGCCAATATTTTCGAGTCTACTTGATCAAATGATCTGAAATTTTCAGAAAAGTTGATGGCCAACAAGCTCTTTCGATTGCCGCCTTAACCATCCAAATCAGTTCATTAGTTAAAAAGTTATAGACCGGTCACACATATACACACACACACACACACACACACACACACACACACACACACACACATACATACAGACAGTCGGACATCATTCTGAAAATAGTCAGAATAGCTTCCTAGGACCTCAAAACGTCGACATCTGATGAAATTTCGATTTTCGCAAATCGGGGTGAAAACAATAACTTCCTAATTTTTCGGAAATCGTCGATTTTCTTAGCGGGAAGTTAAAAATAGTCGGTTTTTTTGGGCCACCCTAATATATATGGGGCATTCTACGCCGAATCGACTACTTTGGAACCCGACCTTTTTAGATTTGGCTGAAAATTTTTTCTCATTTTCTACCCCATCAAACACGTTTCTCATAATTTTGTCAAATTTTTTCACCCAACCAAAAAAATTGTAAATTTTTGAAAAAAATGGCTTTTTTTATTTTAAATAGCAATAACTTTTTCAAAATTTGACCGATTAGAACGTTTTTTTTTTTAATTTTTGATTTTAAATGTCCTTTTCGAAAAAAAATACAAAAAAAATTATTGCAACCTATCTTCATTGTTTTTTCGTAGATTTTTGGAAAAAATCAAATATTTTTTTATGGTTACCATTTTTGATTTTTGAATTTTTTTTTTATAAAATTGTTTGACATTTTCTACAAATAGTTAAACAGGGAGGCTTTGGGCCCAGGAATTAAAACAGGGTCCTACTTTACCGACCTAGGATAAGTACCTGATGTCAGCAATGTAGATTTGTTTCATCGACATTTGAGCCGGGTGTTGGTAATGTAGATTTATTTTATCGATATTTGGGAGCTTTTTTGTATATTTATGGTAATGTAGATTTTATTTGTTTTATCGATATTTTAGCCTGATGTTGGTAATGTAGATTTGTTTTATTGATATTTGAGACCTTTTTTCATTATTTATTGATATTTTTGGGGCCTTTTCTCTTATTAATGATAATGGAGATTTGGTTGGGGCTTGCTCATGATAATGCAGACTTGGTTGAGGCCCAACCATGGTAATGCAGATTTGACTGGAACCTGATCATGGTAATGCAGGTTTTGTTTGGGGGCCTGTTTTCTCTCATCGATAAAAGTAGATTTTGGGACTTAGCGGATAAATAAGGACTTTTTACGATATATTTCCAAATTTTACGATTTTATGCAGGATAGGGAGGGGGACATGGTGGGAGGTCGAACATTCGAGAATGTTCTCGATTTTCCTACGCGCATATTGGTGGGGGTTTATTTTTCAATCCTGATTATTCTAAATTTTTAACAGCTGTAAGGGGGGTGGGTTATGGGCAAAATTTAAAAGTTTTTCCAAGAATAGTTTTTTATTAGAAGTAGGTGTTTTAACGGTTGATCTAACCGGTTTTGGACCAATCATTTTTTACTTTGTATCCTCAAATTATGTTTGCTGTAGGAATCCCCCACAAAGAGCATTTTTTAAGTGGGGATCATCACTATGAAAACTTGAGTTTTTATCATAATCCACACAGTTATGTAGAGATTTTGTTCTGTGAGAAGTAACTATGATGTCGTGTTTAAAAAGTAAGATTTTTTTAATTGTAAAACTATTAAATATATTCAAAATTTGATTACTTAAAATTAATATTTGGAATACTTGCTTAGCGAATAATGGATCTCTCAAAAGTAAACGAGGCCATCGAATTACCCATATTTTTACCAACCAAAATGCTGAATGAATTGGAAAGAGATGGATTATCAAATAACCGCTTTCAAAAATGCCAATACCAAATTCGGATTAAGAATAGTTGTGTTATGTCCGACTATTAATTATTTAATATTTGGTTTGCGTGGATTAGGCGTTCGGACTAACCAATGCAATTTTTGGCTCAAATGTTCAGTTCAAGCCGTATTTATTTGTTTAGGGATACGTTTCGACATGGATTTTCTTTTGATTCTAATTTATATTCAAACAGAGGTATCTTTCTAAATGTATGAATATGCTATTTGTTCATTGATAAATACAATTGTAAAATTATAGCTTCCTTTTTCCGCTCAAATTTTGAGGCTGATTGAAATGTTGTTATTAAGTCAAGAAAGATAAAATAGCCACTTATGAACTTCTTACCTTTGAGTTGTTTTCTCTTTTGATTACTTTTACTAGGATATTCTTTCGAAGTAGATCTCTTAATCCTTGAATGTGATCTCCTGACATAGACCCTTGGATTGGCTGCTGTCTTTCTCGTACAATCCGGTCTTCACGTAGGAATAGGATGTTAATATTAACTAACTTATTTTAATTAATCAAACACAAAAATTCGTTTTCACTTTGATTTTCTTCTTATTTCACTTTTAAATTTTAAATCTTTAGTAAAGATAAAATTCCTTTATGTTTCTTGATAGAAAATAGAGATGATACTCTTTAAAGGATCGTATCTTTATTTTTGAACATTTACTACACTTTTAATATACACTAAGATTTTTGATTTTCTATGTTTTTAATTTTATATTTATGAGAATAATACTCTTTTAATGTTCCTTATAGGGAATAGAGTTGATACTCTTTTAAAGGATGATATTTTCGTTTATTTTATACACGTATTGCTTTATTTTTTTATGTCTATAATAATTGTAAACTCGATATAATTTCACTCAAAATAATAATTAAACTCGGAGCTAATCACTCACAACCAATAACACTGTTAACTTTTATCAACTTTAATTTTTCTTTCGCGATGCGAATTTTTATTTCACCTTTACCGATATATTAATTTGTGGTTGCACTTTAATTTATTTTGGCAATGATAATTTCTTTATTTTTTTCTTATATGATTTTTGAATATATAGATGTATATATTTATTCTTTGACTGCGATATAAAAGCGATGATGATCGGTTTTATTTTGTTTTATTGTAAATTTGAGATTGAGGATACTGCTGTACCTAATTACTGACTCTTTGCTGAGGGTAACTCGGCTACAAACCGAAAAGCAAGCCGGTGCTCGGTAGAGTGATTTTGCTCTTGAAAAATTTTTAAGATGCAACCATGGGGTCCGAGTCAGGGGAGGAGGAATTTTCAGCGTCTTACGAAGTGTGAGATGTCCCGTTGACGAAACTTAATTTAAGTCTATGTCAATTATGGGTGTCACCACGCATAGGAAGACGATTGAAAAATTAAGTGGGGAGCCGGAAAGAATAAGGGAATGAGAGACATGAGAAAAAGAAAACTGGTACGATTTTTGTACCTCTTAGCTGCATCTATCCTGGTTTCTATTATAAGAAATGGAATAGCTATTCCTCAGGATGTTCAGCATGAATTTTGAAAAAGATTCCGGAGTCGGACATAACAGTTGCAACAATCAATGAAGAATTCAACGTATTTTTGCCAAAAAGGACGTCAGCATTGATAACGAAGAATCCTAATTATTTTGAAGAGTTGCTTAACCCCATATTATACCATAAGCTTTACCTCACTTACTTTGGTGGTAAATATAATGACTTTGAAATGGCTTATCGTGATTAATCTATTACCAGTCATCATTATTTCTAAATATTAAATAAATTGGATAGTTAACAGTTATTTCTATAAGTAATTGAAACTATTAAAACTTATAGCAATGTTAAAAATATATATTTTTTTTATTCAATCAAAAAAAAAATCTTAATGTACTTTTACGGAAACTACTTTTATGAAAAATGAAAAAATTATTACAACCTATCTTCATTTTTTTTTTGTAGATTTTTAGAAAAAATCAAAAATTTTTTGATTTTTGATTTTTTTTTTTTATATGAAACTTTGACATTTTCTGCAGATCCTTAAATTTTATCAGAGTGATGTTTTTTCGATTTAAATTTTTTTTTAATTGATAAAAAACATTTTTTACAACAAGCCTTATTTCTCATAACACCATGCTTAAAATTTCTGAGAGTGCTCAAAAAACTTTCAAATTTGTAAAAAAAAAAAAAAAACAATAAATTTAAATGGTAATCCTCGTAATAATTTGAATTTTGTTCGAAAAATCAAGTTTAAAAATAGAAGGACCTTCTGAAAAATTTTTTTGTATTTTTTTCTGAAAACTAAATTTAAAAACGAAGAAAATAAAGAAAAAAAAATTTTCGATTGGTCCATTTTTGGACAAATGCTGGCAATTAAAAAAAAATTCTTTTAACCATAAAACAATGAATGTAGAAGGAATTTTTTTGAATTGCAAGCATCTGTCCAAAAATGGACCAAACGAAAACTTTTTTTTCTCATTTTCTTCGTTTTTAAATTTAGTTTTCAGAAAAAAATACAAAAGATTATTCAGAAGGTCCTTCTATTTTGAAATTTGATTTTTCGAACCAAATTCAAATTATTTCGAGGATTACCATTTAAATTTATTGTTTTTTTTTTTTTTTTACGAATTTGAAAGTTTTCTGAGCACTCTCAAAAATTTTAAGCATGGTGTTATAAGAAATAAGGCTAGTTTTAAAAAATTTTTTTTACCAATTAGAAATAAAAAATATAAATCGAAAAAACATCACTCTGAAAAAATTTGAGGATCTGCAGAAAATGTCAAAGTTTCATATAAAAAAAAAAAATCAA
Organism: Microplitis mediator; assembly: GCF_029852145.1. Lineage (NCBI taxonomy): Eukaryota > Metazoa > Arthropoda > Insecta > Hymenoptera > Braconidae > Microplitis > Microplitis mediator. The sequence continues at coordinate 10,584,273 of NC_079971.1, forward strand.
AAATCAAAAATGGTAAACATCAAAAAATTTTTGATTTTTTCTAAAAATCTACAAAAAAAACAATGAAGATAGGTTGCAATAATTTTTTGTAATTTTTTCCAAGAAGTACATTTAAAAACAAAAAATTTGAAAAAATAACGTCCCAATCAGTCGAATTTTGAAAAAGTTATGGCTATTTAAAATAAAAAAAGCCATGTTTTTCAAAAATTTACAATTTTTTCGGTTGGGTGAAAAAATTTGAAAAAATTATGAGAAACGTTTTTGATGGGGTAGAAAAAGAGAAAAAATTTTCAGCCAAATTAAAAGGGTCGGATTTAAAAGTGGTCGATTTAGCGTGGAATGCCCCATATACATTAGGGTGATTCAAAAAACGAACAAATTTTTTTTTTTCTTCCAAACAGGTTCAAAAGTTTCGTTTAGATAAAAAAGACGCCTGTGTTATATCCGGCTTGTCGTAAATTTAAAGGGGCCTCTTTGCCGCGCTCGCTGCAAAGTGCAGCGTTAACAATTTTAGGGATAGCAACTTCGGCCAACACCTTGTTGCACGTCGCCAACGTTTCCTCCAATCAGGGAATTACACTTGACTGTATTCTAAACACATCCAATTATATATTCTAAATTATTCCCTCCAGAATTGTGAACCGAGGTGATAAATACAACGAACACCAAGGTGCGGCAGCCTATGACGCTTGAGAAGTTAATGTATCTTCCTTGCTGGCCCACGTGAGTTCTAAACCGTGTTACGTTTAGGCAACCCTCTTTTCTATTTTCTATTTCTTTTAAACCGATTAGTTCATATTCGTTAAATAAATCTAAACAGTCAAGATGAGTCCGAGTGAATTGCTGGAGTCGGGGATTCATACCGAACTCATATGAGCTAAAGACTCAACAAATTCAAAGTGCAAATCTATAAGTTAAGTTAATAGTTAAGTGTAAATCCCAGAGATTTAAGTGACAGAAAAGAACCTTAGTGTTAAGAACAATTTAACATCTTGTGAACTGAGTACGGCGAGCCCATAGGGAAATATTTCAATAAACATCTATCATTGGGAAACCTGCATATTAGATCATTTCTAATATTAAGAACCGCATCCCTTTTTCCTGAGCCAATTCATCTTTTGATCAGGGACCAACAGAAGCCGTACCCAGGAGTTTGCAGTCCAAAGGCTACAAAGACCAACTTACAAGTAAGCAGCGAACAACGAAAGGTAGGTGAAGTACCAAATTCTTCAATATATTGCATCCAAATTCTGCATCGAATACACAGAGAGGCCCCCACGGGGTTTATCGTTCGAGTTCCTACAATAAAAATAAAACCTAGAGCTAATCCTCTAGGAAAATCACTCTTCTTGCCCGGTGCCTCCGACTTGAGGCCCACGCGACCATTTCCAATAATTAATTATTATTAATCACTTAAATCCGGACATAACAGAGCTGATTTTTAGTGGCAGTGGTGGGATGCAAACGATTCTCTCTCCTTCGGTCCAGAAATTAGAAGAAAAATTAAAAATTTCCAAAAATTTTTTTTCCTCCCTTGTTAAATTTAAAAATTTCGGAAAATCATAAATTTCTTTTTTTTTAAATCCTCTTTAGGTGTGGTCGGACACGTATTTATAAAATTCTTCATTTACTAAGTAGTCATTTGATTCTCCTTTCTGCGGTAATCCGACCCCGCTTTATAGTTCCTCACGACAGTCACTGAAAATGAAAATATTATTCTTTAATATTTTATTATAATAAATAAATTTATAAATTAAAATAAAAGTGACCTTCCTACCTTTTCTGCAGACTAAGCTGGCGGTAGTCACGTCGCAAAACCATCTTACCCCGGTGGTAACCGTTCAATTATACTTACCTGCACAGGTGCTTATGCACTTACGTTGCTGGCACGGCTATCCTTGATTTGTAATTGGAGTACCTTCTTTGACTTTTTTTTTCGTATGCGAATTGGGCGTTGGCACTACACTATCTGTTCTTCCTTATAAAATTTAGACATTTTTATTTCCAAATTTTTTTTTGTGGATTATATATTTCTAGAATTATCAACATTTTGTTTTATATATTTATTTTATATAATTGTATCTCAAAATTGAGTGAGGTACATCATACGAGTTGGTCACGATCGACTTCTTTGCCTATTTTTGACTAGCTGAGTTGGTGCTTTGGCTAGCACATCTCGGCAGTGAATTGACGAATCATTGCGTGGAAGTTAGGTGCTTAACCAGCACTAATTCTCACTCAGTGAACTCAACTCATGGTTGGAAAAAATAGACGTGCGGGTCGCCGTTTCCAATTACAAAAATTGTACCTCGACTATTTGGAGGGTAGAGTGTACCATCAACCTCTAATCGAAACGCGTTATTGGGAAGAAGATTCACCGATTTATACGCCTACAGACCTTAACTCTAAGAAAAACCTCAACGAAAGTCCTAAGCCAAAATAATTTCTAACGTAAGTGCCCCACCCGATTTGTATTCGAAGCTTAAAGCAAAATCATCGCACTAAAAATCCTAATACCGCGAAAATTTTTTTTTCTCCACATCGGTCTCTTTCGAATAATTACCCTAGTTTTACCGTAAAAATGGTTCGAACTGGAAATAATAATCCCAATGGAGCGGACGACGTTGATCCTAATGCGAGGGAGAATGCTGATATACACCCAAACGGAGACGATCACCAACATGTAGATATTCAAAACGACCCTCCACCACCCCAGGACTCAGGCGTTCGCTTATTCAACACTACGACGGCTTATGACGAAAGAGACTACCGAGACGGGTCGATGTATCAACTATTCCATGAGTTGTCGGAGACCCTTCCAGAATTCTCTGGTGACGGTGGAGTGAGCTATGAAGAGTTTGATTACAAACTAAGAGAATGGCTCCACATGGTCTCAGAGGAACATCAGAGGCTTTTCGTCGCTCGAGCTCTTATGAAATTGAAAGGTCGTGCTCCCCAATTTCTCCAAGAAATGTAAATACACTCCTTACAGGAGTTAATTAATATTCTTCGAAGTAATTTCTGGACTGGAGATCCACTAAAAATCTACCTCCACAAATTGACTACCATCCAGAAGGGTACTGTTGAAACAGTAGAAAGCTTCTTCTACAGATTGAGAGCGATTCTTCGAAAAATAGAATCCTCCGTTCCTGAGGAAGATCACGCGGCAATAACCAATCAGTCGCAACGATTAGCGGTTGACGTGTTTTTCGACTCCCTCCCAGACTATCTAAAATGTTTGGCTTCCACTAAAGAATACCAAAATCTTTCAGAGCTCTTCGAAGCTATTAAGGGACAAACAAAAAAATACGATGCGCAATTGCGCCAACAGCAAACGAGGTTGAGACCTCAAGCTTACCAACCCGATCCTCCACCCCAGCAGAATAGGTATCAGTTCTATTTTCAGGGGCAGAATCGCGGGCCTGTCCAAGGTCCCAGCTGGGCGACACAACCCCAGTCTGAACTATACGTTGAACCCAGGGCTCTGGCATACAGAGCGATGCCCGAACCCATGGACTGCCATGGACAGTTGAGAGATGCTCAAAATCTCTCTGGCTACCCATACCAGCAACCTGAATGGGAAGCTGAAGAGTTGATAGATCCCGAATACGAACCGGATCAAGCACTAGCTTTTTCGGCGGTGCCTTTCCAAGGCCAATATAACTACCCACCCCGGTTCCCATACCGTAAGTCCTATCAACAAAATTATAGTTCAGGCTACCAACGCCCGTACCGTCAATATCAACAATTTAATCCAGTACCAACCCAACCAACTCCACATCAACCAGCGCCAGTCCAACCCGCGCAAATAACAGTACAACCATCACAGACTCCCCAAGTAGATTGACAAGATTCGGCTTCTATAATAAAGCGCCACATTGAAAGCAAGGCTCCATGCAACTGCCCAGCCTGCCCCAAGAAAGCTTTAACCAAAAATGAAGACCTCTTGGAGCCGACTTTAAACTCATCAGGTGCTCGCCAGCCAGAGGCGACTGCAAGCCTCAACTAATGACTGCAGCAGCCTACTGCAAGAACAACCAGTAGTGGGCTTAGCGTTGGCTACCGGAAAAGGACCTGTGGTAAACTTAAAATCAACCAAGCTCCTCGGTGGTCAATGCGAAGTTTTGATTGACTCTGGTGCAAATTATAATTTCATCAGTGTAACAGCGTTAGCACCAGACACCATCTTTTTACAAAAAGACATGGGACACGTGGGGGGGATCGCTTCAAATAAACAACCAATAATTGGCGTCGTCACTATAGAAGTTTTTGATAAAGTTATAAACTTCAAGGTAGTGCCTCGTCCGTTGGGTGGCTATCTTGCGATCTAAGGTAACGACTTCCTAGCACGAGAAAAGGCCAACATCTCCATTTATTGGTACACTTCGGTGCTTAGAAGTCGTCCTACAAAACCTATCCCATTTGTCCTTAAAAGAGGATCGTGTCAACCTCAAGTTCTAGCGGTTGGTGCCGGCCCTAAGATTGACATCTCATGTCCAACATTACTTGGCAGATATCAGCGCTTCGTCGTTGATACTGGGGGAGACGTCACAGTTGTAAATCAGTCAGCCCTCGAACCGAACGCTTACATAAATCCTCACAATAAAATCCGAGTTGCAGGAATTAACAACACCCCGGTGGAAACTATGGGCACGATTGAACTAAAAATCTTGAACACCACGATCCAATGCCAAGTTTCTCAAGAAGATCTACCAGTCCCGGGTGTCGGCATTTTGGGAAACGATTGGTTGGATAGAGAAAAAGCCGAAATTTCGTACTTCGAGCAAACTCTATCAATACTTTCTCGACCTTCCCAACCAATCCAATTCAGCCTAGATTTAATCGAACCACCCATGTTCACGGTACCACCGAGAACAAAAATGGTAATACCCATCCCGATCATAAAAACGAACCTCACCCAAGGTTATCTACCCCGCATACAGTTAACGGAAGGGCTTCTTTTGAGAGAAGCACTGGTTACTGTATCGGAAGGTATCGCAACTTGTATGGTCGTCAATACATCTGACGAACCCATAACCACCCAAGTCGAACCTCAAACGCTAGAGGAATTCGATTTCAAGGTCGATGACCCTTCCTCCAGCAGCAGCGATGCAAGCGACGATGCTTCGCCAGCTGTAAAATCAATCACGAAGAGAGCGACAGAAATCCTGGGAAAAATTCCCATGTCTCACCTCGACACAAAACAACGACAACAAATCGAAGAAATTGTCCAAGAATATGCTGACATTTTCCATCTACCGGGCGATAATCTTGGTTGCTCTAACAGAGCAACTTGCGAAATCCCAACGACCACCGATAAACCGGTAAATATTAAACAATATCATTTTCCCAAACAACACCAGGACGAAATTAAAAGTCAAGTAGAAAACTTGTTAAAACAAGGTATCAAACGAAATTCGAAATCGCCATATAACTCCCCTGTATGGATCGTGCCTAAAAAGGCAGACGCACAGGGTAACAAAAAGTGGCGTATGGTTATCGATTTTTGTAACTCAAATAAGGTGTCTTTCGGAGATGCGTATCCACTTCCTCCGATAATTGGGTTGCTAGACGAACTAGGCGACGCTATGATCTTCAGCGTATTTGATCTAGCAAGCGGGTTTCATCAAATACCCATGGACCCGGCGGATGCCCACAAAACGGCTTTCTCCACCCCAAACGGGCACTTTGAATACGCTCGAATGCCTTTCGGGTTGGAGGGTGCCCCTGCCACTTTCCAGCGGATGATGTACAATACTCTGGGTGCACTGAAGTGGATTCTCATCTATTTAGTTAACATTATTTTACACGCTAAGACACTAGAGGAACATGACGTACTAATTCGCAGACTGTTCCAGGTACTACGTGACGCCGGACTGACCCTTCAACCTGAGAAATGCAAATTTTTGTGCTCGGAAGTAGATTACCTGGGGCATGTCATATCAAAGGAAGGGGTAAGACCTGACCCGAAAAAATACAAGCATTAAGAAATGCCTCCAGGCCTCGGAACCAGACTGAAATGAGAAAATTTCTTGGCCTCGCGAATTATTATCGTCGATTTATCGAAAATTACGCCGTCAGGGCAAAGCCCTTAACGGACTTAACTAGTAAAACCAAAACCTTCTCCTGGTCCCAAGAAGCTGAAAGAGCTTTTACCGACATCAAAACAGCGTTATGCGAAAAATCAACCCTAGCGTACCCGATTATAAATAAACCCATTTCCCTGGCCATCAGCTCTACTGATGTGGGGATATCGGGAATCCTTAGCCAAGAAGTAAAGTTAACGAACGAGACTCCAAATAAATCCAAACCAAATAATTCGAGAAACGATAAAATCGTATCCGGTGCATCTAGGGTCCTGCATGACGCCGAAACCAGATACACTCCAGATGAAAAAGAGTGCCTGGCTGCGGTATACGCCATCCAGCAGTTCCGCCCTTACCTATATGGCAGACCGTTCACGGTTTATACAAAAAAAGCGCGTGTCTCGTGGTTAAGAGACACCCAAGACCTCACAGAGCGTCAACGTAAATGGCGTTCTAAACTGAACGAATTCCAATTTAGAGTTGCCACCCGTACAAACGTTGGCGACCAATATGCCGATGCTCTGTCATACAATCCTGTGGGGCGTCCAGACCCAACCCCTAGCGTTTCACGAAAAGACAATTCTGCGCCGGACCCAAACCTTCTTCCGGCAGTAGGCAGAATAAATACTGAACCGACGGTCGAACTAAACCCGCCTCCAAAGAAAAGAGGTAGGCCGCCAGGGGTAAAGAATAAACCCAGAGTCAAAAGTGCTCCGGAGATAAGAGGAACCATCGCGTCTAGACTAAGAGCAGAATTACGCCGTGGTTCGCACAAACCTTTGTTGAACTACAAAGAACCAGAATCTGTTGATTCTGACCAAGATTCGGCAAACCTACCGGAGGTTCAACTAACTTCTGACGACGAAGACGTGTTCTTACCCCCGGCACGAAACATCACCATAAGAAGAAAAGATACAATCCGAGAGTTAAGTCCGGCTAGCTTATACACTTCAAGTGCCGAAAGTGACGAAGGAAACAACGCTAATGAGGAAGGAAATGAATACCTCGAAAGAACTCCGGGGGGGGGGGGGATGAGGAAGACCTCCTTTCTGACGAAGATATTCCTGAAGAAGACTCACCGAGAACCAGTCTCAGGAAATCTATTCAGAAATTTGATCAGTGGTGTAGCAAAAAATCAGGGAAGTTGGAGAAAGATCCAGTGGTAACGGAACCCGATCCGAGGAAATACCATCCCTTTTCCAAGTTGCCACTATACGATGAAACAATTAAAGAGGTCGAACGATCATTAAACTTGTTTCAAAATACGACCAGAGAAAACTGCGAGCAAGAAGACCCGGACGATAACGAGGAAGAGGATGAGGAAACAATAGAAGAATTCGTTGCAGAGGAGGTAGAAGAGAAAACAGATAGCTCCAGCGTCATAAGTGAAACCGAAGAAAATCTCAATAAGTTGGAGGCAGAAATAGCCAGCACTCTAACAGTCACAGCTGCCTCAACCCCATCCTCTAGAGATGAAGAAATTCGTCTAGCACCTGAAACATCAACATTGTTGAGATCTATGCTAGAAAATCTCAATACTCAAGGTTTAAAGTGGGACCCATTGTCAAAAAAACTTATCGATACTAACAATCATCAAGGATCGACGCCGTTCCGGCCAATTGCAGACGAGAACATCCTGTCCCAAATGCGTCAACGTGTGTCGGGTTGTCCCACTCTAAATTTAGACGATAGCCCAGGTGCCAGCTCTAGCAGAGTTGTCGAAACACATAAGTCACCCGATCGAACCCCGTCAAAGAGGTTAACCGAAAAGCCCAATATCAGTAGAAAAAGGGTTACGTTTGCTGAACCCGAAAACACAAGTGACACCATACGGGCCCAAAACGATCCTTTTTCTGATTCTCAGCAAACCACAACAACAACTCGGTCACCCGAGTCAGTCACTGTCATCGCCAACAAAAGATCAAGTCCACCAGGCCGCACCGAGCCAAGTAAGGATCGAATGATCAATACAGAAAACACAGTAGTACCAGCCACTCAGATCCACACAACACCTCATAAAAAAGGCGTTGCGATAATTGACCCGGATGACCTTCCGGAAGACAAGTCATTACCAATACCAAGCCCTCGGAAAACTCGGCTGGATGACAACCCCGAATGTGCCATAAAACTCTCACGCAGTCGAGATGGCCTCACTTATACCCGAGACCACATGGCACATTTTCTCTCCATCGACTGTGAAATAACGACTCCCGTTGCAAAATTACTCAAAGACGTAAAATTTACCAATCCGGAAAATCTCAAAGCTGCTAAACCAGACGAAGGCGATGTACTAGTTACCAAAATTGGGAAGAACTACATATTTTCCATTTTCGTAGGAAAGTTCGCCAGCGAAAAAATTGAGAACGAAAGACTTTCCCTTGCCTTTCAGAGCTTCCGCCTTGCTTTAGCCAAATACGATATCCATTCGCTACGAATGGCTGAAAATGGTGATCGATACGGTGACATAAACATCCGCCCTTTATTATTAAAATAACTTGGCGATTGTCCAGTTCATGTTACCCTCTGTGAGGGCGAAATTTTAGTACCTCCAGAAAGTTCTAGACTGGACATGATTAAGGAAAAACACGAAAGCCTAGTCGGAGGTCACAAAGGCATTCTCAAAACTTACTGGCGCATCCGCGAAAAATTTTATTGGACAGGAATGAAAGAACAAATCTATCAGTTCATAAAAAGATGTGCTGTTTGTCAAAAGGAGAAACTATCACGTATCAAAACGCGTTAGCCTATGGTTATCACTGACACGCCATTTGACCCCTTTGATAAAATCTCGATCGACACCGTGGGTCCATTACCCATGACACCGAACGGTAATATACACATCTTAACGATACAAGACAATTTCACAAAACAATGCGCAGCAGTAGGCCTACCCGATATACGGGCACAAACTATCGCAGAAGCCTTAGTACACACTATATATCTCTCTACGGGTGCCCCCGAGTCATATTATCAGACCGTGGTACCTCGTTTACGAGCAAACTGCTGGCAAAATTGGCAAGTATTATGAAAATTTGTAGAGTAACAACTTCAGGTTACTATCCTCAGTCTAATGGTTTTTTAGAAAGAAGCCATCAGTCTCTAGTCGAATACCTCCGAGTTTTCATTGACTCATTCCATGACTGGGACGTATCCTTGCCAATGGCAATGTTCAATTACAACATCTCAGTCCATGTAGGTACGAAATTCACACCTTACGAGCTACTCTTCGGTAAGAGAGCTCGTGCCCCAACAGAATTCCCCGATTGTGGAAAGATCGATACTTACCCAGAATATTTCGTAGACTTAATTAACAGATTAAGTACCTCACGAGATATTGCCCGTAACAACTTCGTTAAAGCCAAGGTCGACTCGAAGGAAAGATACGATTAGTCTTTACGCCCGTAAATTTCAAAGTTGGCGATTTTGTCTACTCGCTTAAAGAAGCGAGAAAGAACAAACTAGACAACTATTACGCGGGTCCCTTCGAAATCATTGAGATCACCGATAAGGGTAACCTTGTTATTGAGCTTCATAACGGGAAACAAATAATAAAACATCCAAGTAAATTAAAACCAGCATTAGAATAATAGAATTAATTTTGTCAAAAGTTTCTGTTTCAGATAAATGAAAAAGCCATGCGGATTCTCAAATGCTTGCTACTTCAGTGGCTCATTGAAGGTGCAATAGCAGAGTTCCTGACCATATCACCGAACAAATTCAATCCAGGATTAACATTCGATGAATTCAAAAAAATACATCTGATGGAACATGAATGGAAAGTAATTTCAGCAATCGACGTGGGCGCCCTGGTCAACCTAGCCTCACACCGAATGGAAGATTACAAAGAAACCAGGGTCACTTGTATGAGATATTTGTCCAGTCAAGAATGCCTGGCATACATGAAATACGAGACCTTGTCTCAATTAAGCCAAGATAAAGTAGATATTGTCAACAGGTTGAAACAAAACCTTGAAAGTACAAAAATTTCACAAGTAGACCAGCAAATGACCAGGGCTCCGTGGTTTGGGTTCATCGGCAAGGCAGCAAGAGAAGTTTTTCGTCTCATGGACATGGACGATCAAGAACATATCTCAAAGGGAATAGATAGATTGTTTAAAGATCAGGCAGAAATAACACACTTAATAGGCGAGAACACGCATATAATCAAAGCTGAGATAAACAGAATCCTGTCACACGAGCAGAAAACGGATCTTACAGTAAAACTGTTAAACAATAAAGTAAACGAGTTTGCCAATGCCAATCATAAACTAGAGAGAAAAATGAAATTCCGCCAACATTTAATGAAACTTTTCTACGAGAACGCCTCAAAATATCAGCGGTATTATAAGAAGCGTACTGGTTCGACCAAAAACAAAATTTTTGGCAGTCGACTCAGGGACAGGTCATTACTTACTTGCTGAAAAAGATTTCATAAAATCCTGCAAGGGAATAGCAAACGAGTTGACATGCCGACCCGACCTGGCCATCCACAAAATTAACGATACTTTGGACTGCGAACCACGCTTATTCACGAAACCTTCGTTAAACGTCATGGAATCATGCGACGTGAGAATATTCCCGACCTGCGAAACTCAGTTCGTCAAAATAACACCTGGATATACTCAATCTGCGATCAAGAGAAAATGATTTTGAAATGCGGGCAAAACATCCGCCTAGAATACGCACTGAACAGCTCTGGGTTGCTATCCCTAAGCCCAGGTTGCTCACTGGAAAACGAATTCTTGTACATCAAAGGAGTAGAGGAAGAAATTACAACAAGTATCAACACCAGGTTCCCAGAAATGAATTGGCAAAACCACAACGACGAATTCACAAGTGAAGACAACGCAGCAAATATCTCCAAGGTGGTTGAAAAATTACAGATAGATGAATCGAGTTTACAATCACCATGGGGGGATAGCTTAAAGGGTAACATCCACCGTATAAAAGAAATAGGGTTGCATAGACAAGAAGAATCTGCACACAGAGTAGTCACAGCCACAAACACAGGATTAATAATCCTACTTACGCTACTATGTACAGGCATAATAGTCCATACCTGCAGACAATATTGTCTGTATAATTCCAAACCTTGGCAAAAATTATGGAAAGTCTTCGACATAAGCAAAACCTACAAGAAAAACCAAAATGAGATAAAGAATCCTGGAGAAGATAATATTGGGTTTGAACTTACCTCCACGATCGCCGAACCTCCACCAGAGTTCAAAGATGGTTCAAAACAGAGCGAACGCACCGCTCATGCATGACTTTCCTTTTCCAATAGCACGAACAAACGGACAGAGCCGGGAAAGTCAGCAATCAAAACGGGTGACGTTCTCGACTGATTATAAGCTCGGGAAACAGACGTCCCCACAACGAAACACACTGCCACGTACACCACAAAAAAGGGGCATCTGCTTGGCTGCTTACGAAATCTAAATAAGTACAGTCAAACAAACAACAGCAGCAATAACGAATATTAATAAAAATCAAGAGTAATAATAATGACTCCCGAGTCCTGATCTTAAAAATCAAGAGTAATAATAATGACTCCCGAGTCCTGATCTTAATATTATAACTGCCTATCAGGTAGTATAAAATTAAAGACGAGAGACTCGGAAATCAAAATAAAGTCTCTAAGTTCTTAATTAAATTTTTCTTTTAAATTCTCTTTTTTTTTCGCTTTCTTCTCTTTCAAAAAAAAAAAGAAAAAAAAAAGAAGGAAAAATAGAGAAATAAATACACCAAAAAAATTTTCACATAAAATTTTTTTTTATTTATTTGTAAAAAAAAAAAAAAAGAAAAATCATGAGAAGGTGATACGCCCATGTAAAAATAAACGATTAATTTAAAAAACTCCACACTCCTGGAAAATCAAACTAGCGGTTTGTAAGGGCTTCATATCAAACAAGCGCCAAACAAAATATTGGGCAGCACTCAATTGCAGTCGACCGTTGAGAAACCGGAAAGCGCGTTTTCTGAAGGTTCTCTCCCGTAACGGAACAATCTTCAACGCCAAATCCAAAGGACATGTGTTGAGGAGGTCGTCATACTCGCCGACCGAATAGCAAAGGAGATACTAAAGGAGAAATAAAAAAAAAAAGTAATAAACAATAATAATTTAAGTTTTCAAAAATAAAATTTTGAAAATTTTTCAAAAAAAATAATAAATAAAAAATAATTTAAGGTTCAAAAATAAACTTTTGAAAATTTTTCAAAAAAAAATAACGAATAAAAAATAATTTAAGTTTTCAAACATAAAATTTTGAAAATTTTTCAAAAAAATAATTTAAGTTTCAAAAATAAAATTTTGAAAATTTTTCAAAAAAAATAATAATAATTAAAGTTTTCAAAAATAAAAACTTTGAAAATTTTTCAAAAAATACATAATAAATAAAAAAATTATTTAAGTTTCAAAAATAAAGATTTTGAAAATTTTCCAAAAAAAAATAATTCAAATTTTTCAAGGATAAAATTTTGAAAATCTTTCAAAAAAATTTAAATTTTTCAAAAATAATAATTTAACTTTCAAAAATTGAGTTAGAAGAGAGGAAAGTAAGAAGAAAAATTATTAAGAACAAAATCGTGTTACTAATCTTACCTCCAAAAAAGTACAGCAGGTATTGCCCCAATAATCAACCGGGGGCTCAAAGGGAACAACTTCCCAAACCCAATATCCATGAATCCTAGAATCACATAAGTGCTAAATGGGATTATAGGGGGTCACCCAGAATCCTGGTATCAGCCGGAGTAACTCCAAAATGAAACCACGTTGCATAATGAAGATACAAAATATTGTTTATTTGAAATACACAAAATTCACTTTATAAAATTATACTAAATATTATCACCGAATTCGAAATACACTTGAACCATCGACAGTAAATCACACTATAAACAAATTCACAGCAACCTAAACACTCACAATTAAACAAATTAAAAGAATTAAAAATTGTTGATGAAATTATTTGGTTCGTCCGGGGTTACCGATTTCAGAAATCTTTGCAAAAAGATTTATGCCAACACAAAAACAATAGAAACACCTCTTACACCTGCTCCAAGGCGTATGACTTATGAGCATCATAGGAGGAGTAATTAGGTCCTTAGGAATGTATGACAAAGACGTGGAGCTACAATGTATCCACGATTTAAGTCCGAGTTTTTTTCCATACATTGGAGTGAGTGAGAAAATAAATAAAATTATTCTATAGAGACTAATAAATTATAAAGCCGAAGATGTAATAAAGTAACCCTGGCGAACGAATCGCATGTTCAAATTATAAAAAAAATTTTAAATGAAACATAATTTTCAGGTAGAACTACCTGATATTATTAAAGATTCAAATTTTTTTTTTTTTATGGAACGCAGGTTTTCACACGGAAAATTCAAGGTCGAGGTTGTCGGTAACTTGATTTCAGAAATTTTGCGAAAACCTAACTAAATCTGTAAATGTTGAAAAAAAACTATAAACTTTTCGTTTCCTCTTTCTTCTCTTTTAGCTATTTTCAAAAACTCGAAATTTTGAAAATTTTCGTAAAAACCGGAAATTTCTAAAAAAAACTTAAAAAATTTTTGAAAAAAAAAACTCAAAATTTTGAAAATTTTCGTAAAACGAAAATTTTCCAAAAAACTTAAAAATTTTGAAAAACTCAAAATTTTGGTAAAAACCAAAAAATTTTTCAAATAACTTAAAAATTTCAAAACTTATAAACAATATGGAACTATGTTTTTTTTATTGTTAAGAGATAATACATACAAATACAACTATATTGCTGACCAAAGCAAACATAAATTTATAGAATAGTCTTAGTATTAATTGTAAAGGGACGCAGTACTCAGCAATTATGATAAATGGTTAACTTAAGTCAGAATTGACGCTGAGCTTTCCAGCGGGCGAATCCAAGCGACCCCAGTGTACAAAGAAAGGTCACTAAAAGTACCCTTCCTTTGGGGGGGATGCTATTATATCCGGCTTGCCGTATATTTAAAGGGGCCTCTTTGCCGCGCTCGCTGCAAAGTGCAGCGTTAACAATTTTAGGGATAGCAACCTCGGCCAATACCTCGTTGCACGTCGTCAACGTTTCCTCCAATCAGGGAATTACACTTGACTGTTTTCTAAGCACATCCAATTATATATTCTAAATAATTCCCTCCAGAATCGCGAACCGAGGTGATAAAAACAACGAACACCAAGGTGCGGTAGCCTATGACGCTTGAGAAGTTAATGTATCTTCCTTGCTGGCCCACGTGAGTTCTAAACCGTGTTACGTTTAGGCAACCCTCTTTTCTATTTTCTATTTCTTTTAAACCGATTAGTTCATATTCGTTAAATAAATCTAAACAGTCAAGTTAGTACAAAATCCCACGGGAAGATCGTCTCGATATTGCACTCGAGGAGGCGTGGCAAGTTGCTTGTTACCGTAAAATTTCAATTCGAAATTGTCTTTTCAAAATTATATTTTCTTTTCCAAAAATCAACATACGCACCGTGGGTGATTTTTATAATAATTGTTAAGTTATCAACAGCGATTCTCGTCCGAGTGAATTGCTGGAGTCGGGGATTCATACCGAACTCATATGAGCTAAAGACTCAACAAATTCAAAGTGCAAATCTATAAGTTAAGTTAATAGTTAAGTGTAAATCCCAGAGATTTAAGTGACAGAAAAGAACCTTAGTGTTAAGAACAATTTAACATCTTGTGAACTGAGTACGGCGAGCCCATAGGGAAATATTTCAATAAACATCTATCATTGGGAAACCTGCATATTAGATTATTTCTAATATTAAGAACCGCATCCCTTTTTCCTGAGCCAATTCATCTTTTGATCTGGGACCAACAGAAGCCGTACCCAGGAGTTTGCAGTCCAAAGGCTACAAAGACCAACTTACAAGTAAGCAGCGAACAACGAAAGGTAGGTGAAGTACCAAATTCTTTAATATATTGCATCCAAATTCTGCATCGAATACACAAAGAGGCCCCCACGGGGTTTATCGTTCGAGTTCCCACAATGAAAATAAAACCTAGAGCTAATCCTCTAGGAAAATCACCCTTCTTGCCCGGTGCCTCCCACTTGAGGCCCACGCGACCATTTTCAATAATTAATTATTTAAATCCGGACATAACACCTGTGAAAATTAAAGCTCTTAATATTAACATTAAGAGGTTCCGCATTGCACTTTTCTATTTCCCATAAGAATAACATGGAAAAAATTTTTTTACGTCTTCTGATTTTTATAAGCAGCTAACGATGCGTCAAAGGAATAATTGGCAGTCATATTTTTGTAGGGAATTGAATGCTCTACAACAAAATAGTTATTGGCGTAACTAGTAGGGTAAGTGATTCATAATGTGTCAGCGCGATGCGTTTAGCACGAGTTGCAGGTGCGCAGGCACGAGCGAAGCGAGTGCATACTGCGCACCGGAGATGAGTGCTAAACACATCGCGGGTGACGGATTATGACTTACCCTACATGTTGCGCCCATAATTTTATTCAACTCATATGCGCTATTCACGTTTTATTAATCGCCTAAAAAGCGAAGTCTCAATAGCTGTTTAGTGACATGGTGAAAAAAAAAACATTCGGCATCACAACCTTGGCTACTCAATCGTTAGCAACAGGGAATTGTAATTACCCCATATTCAGTAAGAGCTTGAAAGATAGTTACGTTTATTTTCATTACGTCACAATGGCCGGGATAGTAGACATCTTTATTGCGTTTTGACAAATGATTTTTCACGCGTCGGTAACGGCCATTTAGGGTTCGCATTTTAGGCATGATAAAACGTGAATAGCGCGCATGAGTTGAATAAATATTTTTATCATTTTTTGAGGAATCTATTTGTTCAAAAGTTATTTGAGGTTAAAGTCAAATTGACATTAAATTTCGAGATTTTCTTACTATCTTGCGAAACTATCAGACCTATTACAAAATATCGTTGGACCTTTTTTGTAGATAATTTTATTCCCTAGAAGTTTTTCGTATAAAGTTTTTTCGAATTTTGCATTGTTTTCTAGTTATTTTTATTTTAATATCATGCTCATAAAAAAATAGTCTTCTGATCGATTTTAATAGCTTGACATTAAAATAAAAATAACTAGAAAACATTGCGAAAGTCGAAAAAACTTGATACGAAAACTTCTAGGGAATAAAAAACTTCTAGGGAATAAAATTATCTACAGAAAAGGTCCATTAATATTTTGTAATAGGTCTGATAGTTTCGCCGGAAAAGTAAGAAAATCTCAAAATTTAATATCAATTTGACTTCAACCTCAAATAACTTTTGAACAAATAGATTCCTCAAAAAATGATAAGAATTTTTTTTGATGTAGAGCATTCAATTTCCTACAAAAATATGCCTGCCAATTATTCCTTTGACGCATCGTTAGCTACTTATAAAAATCAGAAGACGTAAAAAAAATTTTTTCCATGTTATTCTTATGGGAAATAGAAAAGTGCAATGCGGACAATCTTAATATTAATATTAAGAGCTCTAATTTTCACAGGCGTCTTTTTTTATCTTAACGAAACTTTTGAACCTGTTTGGAAGAAAAGAAAAAAAATTGTTTGTTTTTTGAATCACCCTAATATACATATATATGTATGTATTTATTATTTTATGGGATTTTAGATAAATTTTTGAAAAAATATACGTATTTGCTCAAAACTATATCTTGGAAAATTTTAAATATTTATTCTAATTTTGTTTATTACCACCATAAAAGGATTAAGATACTTTGAAAACCACTGATGTCTAGTTATGCAATCTGTAAAAATACATTATGCAATAATAAACCTAAATATATATTCATTATTTTAACAGTTTTCAAATTTTTTATATTTACTCAGCTGAAAAAATTAAAATTATTTTAAAAATTTACATTTTATACATTCACAAGGTTTTAGAAAAAATTTTTCTCGGAAAAAAAATGATCCTAAATCTTAAAAATTCGAGGAAAATTTTTATATTTTCGTAGTCGGTTTTTCTTTGATGAATTTTATATAAAAAGAGGTGTTTTTGGAGATGATGCATCAGTTCATTTCTGCTCATCATAAGACGAGTTTGGTATAATTCTGTGTTTTACAAAAAAATCATTATTTTTCAACTATGGTGATACAATTATATTCCAACGTAGTGAATACAATTGCTTAAACATATGAAGATCTTAAAACACACAACCCTGTAAGTAACGATATGAGTATTAGAGCTTGTAATGTTTGTAGTGATACTATCATATCATTTAATAGTATCCTATTAAATCCGCGAGTAAGTGTTCAAGAGAGACGCTGTATACAAGCAAGTATTACACTATTACATTCTTGTTATGAGAAGTTTCTACGATTAAGTGAGCTAGTGGTTGGTGGAGATTTGAATTCTAGAAATTTAATTCAGTGGCGCGATATGGAAAACGCTTTTCAGAATTGTATAACAACTAGCTGCATTGTAAATATTGGCCATATTGATTTAAGAACATTTCTGCCCATACAACAATCTTGTGAAAGTCTTGCATAAGCCTGGTCTCAAATCCACTAGTTGTCTATGTCTTTATATGACTCTGTATCTTGCTGCAGACACTGGTCTACAGATTTATATTGCAAGTCTTGCGCAGGACTTGTTTAAAAACTTTGTTTAATGTTATACTTCAAGAATTGTACAAGAATCTTGAATATATCTTGCTCAAGATGTGTTGATACAGTTAACTTGAGCATATCTTGTACCAGAATCTATTTGGGTCATCGGTCGTGTCACCCTGCAGATGCTTGGGCATATCTTGCGCCAGATCTGCTCAAGACGTGTCATATTACAATGTCTATCTCACTCTTGTCTCTCTCACTCTATCCCCTCCATCAGCACACGTTACCAGAGCTCAGTGGTACTCAATTGAAGTTATAATCGGACAGAAAAACATTTTTAATACGGAATTCATTTGCAAAATTAGAAGCGCCGTAGTAATTACAAGTAAAATTTAATTTATAACCTATAATAAGATATGTTTTTTGATAGATAGTTTGATTTTAATAAGATTATTTTTTTTAATTATTTAAGGATAACACGAAAAATTCTACACAGGGAAAATTATCTAATAAATTTTACTCGTCAATTGTGAATAAAACTGGGCCTGCATGAACAATTACTCGTCCGTTTCTAGATAGTGTTCGATTATGGGATAAAAACACCCAATTTCAAGTAATTTTTAAATAAAAAAGAATGAAAAATAAAACAATACAAATCTGTTGTTATTCTTTCCGTATTTATTATCTTTTCGGCACAGGCTTATTTTAAATTGCAGGATAAATTTTATCGAAAAATTCTCTCCGTGTATGAAATACGATAATTAAATGTTTTTAAAATTTTTTTAAAAATTATAATCAGTTACTTTGATACTTAAATACAGATATTGATCATTTTTTTTTTTTAATTATATTGAAAATAAATTTTTTAAATTTTCAATTACCTTTCATAATTTTAATGTAACGTTAAAAATCGGCTTTTGCGTGGCCAGGTTTCTGCATGGCCAAACTACCAAGTTTCGGCATGCGCGCGCCGCCACTTTAGTGAGCGTAGTTTTTTAATCATTTTTTTATGCAATCAAATATTGATTTAAAAATTCGAAAAAATTCTGGCGTCATCTAGAAACTTCAAAAAAAAATGATTCCTCGGTAATAAAAGTTGTATCACTATTTTTCAAAAAGTTATTCAATTCTTAATTGACATTTTTTTTACGGGTTTGTGTTGTCATAAAAGGCGGTATAAAAGTTTAAATAATTAATCTATAAATTTTTTTATTTTTGGAGCCTTTTTTATAAACATACTCAACGAGATGACGTTATGAAAGTTTATGAAATATTTTTATTCCATTAATTATAAAATTTTGAAGTAACAGAACAATTAAAAATTTAAATAATGTATGCTAAATATTTTTTTTTTTAATTTTAAGCTATTGCACGACTTATAATGCAAAGCATTAGAGAGTGCTTTACGATCGAAAATTTTCTGATATGATCGTCTTATTAGTACACAGAAACATTTCAAATGATGCACCATTTTACAGATAATGTAATAAAGACAATTTCTGCAATTTTCAAAAACTAATTCAGTGCAATAGAAACGAGAAAATCATTAAAATAAACTAAAAAATTTTCCCGTCAAGCAGTAAAAAAGTTTTGTAGCTCGAAAACACAATATCTCGAAAACGAATCCGTAATTTAACTCTGTTTTTTTTTTAATGACCCGTTTTGCCCTAGAAGAATTTTCTTTCGAAAATGGCTATCTAACTTTGTGTTATGCAATTATAATTAATGAAAAATTAAATCGCATTTTCTTTAATTTTTAGCCTTAATATGTATGGACATTCGTCTTAACAAGTGCGCATGCGTGGTACTTTTTTTTTTCTCATACTATCACCCAGTGTGCCTGCGCCATACTTCTAACCAATTCATTTGGTGCTGGAATTTTAAAAATAATAGATATAAATATAAATATAAAAAATTGAGATTAGGTGAATAAATTAATAAAAATAATAAATATACAAATAACGATAAAATACAAATAATAAAAATAGAAAAAAAAAACCGTGAAATTTTTCACAGATCGTACTAAAACAAATTTCGGAATTTTTTACGTTTGAAATTTTATTTATCGCACGACTCTTAATGCGAAACATTAGAGCATGCTTTACGATCGAAAAATTCAGTTTGCCTTTTTGTCGCTACTGTTTTTGCTGTTCCTCTCTTGTTATATTTCACGTAGCTCAACCGAGTTACACTTCATCGGATATAGAATTCAATAAAGATTAATTTTATTACTTATAAAGACCAATTTGATGAATTTAATAACTAAAAAAACATCAAAATGTAAAAAAAAATTTTCCCAAGCAGTAGAAAATGTGCCCGTGACCTGTAAACACAAAAACTCAAGAACAAAGCCACTATTTGGATCACTTTTCTTTTTAAACGATTATTTTAGGGCCGAAGAAGAAATCAAATTCGGCCCGATATAATTATAATTAATAAAAAGAACTTAACTAATTTTGTATATCTATATATGTTTTTTACATATACTTTCGTCACACCAGTCGCGCCTGCGCAAAAAAATACATCTAATTATTCTCGGATCGCAATTTAAATTTCCAGTGTTATAGAAAGGAAAAAAAAAATTGTCCTTGAAACTTTTATCCTACATTTTTCTTTTTGAAAATGAGCATTAAGAGTCGTGCATTTTTAGATTTACTCAACTTTCACAGATTTCATATTCATGCTAAGCATTATATGATTACTTTCAAATTTTTGCATGCCATATGTTTATAAATTTTTTATAAACAATTGGATTAATTTAATATTTTTGAAAAATTTTTTTTCACTATATTGTTAGAGTAACAAAATAATGATTTAAAAAAAAATTTTTTTTCTTAAAAACAATATCTTATTGCAACTATTGCAGATGCAGTTTTCGACCTTCAAGTCGTTTATATACATTATAAGTTAAGCTTTCTTAAGAATTATTAACCTAACGTTTATCTGTTATAGTTCGTTAACTACACGCATTTATTTGTAAAAATTAGCATTTTCTATTTCTTACGATGCTTATATCTCACAAAGAAATAATGTTATAACAAATATGCTTCAGGAATCTTTTGTTACATGATTATTAAACTATTTAAATATATATTTTTTTATACACTAATGCAAAAAATTAAAGGAGCAGAAAAATTTTATAAATTTTTTAGTGATTTTTGGAAGGCTGTAACTTGGTGAAAAATACCCGGGAAAAAATGGTTTTATAAAATTTTATAAAATATTATAAAATTTTATAAAATTCAATAAAATTTTATAAAGTAAGATCTGAGCAAGGAACGTAATAAATAAATGTAATTTTATAAAATTGTATGACATTTTATAAAATTGTATAAAATATAACAAAATTTTATAAAGTTTTACACAATTGTATAAAATTATATAAAATTTTATACAATTTTATAAGACTGTACAGCGAAATTTTATGTAATTTCGTATAATTTTATATAACTTTATCAAATTTCATAGAATTTTATAGAATTTAATAAAATTTTATATGGTAAGATCTTAAAAGGGAAGTAATAATTAGATAAAATTTTATATAACTGTACGAAATTTTTAAAATTTTATGAAATTGTATAAGGGGCATTCCATGCCAAATCACCGAGGTTTTGACCCGACCCCCTTCGATTTAGCTGAAACTTTTTTATCATTTTTTATCCTACCAAAGACTTTTAGTAGAAAAAGTTTATCTATAAATTGTCTTATTGCGAAGGTTTATTGTAGGTTTAGGTTTCACTGTATTTAAAAATTGGGATTTTTCTTCCGAAAAAATCAATCCTTGCCCCTAATACACTTTACGGTCGTTTTTGTCCAATTTTATTCAACTTCTGATCTTTTAAAAACATTCCAAAAAAACTTCAGTGCAAAGTCATACAAAATAAGCCAAATTTAGAAATTTCTGTATTTTCAATCGAAAAAAAAAAAAAATATAAAGGGAAGTCGGCACAAAATCGGAATAGCGGCGTTGAATTCTGTCTTGGTCGAAGTTTTTTTTGAGACAAAAAAATTGAGAATCGAAGTTGTCGAACTTCGAAAAAATAACGGTTTTATTGAAAAAACTGAAATATTTCATATATCGTGACTTTCGAAACATTTTTTGTATTTTTTTCTGAAAACTACATTTAAAAACACTAATTTTGAAAAAAAAGAAGTGCTGAAAGATTAATTTTTGAAAAAGTTATAGCAATTTAAAAAAAAAAGAGCGGTTTTTTTCAAAAATTCGTAACTTTTTTTGGGTTGGGTAAAAAAATCTGAAAAAATTCAGAAAAATATCTTTGGTAGGATAAAAAATGATAAAAAAGTTTCAGCGAAATCGAAGGGGGTCGGGTCAAAACCTCGGTGATTTGGCATGGAATGCCTCATATACACGGAAAGAATTTTTTGATAAAAATTCCTCTGTAATTTCGAGTAATCCTGGGCCGTTGCAAAAAATTGGTATATTTTGTTTTAAATTTAATATTTTTTGTTTAAATATTAACGTTGCTAAACTATGTATTACTCTACTACTGAGTAATTTTTTAAAAGTCTTATATTTAATCGATTATTGTGAATATCTCATCTTAATCTATTTATTTTTACTCCATGCGATTAATTTTTACTCCCCAATATAACATTCTTCTTAACCCTTTAACTGTTTGATGAAAATCTGCTTATAACTCGAATAAATTTTCTTATCTATGGGAGTAATTTTTACTCTAAACTGTAGAGTAATATTTCAGTAGTCTCCGTTAATCTTTGGTTAATATCGGCTTCAATTAAATGTTTTTTATTTTGCTCGCGACAACTTACATGTTACCCACACAAACGTAGGCTTAGAAAAAAAGACGATCTCTGTATCTTTCTATAACTTAATATTTATTTTAAAATTAAAAAAAATTTGTATCTTTTCTTTTTGAACACAATAAGAGTAATTTTTTTTTATTCTTTTTCCAAATATTTATTTTAAGTCATATCCTAAGGCAATTAGATGGTTTTTAGATTGTTTTTTGAAATTTCAGCTTATTAATTGTAATTTTTATTGTAATTCAATATAAATTTTATAAATTGAATCATCAACTTTTTATCATAACCTACGAGTAAAAATTGAATTAGAGAGAATTTATTTAGACAGCTGCTAGGTGTAATTTTTACTCGCAATTGTGAGTAAAAATTAATCTGATTGATTTTTCCTCAGTGAAAGAGTAAAATTTTGTAATTCGAAATTAAAAAGTCGTAATGGCTCAAGATTACTTGATTCAGAGTAATTTTTAGAATAAATAACATGGCAATATTCATACGAAAATTTTTTCCGTATACATGAGTAAGGGATGAATGATGCCGGGTTCGTAACAATCAATATCTGTATTTTAGTGTCTAAGTCACTGATTACAATTTAAAAAAAAAATTTTAAAACATTTCACTATCGTATTTCATAGCATTTTTCACGTTAGACTTAAATAATTAAAAAAAATAATTTTATTAAAATCAAACTATCTATCAAAAAACATATCTTATTATAGGTTATAAATTAAATTTTACTTGTAATTACTACGGAGCTTCTAATTTTGCAAATGAATTCCGTATTAAAAATGTTTTTCTGTCCGATTATAACTTCAATTGAGTACCACTGAGCTCTGGTAACGTGTGCCGATGGAGGGGATAGAGTGAGAGAGACAAGAGTGAGATAGACATTGTAATATGACACGTCTTGAGCAGATCTGGCGCAAGATATGCCCAAGCATCTGCAGATAGATTCTGGTACAAGATATGCTCAAGTTAACTGTATCAACACATCTTGAGCAAGATATATTCAAGATTCTTGTACAATTCTTGAAGTATAACATTAAACAAAGTTTTTAAACAAGTCCTGCGCAAGACTTGCAATATAAATCTGTAGACCAGTGTCTGCAGCAAGATACAGAGTCATATAAAGACATAGACAACTAGTGGATTTGAGACCAGGCTTACGTAAGATTTTCACAAGATCAACTTGTGTACGTTATCTTGAGCAAGCCTATGTAGAATCTATCAAAAGATTCTTGAGAAAAGTGTCTTGACCAGCGACTTCAACAGGAAATTGTTAAATGGGTGCATGATGCAAAAAGTTTAACAATTAATAAAATTCAAGAAAATATGCAGAGGATTGGAAATCTTAAAGTCAGTACAACTTTAATGTGCAAATTTGAAAATGTTGAAAGTGAATTAACCATTGAGGAAACAAAGACATTTCAAACTCAAAGTAATGAGATATTAGTAACAACAGATCTCGACAACTGGTTCGCTAGTAGTGTGTATGATGTTTTATTGAAGAAAGTTGAAGAGTTTAATCAAAAAGATTCAGGGTGGAGTTTAGTGGAAGTGATAAACTTAACTATTAACATCGCTAGATATGCCCCATTGAGAGCTGGCTTATCAACGTTTTTGTCCTTGCCTAAAGATACACTGTATATATATTTTCAACAGCTTCCAATTATTTTGAGAAAACCAAAGCTACTCCAATTGATTAAAAATTTAAAAAAATTTTAAACCCACTTGTTCCTAATATTTTTTTAGTAACTTCACCCTTAGTCCAGCTTTTGGAATCAACTCTTTGATTTCTTCTTGACTACTTAAAGTCACGTAGTCGTCGAAGGTTTCAAAATCGTTTAATTCATGTTCTATAAAGACAAGATATGTCAGGAGTAAAGAAATAGGTTAGGTTAGGATGTTTTGTTGGAAAATCTTATTTACTATTTATTCAAAAGTTTTACTGTGAAAATTTATTATAGTTAATAAAAATTAATATTTTGTTATGGAACATGAATTATGTACATTAATTAAAAATAATTTTTTTAACAACTTACCTGAAAAAATAGGCCACAAAGATAATAATTGCCAATCCTTTAACAACTTTTCCATATTAGTGTTTTAGTACATTTAACTTCTATATATTAATAAATTTTAATAAATTAAAAAAATCGATAAATATTTATTTATGTTTTGTTTAAATTATTATTTTATTGTTAAACTTCTGGAGCGAGTACAAACTGCGCGACTTTGTGACAGCAAACGAAAGCGACGCTCGTGGTTGTTTTAATAAACACATATTAGTATTTAATAAAATTTTATTAAATACTAGTAAACTATTATTAAAAAGTAATAAAAATTTTATTAAATACTAATAAAATTTTATTAGTCTTTAAGAAAATTTTATTTATATGAAATATAATTTTATTAATATTAACTAAGTTTTTTTTTCAAGTCCAAATAAACTTTTTTATTACTCTTGAATAAAATTTTCTCTCAGTGTATACAATATAAAAGAGCTGTCATCAACATCAAAAATAATGATGAATTTTGTTTTCTTTGGTGCGTAACTGCTGCTGTATATGGTGCTGAAACTATTCATCCAGGAAGGACATCATTATATCCACATTTTAGAACACTTTTTAATTATAAGGATATTCACTTCCCTATAACTCTCAAAGACATTCCAAAATTTGAAAAGTTGAACAACTTGAAGATAAATGTTTACGGACTTGAATCACAGTTTACTAAGAATGAAGAAGAAGAAGGAGCATCTAGTGTAATAGCGCCATTATACTTAAGTACTAATTATCAATGTAAGAAACCTACAATTTATTTATTAGTGATTGAAGCTAATAATAATAATAATAGTAATAATAATAATAATCTTGACAATGATAATCTTAAGAACTACAGACCAATTTTCCATTTCACTTTAATAAAAAATTTATCACGTCTAGTCAAAAATCAAAAAGTAAAAATAAATTATGGTTTTGCGAGAGATGCTTGTGTCATTTCAGATTTGAAAATTCTCTAGAAAAACATAAATTAGACTGTATTAAATATAATAAGATTAGAATGAGCTTTCCTGACAAGGATAATAAAATATTGAAATTTAAAAATTTTAAATATAAAGATCCTGTTCCATTTGCTGTCTATGTTGATTTAGAATGCACTCTTGAATCTGATAATGGGACTCAAAAACACGTTCCTTATAGTATAGCTTATTATGTCTTATGTAATTATGATTCTTCATTATCAAAGTTTGAACTCAAACGCTCTTCTGATTGTATTGAATGGTTTATTAAGGAGTTGAAAATTTTGGGGAGAAAAGTTGATTTTAAACTTAAAAACCCTTTGCCTATGAAGCCACTCAATACTGATGAAAAAAGATATCATAATGAAACAAAAGATTGGCATATTTGCGGGAAAATAATTGATTCTGTAAAATGAGCGAGTGCTCTTTGGGATTCTGGTGTAGGTGTGGTTAATTCAATAACTAACAATTAAAACAAATTACAGATAAAAGAATAGATCTTTATTAAACAATATGTACACTAAAACTATGAGAAAAATAGCGAATGCAACTACATAGATAAGCGATAGCGAATGCGACAAGTCAAGCGGTTAAAAACGCGTGGTGGTTAGTAAGACTGCACGATGTAGATTGATTATTGAGACGGCGTCTTCTTCCTTCGTGGCTGCTCGGTGGTGACGTGGCAGCATGGCTGCAGTAACGAATTTTCCCATTGGCTTAAAAGCGCGCCAACAGGAAATAGTTAGCCGCCAATTTCTCTGATTGGCTGGCTGGTAGCGGGTTCTCATGCCACCGTAGCACGGTCATGAGCAAGAAATTGTATGTGTCGGGCCCAAATAGCGAGTGACCCGGCACTATACTGACACTCAAGTCAGTAGCGAGTTCGGCTACTCCCGATCGTAGCGGAAATGCACGAAGCTTTTCAAATTGCCTAAGCTCGTGACTGAACAGATTCTAATGCTAATAAATGTCGTGATCATTTTCATTTCACCGGAAAATATCGCGGGCCTGCACATAATTCATGCAATTTAAATTACAAACAATCTCATAAAATACCTATTATCTTTCATAACTTAACAGGTTACGATTCACATTTTATTATTAAATCATTAGTGACAGGTTTTGAAGGTTCAGTTACTGTCTTACCCATTAATAAAGAACGTTATATATCTTTTACAAAGTCTATTAAAAATACATTAGTTGAATTGCGTTTTGTTGACTCATTTCGATTTATGGCATCTGGTCTCGAGAAACTAGCATCATATCTTACAGATAATGATAAACAAATTACACGAATGTATTACTCTGATCATGAGCAGTTTAGTTTAGCCACTCGTAAAGGAGTATTTCAATAGTAAAGTTGAATGATGATAAATTACCTCAAAAATCATTTTTTTATTTTAAACTGAATGATAATAATATCTCTGATGAAGACTATGATCACGCAAAATTAGTTTGGAGTAAATTTAACATCAAAACACTTGGTGAATATTCTGATTTGTATTTAAAAACCGATGTGTTATTATTAGCTGATATTTTTGAAAATTTTCGAAGTAGTCGTTACAATACTTATAATTTAGACCCCCTTCATTATTATACAGCACCAGGATTAGCCTTTGATGCTATGTTAAAGCTTACTGGTATTCAATTAGAACTGCTAGATGATGCTGAAATGGTATTATTTATAGAAAAAGGCATAAGAGGTGGTGTATCACAGTGCACGAATCGTTGTGCTGTGGCTAATAATCGATTTATGGGTGATGACTTTAATCCGAATGAACCTGAATCTTATTTAATGTATTTTGATGTGAATAATTTATATGGAGCTGCAATGAGTATGCCCTTACCGTATAAGTCATTCAAATGGGTAGACAATATAGATAGTATTTTTAATTCAAACGAATCAAAAGGTTTTATACTAGAGGTAGATTTAGAATATCCGATAGAGCTTCATGATTTGCATAAAGATCTACCATTATGTCCTGAGCATTTTGTACCACCAAACAGCAAGCAATCTAAATTAATTACTACTTTATATTCAAAAGAAAGATATGTTATTCATTATAAGAATTTACAGCAGTGTATTCAGTTAGGTATGAAACTCGTAAGAGTTCATTGTGTTCTAAGCTTCGAAAAATCAGCTTGGTTACAGCCATACATTGATAAAAATACTGATTGTCGCAAAAATGCTAAAAATGAATTTGAAAAAAACTTTTTTAAGGTTATGAATAATGCTGTATTTGGAAAAACAATGGAAAATGTTAGAAAACATAAAGAAATTAGAATAGTAACAGAATGGACAGGACGTTATGGTGCAAAATCTCTAATTTCTAAACCTAACTTTCATAGTCTAACTGTTTTTGGCGAAGACATGGTAATAATTGAATTAAAAAACGGTCATGTACATTTTACAAAGCCTATCTATATTGGATTCAGTATACTTGACTTACCTAAGACATTCATCTATGATTTCCATTATAATTATGTAAAGAAAAATTTTCACAATGAGACCTCAAAATTAATGTATACAGATACTGATAGTCTTATTTATCATTTTACAGAACCTAATATCTACGAAATTATTAAACGCGACATTCATAAATTTGATACGTCTGATTATTCTCCAAATAATGTATATAATATTCCATTAAAAAATTAAAAAGTAATAGGTCTTATGAAAGATGAAACTAATGGTAAAATTATAGAGGAATTTGTAGGTTTAAGAGCTAAGCTTTATACATATAGAAAATATAAAAATAATAGAGTTAAAAAAAGAGCCAAAAGGGTTAAAAGTTAAACTTTAAGAAGGATTGAGTTTGATGATTTTAAAAAATGTCTTTTAGAACATTGTAACGTTGTAGTAAAGGAATGGCTAATCAAAAGTGATAAACATATTGTTAAGACAGTTTTACAACAAAAATTAGCATTAAGTTGGAATGATGATAAAAGGCGTCTACTTGAGAATTCGACAAATACCCTACCATGGGGGTATATGGAAGTAGATAAAAATAATGTATAATCATTAATACTAATACTCATAAATTAAGAACATTGTAAAAATAATAATAAAAAATAAATATTGTAAAAATAGTAATAAAAAATAAATAATACATTTATATTGAAAAAAGATTTTTATTTATTTATTCATTAAAGTACATCGCATATAAAAATCATCTTAAAAATGAAGTTTTTTCATAAATCTGATTTGTCTACCCAGCTATTATGTGAGCTATCAAATCCCAACCACTTTACAAAATATTTACCCCTACGCCTTTTTACTATTTTTTCTACAAGGTAGATATCAGGGTATTTGACTTTACTAAGCTCTTCGTTGTAAAATCCACTTTCGATAGATTGGTTTTGATAATCAATAAGCTTATGCGTTGTTGGAATAGTATTTTGCACGCTTTTTATTGTGAATATTTCTATAGTCCAGTTTGGTGTATAACCTTTTTCGAAAACGTGCTTGTATTTGTTTATTCGCACTTTATCGCCAACTTTAAACTTGCTTTTCTTTTTATTCACCGGTTGATTGATTTGAAGGGGTTTGTAAATCTTTTTGAATAGTTCTTTTTCATTTTCAACTGTTACATCAATGGGCTTCATTTTGATCGTTCGATGTTTGGTATTGTTGTAAGTATCAACCAAATTTCTGAGCATATCAATCCAGCGGTAACTACCTTGAGCTGTGAATTCTTGCCACATTTTATTTTTTAGAGTTCTATTGAAACGTTCACATATGGATGCTTTACGGTTACTAAATGTTGAGTACAAATGAATTTTATGACTTTTCATGAATTCTTTATTATAGAACTCCTTGCCTTGGTCAACGTGTAGATTTTTAGGATGCCGACCTTGTTCTAAGATAGTGTGACGTCACGACGTCGTATTCTTGCTGTCAATCAATTTATTAAAAATCATACATGTTATGCCATCTGGCTACGCTTGAATTAATTAATTAGCAAATGACTTCTAGCCATTATTACGGCTGATAACTTTTAAATTTGAATTTAAATTCAAATCATTTTTATGAAATATTTTTTGTTTAATAAATATAAATAAATATGATAATAAAATATCAAATGATTAAAAAAAAACGATTATAAAATTTGAATATAAATTCAAATCTATATATTTTGTAATTATAATTAATAATAAAAATTGAAATTATTAATAAATAAATCAGTAAAGAAATAATGAAATAATGAAATGAAAATGAAATTATATGAATGAATAAATAATGAAAATAATTAAATAAATATAAAATGAAATTATTATTGTAAAAAAAAATATGAAATTAATTTTGAAATATCTTTAAGAGATAAAAATATTTATTGTTAAAAGAAAAAGAAATAAAATTAATTATTAATGATATGTTTATTAATAATGAAATGAAATAATAAATGAATATGAAATGAAATTTTGAAATGTTATAATAAAATATAATTAAATAATAATTATTAATAAACAAGTTATTAATAATTAAAAATGAAATGAATTTTAAAATGTTTAAATAATAAAAGAATATATTGCAATAAAGGAAAAAGTAAGAATCAATAAATATTGATTTATGAATTCGACTCCAATGCTTTATGCGTATGTTGCTAACTGCATTGGAAGTCATGAAAAATATATATATAAAGAATAATTATAAAAAAATATTGATTCAATTATGACCAATGAAATAATTGGTATAATTAAATAATTATTGGAAGGGATGTTACTACCTGGTAACAGCTCTTCTGGAAATCGAAAACGATTTCAGTTTCCTAAGTGAGCTCGTTCGTCATTGACGAAATTTTAATTATTTAAAGGCAAAGTCCTTAATTTTATTAAATCATTAATAATGGTGATTTAATTGTTTATAAACTGAATTATCAAAATATAATTCAGAAGTTTTTTAAAATAATTGTTGAATTATTCAAAAGTAGTAATTCATTTAATTAATAAATAATTTTGATAAACATTCCATCAATTATCAAATCTAATTTGAATTATTTAAATATAATTCATTTAATAAATAAAATTCAATACTGATAAAATTACATCAATTATCAAGGGTTGAGAAAGAAGAATAATAAATAACAAATCAAATAAATAATTGTTGATAATAATAATAATCATCAAATAAATCAAGGTAACAATTTAATTAAATAAATAATTAATAATAAATTGATTGTTTAAATAAATTGTATAACAAGTGAAATCGAGAGCTAAATCATTTTATAAAGCGTTAAAAATTGTAAACCGAATTTAATTGTCTAATTCAAATTTAATTTTGTTTTGTAATAATTTTTAAATAATTGTTTTAATTTAAATAAATTTGGAAGTTGTTTTAATTTTGCTTTTATTATTTTACTAAATTAATTAAATTTTATTTTACTTAATTTTTAATGATTTTAATTATCTCTTAGACAACGAACCGTAAGTATTTTTATTTTAATTTTATTTATAATAAACAGTCATCCTTATAGCTCCGTCCCAGTTATTTCGCTCGGCGAAGGTTAAACAGGAGCACAACTCTTAATATGTGTTATTTTAACGTAACAATAGATTTCATAGCATTTCTGACGTCACCAGCACTCTTGCTTTTAATAGGAACAGCCCAAGCATATTTTGAGAATATATCTATAACTGTCAGTAGATATTTAAATCCACTATTTACAGAACTATATGGTATAATTTCCTCTAAATCAGCTTACCAAGTTTCATCGAGTCCTCGAATGTCAACATGACGGCGAGTATAATTTTTTCGTGCTGGTTTGTGAAGCTCTTGAGCTATGACTTTCTTTTTATTGTCCATGTTTTTCAAGTTTAGATAGCCTTTGATCAATATCTGATATTGTTTGAGTATCACGTACTACGGATCTCACAATTGTGAGTACACGCTTAAGCGTGTTACTCGAATTGCTAGCTGTTCGATATATTGAATCTGATCACTAACAAGTTTTTCTAATGCACTCACTTTGGTTGTCAATTCGATAATGAGGTCTGGATCTTTACTCGTCATTTTATCCTCTAGCTTAACTATTTCAACCGTTACTTTATCTTCAAGATCAGTTATACGATATTTATTGTATTCACTAATTGCTTTCACATTCTGTAATTCTTGTTTTATCGCAATTTTCAGTTGATCCATTGACTTGACATTAGATATCTTCATGAGGTCATCAACTTGTCGGCTTCCAGTTTTGTATTTATCATCCATATGGTTTATTGCAGTTTTCATAGTATTATATGCGACTGCATCACTTCCATTATTAGGTTCGGCAACATTACATAACCTTTTTTGGTCTAAGTCAAACTGCCCATCATTTGTCAACTTGAAACCTTTTCCAGGTGGTCCAACACTACTGCTAGAGCCTTTAAATTGTGCCTGATTCAATTGGGAAGGTACAAGTCCAAATATATCGATACTCATTTTGATGATCTTTTCTACTTGAATGTTATTTTATAAATGATGAATTATTGCTAATGTCTCTCTTAATAAATAATTTCAGCTTCACGCAGCTCTTCAATAATTGAAATTATCTCATTCGAATGACTAGAGTTGCCAGCTGTTTGAGATGCTATCTACAGACGAAGGCGATCTACGAGTTCATTAGGATCATCCCAATAAAAATAATCCACATATTTTCGTTTCTTTGAAACAGTCATAAAGTCTGGTAGTCCTTTACCTTTTTTCATTGGTGATCCAACAAATTCAGCGATATATTTATTGTATTTGGCAGTCTTTTCAACGTAAAGACTTCTTTCGGATTCATAATTTTTCCTGTGAGTATTCGTTGAAGCAATGAGTTTATGGTACACATCTAAATCACTTGACGTAATAGAATTTTCATTCGGATCACTTTTAAATAACAATTCTATAAGTCCCGGAGATAAAACATGATTTTGATCATTCACTGAAATTATATTATCTCTAAATTGAACAGGTGAATTACCAAAAAATAATTGATTATTTTTTTTACGAATACCGAATCTTGCATCCAAACCTTTAGGATTTTTTTTATTTAACATCTCAATATATTTAGATATAGAGTTATGATATTTCAGTGGTGTGCTTGTAGAGGTTGGAGGGTGAGATATAATGGTTTGATCCAAGTTGTTGCTACTAGTACTGTTCACATTTAAATCATCATAAGTATTCTGACCATGATGTATGTCACTATTATCATTAATAGTTTGATAGTCACTATGTTCACGTTTTTTCAGAAAAAAATTTTGCACTGATTCTTCTTCTTTTTTAATTTCATGTTTCAAAGCCTTAGAATTCTCAACTAATGCCCTCAACGGTGTCACTATAAGTTTAAACATTTCATTTGCAGTTTGTTCCAAAGTGTCTTTATCAACGTTTAATATTTTATGCTTCTGTCTTATGGCATTACTAATTTTGGATATTTGTAGCAGCCTATCTTTCTGCTGAGAAATGTTTCTACACTCCATGTTTGCTCACTTGAATGTTCTTTATGACTGTGTCAATTTGTATAGGGATGATTAATTTATACTTATAAAACAGTCAAAACCTTTTCTATAACGTCCATTATTCAATTCACTATCCTTATCAATAACAACAAATCGCCCCAAAAACAGATTCTCTGTAAATGGTTGCGCCAAGTACACGTTCAACATTGATCTCAGGTTGCATAATAAATAATATTTTCACAAAAAAGGCTGAAATCGTAAAACACCAAGTAACTGAGATTTTTAATAATTAAAAAAAAAAAAAATTTTTAAATAAAAATGAAAAAAAAAATACTTGAACGTACTTGGTGTGCGCTGTTAAACTCAATTTTAAAAATTATTTAAGAGTAAGATATAAAAGTAAGATATTCAAAACATATCACATGACTCAATAATTAATTTTTTGCATTTACGCACACCAAGTACGTTCAAGTATTTTTTTTTTCATTTTTATTTAAAAATTTTTTTTTTTTTTTAATTATTAAAAATCTCAGTTACTTGGTGTTTTACGATTTCAGCCTTTTTTGTGAAAATATTATTTATTATGCAACCTGAGATCAATGTTGAACGTGTACTTGGCGCAACCATTTACAGAGAATCTGTTTTTGGGGCGATTTCAAATTTTTTTGTAACAGATAATTTTTATTGATTTTACTACTCTTTCGATGAAAAAATTTTCTCTGGTATGGAATAATATTAATGAAATTAAGTAATTCCTTCAAGCTCCAAATTATTTTTTGAAGAGTTCCAATCCGTTAATTGTATACACATTGAGACAATGTGAATTGTCATCTTCTCTCTCAGCCTTGCGGTTCCCATTTTTCCCTGTCTCGTTGCCGTCTGAAACCACCTAAAGCTAGAGTCATAGTGCCATGGTCACATGACTATTTATCACCTCAACGCATGACCGTGAGGGGAAGTGGGGAGCGAGCCCAAAAACTCAGCCCTAAGACCCTACGGTGATTGAACTTGACTTCGATCCTGGATCAATTAGTGATAAGACGTATAATTTAGTTTTACTGTCATATACTAGCAATTTATTTGCGACTTTGTTAATACGGCTAACTACTTTGTAAATCGGGAAATTAACTTGCGTTATAGTTGTAGTACTAGCGATTCTCTTGCGATATACTTTACTGTCCAGGTTTACTGATTATTACAAACAAAGTTAGTTAAATTAAATATTACTGTACGTTACCGGCGATATATTCGCGATATAAAATTTATACTGTGCCACGAATCTGTCTACATTATATCCAGCGCTTACACTTTCTTGTAAGTAATTTTTATTATTATAATTGGCAATAAATAATCATTGCAATTAACAATCATTCACTGTATCCACTATCTGTTCATCCTATTTTACTGGTAAGCTTATCGAATAGTCTGATAAAATAAATATTAATTAAGTTACAAATAGTAATTCGATCATCAATAAGAATATTCTATAATTTTATAAGCCGTGAGGTAAGTTGATAAGTTTTCTCATACGTTGCCGAGTTTGAATAAGTGCGGGTCTTTGCTTTGCAAGAACTCCAGCCCACCGCTCTGTCCAAGTAAAATAAAATTTGTTAGAGGCCAGCCTAAGCCAGGGTTCAACCCGCGAATTCTGGTGGCTGCTGGTAAAAATCGCGAACACAAAAAGCGATTTGTCTCAACATACAATAATTCTAATTTTGCTCTGTTAAGGAGGTTTAAGCGTTACTAAATGACTCAAAAAAGCATCTAAGCTTTTTCATTTCTTCAGCTGACAAAAATATGATTACAATTCTTTTTTTTTAATTGTAAAAATATTTTGTAGTTTATATACATACATTAATTAATGTTTAATAAATTAAAATATTTAAAAAATACTTTCGTAGTAAAAATTTTAAATAAGATATGACACCAGTACTCTTTGATAGAGATATATAAACATGTGTGTAAACGTACATAACCGCTGAAGTCGGGTGTTTAGCAAAAATTTAAATATAAATAATTTCCCTTCATTTAAAAATGGAGAAAAATGTTTATCGCTTAAACTGTTTTATTATACTTCATGTTTGCTTAAAAATTGGAGTTTCTACCGAGAAGACCAAAAAAATTTTTTTTTTTTTCATTTTTTATGTTTTTAAAATTGGCGCCACACAACAGGTGTCTCTGACAGAGTTGCCAAGACGTCTTTCCTTCATGTCGTCTCAACTCACTAACCACTAAAATAATTTTTTCAACTCAATTTTTCTCTATGTTTTAACGATGACAATAACTTTTAAATATAGAATTTGGCTTTACACGTATTCAACTTTCTTATATTCGTTTCTGAGAACTCAAAGTTGGAATGTTGTCAGCGAAAAAAATTCATATTGCTAGGGGCATAGTGTTTCTAGCATAGGAGCTCATATATAAAGATTTAATAAACACGGTTTAATCATTTTTATCTTAATAATCATACGGTAACTCCTCGTATAATATTAACCACTTCGCGAAGGATGTTATTGTTGAAAAAAATAAAAGTTATTACACAGGTAAATAAATAGTTATCTTCTTTTAACTGTGCAACATCACATGTGAAATATTTATTATTATTTGTATCTATATT
The DNA here is from genome assembly GCF_029852145.1 of Microplitis mediator. Taxonomy (NCBI): domain Eukaryota; kingdom Metazoa; phylum Arthropoda; class Insecta; order Hymenoptera; family Braconidae; genus Microplitis; species Microplitis mediator. The sequence continues at coordinate 10,619,782 of NC_079971.1, forward strand.
GTTAGACAAGTTAAGAAATTATTTTTAACGTTAAATTTTGGCGCGCCAGCGAATTAGCGGTAATGCTGCCCCCTGGGCCGATTTTGACGAAAACGAAACCTCATTGTCGTCAAAAACAGAAAAGTCCGAAGTTAACGGAAATTTGACAAAAATTCAAGGAAACTTTTGCTAAAGCAAACTGTGCTATTAGGGTAGTAAACTTAATTGCTTAAAATATAACCACGAAAAGTGTAAATTGACAGAATAATAACCGCAAATTATACTCTAACCCTAATAGCACAGTTTGCTTGAGCAAAAGTTTACTGTACAAAAGTTTCGTTGAATTTTTCTTTAAATTTCCGTCAACTTCGGACTTTTCCATTTTTTACGACAAGTTGTATGCAATTTACTATTGAATTTGAGGTAAATTTACTGCCATAATTAGAATGCAAATTCACATCAAAAGTTGACTAGAAAAAAGTTGTCCTTAATTTTCAGGCAAATTTTATGTCAATTTATCGTTAATTTGATTTGAAAAATTGTTAAGTATATTTTTACGCTCAAATTGTAGACAATTTTACGTATAAATTTGCTTACCTTCTGAAATGGTAGGAATGAACATTACCGACCGTTTTTTTTTATTTTCAACTTTTGCTGTAAAATTATCTGCAAATTCGGGCAGCAGATTTCAGGTAATTTCAATGCAAAGTGGCTATTAGGAAACTTTTGCTGGCATTTTGCCGTCCAATACCAGCCGTAAATTTCGAGTGAGCTGAATTTCTAATTTAACATCAATTTGCAGATAAAGAGGTTATTAAAATAGTTCAAGTCGTACTCATGTTGTTGTCAAACTTAAATATATTTCATCAGATTTCTGTACAATTTGATAGCAAATATATGTCAACTTGTTGTTCGGTTGTTTTTCTATTTACGATATGACAGAAACTTACGGTCAGAATTCGACGTAAAGTTGACTGCCAAGAGCTGATGCTTTTCTCATAGTTGACACCAACTTTCCTGCAACTTTCCCCAATCAAATAGCCAGGATTTCTTATATTTATCCGCCTAATCATAGAAGTAGATTTCCGTCGTTAAATTTTACGTTAATAATAATATGCGGGAAAAATGGTTACTGAAGCAGATAACCAAATTTTTTGAGTATACTTTTGCTCACTGAAAGTTTCCATTCATTTGACGACAAATTGTTGCCAATTATAAGTAAGATAAATTTCAATAATTATCAACTGCCACTTTTGGAAGGTAAGTTTATGGGAAGAGTAGCCTGAAAGTTACGAGAAAGTTACCGAAAAACAACAATTGTTTTCAATTTGACAGGAAGTCATTCAAAAGTTATGGTTAACTCATTAAACAACAATTCTCTACAGTCGATTCTACGTCTATTTCTGGCAGTTGTATTCCTGATAGCAAAGTTGGCCGCAACTTATCAACAACCTACTGCCGCAACCTGTTGCCAAGTTGGCCTCAAAAGTTGGCATTTCCATAAGTTGACGGCAACTTTCCGAGAAACTTGTCGACAACTTTCAGCTTGTGTAACTGTTGCCGAAAACTTGTCTACAAGTTGCTCAGAAACTTGGTGACAGCTTGCGGCAGTAGATTGTCGCCAAGTTTCTGAGCAACTTGTAGTCAACAGTTACACAAGCTGAAAGTTGTCGACAACTTGTCGTCAAGTTGGTCGCAACTCAGGTACACCAACTTTTTGATCAGAAACTCTGGCTATCAGGGATTCCACTCAATCAAAATAACTGTATTTCTTCAGATTCTTTTCCACAACTTTCCATCAACACTTCCTTTCAATTTCATATTGTAGTCAAAAGTTGAAATATCTCATATAATTGGCAACAGCTTGTCGTCAAGTTAATGATAATTTTTGCTGAACAAACATTGACTCGGCAAACCTGACTACCCAAATAGCCATTTTAGCTTGAAATTGACGGTAATTTGGTGTTGAAATTACCTGAATTTTAATGCCCAAATTTGCTGACAATTTGACAGCAAAACTTGAAAATAAAAATTTACGGTTAATTTTGCTTCAATTTAAAGGAAACTTTTTACAAAAAAAAAAGTCGGTAATGTTCATTCTAACTATTTTAGAAGGTAAGGGAATTTATACATAAAATTGTCTACAATTTGACGGTAAAAAAATACTTAACAATCTTTCAAGTCAAATTAACAATAAATTGACATAAAATTTGCCTGAAAATTGACGACAACTTTTTTCTAGTCAAACTTTTGAAGTAAATTTGCATTCTAATTCGGGTAGTAAATTTACGTCAAATTAAATAGCAAGTTGCATTCAAATTTTCATAAAATTACGAAAATTATGAGTAAATTCGATAGAAATAAGATAATTATTGATAAATAAATAGAGAAAATATAAAAATCTGCTGTATTTATTGATAATTATCAATTTAAAATCATTGGAAATACGAGTGAGGTTAAACAGGCCTCTGACTCGGGAATAGAGACACACACAGTTGCCTCGCGCCGCCCATGTACACGCACACATATTATGTGTTTGAACGTGTACTTGGCGCGAGACACTGCCGTGTCTCCGGATTCGTATTTATTATCACTTTTCTTATCGTTCCAGCATGCTGAACATAATTCTTTAAATTCATTGTATGGCATATCTATATTCACATGATCATCATATATGTGCTTCAAATTCATTTCATCTTGACGAAAAAGTACAAGAAAATTGGCATTGTCACGTATCAGATGTTTTGGTATACAAGTATAGGTTTGACAGAGATAAAAGCTATCAACATTTTTGTGTCGCCCCATACAAAAATATGCCCTGACATGATCTTGTTTCTCGCAAGCCACGTCATCAAATATCATAAGAGAATTCGGTTGTGCATCACCTGGATTAACGACTGATTCATGATCATTAAATGGGAAGTATCCAACTCCTTCAATAGGCTGTAGTGCTGACTCTAAGAATTTATATTTAGGCTGATTCAGTGATTTAGAGTATACATAAATGTTCTCAAATCTCAAACCATTAGGATGAGTAATCAGTGCAAGAAGTGCATTCGTTTTCCCACAATTTGATGGTCCACAAAGAACTGCTCGAACAGTATTTGAAAGCAGTGCACCATGACGTTTTTGAATTTTTTTATCATCACCTTGAATAACTTGGTCAAAATCGATCACAGGTAATTTAGCTGTCTGTTTTTCAAACTTCATCTTTTATTATTTTCAGAGAAACTGATTAACAAGTTGATCGGATGGTGGATAAACGATAACTCAACAATTCGCCTATAAATACTGAGTATTTATAACACTGCGATTAGTCGTAAATCTACAATGACGAAGAGCACACGTTTAAATAAAACTAAGCCCAAGCAAGGCAGAGGTTTTGTCAACGGTATTATAAATAAGCTACCCATTGAATTACACGTGCCAGGATATCAGTATTGTGGGCCCGGTACAAAATTAGTAAAAAGATTAGCTCGTGGTGATCCGGGGATAAATCCTCTAGACAGAGCTTGTAAAGCTCACGATATTGCTTATTCTAAAAATTCTGACAATATGGCAGCACGTCATGCAGCTGATAAAGAGCTTGCTGAAAAAGCTTTACAACGTCTTCATGCAAAAGATGCTAGCCTTGGTGAAAAAGCTGTGGCTTGGGGGGTCAATAAAACTATGAGAGTGAAGAGAAGTTTTGGTATGGGCCTGAAAAAGATGGCTACAGTTAAAAAGAAGTTGAAAATAAAGAGGGGGAAGTCTAAAAGAAATAGTAAAAAGAAGAAGAAGAAGATAGTAAAGTAAGGGAAAAAAACGGCTCGTTCCTATTCGGCATATTATAAGTTCCGCTAAAAAAGCTATGCGTAAAAGTACTGAACCAATAAAATCTGCATTAGACGGTGCGCGCGAAGCTGTAAAAATAGCTGGTGGAAAAAAGAATATTCGGGTACCTCGCCATATGTTAGATGTACCTTTAATATCTAAATCTCGTAGGATACCAGTACCAGCATCAATACCACAAAATAATGGTGACAAAATATCAAAAGTTGGTGGAATATTACCACTTTTGATACCATCATTCGCTGGTTTAAGTGCTACTGGTGCTTTAACGGGCGGTATTGCTGGTATTGCTCGAGCTGTAACTGCTGCTAGTGCCGCTAAACGTGAATTAGAGGAATCCAAGCGACATAATTCAACAACGGAAGCTATAGCTCTGGGCAAAGGGCAGTTTTGATTTAATCAAATATGCAAAGGATTTAAAGATTGCATATTTCCGAGGTGTTTTCATGAAAAATGATCTACCAAAATCTGGTCCATGGAAAAAGGAATCAGCAATTATAAATCTAGATGATAAAAATGATGGTGGAACTCATTGGGTTGCATACAAGAAAAATGGTGATGATGTCATTTATTTTGACAGTTTTGGTAACCTCAAACCACCAAATGAACTCATGAAATATCTCAATGTTGGTAGCGTAAAAAATAATCATCAGAAATATCAAGATTATGATACCGTCATATGTGGACATTTGTGTCTAAAATTCCTCAATAATGAACTATAAATGGGTGTGTGGTTTGATTGATATGCTTAGTCATGGCTTATTCGTTGACGTTAACACTATCTGGAGCTACATCCACATTGGAAGCTCAATATTTTCCACCAATTGAATTATCGCCTGGAAAAAAGTTATGTCTTGGGTCTTGTGGAATTGTTAACATTCAATTCTATACCTAATATTGATGAGGGTTGTAATAAGTTCTATTTGTCCAGCATAAATGGGAAGGAAGCGGATAAGGTTATAACAATACCTACTGGAAGTTATGAACTTCGCGATATTGAAAAATATATAATAAAGGAATTACCTGAGAGTGTAGAATTGAGCATCAAAGCAAATAACAATGAATTACATAGTGAAATCAACCGTAATCGAATTGTAAATTTTGAACCGAAAGATTCAATCGAATCATTATTGGGATTCGGAAATCGCTGACTTGCACCAAAGCTTCTCCACAAATCTGATTTACCAATTAAAATCCTCAAAATAAATGCATTGCGAGTTGAGTGCAATATTACTACTGGCGCATATATGAATAACCGTAAAGTACATACAATTCATGAGTTTTTTCCAAGTGTTGCACCAGGATATAAGATCATCGAAGTACCATCACACATCATTTATTTACCAGTCGCCGTACAGTCAATACACAATCTGCAGCTACGAATTGTAGATCAAGACGGGGAGTTGGTGAATTTTCGTAGTGAAACGATAACAATAAGAATGCATATTAAATCAGTCAAATAATGGGGATTGTGTTTGATAAAAAAATTGGTGGCAGTTATAAAAGTGAAACATCATGCCGAAAGCCCATCAGTTGTCGTGTCCCTGTCAGGGTGCTAACATCTCAGAACGCCCAATTCCTCAAAAGCCTGGGATTAAAATTACGTGGAAAATCGGTAAAATAAGAAAAATCAATTTGCGCTGCATTATACTACCATGGCGGAAATCTTGAACATCTAAAAACCAATAATCTTCGACGAATCAATTCTCACTATGAGGTTCATTCACATCAACCTTATGCTTCAACAACATTTAATAATAGTGATGAAATAAGAATCAGTATTCAACATCAGGATTTATGCATTCTACCGAGTAAGAGTGCCTTACACATTTGTGGGAGATTTACGAAAGAAGATGGAACTGCTGTTGGTGAAACTATGGAGTTGGTTAACATGGCCATTTGTCACATGTTTGAAGAAATACGCTACGAATTGAACGCCATTGAAATTGATAGATGTAAGATTGTTGAAATTAAAAGTCTTATGAAGAATTATATATCTTTAACCCCCGGGCAGGCTAATTTAATGAAAAACGCCGGGTGGTTACAAACTGATGATAAATTGACTAATGGCGACGGATATTTTGATATTTCTATACCGCTGAGTTTATTACTTGGATTCGCTGAAGATTATTATGAATGCTAAGCATGAGTTAATTCTCATCAGATCAAACACTGATATTAATGCATATTTACATACACCGGCTGCTAGAGAGGCTGCTGAAAAAGTTAAAATAGTTCTCAATAAAGTTGAATGAAATGTACCATACATTACAATGTCGGATAAGCAGAAGATTCAAGTACTAAGTTTCATCTCAAATGATCCAGCTATTCCATTGAGCTATCTTACATGGCAATTATATGAATATCCACTACTTCCTAAAACAACAAAACATATTTGGCCTATCAAAACTTCAACACAATTGGAGAAACCACGATATCTGGTTCTAGGATTTCAAACTGCAAGAAAAAATGTTGTGACGAAAAATTCCAGCCATTTTGATCATTGTAATATCCGAGATGTAAAAGTTTTCCTCAATTCTCAAAGTTATCCATATGGAAATTTGAATCTAAACATTAATCGCAATCAGTATGCTTTATTATATGATATGTATACTAATTTTCAAACGTCATACTATAATAAAAAGCCGGAACCTTTGTTGAGTAAAGCAGGATTTTTGGAGGAAGCACCATTCTACATTATCGATTGTTCAAAACAAAATGAATCAATCAAGTCTGGATCAGTTGACATTCGTGTTGAATTTGAATCAAATGACCAGTTTCCCGATCAGACATCAGCATACTGCTTAATTCTGCATGATCGTATTATTGAATATAATCCATTGAGTATTACTGTAAGAAAATTAACTCAATAATAATTGTATTAGAAAACAAGGTTGAGAAAAAATAAATAAATTTTCACTATTAAAATATGTTTCAATCATTTTATTTTGCTGATACCTAATACACATAATTAATTAATTAATATAGCATGATGAGTACATATAATTGTATATAAGTTGGAAAAAAATGTTAAGTATGAATTTATAATTATTTTAATGCATCTTTTAGTTTTTTACACTTAGTACAATCTTTTTTGTAAGGATAAAGATAAATTCCCGGAACATCATAATCAGGACTTGTAATTGAATTATGTTCGATGTAAAACTTATAGTCCATAATTTTAAAGTTCTGTTATAAATTAATTGGTAGTTTATCCCAGACAAATCGTATTTGAGATCGAGCAAATTGAAGAATGAACACGTCATCAAGACAAGCAATGTCAGCCGCATCCATTTTTCTCAAATCTGATAGTTGGTAGAATAACTGTACTGACTTCTCATATGATGGCTTACAGCCCCAATATTTTAAAAACCATTGTTTTAGCTGCTGAACAGTTCCATGTGAACAGGCATAATGTCCGAGTTTAGTGTGGTTGAATCTGAATGCGCATCGAGGTCTATTTATATTTTCGAGATTATCAATCGAAAAGAATCTCATTAGTTCTATATCAATAACTGGGACTGCATAATCAACCATTTCTTCGAGTCGTTTTTGCATCGTTGGTCCTTGTACATAAAAATATCGTGCATTCTGAACTAGTTGTTTCACCATAGGTTTCAATGATTCATAAGGTTGATCATCAGTATCCCAGTGAATACCATGACGATTCCCATCTTGATCTCCACTTTGTTGTACAATCACAGTGTCGGTGTACTAAATGGGTGGTTTGAATACACAAATTTTGCACTGATAAACACCATTTGCATTATTTAGGTTATTAATATCAACTACACAGAGTTCCTTAATAATAAATTTTCCATTAGGAACTATGTAACTAACAAAATTCACTATATACTCCATTGTGATTTATTTATCGACTATGCGACTCTCCAATTTTTCAAGATTTTGAATAATTTTATACAAGTTCTTCATTAAATCTTTAAGAGCAAAACAACTTGCGCAGGATGTGTATCGTTTACTTCTTATTATATCCAAATTTTTATAATAAGAAAATAGATCACTTAGAAAAGAACCAATAAACTCAGGACATATATCACCAAAATAATTTTCTACTATTTCATCAGTGTCTATCTTACCAGGATGACTAATACGTAAAAAATGTTTTTCACTATCACTAAGTTCCTCCATTTAGCACAGCTAAAACTACGAGGATTGAACTAAAAAGCTAGAGTTTTTATAATGGTTCTCCCCTCTAACAAATGCTTCGTGTTGGGGATTTCTACAGAAAAAAAAAATTTGAGGATACAAAGTAAAAAATGATTGGTTTCCCAGATAGCAAAATGACGTCTTGATGAGTTCTGAATGAGTTCCTATTTATGATTTGGACGTCTTAAAAACACGTTAAAGAAGTCTTTAAGAAGTTCTCAAGATGTCGAATGCGCCACCTAGCGAACTCAGCAAGACATCTTTAAAAGTTCTCAAAGAGTTCTCAAAGAGTTCTTTTTTCTGACTCCGCAAATAAGACTTCAGAATGAACTTACCATGACGTCTTAAGGAGTTCCTAATTTTGACTTCATTTTGACTTCAAAAAAGTTAAAAAAAGAATACATTTAGACGTCACAAAACTGACGTCTTATTTATGAAGTCTTCAAGAACTCTTAATTTAGAGTTCTTAAAAATGACACCTTTAAGAAGTCATTATAAGACTTCTTGAAGACTCCTTCAAAAATACGTCGTAAAGCAGTCATTCTGACTTTCATGCTGTCTGGGTTAAAACCGGTTAGATCAACCGTTAAATCCCCTACTTCTTATATAAATAAAAATATTCTTGGAAAAATTTTCAAATTTTTGTCCATAACCCCCCCCCCCCCTTACATCTGTTTAAAAATTTAGAATAATCAGGATTGAAAAATAAACCCCCACCTTTATGTGTATAGAAAATTCGAGAACACTCTCGAATGTTCGACCACTTACCAAGCCTCCCTCCCAATCCTGCATAAAACAGTAAGAATTCGAAAATATATATTAAAAAGTCCTTATTTATCTGCTATGTCCCAAAATCTTCTTTTATCGATAAAAGGAAACAGACCCCCAATCAAAACCTGCATTACCATGGCTGAGTCTTAAACAAGTCTGCATTATCATGAGCAAGTCCCCCACCAAATCCACATTATCATCAATGAGAGAAAAGGTCCCAAAATATCGATAAATAATGGAAAAAGGTCTCAAATATCGATGAATTAATTCTACATTACCGATGACAGCCCCAGATATCGATAAAAACAAATCTGCATTACCATAAATATGAAAAAGGCCCCAAATATCGATAAAAATAAATCTACATTACCAACATCAGGCTTAAATGTCGATAAAACAAATTTACATTACTGATATCAGGTACTTATCTGAAGTTGGTAAGGTAGGTTGCTGTTTTGATTCTTGGTTTCGAAATCCTCTTATTCAACTACTAGTGGTAGTGAGTAAGACATCAATTAATAGCGATTGTGTTAACTGAAAGCAGAAAGAGTTAGCAAATTCTGTGAAAGGTATCGAAATTGGAACTATTCGGTACCTTGGCGAGAAGCAGTGCCTCAATAAGCGAATTCATCAATGTAACGTCCTATTGAATCGACGAGATTAGTGTAGCGAATGATTAACCATTACCAAGCGAGATTGAAGGCATCTTTTTCTGACAAGAGTCCGTGAACTTTCTAGAATAGTAAGTTCAGCGTCAATAGCAGCAGCACTTTGTGTAGCAAGTGTGGCATCGGTCAATCGGGTAGACATGTTGCGCATCGTGTCGATGCGTTGCATTTGAAGAGCGAGTAGAGCTTCGTCGGCCATCTTGTTTCAACGTTGCACACAAAATGGACGCGACAAGTGAAACCGACGCTAAGTTTTCGATCGGAAAAAACTAAATGTCTTTTTTACACCGGTGTATAAATTTGATCACCACGGGCAGCACTCTAGCAGTGCTCAGCAATGCCCACGGCACTTAGCAATTATTACTGCACAAAAACTAACCACGCACTTTTTCTCACAAAATTTTATGGTTTTGTTTTTTTAATAATTTTTAATTGTTCAAACACACCAGATCTGGCTCGAAGGACCAAAATGTAAAGATAGCAAATGAAACAGAATGAATCTGGTTTAGGCGTGAGGTTTTAAACAATTAAAAATTACACCAGAATCAATAAAGAATAAATTATAGATTTATTTACACTTTTTACAGATAATTACTATTAGAAATAATTATTGACAGCGAATTCAAACACAAGATATACGCGAAAGCGAATGCAACTATAATGAAAAGAAATCACGTATATAAATGTCGACACGTGGTCGATAGCGATTACGTTCACGAAAATTAATTCACTAATTAATTATTCGCGAATGACAAATTATTTATACTCAATAAATAGCAGTCTTAATTCACTGACTAAATATTGAATATAAATCAGCACAAGATTTAGTATTAAAACACAAGAAAAAGTTTTATATTTGCAAAGCGGTTTTAGAAACACGAGGTAAACGGTACTAGAGCACGTTGTAGAATAGCATGACGAAAACGATGGCGTCTTCCTTCGTTTCCGCTTGTAGGTGACGATGACAGCATGGCTGTCCCAGCGAATTTTTCCATTGGCTTAAAAGCGCGCCAACAGGAAACAGTTAGTAGCTGATTTTTCTTATTGGCAGCCAAGCACGCCGTGATGAGACGAATTTTCTGATTGGCCGGCCAATATAATACGAATTATCTTATTGGCCGGCTAGTAGCGGGTTCTCATGCAGTTTTTACACGGTCATGAGCAATAAATTGCAAGTGTCGGGCCCATATAGCGAGTGACCTGGCACTATTCTGACCTTGAAATCAGTAGCGAGTTCGGCAACTCCCGGAATAGCGAAAATGCACGAAGGATTTGAAATTAATCAAGCTCGTGACTGAACACCTCGGATCGGGTTCCGTCACAACTGGATCTATCTCCAACTTTTCTGATTTTTTGCTACACCATTGATCAAATTTCTAAATAGATTTCCTGAGACTGGTTCTCGGTGAGTCTTCTTCAGGAATATCTTCGTCAGGAAGGAGGTCTTCTTCACCCCCCCCCCCCCCCCGGAGTTCTTCCGAAGTATTCATTTTCTTCCTCATTAGCGTTGTTTCCTTTGTCACTTTCGGCACTTGAAGTGTATAAGCTAGCCGGACTTGACTCCCGGATTGTATCTTTCCTCCTTATGGTGATGTTTTTTGCCGGGGGTAAGAACACGTCTTCGTCGTCAGAAGTCAGTTGAATCTCTGGTAGGTTTACCGAATCTTAGTCAGAATCAACAGATTCTGGTTCTTTGTAGTTTAACAAAGGTTTGTGCGAACCACGGCGTAGTTCTGCTCTTAGTCTAGACGCGACGGTTCCTCTTATCTCCGGAGCACTTTTGTCTGTGGGTTTATTCTTTACCCCTGGGGGCCTACCTCTTTTCTTTGGAGCCGGGTTTTGTTTGACCGTCGGTTCGGTATTTATTCTGCCTACTGCCGGAAAAAGGTATGAGTCCGGCGCAGAATTGTCTTTTCGTGAAACGAAAGCGGCTGGGTCTGGACGCCCCACAGGATTTTATGACAGAGCATCGGCTTATTGGTCGTCAACGTTTGTACGGATGGCAACCTTAAATTGGAATTCGTTCAATTTGGAACGCCATTTACGTTGACGCTCTGTGAGATCTTGGGGGTCTCTTAACCACGAGACACACGCTTTTTTTGTGTAAACTGTGAACGGTCTGCCGTATAGGTACGGGCGGAACTGCTGGATGGCGTTTACGACAGCTAGACATTTTTTTTTCGTCAGCAGTGTATCTGGTTTCGGCGTCGTGCGGGACCCTAGACGCACAGGATACGATTTTATCGTTTCTTGAGTTATTTTGTTCGGATTTATTTGGAGTCTCGTTCGTCAACTCCACTCCTTAACTAAGGATTCCCGATATCCCCACATCAGAAGAGCTGATGGCCAGGATAAAGGGTTTATTACCAACTGTATATACCAGAGTTGAATTTTCGCATAATGCTGTTTTGATGTCGGTAAAAGCTTTTTCAGCTTCTTGGGACCAGGAGGAGGTCGTGGTCTTTCTAGTTAAGTCCGTTAAGGGCTTCGCTCTGACGGCGTAGTTTTCGATAAATCGTTGATAATAATTCGCGAGGCCAAGAAATTTTCTCATTTCAGTCTGGTTCTGAGGTCTGGAGGCATCTCTTAGCTCTTGTATTTTTTCGGGTCAGGTCTCACCCCTTCTCTTGATATGACATTTCCTAGGTAATCTATTTCCGAGCACAAAAATTTGCATTTCTCGGGCTGAAGGGTCAATCCGGCGTCACGTAGTACTTGGAACAGTCTACGAATTCGTACACCATGTTCCTCTAGTGTTTTAGCGTGTAAAATAATGTCATCTAAATAAATGAGAATCCATTTTAATGCACCCAGAGTATTGTACATCATCCGCTGGAAAGTGGTGGGGGCACCCTCCAACTTCAGTAGTATGCATCAAAATCGATTATGAAAAAAAAGTAATGAAAAACAATTGAATGTACTGCTAATAGTGCAAGATCATTTTATCAGGTGGCGTATATCAATACAGCTGAAATACATTACAAAACATCGAAAAATTGTTATTCTTAGAATAGTGACATAAATTAAAAAAAAAGTCGCATAAAAAGAACAACAATTAACCATATTGTTTTTTATTTGTTTGACTACATTTTATAAGTTGATTTTTATACATTTTGCTACGAATAATTAAATTAAATACAAAAAAAAGTACAGTCACAGTTATTTTAGCACAAATAAAATTTACGCATTATATACTCATATAAATTTTTCATTCTTCTATCGATTAAATCAATTCGATTTCGTAAATTATTGTAGATTGAATTACTTGATGTTGTCGCGTTTTCTTCCATTAACTTTTTAAGTATATAATCAGCCAAATTATTAGCGCCAAGTAAATCTTTATATGTATAGTTCTTAAATACATATTTGTATATTATTTGATAGACTGCATAAGAATTCACAAATAAATCATTGACGTTGAATTCTGAACTAGTGTCTGGAGAAAGTAAAAGTTGGCCACAATTTTTTTTATTATCTTCCGAAATAATTGACGTTAAATTTTCAATATTTAGGTACACGTTGAATTCTTCATTAAAAACTGCTACTAAGTCAGCAAATTCGAACCATCGTATACTATTACAATCAATTATCACATTGACAAGTGTTTTAAAGCAACTTATTTGAAAATCCATTGTAACTAGACTAAATTTAGTATGTAAGTAACTAGTACGTTTTAAAAATGTTGAGGTACTATATATGAATATCGATCTCGCCCCCCCCCCCCCTACCACCACTACTACACAATGACCCTAAGGACTTGAAAGACCGATAAACTCAAGTCCTCACTACAGCTCTTTTTAATTTGACTAGTCTATACCGAACTAGTGAAAGTTAATATTCCGCTCTCCCCCACTACTACTACTACCCAACAAACTGAGGACTTGAAAGACCGATAAACCCAAGTCCTCAATAAGGTAAAGTACCCAGTAGTTGAACAGGTTTCAAAGTAAGACGTATTTGACCGTACTTTTGATATATACATATTAGGGTGTGCCAAAAAAAATCGATAATTTTTTTTTTGACTCTCCCACGAAAAATTTGTTTGTCAGCCCTAAAAAAAAATTCAGTTAAAATTTCAGCCCTTAGTTTCAATTTTAAGAGGTCCATCATCGATCTCAAAGTTTTCCCATTTAAATAACATGGGAAACCTATTTTTTTACATTATTTATGGCTGCAAACTGTGAAGATTTTTTTTTTTGACATAATTGATCAGTGAACCTTCTTAAGCAATAAATTGTCTACAAATAAGTCCAAAGAATCAAATCTGTGCACTCAATATTTCGTCTATTAATGACGTTAGAATATGCGAATTTTACGAAAATTCGTTAGTTTTACATCTGGAAACTAAACTGTTGGTTGCAGAAAATAATAATAATAAATAATAATAAATAAATAATAATAATAAATAATCTAAACAAATAAATTTTTTTTTGTTTTAATTAAAAAAAATCTGTCTATCGGTTGACCCTGCGGGCCAGCCCTAAAACTTCGTGCTGTTTTCGAGTTCCTTGAATTTTTTTTCAAATTTTTCAGAAATGGCTTGATCGATCAATTCCAAAATCTAATCAGCACTAGAATTCAAAAAAATAGTTTTTTACCATTCTTCCTCCAACGATATCTCTCGAACAAATTGACCGATGGAGATGGTTGAGGCGGGAATCAACGCTGTTTTTTGAATTCTAGTGCTGATTAGATTTTGGAATTGATCGATCGAGCCATTTCTGAAAAATTTGAAAAAAAATTCAAGGAACTCGAAAACAGCAGGAAGTTTTAGGGCTGGCCCGCAGTGTCAACCGATAGACAGATTTTTTTTAATTAAAACAAAAAAAAATTTATTTGTTTAGATTATTGTAATCAAGGAATAGAAAAAGTAAATAAACAATCAACTATTAATGATATGACGAACTTTTTACGAGTTTTTTCATATATTTAAAATAGTGCTATAGAATCTTGATTCAAATTATTCTCGACAGATAATAGGTTAAACTGATAATTTAAATAAATCTATAATTGAGACTTTTGGAGCTCAAATTTATTGAGCTGAGGAAGATAAAATTTCCGCGTATATTCGTAGTGTATGGGATTTTTTACCGAATTTTCAAATAACTGTTGTCTCTATACTCAATACTTTATAATTGTTATATATAAATAATTCAAATAATGAGACTTCAAGAGTTCGTAACTATTGAACTGTTCATCATACAGAAGAAGTCATAAAGACAATTTTGTAGAAAATCAAATGTACTACAAAATTACTATTTAACTTTTTTTTCTACAACCAACAGTTTAGTTTCCAGATGTGAAACTAACGAATTTTCGTAAAATTCGCATATTCTAACGTCATTAATAGACGAAATATTGAGTGCACAGATTTGATTCTTTGGACTTATTTGTAGACAATTTATTGCTTAAGAAGGTTCACTGATCAATTATGTCAAAAAAAAAAATCTTCACAGTTTGCAGCCATAAATAATGTAAAAAAATAGGTTTCCCATGTTATTTAAATGGGAAAACTTTGAGATCGATGATGGACCTCTTAAAATTGAAACTAAGGGCTGAAATTTTAACTGAATTTTTTTTTAGGGCTGACAAACAAATTTTTCGTGGGAGAGTCAAAAAAAAAAATTATCGATTTTTTTTGGCACACCCTAATACATATATTAGGGTGGGTTGAAAAAAAAACTTTTCTTATCATGGGGGTAGAATTTGTACCTTATAAAAAAAAAATTTTTTTCAAAAAAAAAAAATTTTTTTACTCAACATTTTGAGGTGGCCCACTCGTTTTTAAAATAAATAATTCATCAAACGGGGTAGTCCCAACGAAAAAAATCGGTCTGTCAGTTGACCCTGCGGGCCAGCTTCAAAACTTCCCGCTGTTTTCGAGCTCGCTGAGCTCGAAAACATTATTGTGAATATATTTTCGAGCTCTTCGAGCTCGCAAATATTTTTGTATGCCATTGTTTTGTAAAAAACCATTTTTTAGCATTTCTTTCTTCCACGATATCTCACGAACGAATTAACCGATTTTGATGGTTGAGGTGGCAATCGACGCGTTTTATCAAGTTCTAAAGCTGGTCGAATTTTGAAATTGATTTATTCAGCCGTTTTTGAGAAATTTTAAAAAAACCAAGGAAAAAATTTTTTTTGAATTCTTTCGTCAACGGTTTCTCTTGAACGAATGAACCAATTTTGATGGTTGAGGTGGCATTTGACGCGGCTTATAGAGTTTTAGAGCTGATTAGATTTTGGAATCAATCCATCGAGCGAATTGGAAGTTATCCAAATAAAACATTTTTGAAAAAATTTTATTTTTGAAATATCTCTGAACGCACCCTACCGATTAAGTTCAAATTTCTACGGCCTCAAGACATTAACAAGCCGCGTCGAATGACACCTCAACGATCAAAATCGGTTCATCCGTTCAAGAGTTATGAATATTTACATACATACATACGTACGTACACACATACATACACTCGGACATCATCGTGAAATTAGTCAGGATAGCTTCCTAGGACCTCGAAACGTCGACATCTGATGGAAATTCGATTTTCGTGAATCGGACCGAAACCAATAACTTCCCGAATTTTTGAAAATTTACAATTTTCTCAGCGGGAAGTTAAAAATTACATGGTGTTCTACAATCTGTAGGGTGTCCCCTTGAAAGCTAATTGAAAGTCAGGAGTTGAAAAAATTTTTTTCCTATTATTTTTGTAATTTAAGTAAAAAATTCAAAAATGAAAAGCATTTTCTTTTGAATTAAAATGAAAGTGAAGTAAAAAAAAATCACATTCGACAATCATTAGATGTTTTCCACGATTTTGGACAAAAAAAAATTTTTTTCGTTGGAACTACCCCGTTTAATCAATTATTTATTTAAAAAACGAGTGGGCCACCTCAAAATGTTAAGTAAAAAATTTTTTATTTTCTTGAAAATTTTTTTTTTTTATAAGGTACAAATTCTACCCCCATGCTAAGAAAAATAAAAAAAAGTTTTTTTTCAACCCACCCTAATATATATATGTATATATATATATATATCAGTTGTAATGATTAGTTCAAATTAATGATTTTCATGAAAATATAAACAATTTTGAATTGATTGAAGCACAAAATAATGCAGATAATTTAATATTTATATTTGGACAACGTTTTTTAAAATAGACTATGATGAAAGGAGTAGTAGTTGAACGATCAACTCTGACAAGCCGCAGTAGTTGAACACTCCGGGAGCAGTAATCGAACTAATCAAATATATGGCAATGGGCACACCAAAAATTTTTCAACGTTTTATTGAAATATCAAAAGAATTATAATTTATTATTGAACGATGTTAAAAATAATGCTGTGAATACTTAATATGATCATTTAAAAATAAGAAACATTTGTATTTAATTTTTTAATTACCTTTTTTATTACTAATGAATTGATTATTATGAACTAAAAACAACACATCAAATGAACTGTTACCTGAATTGAAAATCATAAATACTTATATTTATTTATTATAAACATAATTTTTTTATTACATAGACAGAACAATAATTTAAACATTTAGATCTAAATAGTTTTTTGTTTAATTTTTTAAATATTTAACAAACTTTATTGTAAATTTTGCTAATTGTAACGGATTATTTTTTATTAACAAATAAATAATCGAATTAAATTATTTGGTATTGCACGAGAATAAATTTCACGCTGTTCACCTACTGCGACCATAAAAATAACATGGACCCAATACTTGAACGTGTGAAGCCATCTTGTTCAAGTTTTGGTTACTGCTTTGAACATTGGGAGGTATAGTTAGACGCTAAAATTTAATATATAAATTTTAGTTCATGTCTTTGCAAAAAATACACAGTATTTAGAAAAGACTATTTTATTGGGTGGTGCAATTTTTTTTTACTTAAAATGATGATATACCGTTTTTTTTTACAGATTGTTCGGTTTACGGTATAGTGTCTTTTTCATGAAAAAAATAGCATCTGTCAGCTATTCTCGATATGTCAACTTTAAAGTTAAAAAATAGATAATTTTTTTGATTTATAGTTGAAAAAATTTACAGAAGTCAATTACTGTATCATTGAATAATTATAACATGCGCATATTACTTATAATATATATATAAGGATTTTGTATAACGACAATTCTAAAAGTCTGTTCAACTACAGGTCCCATTTTTGGAAGTGTTCAAGTACTGCGTACTCTACCTTATTAACAATATGAAACAAATAGTAATATTATATTAATTTTACTGTTCATCTAATAGTACACCAAAATGACCCCGCGCCCAGTACCGGAACAGCCAGGTGACAGTCTACTGCCGCAACCTGTCACCAAGTTTCTGAACAACTTGTAGCCAAGTTGTCGGCAACAGTTACACGAGCTGAAAGTTGTCGTCAACTTGTCATCAAGTTGGTCACCGCAACTTATGTACATCAACGTTCTGATCAGAAACTCTGGCTATTAGGGTAACAGAGTGTTTATTGTCATGTATCCACCACTTCTACACAATGACACTGAGGACTTGAAATTTTCTTAATCCCAAGTCCTCACTACTACAGCTCTTTTGAATTCATCTACGTATTACCGAACCATATATATGTAGCGTTGCTACTAGGTGACGCGATCGATAAAATTCGACAGTTTTCGTCGAACATCAATTTATTCATTTATCCATCTCTACCACATTGGTGGGGACAATTAGTAATAGACCGAGGGATTGTACACACGCATCCAGGCTTCTTACTTTACGGTTACTTACAATCGCTGTGTTATTTCCGTTTATTTAAATAAAACATTTGTTTAAATTAATTAGTTGGTGTTAATAATTTATATTATTACCTCAACCACTAAATTGGTGACCCCGACGTGATCTCTTTTTAAGGGAAGCGTCGAACACGTGCATTACACAGTATAAAAATTTCGCAAGTTATCGTATTGTTTTCCTGCGAATATTTTGTCGCGTTGCCGTTTAATCGGCGAGATCGTGATTTTTGTATTCACAGTTATTTTTGTGTGAATTTGTTCTAAGTTAATTAGTGCAGTGAATTTTTTATCATTGTGCAGTTTTTCATATTTTATCACCGCTGGTGCATTGCGGGGCATCTTATGGACGTTATGCCGCATCAGTGTTGATTCGAAGGACCTTTAGTGCGAATCGAATAGTGATAAAAGTTTTTGCGGGCTGAAAATAAAATTGTTAATTAACTTTTCGTGCAGTGTCGTTTATAATTTTCTTTTCGTTGCCGGAAATACCATCGAGGATTAAGCCGATCCGCCGGCTGCACATTCCTGAGCAGTGCGTCATCGATAATCTGTCGGTAGCATAATACCGAATTAAAGACATTTTCAGTAGGTGATGCAGACTCGAAAACCGACGGCGACGAGAAAATAAAATCCGAGTCATCTGACGAAGACACATTTAAATCCAATTTATCGGGATCATTGTCGTTTACGTCAGTTAAATTAAATATGGCCACGAACATCAAAGCACCCCAGTTCAGCACGGAGAATCCGAAACTGTGGTTTGCGCAGGTTGAGGCGCAGTTTGCAAAATTTCAGGTAGCAACAGAGCGCGCCAAATTTGACCTGGTGATACCGCTGCTTGAAACCCGCATCACTGCTGAAGTACAAGACACCATCATCAATCCTCCAGCAAACATGCCGTACAGCGATTTAAAAGCCGCTCTGATAAAATGCTTCACGAGATCCGAAGAAGCACGGATCACTCAGCTCCTCGACAGAGAGAGACTTGGCGATCGGACACCTTCGCAATATTTACGTCATCTGCGTACACTGGTACCCGGCATTGATGACGCCATTATCAAAGCACGTTGGTTTTCGCATATGCCAAATGAGATTCAAGTTTGTCCTGAAGCTATCAGCGACTCAACGCTTGACAAGCTCGCCGAGTCAGCTGACCGTATGGTTGAGCGGATATCGCTAAAACCTCAAGTTGCCGCTGCTACAGCAACTTCACCATCAACCGCCGAGCACCGCGAGATTGCTGCACTGCGCAGAGAAATTGCGCAACTCACGAATCAAGTGAAAAACTTGACAGTTAAACGGGGCAGATCCAGAAGTCCATCACGATCACGATCTTGTGTGTCGAAGAAATTTGATCTCTGCTGGTACTATTACAAGCACGGTAAAAATGCCCGATCGTGCATTCCCGGCTGCAAATGGCAGGGAAACTCAAACGAGAATCAGTAGAGGCGGCTAATGATTCTCAATCGATTTCTCGCCGCCTGTTTATCCTTGACCAAACTACAAGAACGGAATATCTTGTCGATTCCAGCTCCAGTTTATCTGTCTTTCCACGTGGCTGGTTGAAATCAATTAGTACACCCATAGGTTACCAACTGTATGCCACAAACGGCTCGATAATTCAAACCTATGGTTTAAAATCGATAACATTGAACCTTGGACTTCGTCGTGACTTCTCATGGAATTTTATCATTGCTGACGTCACTAAACCGATTATAGGTGCAGACTTCTTAAGTCATTGTGACTTACTAGTCGACCTAAAGCGAAAATGCCTTCGTGATGGCATCACTGGTTTATTGACACTCGAAAATTCTCACACGACATCGGCAGAAACTAATATTAAAGCAGTCGATGTAATTCTGCGTATATGGAATTATTAAAAGAATTTACCGATATTACAAGACCTGATGCTACTCAGCGTCAAACTAGAAAACATTCAACGGTGCATCATATCCGAACGTCACCTGGACCGCCAGTTTCGTGAAAAGCAAGACGCCTGACTCCAGATAAGTTGAAAATCGCACAATCAGAGTTCCGAAAAATGATCGAAGAAGGTATTTGCAGACCATCCAACAGCGCCTGGGCTTCACCACTTCATTTAGCGCAGAAGAAGTCTGGAGAATGGAGACCGTGCGGTGATTACCGACCGCTTAACGATCGAACACTCATCGATAAATATTCGTTACGATATCTCGACGACTTTGCCGCATTTTTACATGGTAAAAACATTTTTTCAGTAGTCGATTTTGCAAAGGCTTTTTTGCAACTACCCGTTGCACCAGAGGACGTGCCGAAAACGGCAATAATTACACCGTTCGGACTATTCGAGTTCCGGTTTATGACGTTTGGGCTAAAAAACGCGGCTCAAACGTTTCAACGATTCATTGACGAGGTCACTCGCGACCTTAAATTCGTCTTTCCGTACATTGACGATATTTTAATCGCATCTACCGACGAAAAACAACACATGGAGCATCTGAAAATTCTATTCGAGCGTCTCCGTGAATACGGACTGGTAATTAATGTACCAAAATGCCAATTTGGTTTACCGGAAGTGAAATTTCTCGGCCATCTCATCACCAAAGATGGAATCAAGCCGTTACCGGAAAAAGTGGAGGCTATTGTCAATTTTGAGCCTCCCACCACCGTAAATGCTCTTCGTCGATTTCTCGGCACAGTGAATTTCTACAGAAAGTTCATCAAGAACGCTGCAGAAATTCTAGCACCGTTAAATAAAATTTTGGAAGGACCCAAAGTCAACGCTCTCATCCAGTCAACTGGACATCTGAACTTCAAGAGTCTTTCAAGTCAGCTAAACGAGCTCTCGCGGATGCTACGTTGTTGGTACACCCTAAAATCGATGCTGACTGGGCAATTTTCACCGACGCATCCGAAATCGGTATTGGAGCCGTTTTACAACAAAAGTAGATAACAACTGGCATTTTTCAGTCGAAAAGTGTCTCCGTCGATTCAAAAATTGTCGACATACGACCGCGAGTTGAACGCCATCTACGAGGCTGTAAAATACTTTCGGCATATTTTCGAAGGCTGGCATGTTACAATCTACACCGATCACAACCCGCTTCAGCACGCTTACAAACAGCGCACCGAAAGAGCATCGCCTTGGCAATTTTGTCGCCTCGATTTTATCGGTCAATTTACCACCGATATTCGACATGTGTCGGAAACCAACAACATTGTCGCTGACACATCGTCACGCGTCGAAGCAGTATCTACTGCTATAACATCGCAAGAACTTGCCGACGCTCAACAAACCGACAATGAACTTCAGCAGTTGTTACGTCAAACAACTGCTTTAAATTTAAAAACAATACAACTCGATAACGGACCTGCACTGTATTGTGACACTGCGTCAGATACAGTGCGTCCATATGTTCCAGAGCCGCTGAGTAAGAAGGTGTTTAATTCACTGCATTCGCTAGCTCACCCTGGAATCAAAGGATCATTAAAAATGATCTACAAACGATACGTCTATCCATCGATTAACAAAGATTGCCGAGAATGGGCGAAATCCTGCATCGATTGCCAGAAAAATAAAATTCAGAGACACGTGTCATCGCCGATCGCCAGTTTTGAGCCTTCAACTGAGCGATTCGAGCACATACACATCGACTTAGTGTCTTTAAAAACATCAAGAGGCTTTGACCAGTGCTTAACGATCATCGACCGATTCACGAGGTTTCCTGAGGCTGTCCCGTTATCCAATGGAACCGCAGAAACGATAGCACATGCACTATCGCTGCACTGGATTTCACGCCACGGAGTACCGAAACGCATTACTTCGGACCAAGGTCCGCAATTCGAATCGTCGTTATTCCAATCGTTGATGAAAATGAACGGAATAAAACACCTACATACTACGCCGTATCATCCGCATATATATATAAATATATATATATATATATACACTAATGCAAAAAATTAAAGGAGCAGAAAAATTTTATAAATTTTTTAGTGATTTTTGGAAGGCTGTAACTTGGTGAAAAAAAATCGTATCGAAAATTTAAAAAAAGCATTTTATAGCTTGAAATCTCTAGTTTAGGTGTATTTTTTTCAAAATTTTTTAAAACCTCCGATTATTGCGCAAACATGAGAAATACCGCGAGCCAAAAAATTTCTAAATTTTTTTTTTTTTTCCGAAGAGCCCACGGACCGCGGAAAAATTCTTTCAACTAAACGAATGCATACATCGTTTAGCAAATTTATTCAGCTTCAATTTGGTTTTTTTTTTAACCTCGTAGGACGATTTGTCGCAGAGATATCAGCCTTCAAACAGAAAATGATCCTTTTGGCTTTGATCTTCGATATTTCAGGTACCAATGATCGCACAGAAAGTTGAAGGGCGGCGTTGAAAACTTGAATAAATTCCCTACAAGACCCTGTCATCATTTTTTGAAAAAAAAATTTTTTTTATTTTTAACATCCATTAGAAGAAAGTACAAAAAAATGACTTTTTTTGGTTTTTTAGTAAATCAACCGCTACTCTGCAAATATCGATAGAAAAAATAATGTTGCCAGGGACTTTTTTAGCTTAATGTACCCCCAAGACCCCTGTAAATTTTTAAATTGATCTATCAAACCGTTTTTTGGGAATCATCGATCAAAGTTTAGCTAAACAATTAAAGGAGCAAGTTTTGTTCCTTTAATTGTGTAATCATAATCAAAATGAAAAAAATTTTTTTTCTCGACTTTTCTCAAATTTTTGCGTTGGTAACTCAGCAAATGCAAGGAAATGACAAAGAAATAATAAATTTCCAAAAAATGTCAAAAAAAATCGAAGAAAAAAAAAAAATTGAAACTCGTTTTTTGTGTTCTAAATTTTTTTTTTGACATTTTTTGGAAATTTTTTATTTTTTTTGTCATTTCCTTGCATTTGCTGAGTTACCAACGCAAAAATTTGAGAAAAGTCGAGAAAAAAAATTTTTTTCATTTTGATTATGATTACACAATTAAAGGAACAAAACTTGCTCCTTTAATTGTTTAGCTAAACTTTGATCGATGATTCCCAAAAAACGGTTTGATAGATCAATTTAAAAATTTACAGGGGTCTTGGGGGTACATTAAGCTAAAAAAGTCCCTGGCAACATTATTTTTTTTATCGATATTTGCAGAGTAGCGGTTGATTTACTAAAAAACCAAAAAAAGTCATTTTTTTGTACTTTCTTCTAATGGATGTTAAAAATAAAAAAAATTTTTTTTTCAAAAAATGATGACAGGGTCTTGTAGGGAATTTATTCAAGTTTTCAACGCCACCCTTCAACTTTCTGTGCGATCATTGGTACCTGAAATATCGAAGATCAAAGCCAAAAGGATCATTTTCTGTTTGAAGGCTGATATCTCTGCGACAAATCGTCCTACGAGGTTAAAAAAAAAACCAAATTGAAGCTGAATAAATTTGCTAAACGATGTATGCATTCGTTCAGTTGAAAGAATTTTTCCGCGGTCCGTGGGCTCTTCGGAAAAAAAAAAAAAATTTAGAAATTTTTTGGCTCGCGGTATTTCTCATGTTTGCGCAATAATCGGAGGTTTTAAAAAATTTTGAAAAAAATACACCTAAACTAGAGATTTCAAGCTATAAAATGCTTTTTTTAAATTTTCGATACGATTTTTTTTCACCAAGTTACAGCCTTCCAAAAATCACTAAAAAATTTATAAAATTTTTCTGCTCCTTTAATTTTTTGCATTAGTGTATATTAGGGTGGTCCGTTTGGAACGACTATTTTTTTTTTCTTGCTCCCACTGAAAAATATTGTTGTAGACATTGAAAAGAAAATTCTCTGAAAGTTTCAGCTCTTAATTTTAATTCTAAGTACTTTACATTTGATTTTGAAATTTTCCCATTTAAAATACATAGGAAAGTTGGGATTTTTTTTTTAATTCTCTATAACTCAGCCGCATTTTAAGTTTTCGGGTCGCCGTTTGCGGCATTTTTTAGGTAATTTGATACTCTTCAAAAGTCTCCTTAATAGTTTTACTCGGACTCTAATTGTTTTTTCTGTATTGGTTCTGAAAATAATTTTTTTAATAATAATTTGGGTTTTTAGTTGATATTAACTAAATAACGAAATTTACAGAGAAAGTGCAGATAACGATTTTTTAGGAAATTTTATTCGCTACAAAAAAGGTCCTCTTAGTTAAGTAGCTTAAGTTCTCCGTTCACGTGATATAGGGATTTTAGTAATTTTGTAAATAAAATATTTGTCAAAAATTTTTCCGAAGTTCATCAATTTGACCCCTTTTGATTTTAATGACTGGATTGAATTAATGAAAGGAAAATTATTTATTGATTTAAAATTGAAATGAAATAGCATTTGGTGGAATTTTTTGACAAATATTTTATTTACAAAATTACTAAAATCCCTATATCACGTGAACGGAGAACTTGAGCTACTTAACTAAGAGGACCTTTTTTGTAGCGAATAAAATTTCCTAAAAAATCGTTATCTGCACTTTTTCTGTAAATTTCGTTATTAAGTGAATATCAACTAAAAACCCAAATTATTATTAAAAAAATTATTTTCAGAACCGATACAGAAAAAACAATTAAAGTCAGAGTAAAACTATTAAGGAAACTTTTGAAGAGTATCAAATTACCTAAAAAATGCCGCAAACGGCGACCCGATAACTTAAAATGCGGCTGAGTTATAGAGAATTAAAAAAAAAATCCCAACTTTCCTATGTATTTTAAATGGGAAAATTTCAAAATCAAATGTAAAGTACTTAGAATTAAAATTAAGAGCTAAAACTTTCAGAGAATTTTTTTTAATGTCTACAACAATATTTTTCAGTGGGAGCGAAAAAAAAAAATAGTCGTTCCAAACGGACCACCCTAATATATATATATATAATTGAAAATTTATTTTAAATAGTTTATTTTGATTAATTTATTTTAATCATTTAACGCAATCAAAATTCACATCAAAATTGATAAAACATATACAGTTCTATAACTCTACTTTAATTAGTTAATTTAAATCAATCTAGAAAATAACTTAACTTATTTAGTTCAAATAGTTCATTACTGTCGGTAATGAGCATTAGACTTATCTCGTATGAATGATGCGTGAGCAAAATTTCTATGTTAGGCGAAAAAATAAATAGTAGTGAGGATTTGGATGTAGGAAAAATTGTAAGTCCTCAGTTGGTAAGGAATGGACTTGTAACCTTATCATAGATGGGTACGGTGTGTTGTTTGAAATGGCAGAAATGAGGATTTGGATGTAGGAAAAATTTGAAGTCCTCAATAGGTAGTTCAGTAAGTCTGCTTATTACCATATGAAGGTACGTGAGAATAGTCACTCTGTAGTTAGATTGACCTTGGAAAGGCACCGCCGAAAGAGCTAATGCTTGGTCCGGATCGTATTCGGGGTCTATGAACTCTTCAGCTTCCCATTGAAGTTGCTGGTATGGATAGCCAGGGTGATTTTGAGAATCTCCAAACTGTCCATAGTAGTCCATGGGTTCAGGCATCACGCTGTATGCCAGCGCCCTGAGTTCTACGTATAGTTCAGACTGGGGTTGTGTCGCCCTGCTGGGGCCTTGGACAGGCCTTTGGTTCTGCCCCTGAAAATAGGATTGATACCTATTCTGCTGGGCCGGATGATCGTGTTGGCATGTTTCAGGCCTCGACCTCGTTTGCTGTTGGCGCAATAACGCATCATATTTTTTTGTTTGTTCTTTAATAGCTTCGAAAAGATCCGAAAGATTCTGGTATTCTCGAGTAGAAGCCAAACATTTAAGATAGTCTGGGAGGGAGTCGAAAAACACGTCAACCGCTAATCGTTGCAACTGATTGGTTATTGCCGCGCGGTCTCCCTCAGGGATGGAGGATTCTATTTTTCGAAAAATCGCTCTCAATCTGTAGAAGAAACTTTCTACAGTTTCGAAAGTACCCTTCTGGATGGTAGTCAATTTGTGGAGGTAGATTTTTAGTGGATCTCCGGTACGGAAATTACTTCGACGAATATTAATTAACTCTTGTAAGGAGTGTATTTCCATCTCCTGAAGGAATTGACGAGCGCGACCTTTTAATTTATTAAGGGCTCAAGCGACAAAAGGCCTCCGATTTGCTTCGAGGACCATGTGAGCTATTCACTTAGTTTGTAATCAAACTCTTCGTAGCTCACTCCACCGTCACCAGAGAATTCCGGAAGCTCATCAGACAACTCCCGGGACAGATGATAAGTCCACCCGTCCCAGTGGTCTCTTTTGTCATAAGCCGCCGTAGTGTTGAAAAAACGAACGCCTAGGCCCTGGGGTGGTGGAGGATCGTTTTGAATTACGTCCCCCCCCTCCATTTCGATTTTTTTCATGTTGGTTGTCGTCTCCATTTGGATGTATATCAGCATTCTCCCTCGCATTAGGATCAATGACCCCCGCTCCATTGAGATTATTATTTCCAGTCCGAACCATTTTTACGGCAAAACTAGTGTAAATTATTCGAAAGAGAGACCGATCTGGAGAAAAAAAAAATTCGTTGCATTAGGATTTTTAATGCGATGATTTTGTTTTAAGCTTCGAATACAAATCGGGTCGGGCACGTACGTTAGAAATTATTTTCGGCTTAGGACTTTCGTTGAGGGTTTTCTTAGAGTTACGGTCTGTAGACGTGGAAGTCAGTGAATCTTCTTCCCAATAACGCGTTTCTATTAGAGGTTGATGGTATACTCTACCCTCCAAATAGTCTTGGTACAATTTTTGTAATTTGAAACGGCGACCCGCACGTCTACTTTTTCTTACCATAAGGTGAGTTCACTGAGTGAGAATTGGTGCTGGTTAAGCACCCAACCTCCACGCGGTGATTCCCCAATTCACTGCCGAGATGTGTTAGCCAAAGCACCAACTCAGCTAGTCAAAAAAAATAGGCAAAAAAGTCGTTCGTGACCAACTTTATTCAATAAATACCCTTAATTTCGAGATAATATTGCATATATATTACATATATTGTTATCGATATATACAAAAACCCAAAAATGTTGATAATTTTAAAAATACATATAATCCCAAATAAATTGAATATGTTTCGAACTAAAATATCTAAATTTTATAGGGGGATCCGATAGTTTAGTGCCAACTAAGCGCCCAATTCGAAACGAAGACGTCGAAGGAGGACAATCAAATTACAGATAGGAGTTAGCTGACAGCAACGTGAGTGCATAAGCACCTGTGCAGGTAAGTATAAGTCAACGGTTACCAACGGGGTAAGATGGTCCGACGACGGGATACCATCGGCTTATTCAGCAGAAAAGGTAGGAAGGTCACCTTTATTTTAATTTATAAATTTATTTATAATAATAAAATATTAAGAATAATATTTTAATTTTCAGTGACTGTCGTGAGGAAATATGAAGCGGGGTCGGATTATCGCAGCAAGGAGAGTCAAATGACTTCTTAATAAATAAAGAACTTCTATGAATACGTGTCTGACCACACCCAAAAAGGATTAAAAAAAAAAATTTATAATGTTCCGAAATTTTGAATTTAACAAAGGAGAAAAAAAAATTTTTGGAAATTTTTAATTTTTCTTCCAATTTCTGGATCGAAGAAGAGAGAATCGTTCGTATCCCACCACTGCCACCAAAAATCAGCTCTGTTATGTCCGGATTTGATTCATTAATAATAATTAACTATTGGAAAAGGTCGCGAGGGCCTCGGTGGGAGGCACCGGGCAAACAGGGTGATTCTCCTAGAGGATAACCTCTAGGTTTTATTTTTATTGTGAGCACACGAACGATAAACCCCGCAGGGGCCTCTCTGTGTATCGATGCAGAATTTGGATTTTTATGCGTTAAAGAAATTGTTAATTTTACCTACCTTTTGGTGTGAGACTGCTTACTTTAGAAGGTTGGCCTTCGCGACGTGTCGAACTGGAATTTCTGTGAACGGCAATCGATGGTCTTTGAACGAAGATGGTTTGGTCCAGGAAAAAGGAACGTGGATCTTAATATTAGAAAATAATCGAATATACCGGTTTTCCCAATGATAATTGTTTATTCAATATTAGCCCGATGGGCGCGCCGTACTCAGTTCCAAAGATGTTAGATTGTACTTATCACTACGGTTCTGTTCTTTCACTTAAAACTCTAATGATTGCACTTAACTATTAAACTTAATTTACAGGTTTTACACTTTGAAATTATTGAGTCTTTGCTCATATGAGTTCGGTATGAATCCCCGACTCTAGCAATTCACTCGGACGAGAATCACTGTTTATTAGGGTGTCCGTTATTTCCCAAATCGATTTTTATTTACCGATCGCCCCCTGAATCTTTAGTTTATGACCTAAAAAAAATATCTAACACAAACAGGCTCTTAATTTTCACATTACCCTCGCGGTCCTGCAACCACCGTGGAACCACCGTGGAACCACTGTGGATCCACCGTGGTTTCGTGACATTTCACCACAGTTGATCCACAGTGGATCCACAGTGTATCCACGGTGAATCCACGACAAAACCACGGTGGATCCACAGTGGATCCGCAGTAGACCCATTGTGGATTCACCGTGGTTTTTCCGTGGATCCGCCGTGGATCCACTGTGGATCCACAGTGGTTTTGCCGTGGTTTTACCGTGGATTGACGCGAGATCTTGACATGAATTTTTCAGTTGAAATAGTGATAAATGAAGACGTTTCTAAAAATCTAACTCGAGTAAAAAAATTTTTTCCGTAGTTTTACCGGATGAAAACGTAAAATGAATTTTTGTACGCGTGTAATTCAAATGGAAAAATAGAAATTCATTGAATCTCATTAAGAACTGAGATATAAAGCTGTGCTTTGAAGGGAATTTTTTTTTGCCTAAAAGCAGTTTTTTCTTTGGACCACTCTAGTATGTATAAATAATAGTGATACTTTACATAATTTTTTTATCGACTTAATTAACCTAAATTTTGATGCAGCAATCATAAGACTTTTTTTTTGTCCAACTTTCTGTAAATAATAATTAACGTTACTTCGTTGATTTTCAACAACCTCACGAATAAAATTATCTATAACATTGTTTTGGAGTGATAACTTTTACGTAATTTTATTGATCAATACCTGAAAACTAACTAGTAATTTTATTCAAACACGATATCAAATTTTGCAAAGCATGTAATAATTAGCTGATTTGCTCAAAAAATTCTGTGGACGAAGTCTTTCGAAATTCAAAAAATTTTTATCCCAATTTTCTTTTTAATTGTGTATTTGTTAATTAACAAAATTTGTAAAAATGAAAGTAAACAATAAAACCTCGATAATTCTTAATAATTAATTAAAGAATTAATAATTCTCTCTCTGAGATAATAAAATCATTTGTTTAAGTTAAGAAAATATTTATTTAATAGACAAATAAATTATTTTGCAGTGCCAACAACCCCAAATATTAAAGCAATATATTATTATATCAACTCTAATAAATATTACTTAGACACAAAAAAATATATCCATTTAGAATAAATAAATACATATATATATATATATATATATATATATATATATATATATATATATATATATATATATATATATATATATATATATCTATATATTTGTTCGAGATTAATGAATATATATTTAATCCTAATGATTATTGATTTAAAAAGTTATGATGCTAGGCAGCAGCAGCGGAAGTAGTTCAGTGCTCACCACTAGATCGCGCCCACCTTTTGTAGTGTCCCTGGTAAGATACTTATTTCAGAAGTTATAAGTTCTGATCTTGAAGCAATCATGGAATGCGTTACTCGCTGAATGTTAGCAGAGAGATAATAATCCATTTTTGATAGTAATACAGAGGTATCTTGTATTACACTATGACATTAATGTTTTCTTGAACTATTTTTGTCAAAGTACAAAAAAATAAATTTTGAGGTGAGACCAAAATATACATACGCGCTTTCGCGCTAAGGCATGTGAAAATCGGTTTTCGGTCACTTACTATCAAGCCAGCAAAGATGAATCTAGTTTATAGTAAATTTAATTTTTTAAGACTTGTAGCTTCACATCGTAATTCAATTGTAGTTTCACTCTCGAATTTTTCATTTTTTTTATTTGATAGTTGGTAAAATCTATTTTTAGTTAGCGCTTATGTATTAAACGGTATAACTATACCATAAAAGTACGTTGAAAACGTACTGCAAACACGACAAAAAAACCATAAAACCACTATGAATCCACGGTGAAACCACCGTGGTTTCACCGTGGATCCACTGTAGTTTTACCGTGGATCCACCGTGGATCCACCGTGGATTTATAGTGGATTTATAGTGGTTTCACCTTGGATCCACGGTGGTTGCACCGTGGATCCACGGTGGATAAATGTCACAAAACCACGGTAGATCCACGATGGATCCACGGTGAAACCACGGTGGATCCACGGCGGATCCACGGTGGATTTATTGTGGTTTCAAGACCGCGAGGGTTAAACATGCCCAAATCATTTTATATTTCCCATTTAAATAATATGGGA
Organism: Microplitis mediator; assembly: GCF_029852145.1. Classification (NCBI taxonomy): domain Eukaryota; kingdom Metazoa; phylum Arthropoda; class Insecta; order Hymenoptera; family Braconidae; genus Microplitis; species Microplitis mediator. The sequence continues at coordinate 10,650,436 of NC_079971.1, forward strand.
TTTTTAGACTTTTGACTCTTAATTTTTTTTCTCAGAAACAAATAAGAGTAAAAATTTGATCAAAGCATATTCTGATAGGAAATTAATCGTTCTACAAAAAAGTTCTCTTATGAATTTTCGATAAAATAACTCCTTCAAAAGTTATTTAACGTTAAATTTGTGTTTGTTATCAATTCTATAATATTTTTAATTCTACTTTCATTTTTACCGTTTTTGGCTAAAAAATCGTTGAAATAAAAGATAATTGTTATTATCACTAGAGTACCGATGATCATTTATGTGGATTTCATGGCCTAAACAGAAAATCAAGGGAAAAAAAACATTGTTTTATGAGAAATAATAGAAATAACATACCTTTCCTCATACAGACGAACTTTAAAATGAATTCATGGAAAGTGATGAAATAAACTTAATACATTATAGACAAAGGAGTTATTACATTTGTATTTGTTCATTTTTTCGATTTGAATATGTTTTTTTCACCGATAATCTTCATTTCTTTGATCAAAAAGATCGATTATCGAAAAAAGTTGAAAAAAAAAAAATTTTGAAAAAAAAATTTTTTTCAAAATTTTTTTTTTTTCAATTTTTTTCGATAATCGATCTTTTTGATCGAAGAAATGAAGATTATCGGTAAAAAAACCACTTTCAAATCGAAAAAATAAACCAAAACCGAGAAACTACCAATTATGGTGATTTATGACAAAATCGATAAATTTAAAGCTTCGGGGCACTAAGAAAGAAATATCGCAGCGATTTGAAATTTCCAGGGTTTTTTCAGGACACTTTGAGGTTGAAAAAAAGTCGAAGATATCTTTTGTTCATCCGTTATATTCAAAGTTATAGTATGATTTCCGAATATCCTTAAATTTGTGAATTTTGACCTGTTTTTTACCGAACAATATCGCTTTAAAAAAAATTATTCTATTAAATGCCACTAATTTCGCCTTATAGAGAATGTTTTCCAGTTTACAAAACCCTGCTTCCATTTTCTGTACGACCAATACACCCGGAGTTATTGATTATCAAAGCCAAAATGGACTTTTTTGCTTTGATCAATGATAACTCGGCGCCAAATCGTCGAAAAGACTTTTTAAGGCCACCAAATTAAAGGGCATAAAATTTCCGAGAAAAGTCAGACAGTCGGATTATTAAAAAAAATTTATTGTCGCCCATAGAGGTATTGAAAGACCAGCAAAAATTTTGAAAATTTTTTTTTCGTTGGTTTTCTCATGATTACTCCGGAACCGTACATGATAAAAAATTTTGAGGTCCAGATCTAAAAACTAGAAGCTTGAGGCTACAATTTGCTTTTTTTAGTTTTTTTATACGACCATTTTTCACCGAGTTACAGCATGTTGAAAATCACCTAAAAATTTCGGATTTTTTTTCTATCCCTTAATTTCTGTGACCAGTGTATATATATATATATGTCGGAGATGAAAGAATAAAATGAGGTTTTCCAATTGGACGGGAAATTTCTAACAGTCGAGACTAGTTTTTACAGTAACAATTAAATAAAATTTAAACTCTAGTTGTTTACAACTTAAGTAGATTATGTTTATTACGGGAGGCTTAGGCTCGCTGTGACATTTGTTCACCAAACGTAGCCACGGTCACGGGATGGATATAGTAAGACACAGAGGACAAGATAGTAAGATAATAAGATTGTTGTCCTTCTTTAAACATTTTGACTAAAAGGTTTCTAATGAAGAGTACAGATTTTTTGGACTAGTTGAGTCGGTCAGTTCTGATTGAGCATTCGTTGTGCGAGTTCAAGTTATCCTGTCGACCGTGGATTCGTTCTCGAGCCTAGTTTGCGGTAGTATTTGTAAATTATTCGATCGGGTTTTATTTGAATATTATGGGACTATCGTGTATTACAATTATTATAATTTCCTTTGTAATCAATTATTGCATTAATTAGTATTTAGTGTATTTTGATATTTGTGCGACACTATCTTCATTATATGACTTGTCTAAGTATCATTATTTGTGAACAATACTTTTAATATTAGATCACTGTGTTGCATAATTATTATTCGTTTATAGTTTAAATAAAATTGAGAGATATTAATATTGAGACCAATACTCGGAATAACGCCCAAGCTTGTAATGACTTTCCGACATATGTATATATATATATATATATATATATATATATATATATATATATATATATATATATATATATATATATATATATATATATATATATATATATATTGTAACCGGGTACCTAGTCTCCTGGAATCCGTCAGGCGACGCGGCTCGGCACACTCGTGGCTCACCTGTCTCGTCGAATGTTGGGCGCCAGGTGATGATCACCACAGGTTAACAGCTCGTAAAATTTCTACGCCACTCAGGGTAGCAGGTCAGGATAAGGGAAAGGCACTTACGTACTAACCAGTAATTGAGAGATGTTGTTCTTTTGTTTTTATTCTAGAAAGAAAAAATTTAACAAATTGACTTTATTTAATCCACAACGTTAACACAACGTCTACTCCATACCACACGCCAATCCCCGTCACAAACTCGATATAAACAAGTAAAAAACAAATCCTCACGCTCGACTCGATAGAATACCAAGAATACTAAAGAAAAAAAATCACTTCGACACTATATAAACCAAAAAAATAAAATAAAATAATCACCTGTGACTCGATACCAACAAAATACTCAATCTCAAACTCGACCCGTCCGGCCCACCGCCGATACCGCGTTCACACACTTCGCCTTTTAGCTGTCAACTCGTCTCATTCATCCACACCCCTCACGCCGCGTATACGACTGATGAACTACTCTGTATAGTTGGCAGCGCCCGGACGTCAATTCGACGACGTTACGCGATTACAGGTCTCCTTCCAGAGTAATTACCGACAATTGCTCGGCTCGGCATACGACACCGCTCGATACGTCAACACGCTGTCAACTCTCGCCGTTTCACCGTCACAGGTCTCCCGCCGTTTCCACAACGCGACGAGGCTCCAGTGCGGGTTACGCAACACCGTTGTAAATAAAAAAACTACCGAGTTCACACTCAGTGCATTTAATAACCACAGTAACGCGCCCAAACAAAATTAACAATAATAAACAACAAAAGAAAAAAAAATAATGAAATATTCCCAGGGTAATTAATAATACAAAAAAATTATATAACAAGAAACATAACAATATTCCAAAATGATAATGAATAATAATAATAAAAAAAAACAACAAAAAAAACTACCCGATTACGGTACTCCAAATACCACACGGTGTACCAGCCGAAACCGCTCGAACCGGCCTCACCCGACGACACACTCGGCACTCGCGATGGAGTCTGCCGGCAAAACAAAAACAAAAAAAAAAACAATCTTAGGTCACCTCAGACCAAAAAAAAAATAATAATTATTAAATAAAGAATGGCAATTGGTATTTTACTCCAACCCCCAAGGTACTGTTCCCGGTTCGAGGTGTTTCTGAGGGAAAGAAAGACAACCCGCTCACCTTTGCCGTCACGCTCTCGCTTTCCTTCGCTGTCTGTCCGTCACGTGGTCAGCAACACCTATCCTGACACAGGTCGCCAGTAGCTCCCGCAATGACCAGTCGCCGTACACGGCACAACTCGACCCGCAGAATCGTCAACCACCAATAATCCCGGACTCCACAAGTAATTAATAGCAAATTTTTGCAATAAACGTCGTCTCAAAACACTGATTAGCAACAAAACAAACAATCAGTCTCGTGTTGGCACTTTCACGGTACGATCCAGAATGGCGGCGGCTATTCTGCCTTTTTCCACTGCAACTCCTGGTTCAGGGCTTCTCCACTGGGCAGCGCCTCGATCACGTCTAGGGACTGGTTGGGACAGCCGCTGTCTCTTACGCCACTCAGTCACTCTTAGTCAGGGCTTCCCCACTTGGCGGCACCTCGATCACGTCTAGGGACTGGTTAGAACAGTCGCTGTCTCTCGGCTGTTGTACTAGGGGTCTCATTGGTCGTCAAAGTCCCCGCTCCTTACTAAAGTTGTCCTGCCTCAGGCTCGGCACTTTGCGTCAATGACTGGCTCAGCTACTCGTTACGGTAGCCACTTCGCCGGCTCGGCACTTGTCATCTCTTGTCCCCTAGGCTCCGTCGCTAGCGGTGGCTCCACCTCGTGTCAGCACCCGAGTTGCCTTTATTTCCCCGCCACTTAGCATCTAAATACTACAACTAACGATTTATCCTACTTACGACTACTTCTTACAAATCTATCCTCGTTACGCATTATGGATTGCCTCGGATCTTTCTCGTCCCGGAGTGCCAACCTAATTTCACTAATAGAGAAAAAAAAAACTTAACCATTACGAGTGGCCGCAGCGACCTGCCAGAAGAATAACTTTTAATCATCACAAACAGAAACAAAGGGAAATTTAATAGGATAGTCCAATTTTGGAGTGTGAATAATACTCCATTTAATTATTGGAGGTCATTGGTGACCACGTGTCGGCGTCTAATTCCTCTGCATGTTACAATATATATATATATATATATATACAGGGTGATTCAGAATTACCTTCACAGCGAGAAAATTTGAATAAAGGAGACGATTCTAAGCATAAAGTTCCTTAGCCATTTTTCAAAATTCTCAATAGTTTTTGAGTTATTGAAAATCTAAATTGACCAATCACAGACATGCTTTGAGATTTAAAAAAAATAAAAAAGAATAATAAATAAGTTTGGCAACGCCGCAACAGTAAACTTCAAGTTATACACTATTTATTTAATTTGTCATAGAAGAAAAACAAAACACACAATTACAAGATAGAATATATTCGTATATTTTGTTTTATCTTTTCTCTTTCTATAGAAAGAATTATTAATGGAAAATAATGCTTTGATTGAAAATAAAGCTTTTGGAAATTCGAAAAAAAAAAAATTACAGATTTTTAATTATATGATGAGCAACCCAGATTAAAAAAAGAAAATTATTATTTTAGAATCTTTTATTTCGCTAGCGAGACCACCAGCAAGACCACCAGCCAGATGGTCAGCAAGATCACCAGCAAAATTCTAAGAAAGATCACCAGCAAGACCATTAGCGAGATAGTCAGATAGCTAATCGCCGAGAAAGATCACTTGGAAGATTTTTAACAAGACAATCCGCGAGATCTTTAGAAATATGTTTAGTATGAAGTACAATAAGCTTTTAGCAATGTCTTGAGCGAGACAAAGCAAGCGAAATAAAAGATTCTAAAATAATAATTTTCTTTTTTTAATCTGGGCTGCTCATCATGTAATTAAAAATCTGTAATTTTTTTTTTTCGAATTTCCAAAAGTTTTATTATCAATAAACGCATTATTTTCCATTAATAATTCTTTCTATAGAAAGAGAAAAGATAAAACAAAATATACGAATATATTCTATCTTGTAATTGTGTGTTTTGTTTTTCTTCTATGACAAATTAAATAAATAGTGTATAACTTGAAGTTTACTGTTGCGGCGTTGCCAAACTTATTTATTGTTCTTTTTAATTTTTTTTAAATCTCAAAGCATGTCTTTGATTGGTCAATTTAGATTTTAAATAACTCAAAAACTATTAAGAATTTCGAAAAAAGGCTAAGGAACTTTATGCTTAGAATCGCCTCATCTATTCAAATTTTCCCGCTGTGAAGGTAATTCTGAATCACCCTGTATATATATATATATATATATATATATTAGGGTGTCCCAAAAAAAAAGAATATTTTTTTTTTTAACGTCTTATAGACTCAAAAGTTACTTCATATTATAAATAGAATCCTCACAAAATTTCAGCCAGATATCTTTAAAATTGAGCTATCACGGAGGGGGGTCCCCTTTCCCATTTAAAACACACGCGAAAATTTTTCATTCTAGTTTTTCATTATTAAGGCTATGAAAAAATTTTTTTTTTCAATTTCGCCTAGTATGATTTTGTAGGAAATTAAATTTTCTACAAAAAAGTGCTGATGCATTATATACGTCAAACGAACTGGGAAAAAGTTACGGGGCTTCAAAAATCAACAAAAATTTAGTTTAATCAGTGTTTAATTTTTTATATTATTTTTCATTTTTATTGACTCAAAAATTTTTTTTTTCAATTTTTAACGAGCACGCTCTTGTAGGAAATTTAATTTTCTACAAAAAGTATGTGATAACATATATACGTCAAATGAATAAGAAAAAAGTTACAGGGCTTTAAATGTCGACGAAAAATGAAGTTTAAAAAATATTAATTTTTTGAACTAAAATGAACTTCATTTTTCGTCGACATTAAAAGCCCTGTAACTTTTTTCTCATTCATTTGACGTATATATGTTATCACATACTTTTTGTAGAAAATTAAATTTCCTACAAGAGCGTGCTCGTTAAAAATTGAAAAAAAAAAATTTTTGAGTCAAGAAAAATGAAAAATAATAAAAAAAAATTGAACACTGATTAAACTAAATTTTCGTTGATTTTTGAGGCCCCGTAACTTTTTCCCAGTTCGTTTGACGTACATAATGCATCAGCACTTTTTTGTAGAGAATTTAAATTCCTACAAAATCATACTAGGCGAAATTAAAAAAAAAATTTTTTTCATAGTCTTAATAACGAAAAACTAGAATGAAAAATTTTCGTGTGTATTTTAAATGGGAAAGGGGACCCCCCTCTGTGATAGCTCAATTTCAAAGATATCTGGCTGAAATTTTGTGAGGATTCTTTTTATAATATGAAGTAACTTTCGAGCCCATAAGACGTTAAAAAAAAAAATATTCTTTTTTTTTGGGACACCCTAATATATATATATATATATATATATATATATATAAGGGTGCTCCGTTTGAAACGAAGATTTTTTTTTTCGTTCCCCATCAAAATTCTTGTTCTACATGTAAAAATAAAAATTCAGTGAAATTTTGAGCTCTTAATAACAATTCTAAGAACTAGAACAACGTCGTTGAAGTTTTCTCATGCTAAAAGCATGTAAATTTTGATTCTTTTCTTTTTATCGAATAAAACTCAGCCCCATATTCACGTATCTTATCGGTTCAAAGTTTTCTTGGAAGAGAATTGTATGCTCTTTGAAAAAGCCTGTATGTACTTAGCACTACCTTCAACTACAGCCCTCGTGGAAGCCTTGAAAGTCTAATTTCCTACGAAATTAGTGGTTTTTTGTTGTTAACTTGTAAACGGTTGACTTTTGGGAAAAAAAGTAGAAGAAATTGTTTGTAGGAAATTTAGACTTCTACAGAAAAGTTCTTATAAGTCAAACCTCTAAAATCAATATTTAAAAAGATAAATGAACTTTAACTAATTAAAATTCAAAATTTTAACGAAATTTTAATGTTCAATACTATAAAATATATTCAGTTATCAACTTATGGTAAGTATCAATTAATATATATTTATATCGATGATCAAAGCCAAAAGAATCATTTTCTGCTTGAAGGCTGATATCTCTGCGACAAATCGTCCTACGAGGTTAAAAAAAACCAAATTGAAGCTGAATAAATTTGCTAAACGAACTATGCATTCGTTTAGTTGAAAGAATTTTTCCGCGGTCCGTGGGCTCTTCGGAAAAAAAAAGAAAATTTAGAAATTTTTTGTCTCGCGGTATTTCTCATGTTTGCGCAATAACCGGAGCTTTTAAAAAATTTTGAAAAAAATGCACCGAAACTAGAGATTTCAAGCTGTAAAATACTTTGTTTTTAATCTCGATACGATCATTTTTCACCAAGTTACAGCCTTCCAAAAATCACTAAAAAATTTATAAAATTTTTCTGCTCCTTTGATTTTTTGCATTAGTGTATATATATATATATATATATATATATATATATATATATATATATATATATATACATATATATATATATATATATATATATATACTAGGGTGCTTCGTTTGAAACGACTATTTTTTTCTTTTCGCTCCCATCCCGAAATTTTGTTGGAAGTACTCCAAAAAAAATTTCCTGAAAGTTTGAGCCCTTAAAATTAATATTAAGTACTCGACCACAGCGTGTGAAGATTTTCCATTTAAAATACACGTAAACTTAGGTTTTTATTTTTTAAACTTCTATAACTCCGCGGAATTTTATGATATCATCTCACCCAAAGTCGGGATTTTCTCAGAATTAAATGTACTACAAAAGTCTCTAGTGTCGCGAAGTCGTAACTCATACGGGTGGGGTAGTACGGACCGCTAAACCGAATTTTTTCATAGAATTCTTGTTTTTTCTCTCATTATCTTATAAACAACAAGACCTACAGAAAAACTGCGAATGACAATTTTATAGAAAATTTAATTTCCTACAAAAAAGGTCCTTAGCACCGAATCACTCAGATTGATATTTTCTGAGATATTAGTCAAATAAAAAATCAATACTTTCTAAGATTTGATTTGACATTTTAAGGGAATTCAATGCTACTTAAACTTTACTAATTAATATCTCAGAAAATATCAATCTGAGTGATTCGGTGCCAATGACCTTTTTCGTAGGAAAATAAATTTCCTATAGAATCATTTTTTACAATTTTTCTGTAGGTCTCGTTGTTTATCAGATAATAAGAAAAAAACAAGAATTCTATGAAAGAGTTCGGTTTAGCGGTCCGTACTACCCCACCCGTATGAGTTACGACTTCGCGACACTGGACACTTTTCTAGTACATTTAATTCTGAGAAAATCCCGACTTCGGGCGAGATGATATCATACAATGCCGCGGAATTATAGAAGTTTAAAAAATAAAAACCTAAGTTTACGTGTATTTTAAATGGGAAATCTTCACACGTTGTGTTCGAGTACTTAATATTAATTTTAAGGGCTCAAACTCTCAGGGAATTTTTTTTGGAGTACTTCCAACAAAATTTCGGGATGGGAGCGAAAGAAAAAAAATTGTCGGTTCAAACGAAGCACCCTAATATATATATATATATATATATATATATATACATATATATATATATATATATATTTATCGATAATAATTTTGTTTGTAGTATTTTGATAATTTATTTCCACGAAAATCTTTTTAAAACCAACATATTATTTTTGGTGAGCTTACATTAAGTTTTATTCTCATCCCTACTAGATTGCTCTTAGATGCAAAACTCCTTGCAACAATACTTTTCTAGACAAAATCAAATCAATGTGGGAATCAAAGAACTCTGGCTCGAAACGTTCTGTAGAAGAGTCTCTCTACTCCAAAGCATGTAATAAAGGAGAGAAGACTCTAAATAAACCTCAAACTCTGCACACGACGGATTGCGAAAAATCGAACAAAGCATTAAAAAATACATACAATGGTGAAAACAGGGATGATGAAGCGGGGGATTTATTGCGTTCAGAGGTATGCGATGTTTTGATTTATTGGTATAGACCGAAGTTTTGTACCTATTAAAACTGCCAGGGAACATATTAGGGTAATAAATTTTTTATTTTCTTACACCAAGATGAATTAAATAAATAAAAATAGAAACTTTCCCGTTCCGACGGCATGACATGACCACTAATAACACTAAACACGAACCTACTCCTAGTGACTAACCTTATAGTAATTGTTAGCTCCGGAATTTTTTATCTTGGACTAAAAAAATTTATTGACATGACTGACAGCTTGACAACAAGTACTGATGACATTGTGCTCGAACCAACCCCCAATGACTACCCCTGTGGTCATTTTTAGTTCCGGAATTTTTATTTCGAAAGAAAAATCCAGTGACAAGACTGAGAGCTCAAAAGCTACCATTGATGTCACTAGATTCGAACCTACCCCTAGTGACTACCCTCATGGTCATTTTTAACTCCGGGAATTTTTATTTCGGAAAAAAAATTGGTGGACAAGACTGACAGTTTGACAACAAGAACTGAAGACATTGCGCTCTAACCTACCCCCAATGACTACCCCTGTCGTCATTTTTAGCTCCGGAATTTTTATTTAGGACAAAAAAAATCCAGTGACAAGACTGAGAGCTCAAAGGCTACCACTGACGACACTAGACTTGAACCTACCCCTAGTGACTACCCTTCTAGTAATTGTTAGCACCGGAATTTTTTATCTTGGACAAAAAAAATTGATTGGGTGACAGTGACAGTCTCAACCCTCAATGACGAGCACAGTGGTCAGTTCTAGCTCTGAAATTTTTATTTAGGAACAATAAAATTCAGTGACAAGCTTGATAGGTTAACAGCGATCACGGATGACACCGGACGCGAACCTACCCCTAGTGACTACCCTGATGATCATTTTTAGCTTCGGAATTTTTCGTCTCGGAAAAAAAGAATCCAGTGACAAGACTGACAGTTTGAAAACAACTACTGATGATACTGGAGTCGACCCTACCCCTAGTGTCCACCCTTGTCGTCATTTTTAGCTTTGGAATTTTTATCTTGGAAAAAAAAATCCATCCACAAGACTGACAGTTTGTTAACAACCACTGATAACACTGGACTCTACCTCACTCCTTGTAATCACCCTTTTTGGTCAGTTGTAGCTCTGGAATTTTTACTCTGGAATAAAAAAAAAACAGTGTTAAGTCTGAGAGCTCAAAAGCAACCACTGATGACATTAGACTTGAACTTACTCCTAGTGACCACCCCGGTTGTCAGTTCTAGCTATGAATGTTTTTTCTATTTTTAAGTGTATGGGTGACCAAATTTCTTTTATCCGCATTTATGTAATTTTTTTTTTGTACTCTATAATTCTCTTCGTCACATTGGGTTTTGTTTTCTCCCCACACAGATTTCCTTCCAATGCATGACTCCTCGTAATTTAGATGTGCGAGAAAAAGTTAAACCTTTTTCATTATCTAAGAATTTTGGCTCAAATTGTACCTATCGTGACCGACTTATTTCCAAATGTAACATTGTACAAGTCAACCCATCACTCCAAGTGAGAATCATGGATCCCGTAGTTAAGCCAGAATCGTTACAAACTTCGCTTACAGTAAATTTTAATGTATTTGATGAGACATTTATATACAACTCTGACTTTGAACGAATTGTCAATAAGGGGTGTGGTGCTTGTTTATTTCACGCTCTTTCTCAAGCAATTTATGGTCATGAAGATATTGGATTTCATGAAATCCGTGAAGATGTAGTTATTACCGCTTCAAAAAATTTTTCTAAGTATCAAAGTGATTTCCTTTGGTATAGTTTTGATCCAAATGAGTTCTCTAATTCCCAAGACTACTATGACGCAATGATCCGTGACGACAAGCTTGCCTCACTCTTCGAAATAAAAGTTTTTTCACAGCTTTTTAAACGACCTGTTCGAGTTTACCGTCAAAAAAATGCTATTGATTCAAAATTTCGTCCTATAATTTTTTTTGAATGTCAAAATTCTGAACATGATGAAATCGCGTGCCAAATGCCAAAAGGGCGTATAAAAGTTATACGCCCTTTTGGCTTTGAAGAACCAAAAGGGCGTATAATTTTTTTTTTTGTGCCAATCGTTTTGTAAACATGTTCTAAGCCTCAAAATAAAAAAAAAAATTCCAAAGCCAAAAGGGCGTATATCTTCAGATACGCCCTTTTGGCGTTAGTGCGTCAAAAATTTTTTTTCTGCAGATCTGTACGTTTCGAGTGATTCTAAAAAGAATGGCAAAAAAAAATTTTTTATACGCCCTTTTGGCTTTGAAGAACCAAAAGGGCGTATAATTTTTTTTTTTGGTGCCAATCGTTCTGTAAATATGTTCTAAGCCTCAAAATAAAAAAAAATTTCCAAAGCCAAAAGGGCGTATATCTTCAGATACGCCCTTTTGGCGTTAGTACGTCAAAAATTGTTTTTTTGCAGATCTTTACGTTTCGAGCGATTCTAAAAAGAATGGCAAATAAAAAATTTTTTATACGCCCTTTTGGCATGGAACCCTATCTAACTGCTGTAATACGCCCTTTTGGCATTTGGCACGCGAAATCTTACTTTTATTTAGTGGTCCCTCCGATGCAGGTCACTACGAATTGCTCAAGAAGAAAATTCCTCCAACCGCGGGCGTTAAATTTACACAGAAGAATGAAAGAGAATTTTCTTCTAGTATGACTTTAGAAAAAATTAGCTCTGAAAAACGAGTGAGAAAAAGATCTACACTCAAATCCCATGACGTAGCGGACATTATGCAGTTATATATTGATGAACAAGATCTCGCAGATCCCTATATTCGTACTGTGCATTGGTCGCTGCAAATTATATTATTTTTAGAAAAACCACTTGATGTTGTGGATCCTGACTCACCAGTTATTGTGCACTTAGATTCTTCGGGTGCTCGTATAAAAACTCCAGGCTATATTTCTTGTAAGAGAATCATGTACTACGCTCTCGTATATCGTGCTACAAAATCCACTATACCATTAGCTCAAATGATTACTTGTGCTCAAGATATTTCGACAGTTTCAACATTTTTATATTTATATACGCAATCAGTAAAAAAAAAATGTTTAACATGGCTATTTAAAGCTATTGTCGTTGATTGGTCATGGACACTCATGAACAGTATATTGCAAACCTGGAATGGGATGAATTTTAGTGAATATTTAGAATTTACTTTTTTATACTTTGAGGATAAAAAGAAGGTCCCAAGAAATGTAACATTTTTGTTGAGTTGTTGTGCTCACATCATGCATAGAGTAGCTGATGCTGTAAAAGTTTCAAATTTGGAGAACATCAAATATTTCTTGATGGATTTAATGGGACAATTAATATTATGTCGAACAAACGAGGAAGTGGATGGAATATTTGATTGTATGTGTGTAATCTTGCTTTCGAAAAAAAGTGAAACGTTTGAAGAGTACATCGGAAAACTTGCAGAGAAAGTGAAGAATCCTTTAGGATTAGAGAAAATAACAAAATTGACAGAAAATAGTAACATGAGTAAAATAGATATTGAAGATATGAGACATGAAAATGAAAATAAAATAAAAAGTAGGGATGCCATTTATAGGAAATCACCTTTCTACAAATACTATTGCGAACGATTGGAAGCTGTACAAACGTGGTTGGATGGAACAGAACAAGAGATTGAATACGTATCAAATAAATGGTATTCACCAGAGTTTTGAGATTATATGTTAGTTTCATATTTGCCATATTTACCGTTATGGAGTGGGATTCTCTTAGATTAAGTTGACTCTACTGTGACTCGTGTGACCAACGCCTTTGTTGAGGCACACATGAAGGTTTATAAAGAAAATATTTTAGATGGGGAAAAAAAACAATACTGTTGGTGATACGATTAGAGCACTGAAAGAAAATACTGAATACTTGTTAGCAGAAGAAAAACTTTTCAGTTCTCGAACAAAGGACCAAGTTTCCTTCAAAAAATATCCACTGATGAAAGAACCAGCGGCGAATCAGGATGAAATTAACTTATGGGGAAAAACAAAAGCCAAAGTTAACAAATTAAAACCTAAAAAACAACGGAACCGGTTTGATGTAATAATAATAAAATAAATGCATGCTAGGACTGGTTGGTGGTTGGAATGTTTGAAAAATATGCATATTTAAAAATATAACAATATTTTTATTTGTCACAGCACAAAATATCACTGGGTTGCAAATTAAATAGTTTATTTAATTTAAAAATACTGTTAAATGTCTGAGCTCATGAATACGTGAATGATTGAATACAAATTATGGAGTTGAGCTCGAGTAAATAAACGAATTAAAAATAATCAAGTTGAGTTTAATTGAACACTGAGTTGATTGCAAAAATGTCATGATAATAAGTAACATGATGTCAGAGGTTACTGAGCGAAGTGAATTATTGAACACGTAATTACTATTTTTAATAGCACTGAATACATAAATAGTTTTGTTATTAAGTTTTAATAGTATTGATCACTTAATTGAATTGAATTTAATGAGCTCATGATAAATTACACTGATTGTAATTTATTTGTTGAACACGTGGTAGCATGATAGCAGAGGCTACTGAGCGAAAAATAACTTTTAGTTTAATTAAGAAGTTAAGCATAATATTAATCAAATAAATAATAAAACTGAGTCTTTTGGTTTGATGAACACTTGAATTAATTTATAAAGTAGAAATTAAGCACCTGTACAATTCTCCGTCGAAAATAACCTCCTCAGGAACAGGTTGTAGAACACTGAATTTCTTGATGTTGGTTTTTATTTATTTTTTGAGCTCTGGGCTCACAATTATAAAAATAATTATATTTTTATATAGAGTTATAAACCCTTAATGTAGTTTATTGATTACTTTTAATTATTTACTCGAGATGAGCGGAATTTTAATAGATTATACAAAAACACGTGGTGACACTTGAAATTATATAAACGTAAGATAACGGCGACAGTCTTCTCAACACGAGGCAGGAAAAATCGATACGCATGCGTCGCACTGCGCTAGTCAAGTTTGAATTGATAGACACTAGGCCCCAGTAGGTGCTGCCTCTATTTGCTGGAGGTTCAACTACATTCAAATTTGAATGTAGTTGTGATTACGCAACACGGTTAATGACGGGCAAAAATATTATTAAAATAAATCAATATACTACTGACAAAAAATCAGAAGGCATGAAGATAGAACAAGATGTCCAATCTGACTCCGTAGAAAGAACCGTTAAAAAATTAAAAAATGATATTAAATCAAAACAAAACAAAATTTATAAACAAGCAAACAAATAGAACAGAAAAAAACAAATTCAAGACAGTGAAGTAGAAGTTTCATCGGCAACAACACTAGGAACTATCAATAAGCAATGTAATGTAGAGTGTAACGAGGTTGACGATACCTCATTATCATACCATGATAATAGACGGTTACCGAGTTCATATATCATATGCTACCTAGTTTACCTGTCAACATATTGATCGATATTATTATTATTTACTAATCCCTCTCCATTTGATGATTTAAATGGAAGGGATGCGCACTACGTCGGCGCGTCAGCACCGACGTGAATCTATAAAAAGGCCTGCACGCCGATAATTATTCAGCTTTAGTTTTTCAACCTTCACTTTCAATATGAATTTATAATAAAATACAGTTTTATATTTTAACCTCTTTCTTTTAACTTTTAATCACCCGTTTACGACTAAGTATCCGGTATCATCTAAGAACTCCCTTAGATAATAATCATAAACTACTATGATTATCCTTGTGTAAACCTGCCTATACTTTTTCCTAGCCTATAGTACCTGCCTATAGAAGACAGTAACCCCGTAGAGATGTATACCTGCTACATCCTTTTCCCACAATACCTGCTTGTGGAAGCGTGTATCTGCCACGATATTTTCCCACAATACCTGCTTGTGGAAGCGTGTACTTGCCACGACAGTATCCTACAATACCTGCTTGTGGAAGCGTGTACCTGCCACGATATTTTCCCACAATACCTGCTTGTGGAAGCGTGTACTTGCCACGACAGTATCCTACAATACCTGCTTGTAGAAGCGCGTACCTGCCGCGATCTATCCTGCAATACCTGCTTGCAGAAGCGCGTACCTGCTGCGATGTCCTCCTACAATACCTGGTTGCAGCTGTACCAGACAATTGTGATACTGAACTCACAATTGTCTTAATTACTATCTGTTATCTTTATCAGCACCAGTGAATCATCAACTCACAGGTAAGTATAATAATAATACTATTATTATGGCTTTTACAACCCCTTGTGCTTACTATTCTTTTGGCTTACTATGCAAATACCTGTAGTCTATCTTCTTTTCATATACTACTTATACATAATTTTGCCCCACGACTCCCGATCCTTTATATGCACTTGGCATATATAAATTCAAGGCCAAACGGTCGTCTGGTCCCCACGAACCGGTTAATTCCAAGATCAATTACCAAATAAGTAGCCTACTGGCTAAAAAGGGCACGGGCCCATTTAATTAAAATGGGTAACGGACGGTTGATTCATCCCTACTAGAGGGGGTGGACCTCAACTTCATTTCAGTGGCGCCCAACGTGGAACCCACATGGCCTTAATATCATTAAAAAAAGACTAAAAAAATATAAATTTAATTAATTTGCATTAGCCTTATTTCATTAAAATTATTACTCACACGTTTGGCTTCACTTCAACTCACGTTTCAGTAGCGCCCAACGTGGGGCTTACATGGCCTAATCATTAAAATATAGATTACAATAAAATTATTAACTGCACTTAAAATTTAAAATAACTTCTTTAAAATAAAATTATCAATTCCACGTTCGGCTTCGTTTCAGTGATGCTTAACGTGAGGCCCATATGGCCTTGTTATTATTATTAAACTAACCGTATTTGCATAACTTCTCTAAAAATTAAAATCATTATTTTCACACTTAGCTTCACTTCAACTTTTGTATTAGTGACGCCCATCTGGCTCTATGAATATTTAAAATTAATTTGTTTAAAATTTTAAAGTTCAAAAATCCTTAAAATCACCCGGCCAACCAATATTAATAATAATTTATTTAAGCAACTATGACCTGTATAAATTCAACCTTAATGCAAGCTTAACTTGCACCATAAAACTTTGTCAATTACTTAAAATCATGATCATACTCTGTTTAAAAGAAAGTAATTTATTTGCTAAATTTAGCTTTAGTAGTCATTTTATCTATTTAATTGTAATATTAAAATCACCTAACAATAAAAATTAAAATGGTTATAATTTTTAATTATCTCCTTCTGAGCAATAATTAAATCATAGTAAAATTATAAATGTTCCTTCTGAACGATTGCTAAAATTCTATAGAAAAAAAAATATTACTTCACTCAAAATAAATTTAAAGTAAGACGCATTCAAAAATATAGTTCTCAGAACTCTTAGCGTCGCATTCCAATAGCTCACGTGATCCGACTCGCGGTATCACGCATGAAAAATTTTCACCAGCATGTAAAATAAACCTCTGAAAAACCGCGAATTTCCGTACTTGTTTTCGCAAATATAAGTTTTATAAAGTTTAGACAAATAAAATAAATAAACGTTAAAAGCATTTAAAATATAATTTCAAAAACTTAAAGTCTCCTGACTGTACAAAAAAGAAGTTGAGATTCATTTAATATAATTTGGTATATTAAATCATTATAAAATTATAATTGACGGACTATAGAATGACCCCCCGCTTTTTACCTGACATGACGTCACGAGCACAGATCAAGCGCATCGCTACTACCACCTCACATTCTGACCTGACTCCATACTACACATATCGTACTTAAAGTACCTGTCTATCATAATTTCACTCGTTCTCTACGATTACAATAAACTCTACTGAGTATTAATATATTAACAAATATACAACGTTTATAAACTTTTGTGACCTGGTTTAACTGTTATAACCGTAAGTACGAATAAAATATATATTTGAATTCGCGAACTGGGATAGCTCTCAGGAACACCTGTTTCGATCCATGGTGTATAATTTTGCATTCCTTCTTATATTTATTCAACTAACTACCCAGTGGCTATTTGAACAGATATAATAATGACCGACTAAAATAATCCCTTTGGAAAAAGAAGAGTCGAGAAACAAAACTGGAGCAATATTTAATTACTCCAGGAAAATATTAAATTCACATTTACGACCACAAAATCCATACAAGTAATAAATAAAATCTGATATTATCTAGTAACTACTTCAAAGTACCTGTAAAATCTTTTGAAAGATAATAACCGAAGATATAACGAAAAAATATCATAAAATATTTTATTACTCAGTAAAAAATGAACAACAAATAATAAAGTAAAAATGTAAATAACAAAAAAATATATAGTAGTAGTAGTAGTAGTAATAATTTATTGTTTCAAAATACATCCAGTATTTGTACAATTGGAGTAGAATATCATATAAACATAAATAAATTAAGGCAAACGCCCAAATAAAATCAGTCTAAAAGTAATAAAAACATTTCAATTAAAGTTTATAGTAAAAAGAAAAAACAAGCTAAATTTAATATAGACAGGTTACATCTAAATCAGTGCAAAATCTAAATTAAATTATGTAATTCACATAGAAGAAAAGTTTTCAGTCGGCAACAGTATTTAGTAAACAAAAAGAAACATCTGATAGTTTGGAGGTCGTTGCTATTCAGGATTTCAGACGCCGACGGTGGGTTCAAATTATCTTTCAGCAGGTAGTAGTCCCGGTATGGTTTGAGGATTGGGCAAACATTGATGAAGTGTTCCAGATTGTCTAACTCACCCGTGTTGCACATTGGACAAGGCTGTGTTGGGTTATTTTTGTAGCATACTTGGTCGACAGTAAAATGTTGGTAATATTTGTTAGCTAATCGAGCTTGGAGCAACACCTTTAGGGCTTGGAAGTGTACTCTTTTATTTAAGAACGAAGCTCTAGATCCGTCTAATGGCCTCATGATTTGCAGCTGAAGGTAGTTGGCGTTGGCTAGTTTTCTAAGATCTTGCTCGAGCAAATATTTTTTAAATTTATCCAAGAAGTAAGTTTTAAACGCTTTTCAGCAATCCACGTCGAGTGTTTCAAGTCTTGAGGTAAGTTCGGGGGTGACAGTATTTATTATACCGAGCACACGGTTTAGCCAGTTATGCTTATCACTTTTTGTATTAATTCTCAGCACCTGTAGACGTCTGAGACAGATTAAGGGTAGACGGTTATTATCCATTTCCAGCATTCTGATAATCCACTGCCAGGTTGATTTAATTACCTGAAGAGCAAGGGGGGACCGGCCCAGTTCCACTCTGATTAAAGCTCCATCTGTACACCTGGGCAGGCAGAAGATTCGCTTGAAGAAGCTCAATTGTACCTGTTCTACCAGTTCGAGATAATTGATTGCCCAGATTGGCGCCACATAAAAGAGAGTAGCCGCAACGATGCTGTCAAATATCTTAGTTATACAATCAAATGAGTCAGTTCTGGACCTAATGAGCAACGGATGGGCTGCATTTATGGCCATCTTAGCTTTTAATATTGCTTCATTTGCTGTAGTGCGGCTAAATCCAGTTGTGGAGATTTTTAGACCCAGGTAGTCATACTTGTTAGTTATTTCTAGTTCATTATTGCCGTAAAAGAAGTGAGGATCTCCAGGAAGTTTACCGCCACGTCTGCATACTAGTACTTTGGTTTTTGCTGTGTTAACTTGCAGTTGATTCTGCTTGCAGTACTTGTTGAGCAGGTCAATCTTGCTTTGTAGATCAGCCTCCGATGAGGCCATGATCACAAGATCATCAGCATATAGTAGCAGTAAGATATCAATGTATCCATCAATATTTGTGCCTTTGCAGTCATTTTCCCTCAGAAATTTTTCGAGGTCAGCAATAAAGATTATGAATAAGAGTGGGCTGAGTAATTCACCCTGCAGTACACCTTCATCGATCTTGAACTCCTTTGACAGTTGCCCGTTGACTTGCAGTTTTAGATGTGCCGTGCTGTAGATGTTTTTAAGAAGTCGCACCATTTTTGCACTAGGTCCAACTTCAAAGAGCTTTTGCCATAAGAGCTTGTGGTTAACCGTGTCAAAAGCTCTCTTGAAGTCCACAAACAGGAGAAATTGTGTCGCTTTTTTCTGTCTTAGACGGCAGTTCAGGGCAGCCACTAGAGAGAACAGGTTATCCAAGCATCCACGCCCCGGTCTGAAGCCAGCTTGAGCTTCTGGCACGATCACGTTGTCTTCCACCCACTTAGAGAGCCTAGCGTTTATCATACTGGTAAGCAATTTGGCTATATGATTCACTAGCGCTATGCCTCTGTAGTTCTGATGGTCCATCTTGTCCCCTTTCTTGTGGATGAGGGTTATAAGAGTGGAGAACCAATTATTCGGCATGATTTCTTCCCTAAGGACTTTGTTGAGGAGACATAGGACATAGAGCTTCCAGTTGAATGGTAGATTTTTTATGAATTCATTTTGAATGCTGTCTGGCCCCGGAGCTTTTTTATTTTTGGCCCTCGCGTTGGCTCTATCAAGCTCCTCCATAGTAAACTCTGCATCCACCGTGGGATGAGCAACCCTGTAGTACAGTGTATCGTCCTTTTCTTCTGGTGGTAGGTTTAAATTGTAGAATTGTTCCCACGAGTCCAGCGAAATAGGGTTTTCGTTGCCATGGGATGATCTAAACCCTCGAATAGTGTACCAGAATTCACAGGTGTTTTTAAGATTTGCTAACTTATTCCTAATCTTCTCTTGGTTTTTACTTTTCTTGTGCTTGATCATTTTCTTATACTCAGTTTTGGCTGACTTGTATTTTTCCATCTCTGCCTTCTCGAAGGCTGCCTCTTTGCAGTTTTTAAAAAGTTGTTTGACTTTGAGCTGTTTTTCTCTGCATTCCTTGTCGTACCAATCCTGTGAATTTTTGTGATGTTGACGGGTTCCAGCAATCATTTCTGAGGATTGTGCTGCTTCCTTAATAGCCGACAATAATTTAGAGCTAAGTTGATTTGTACTTTCCTCTGCATAGTTAGCAACAATTTTGTCAGAGTGTCTTAAAGCGTTTTTGTAAGTTTCTTTCTGGTTAGGGTTCCAGCGGAGGGTGCGTACCTGTGAGTGCCAAATAGGTGTTTCAGAAGAGTTAGCTTGTGCGTAAAACAGCCAGATTAAAAATGGAAAGTGATCTAAGGGGTTTTCTTCTTGTATAACTATTAGGTCTTTGACATCGGCAACGGAGCTTGAGTTTATCCATCCAAGATCGACAGTACTGCGGCCAATGTGTGTACATGTGTACTGGGCTGGAGAGTCGCTCAAAGTTCTTCCATTTAAAAGTACGAAGCCATTATTTTGCATAAAATCAGCCAGTTTGCGGCCCCTGGAGGTGATGAGTAAATCCAGTGATTTTCTTACTTGGCAGATTGAAGTTTCAATGAGTACTTCGTCTGGCATATTGTATAGAGTCCCCAACCGGGCGTTAAAGTCACCAAGCAGTAATATTGGAAGATGTTCATAGGAGTCATTAACTATATCTAGCGCCAGTTGAAGTAACTCAAGAGAGATATCAATATTCCTTGTTGGTCTAAGATAGATACTAGCAATGACTCCCTCAAAATTCAGCGACTTTACATAGCAAAAAATCCAGCTATCTGTTACCTCTATAATATTTACCTGATAAACTTTTCTAGTAATTATTGCCAGGCCCCCACTAGCCCGACCAGTGCTTTTTTCCCTTACAGCGTCGGCGCAGAAGGCCTGATAATTATTCCAGCTAGGAGGTAGTTTCATGTCCGAGGTTGCCCAAGTCTCACAGATGCAATATATATCAGATTTTGGAGCTGTGATGTGATTAAAAAGATTACTGCTGCCACTGGAGTTCCATGAGAATATATCCAGTTTTTTAAAGCCTGTAGGGGTGATGAAGAAGGTACGCGGGTAGATTTAGGTTTATCCATGTGTTCATATTTCAGTTGCTTCAATGTATTGTTTCGAGTGTCCCATATATATCAATCATCCTTGATTTTGAGCTTATTACCTTTCATCACAGTTTTTATACCTTGCTTGTTTTTTTCTTCTGCTGCTTTTCTCAAATTTGACCTCTGAATTAGTTCCTGATGTGTGAGATCACGAGTGATCGAGATTTTACTATCTTTTAATATTTTAGCTTTATTAGATAAAATTTTTTCTTTGGCTTCTAGTGAGTTCAATTTGACCCGGATGACTCTGCCTAATTTATCGGCAGCCTGGATACCAGAAACGTCGATGTCTGTATCAAAGCTGGTGCGTAAGAAATTTTGTGCCTGCGAGCGTAAATTATCATGAGTCCAGTTATGATTTTTAATAATAATATTAAGCCGTTTGGCTTCCTTCTCCTGCAGATCAATAATCTGATCAATTTTCCTGATCTTGCTTTCCAGTAGGTTAGGATCCAAACTGGCAGAATTTACTCGTGACTTGGTGTTGGTGGCACTTTGTGTATTTAAATTAGCTTTAATTGTAGCTAACTCACCTTCGAGTTCTTCTTGTTTTGTTTTTAGCTCCTTACACCTAGAGTCCCGGGTAGATTCAATGTGCTTAAGCTCTTCTTTAATTCCGTTTATTGCGTGATGGTTATCAGATTGGGCAGTGGCGATCCTATACTCAAGGTTCGTAGTATTTGTTACAGCTTCAGCCCTTAACATTTTAATTTCATTAGTTAAAGATGATAAGATGCTGTTAATACTAACCTCAGTGTTATTATTTCCTTGGGCTGTCGACATATCTGATCCAGCATCCTTTCCGTTGACCATTTTTTGGGAGGTGGTATAACACTATCAGGATCGCACTCAAAAGAATCCAACTCTTTAGTTACCTCCCTTTTTCTTTTCAAAAGATCCCTGATGTCGCCTTCTGAACTAACTCTGTCCCTGGTGAAAGTCAGGTGTTTTGGCTTCCTTCCGGGTCTGTTTTTATCCAGCGGTGGTGAGATTTGCAAACTGCCGTGGTCTGCTGCTTGTCCAGCTTCTGATATTGTGATGCGAGGTGGATTGGCAGCTATAATTTCCTTGACATCATCACTACTAATCATTCTAACCTCAATTGATTGTGACATACAGAGTCGAACTTATACACAGTACTGTTTGAAGATAATTGGGTCAACTTTTTCACAATTAAAAAGAGAAAATTATTATGACTATTATTTCACAGCTATCAATAATTTTTAATGTAAAATAAATAAATTCTAGCGCAAAGATAATGGAGTGATCGAGCGTCACATGTTTACCTTTCGGCCATTTTTTCTACTCCTTCAAAATATATATATATACCGAATTTAAAACTGTTACGTCCAGCTAAAATGCTGAACGTTGTATTTTATTAATAATTTCTGTTTTATTTATTAAAATTGAGCCGACGACCAGATTTTATTTTTTTATTATCATTTTTATGTTTCGATAATATTTAGTGATAAGACATGACGAATGTAAAATGCTTTTAAGGGATTTAGACTTGTTTGCTTTGTCATTTTTTTTGAAATGGTAGAGCAAACACCTAAATGTAATTATAATGACCCCTCAGGCAATTGTAAAGGCCCAAAGGCCAGCTGAAAACACTTTTCGTAGAAACCCAAAAATATTTTTATCAAAAAAGTGTACGTGGAATATATTTTTAGTTATAAATAAAAATAATCTTAATCCCTCACTTTATCTTTGAGTGCACTTTTGTCGAGACATCTTGGCATCACAAAACAAATAGAAAAATTAAATTTTAATGACGAAATAGTCATTAAATAAAATTTAATAATTTAAAATAAATAAAAAATATTCAAACATCAATTAAAAAAATAACTAACAATCGAATAAATAATTTTTAAAACGTAATATTCAAATAATGAAATTCTAAAAAAAAAATAATTAATAACCAAATAAATAATTTTTAAAACGTAATATTTCTTAGATTCAAATATTAAAAGAATAACTAATACTCAAATAAATAGAGTCGGCTGCTAGCCACCTATTTTAAATTTGAATTAGGATTTAATTGACTAACAAAAATAGTAGAAAACTTATAACAATAAATAAATAAAATAGACTCAACGCCAATCAAAAAAATATAATGTTCACTAAAATTGATATTTTAAAGTTAACCAATCATAATATTACAAAGTATAATAAACAAATTTAAAAAAAAAGGATAATTATAAATAAATTTAAACGACAAATAAATAATATAGGCTCAACGCCAATCAAAAAATATAATGTTAATCAAAATTAATATTTTAAGTTAACAAATCATAATATTACAAAGAATAATAAATAAATTTAAACATTTAAATTTAAAATATTGTTATAAGTAGAAAAATTGTACATGTGGATGGATGTGTGGGTGCGCACGAACATAGACCCACATAGGGGTGTGCCCTTACCGCTTTCCTAAGGTGAAAATCTTAGAGAAAGGGAAAGGACCCATAGGAACTGTGTTCCGATTGGACACAGTTTCCCCCAAACAAAAGACGAAATAGGATCCGATAAGAAATTATAAAAAGGGTCGTAAAACAAACAATAGTTAGTCCCGGACAAGTGGTCCATTGAGGCAGTGAAGATCAAGTCACAGTGTCTTCACAAAATTTAAGTTACACTAGTTCCGTACTAGTTCAGCTTTATACAAGTGTTCTCACACTTAGATTTTATTTACGCTAGTTCCGTACTAGTTCAGTTTTATATACAGCGTCCTCATGCTTTTACACTAGTTCCGTACTAGTTCAGTTTTATACAGCGTTCTCACGCTTTTACACTAGTTCCGTACTAGTTTATACTATACAAGTGTCCGCACACTTACATTATTAAGAGTTTTATTTAAATTAGTGGTTTTATAAGTTTTAATTCAACTGTTAAAGTAAATTGTTAGCAAAGGTAATACCTAGAGTCAGTGAAAATTACGATCGTACAAACATCCAGTTGCTGCGACTACAGGTACTGTAAATTTTAAGTTTATGTTGTATTAAAAACAAAAACATTTCCACCACACGGAAATATCGTGAAAGTTGTATTGTATTCAAAATTCTATAGTCCTCTCTAGTTATTAAAACGAATTTTATTGTGAATTAGAGTCAGCTGACTAGCCACCTAATACTTTCATAAAATAATATCAAGTTTATTGTATTCATATCTTCGAGTTTTTCAATTTTATAAAATATAGTAATTTAATTCGTACATCGAACATCTTTTATTTCAACACACCTCCCAGATAAATACACTCAGTGTGATCCCGGTCTATTGGTTGAAAGACTAGGGCCGAAAATAATGATGATAACAATTTGTCTAAAATATTACGGTACAAGCTACCATTTTGGACATAACAAAACATTCGTAACTAAAATCGTAAATTCAAAGTAAAACCTGAAAAAAATAGTGGACATATTAAGTGCTGTTTTTCGATATATTGCAGATAACCAGAAAAACTGCCATTGACTAAAAGGAAACATTGTACCGGAAACGGAAGTTAATTACCAGAGCAACTCTGTAACAGAGATTCTTTCTGCGGTCCGGCTCAGCGTACGTGAATATTTTCCGAACCTGTACATACAGCCGAACAACAGCAGCGTCGTCACTTCAAAGTATAGTGACCCCAGCGAAAGCGAAAGTAAAGTATAACTTGCGAGCGCATGCTCCACAGACAGCGCGCCAATCATAGCCTCCCGCTCCCTCTGTGTTTACCTATACT
Source organism: Microplitis mediator (assembly GCF_029852145.1). Lineage (NCBI taxonomy): Eukaryota > Metazoa > Arthropoda > Insecta > Hymenoptera > Braconidae > Microplitis > Microplitis mediator. The sequence continues at coordinate 10,675,447 of NC_079971.1, forward strand.
CACTGAAAAGTGAAAGTAGTCACCCAATCCTTTTACGACCCAACTCGAACTTTGACAAATCGATACTATAGCTATATATACTACTCTACACTCTATAACGTATCTACCGTACAATTACCAGCATACAACCACGCTATCAGTTGCATTTATTTATTAAAATAAATAACTAAAAATAAAAAGTTCATACACATAATAATATTATTAAAATAAAAGTAATAATTATTACAAAAATAATTGAATATTATAATCCTTCCGATTATAATTAATATCATCAGGTAACAATTATTATATACACCACGTGGGTCTAACCTACTATTTATTTAATTGATATCTAATTTTATTCATTTAATTCAATAGATCACATAACCTGGATTCCTTATTCACTTCCTGAATATTATTTAAAAATAAAAAATTATTATTTGGAAAAAAATATATATATAAAAATATAAAAATATAAAATAACTTATCCACGACCTGTAAGTATCAAAACCATTTATTTAATAATACACGAATGGTAGCTTAACTTTATACTTCCTTTTATTATTTGATAAAAAGAAAATAAAATAAATAATCCATAACTTTTTATTCAGCCATCATTGAGATAGCAACACACGACAATAAAATTCAAACAGCGGGAAAAGACACGCGTAATTAAAACGTGTAATTTTAATTGACGATAACACTCGAAATTGCGTGACCAGAATAACAAACGTAACTGGACGACCCATTTATTTGACTGAATTCATAATAACTAAATAAATAAATCCAACCGGTGTACCGATAATAAAATATTACGTGATAAAACATAAGTAAAAAAATAAAAACCTCGTAACTTATCAAAGACTGAACACCGTGTGACCTACTTTACGAATATGGGGCATCAACGAAACAACCCCAACGCAATGCCTGAGGGTTTCGACGACCTCTATGATATCGAAAACCGGCCCGAAAACTCACCGCTTCTCGTCACCGCGGACGTTCGCGTACTCGAAAGCGACCCCGGTCAAGTAACACCTAATGGTTGTGATCAGCGTAGCCTGTCGTCGCCAATACCATCACCGCTTAATCTGCATAATTTGACAACAACTATTGACCGACGTTTCATAACTAATGATGCCATAATACGCCAAATGAGTCTACAAATAGATGAGTGCATCCAGGGTCATCACAATTCTCAAAGACAAATAAAGCAATTACAGGGCAATGTAATCCAGCTTCAGAGAAACATGAGTGATGTCCAGCAATACCTGACCCAATTAAATAACAACCAAAGCGAAACCAACCAAACCGTCGCCGTATATGCTCGCTGCACCACTTACATGTTAAAGAGAGCTCGTACTCGTAGAGATCTGGGACTAGAGGATCTTCAATTGCTTGAAAAAATGAATATGGAGAAATTACCAGATTTAAATATCAATTCTGCAGATATCACCGCTGAAACCATTCGAGAAGTCGCCAATGTATGTAATTCTCGACCTGATTCTCGCTTACGTGGTCCTCCACCACTACCATCGTCTCCTCGCCCTACCTTGCCCAACGCAAACTCCAGCTACCACCAACCTCTCCAAACTGACTGCCCACATATGATAGCCAACCAATCAGCGCATGGGACGGAATATAATAATCAAAGAAACTTCGCTAAAAATGTAGCTGCCACCAAAGCTACAATGAGACAACGTGGACTGACCTACCCCAGCACCAATCTAAAAGCCCTGAAATATTTACGCGCTTTAACCGACTTTGGAAAGGAGATGGGGTTGACTGAAACAGAACACCTCACACTAGCTAAAACCGCGATGTATCAAGCTGAAGGGTACTGGGTGAGACAATACCATCATTCATGGCACTGTTGGGACGACTTTGCTAAGTCGTACACCGAATACTTCACGTTGGGAAAAACTGACCTGGACATAAGTCAAGAAATTATGACCACCTACCAGCAACACCGAGAAGACCCAAAAACATTCATCAAAGAAGCTATGATGAAATACCAAGAGATGGCTAAAGCGCCATCCGAAGAAGATCAAGTATTGGTAATAGGAGCTCGGCTAGCATACGACATACAAGCGCAACTTGACTCTCTGGCCCCACACACTAAAACTTACTCACAACTAAATTCTGCTGTGAGAACAGCGATACAAAGACTCGCTCAGAGAGCCAGAGCAGCGGCAGAAACCACGAAACCTGCCAAGTACACCCGAGGAATACACGAGGGTGAGACCATCAATATCAGAAGATTCAGACTCGCAGGAAGAGAGTGTCAGCAGAGTATAACCGAGACCCCCAGTCCAGGGTGTGACCCCCTGTCCAGGAAGCCAAGATTAGATTCAGTTGATAAAATCAACTGTTGTGTGACTAGCTCTTCTACAGGGCGGGGAATACCCAATTCTGGTCACAAGGAATATTTAGAGATACTGAGAGTATAGGAAGCTTGTTAAATAAGAGACTTGTATAGGTGATATATATATATATATATATATATATATATATATATATATATATATATATATATATATATATAAAACTAAATGACAATTTTTATTTAACCAATTTTCCCAGACAACAGACCCCACTTTACAATGATGAATTAAATAAAAACCGCGACAATAATTAACGACACAAGCTAGTGAGAGCGAAGATTGACCTTGACAATTTACTGACGCCAAAATGGCGAGCACAAAACATTGATTCGACTTTATAATTATGATCTGAATTTACTTTATAATTTTTGTTACAATATTGTTTAATTCTCACTCTCGACTTTAATAAAACTTCTAATTTAATTATGCTCTCCAACTGAAAGTAATTATTTATAATAAATTCAATTTATATAATCCGAATGATATTCAATCTTACCAGAGTAAGAATTAATTTATTTAAAACTTTAAAATTGAAGACATCTACGTTTCGTGACTTGGCCCGTTTCGAATCCACATCAGCCCAGGTCCACATCTCCAAGTTTCCGTCGTAGACAAAATTCCAAATCTCCAAAACTCCAACCAAACGAACTCCGACCAGACAAACTCCACTGCTTTCCTGGACTCCACAATATGTTTTCACAGGTGTATAATGGACGTAGACTGCTTCCAAATTTATTCCAAACAGGTATCCAGTACAAATGAATATATATGATGACAAGTATAACAATGGTAAGCGAGGTGAGCTCAACTGTAGCTGACACAGAATTGTCCGTTCTGCCCCTCGGCGAGTCGGTTACTACCTCGTACTCCAGGCTAGCGCATGCGTCCTGCAACTTTGCCTCGTGGCAATTTCCAATTGGTGTAAGAAGATGTTAAATTATCCTACGTTGTCCAGTTACCGTAGGCAGCCATCAGGTTCTAGTTATTTCCCGAGCATGATGTTGTAATAACAACCAAATCCCGGTAACAAGAGTATCACAATATTATACTCCGCCTGAGAAAGCCAAAACACCACGACGAGTTCAATTCCGGGATCGACTTAAAAGTACCCCACGCAGATCCCGATCACCTAAGGAATCCTTAGGAGAAGAAAATAATTCTGCTATCTCATCAAACTATATATGCAAAAATTGTGGAGAGAAGGGCACGCATTCTATACGCGATTGCACCAATTCAAGAGTCAATCTATGCATAAAATGCGGTAAGGTGGGAGTACTAGCCACCGATTGTGAATGCAACTCAAAAAACGAGTAAGTGGTATGCTCGATACACGAAAAGGGGCAAATGCATACCTACCACCCTTAACGCCTCTTCGACCAATTACACCCGCTCCTGGGACAACTGATGCGCCGAGCAATAACATCGGACAAACTTTATCCCAGGATAATAAATTCACATCCGGAATCATCAGTTCTGACTACTCTACCGACTCGTGTACATCTGACTATTCCACTGACAGCATGGGGTGTCGACTCAGTGCCCATAACATCTGCTCTCCCATTCGATGTCTATCGAACTCGGAACTAAATACTGACTTCGGCTGCTTACCATCAGGGAGTTGCAGCCTAAATTGCACCATTAATCCACCAAAAAGAAAACTGGCCTCCGAACAGTCATCCGACACACCGGAGCGTTCACGAAGCAGCACACCTGTAGAGCTGCCTATCATCACACCACCTTTACCCGCAGTAAGTCGATCAATAAACTGAACTTTCACTTTCTTCATGCATTCATTCATCGCGATATTTGACACCGGGGCAAATAAAAATTTTATCTCGCGAAAAATCACCGAATTAATTCCTCATAATATTTGTAAAGTCGGAACCGCTAAAATGAACTCGACTTTTATACTCGCGGACAATACAATCGTGCGCAGTACGGAAAAAGTTTATCTGAATTTTATTATCAATAAAATCGATATCGAGGATTGTTTTGAAATTTTCGAAGACATGCCTGACGAAATAATAATCGGTTTAAAATTCATGACGCGACATCATATTAAAATTAACACCGTTAATCATACCTGGACATGGAAACATACTGACGACACTTATTACAGTTCCACCACTAAATTACCGGGATTAATTTACCGAACTATTATCGCAGAACAAGACCGATTAAATGAGTTCCACTATCGCGAATTTGAGAAAATGAAGACAGCAACGCTCGGCACTATCACCGTAGTCGAACATAAAATCGAACTGACCGACTCGACGCCCATTCGTGTTAAAAATTACCGTAGAACACCAATCGTACGACAAGCCATGCATATGATTGTTGATAATATGCTGGCAGACGGGGTAATACGGCAAAGCACCAGCGAATGGAGTTGTCAACCTGTTATGGTGAGAAAGAAATCGTTACCGGGTCTACCACCTTTTGACGGAAGCAAACCAGAGCATTGGCGAATGTGTATTGATTTTCGTCCGCTAATCGCGGTAACTAAGTTTGTTGCATATCCGATGGTTCGCATGGATACTGTACTCGAAGTTATACGCAAGGTTGAATATCGATCAACAATTGACTGTAGTAACGCATATTACCAAATATTAATACGCGAGAAAGACCGTCATTAAACAGCATTTGCAGTTGAAGGTAAAGGTTTTTACGAGTTCGTAAAAATGGCGCAAGGCTTAAAAACAGCCCCCGCGACTTACCAAGCTGCAATGAACGAAGTCAAAAAGGCGTTTCGACGTCTATTACAACACAAATCGCTACCGGCTTACTGGGAGAATTTTATTCAATCGTACACGGACGATTGGATAATTGCCACCCCCACATTCGACATTCACCTAATAATTCTCGAATTATTATTTGACACATTTCGACTGATCGGACTAGACATAAAACGGGAAAAATGTAACTTCTGTCAGGAATCGATAAAATTTTTGGGGTTCATTATTTCTCGTGAAGGAGTTTCATCTGACCCAGTAAAGACTGCTGCTATTAGCACATATCCAACCCCGACAACTAGAAAACAGTTGCGGAGGTTTCTGGGGATGGTAAACTGTTACCGTCGACACCTGAAAGACGTTACCCGGGCACAAAACCCGTGAAATAAATTTACAAGTGACAAAATGACCTGACAATGGACGGAAACAGAACAACACGCGTTCGGAAAACTAAAACAAGCTCTTTTAGACGCTCCAACTTTGTCAGTACCCGACTATAACTTACCATTCTTACTTTACACCGACGCAAGTGACTCGGGAATTGCCGCTTTATTGACTCAACAAGGTTACGATCGTGAATACGTGATAACAGCAATATCGCGACCGTTAAATAAACACGAATCTAACTAAACCACCACTAAATGCGAATGCCTTGCCGTTGTGTGGGCACTTAAAAAATTACGAGGATATCTAGAAGGATATCCTGTGACTGTAATAACTGACCACGCCAGCTTAACCTGGTTAAAAGATATTAAAAATCCTCGCGGACGACTAGCGCGATCGGCCATGGAACTTTTATGTTTTCCTATCACCATGACTCATCGTAAAGGTACCGAAAATGAAGCCACAGACGCGTTGTCTCGAGTTTACGATGACGCAAATATTAAAATCGAAGACCGTAAACACCATACTTTGTACCGAGCAATCAGCTACGACTGGTACAACCGTAAAGTTCAAGACGTGACACAATTTCCAAACTGATTCCCACAATGGAAAATAATTGACGATAAATTATATTATTATCGGCACCGGACGCCTTTCAATTATTTAGAAGAATCACCTGAAAACTGGGAACTTGTTGTACCTGAAGAAAATGGCGAAGACATACTAGCGGAAATACATGACACTACCACATCCGGACACCTCGGCATTAGCAAAACATACGAATACCTGACGCTCAAATACTACTGGCCGAGAATGTACAAAGATACCCGTGAGTTCGTTAATCAATGCAAAACCTGTCTTCTACACAAACCTGACACAATCCCACCTAATATTCCCGAAGGTCACCGACCTATTACTGAACCTTGGGAATGCGTATCGATTAACACCGTCGGACCGCTACCACGTTCAACTCATGGTAAGACACATTTATTTGTGTTATGCGACGTGTACACACGCTATTTAGCACTAAGAGCAACATCTGAACCAACCGGCCGGAAAGCCGTAGAATTTTTATGCGACGTTTTTCGACGATGGGGACCTGCACGTGTTGCTATCTCAGATAATGACACCGAATTTACTAATAAAGAAGTAACTTCATTTCTAAATTTAACGCAGACCACCCACGAATTTACATTACCTTATTCTCCTCAATCCAACCCAATCGAGAGAATAAAGCGAAATTTAAAAATCATGATTCGATCCTACCTGACAGACAAACATAACAAATGGGATGAGTGGCTACCAGAATTGACCCACGCCTATTATACCTCTATCCACAGTTCACTCGCATGCAGTCCTGCTTTCCTTAATTTTGGCAGAGATCCCAGATACCTTAAACTGCACCGCAACCTGACTATAATACCTAAAGTAAATATACCTGTGGAGCGTGAGCGACTCATCAATCTATTAGACGAGATCCGACACTTTGTCGAGTCAAAAATGTTAAAAGCACAGGACACGCAAACAACTTCGCGAAAATCCATAGGACCTGAAACTAACTTAACTGTTGGTACCGAAGTGTATATTAAATCTAAAACACTGAGTCGTAAAGCAGGAGGAATCGCTGGTAAGCTCGTTCCACCACGCAAAGGTCCAGTTTTTATCAATAAATTTGTATCATCAAGCATGGCTACCGTTTGTGATAGTGATAACAAAATCATAGGCACCTATAAATTGTCTGATTTAAAAGTGCCTAGACGATCCGCTCGTCGTGCTTGAGTAATTAATTATTTTTCTTTATTCACAGAACTTGCCACCTAGACATTGCCGACGGTCAAGACACTCGACCGAATATCTGATCGTAGAACGAGAAACTACCGTCTAGACCACCAAAATGACCGAGGAGGCTGCCAACCGCTCAGCGACACGCCAGTACTGGAACAACCCCGTGTTCAAGGCGCCTGCATTTGTTGGTCCTAATATACCTACTACACCGAAATTGCTGTACCGATTCCATGTCACCAGGGATCACCGGCGCACTATCGTTTATGAGCAACCCAACAGCAAATTGGTTGAAATAAACGACGTCTCATTTGTGAAACCCGTGCCGAAAGCAGCCATTATTGCGACACCACCAGATTTCACAACTGCCCCATTCATTGTGCTGTTAACAATAAAAATTGAAGAATCCGTGCATGAAAGTCAATATGATATGCGCAACACCGTGTCAGAAGAGACCTGGAGGAACTATTGGCGAACTCTGTGCCAAAAAATGGAAGTAATACCACCTACTACCAGAACAGTGGGAACACAGACCGCTGAGACACGACTTTCCTCTGTACCTGGATCTACTGGGTGTCTCCGATGCAAACAAAAGGGACAATCCCATCAAGAGTGCACAAACGCGAAGAGTGGAGACGATTACTGCACCAGCTGCCTGAGAGTAGGACACAATAACAACGCGTGTCCATATTTGCCATCATCATCCGCTGGTTTCGAGCTGATGAAAGAGTTTTGATTGGCATGCAAAACACAACATCCATATTTCGACCCCAAATGCAGAGCCTGTCGAACTCGAGTGAGTCTGAGCCGAGAAGACCGAGGAGCCGTGGATATTCTTCCACCTTAACACCATCAGCTGCATCCAACCGGGTGTTTCGTACCTGAGGTAACCGTTCGGTGGGTTTAGTTTATTTTCTATACTATTATTTGACATTTTTAATTTATGAGCTTCACCCAAAAATTCAAAAAAAAAAAAAACACTTTTCTTTATTATTTATTTCGTTTATTTGATTACTCGAGTTTTGAAAAAAAAAAATGTATATAAATAAGTACGTATACCTCAGAATACGAAATTAATGACAGCCTCACTAGTCAATGAACCGCTCAAAAAAAAATGTATCACGAATTTACCGGCATTAACAAAAAAAAAAAAATATTATAATATAAATATATATGTGTTACTAGTATTAACAAACAAGCAAACAAATCGAACAGAAAAAAACAAATTCGAGACAGTGAAGTAGAAGTTTCATCGGCAACAACACTAGAAACTAACAATAAGCAATGTAATGTAGAGTGTAACGAGGTTGACGATACCTCATTATAAAAACCATGATAATAGACGGTTACCGAGTTCATATATCATATGCTACCTAGTTTACCTGTCAACATATTGATCAATATTATTATTATTTACTAATCCCTCTCCATTTGATGTTTTAAATGGAAGGGGTGCGCACTACGTCGGCGCGTCAGCACCGACGTGAATCTTTAAAAAGGCCTGCGCGCTGATAATTATTCAGCTTTAGTTTTTTAACCTTCACTTTCAATATGAATTTATAATAAAATACAGTTTTATATTTTAACCTCTTTCTTTTAACTTTTAATTACCCGTTTACGACTAAGTATCCGGTATCATCTAAGAACTCCCTTAGATAATAATCATAAGCTACTATGATTATCCTTGTGTAAACCTGCCTACACTTTTTCCTAGCATACAGTATATGCCTGTAGAAGACGGCAACCCCGTAGAGGTGCATACCTGCTGTATCTTCATTCTAGCCTATAGTACCTGCCTATAGAAGACAGTAACCCCGTAGAGATGTATACCTGCTACATCCTTTTCCCACAATACCTGCTTGTGGAAGCGTGTACCTACCACGATATTTTCCCACAATACCTGCTTGTGGAAGCGTGTACCTACCACGATATTTTCCCACAATACCTGCTTGTGGAAGCGTGTACCTGCCACGACAGTATCCTACAATACCTGCTTGTAGAAGCGCGTACCTGCCGCGATCTATCCTGCAATACCTTCTTGCAGAAGCGCGTACCTGCTGCGATGTCCACCTACAATACCTGCTTGTAGCTGTACCAGACAATCGTGATACTAAACTCACAATTGTCTTAATTACTATCTGTTATCTTTATCAGCACCAGTGAATCAACAACTCACAGGTAAGTATAATAATAATACTATTATTATGGCTTTTACAACCCCTTGTGCTTACTATTCTTTTGGCTTACTATGCAAATACTTGTAGTCTACCTTCTTTTCATATATTACTTATACATAATTTTGCCCCACGACTCCCGATCCTTTATATGCACTTGGCATATTGTGACATTGGGAAATGTCCGGTCCTCGGCGGATCCCACGCGTTAACCTGAGTATGATAATTCATCTTATTAATTAAACTGGTTGACCTATCAATTATAATTAATATCGACCTGCGAGGCACACGGGAGTGACGGGGAGCTAAAGGTAAGGTAACGCGGCGGGTAGCAGGCTTCTAACAACGATCCTCGAAGGCTCTGGTAGGTGAAATTATGCTATTGTTAGTTAAATAAGTTAGTTAAGATAAGTAGTTTAAAGTTACTGGTGAAACACGACCACTTACCCCACCAGATCAGGACCGCGCTCAACGAGGGAGTCACTGGAGCAGCAGCCGCAGGTCGAGGCCAACGTCATACCAGCCCAAAGGTTGAGCGGTTAGCTAGTGGGAGATATTCAAACGCGGTAGCACACGCGCCAAAACTCCGAGCCATGGACTCGAATAACCGACTTATGGGACAGCTGGCGCCATCTCTGGGAACGCAGCCGAACTGGACAACGAAGTGGGGAGCCGAGAAGGAGATCGACGAGTACCCACGTTGTGGCAGCCATCTTTGCTAGAAGCTTGTTGCTACGAACACGTGCTAATAATTACCGGACCGCTAATTGCTAGTCTAAAAATTGTATAACTTTCGCAGTAGTGAAGTCATCAGTCTTTTGGTTTGCCAAAACTGTTTTTTCTGGTTTTTTTAATAACATAATTAAACCGCGAGGGCCTTATTCACCCGGCCCCGGGAAAAGAAACTCAGCAACTTGTTGCTGTACCGCGTGTGCTTGGCAGCGTCAGAGAGTTTTGGTTTTGTTGTTGTTGGTGCCGAGTTTTTGGGAGTTGCTGAATCAGACCTGCTGGGGAACGCCAGGGACCGGACTTCAACGACATCCAGGACGGCGAGTGCCAGAGGGTGAGTGGTATATTCGTGTTGCTCTCTTCGGCATTAAATTGTTGACATAATTGTTTAGTTTTTTTTTGGTGTGCGATTATGCCCACTGTCTGTAATTGTTAGCCGTAAGGATTAATTTGTATTTGGGTAATTGTTTTATTTAATTCGCGGTTACATAACTGTCGGTGTTGATAATAAAAAAAAAAAAAAAAAAAAAGAGAACATTGTCAGCCAGAGCCAGCGAGTATTCCGCGTCTCCGCGGATCTTGAAAAATAATCTGCAGGTATTAAATTTTTTTTTATAATTATTTACGTTTGTTTTTTTTTTTTTTTGCTCAAGTGCGGATATAGTTCGCGAATCGGTGCATATATAGTTCGCAAACCGTATAATATACTTTGCAGGTATTAAATAATTTTTTTGAGATAATTATTTATGAGTATTTTTTTTTGTTTTGTTCACGTGCCGATACAGTTCACGAATCTTATACCATGATTTGCAGGTAGTAAATAAATTTTTTTTGGATAATAAGTTACGTTTATTTTTTTTGTGTTAAGGGCAGATGCGTGCCGTGAATCGCATAATTTAATTTACAGGTAGTAAATAAGTTGTTAAAAGATAACAGGTTCCATTTTATTTTATTGTCAAGTGCGGGTAGATTCGCGAATCTTATAACGGAATTTACCGGTAGCGAATGATTCGGCTACATAAATTAATTTTTTTTATTTAGGAGATAATTAAGTATTTTTTTTTGTACTTATAAGACACCGTGCGCCACTCGATAATTGTTCCGATCTCACTATGAAACTGTCTGCGTGTTGAATGATCCGCGGTCTACGTGACCATGAGTGCCGTATGAGACTCGAGTGATACCCCGGCAAGGTATTGTAATTGTATGGCCGGCAGGTGTGAGCTATATTGTTAACAATCTTTTCTGTGTGTAAAATAAACCTGACCGAGGTCGTGGTACCTTAAATTGGTAGTATTAATTATTAGATTGTTTACCCTCCTCCTTGTCGGTGTTACTGTATTTTTTTTGTTGTGTGCTGGTTATTTTGTTTCTATTCTTAACCTAATTCAGTCTCGTTCCCGACGCCTGAGGATCTCGTTTTCCCTGAACTGCGATCAGCGCAAATTCCGCGTCGCGAGTTTGGTAATTCTCTCGAAAAATTACCTGGCGTCCAACGACCAGCTACAGGTAAGCCAGAGTTTGATTGCACGGAGACTTCCCGCTGGTTAGATTCCCAGTCGGGAATATCTCGTGACAATATATAAATTCAAGGCCAAACGGTCGTCTGGGTCCCTACGAACCAGGTAATACCTGGATCAATTACCAAATTAGTAGCCTACTGGCTAAAAAGGACACGGGCCCATTTAATTAAAATGGGTAACGGACGGTTGATTCACCCCCACTAGAGGGGGTGGACCTCAACTTCGTTTCAAGAGTTATTGAGCAATGGAATTGTTAACTCAATTTTATACTACATACAGTCAAATTCAGGAGCACTGAAGATGGCAAGATTCAGTAGCAATGCACAAACATTTTTCAGTTTAAAAATATTCAAAATATCACTGAGAGAGCCCCATTCGATTGTTTATAAGAATGGGTGGGTAGACGGTCAAGTAATTGATGATTTTGCAGCGACGTTCATGGAAAATGGTTGCAGAATGACTTACATCCTAACGGACTTGCTGAGTAAAGCGTTAGGAAATAATTGAGACATCAGCAAACCTAAACTATACATCAACTAGCTGAAAGGAAAGTTTGGAAACATACTCATCATGCCCTATTACTATTTGGATCACTGGCGGTTGCTGATTGTTGACTTAGTCGAAAAAAAATCGATCTTTTACGATCCACGGAATAAAAACAGTGACATGGGACGAGTACAAGTAGCATTTGAAAAAGCCATCAGTGAATCGACGGATAGTAGTGCATTAGGGCAACTCAAATCAATCAAGTGGAACACTGAAGAAGGATTAATGAGGCCCTATCAAGAGTATGCAGATAATGTAAATTGTGGTGTACTGCATGTACTATGTGTATTGTATCTATCACGGACAAAATTTTGATAAGGAATCCAATCCATATAATTCTTACGTCCTGGTTGATGTTTTGGCGCTGGCGTAGTTGAGCGGTCGATTTAAATTGGACGTAATGAGAACTTACATATAATTATAAATAATTATCAAGTATGGGTTGAACAGCCACCATTCGGTGGTTGTAATAAACTGGTTGTTTGAAAATATATATTTCTTAATATATATTAATCCGATTTATTTAATAATAAATTAACAGTGCTGAGTGATTTGAAAATATACAGTTGAATTAATTTACAAAATTGTTAATGTACTCTTAACAATAATTTCAAAAGGGCGAGAACGAAGTTGAGTTTCTAACATTGAGCCTGACTGCTCTCAATGATTCTATATTTCAGACTATCTTCTCTTGATCGAGAAAAACTAGAGTAAGTTTCTTATCAATACGAGGCGCTTGGACATCAGGCCCGCGCATCGTTCGATATAGAGGGGTAGCTCGAGGTAAAGAATATTCTCGAATGATTCATGCTCCGTTCTCACGCTTTCTCCGTTTTTGTCACTAACAAATGAGTCACTTATCTATGAACAAAAGTTATCTTAGAACAAAATAGGTATTTGTGCAGCTGCACGTCTCGAGAATTTACTCGAGGCGTCAGCGTTTATTTGTACATAACAAATATTAAGAGAAAAATAACTTTATCAATATGTTTTAAATATTCTGGAAAATATTATATTATTTTATATTATGATAATATGTATATTATTAAATTATATTATTATACTATATTATTACATTATATTATTATTCTATATTATAGAGTCACTTATTAATTATGCAACTTGCTAAATTATCAATATACATCTTAGTTAATTAATTAGGTCGCAGATCGGTCTCTTAGTAATTAGTATTCAAAAATGATCAGAGACATCTGATGAGCAGGCTGGGAGGTAACACCTCTTAACCCGGTAGACAAGCGTCCCGCTTGTTTTGGGCCTTAGCTTTTGTTGAAAATGTAGTTTTATTTTCTTTATCGTTTCATATCTATAATTTTGTTTGACCCATCTGAGTCCAAGGAATCTATGTACTGACCTGGGACTTATGATTCGACATCTGCCTCTTAGTGGCGCCATTAAAAAAATTCCATTTACTTTCTAATCCGTCTGTTTGTAAACCGTGATAAACATTTTTATGGGTTTTTGATGACTATGTTATTTTTATATTTTTTTTTCTTAATCCTATTTGTTTAAGGATTGAGATAAATTGTTTATCACGTATGTCATGTTTGCGGTTAGACAAATTATCTAAAAACAACTTATTTTTAGAATAAAAAAAAATTATTATTATTTTTTTTTATTCAATATGCGTCTAAAATTATGTACCATTTTTTTTTCTAATTATTATTATTATTTTTTTTGTTTAAGAATGTATTTTTCTTCATTTTATTTTTTTAAATTTTATTTTCTTTTCTTTTTTTTTTGTTTTGAATCAACTATATATGAGAAAAAAAACAAAGATTTTTACGAGTAAAAAAAAATTTTACATATAAAGTTATATATTTGTTCTAAATGAAAGTTAAATAGAAAAAGGTAATTTTTTTATAGGTTCATACAAAAAAAAAAAAATTATAAGTTGAAATTATTAAATGAACTGCATTTCTTTCTCATCTTCTCGTTATAGTTATTGTTATAATTATGTCGTTGTTTTTCTTATTTTTTTCATACCATTTTCTGAATTTAATTGTTAATATTGGTAAGTATTATTATATCATTACAAAGCTATATATATATTACATTTATATATATGCATACTAGGGTGTTCCAAAAAAAGTCGATAATTTTTTTTTTCGATTGCATGTGAAATTCTTGTTATATATGTTGAAAAAAAAATTCTGTAAAAATTTGAGCTCTTAATATCAACTTGAAGAACTCCATCACCGAATTTGAAGATTTACCATTGATTTAACATTGAAAAATGATTTCTTAACCTTCATTTCTCCTGCAAACTATGTAGAACATTATTTTTCGGAAAAACCGTCACTGTTCCTTCTTCAGTATTAAATTCTGTAAAAAAAGCTCTTAGGGTCCAGTCTCTAACGTCAACCCTCTCGTTTTTATTTGCGTTAAAAAATATAGATTTTTTGAAAATTCGGATTTTTTCCATTTAATGTGTAAAATTTTGATCTTAGGCCATGAAGTTTGAGGAAATTTTAGTAGATCGTTTAATGTTTCACAAATCTGGGCCAAGAAAATTTTTCGTATTACTTTTGGCTCCAAAATTGTGAGGTTTGCAATATCTATTTTAATGATTATTCGCTATAATAATAAATTTTACAAAAAATGTTAAAATCTATCAATAAAATATCAAAATTTTTTTATAACAATTAACAAAACGCTGTATTTACGCTTCAATTCTTTCAATTTTATTATTTTTGTTCTTTTAATATAATAGTTTTTGGCTGTAACATATAATTTACACACAATTTTTGGATCATTTTACGAATTACAACACTTATTTCATCTATAATTTTCAAATGAATAACGAAGAAAAACCATACAAATTTCAAGTTTCGAAAAAAATTTTAATCCATTGTAGAAAAAAAAGTTTTTATTAAAGATCAATTTAATAAACAAATTTGTTTAACGAAAATCTTACAATCGTGGAACATTTAATAAACGTGCTTTCGTATTTAAAAGTCACTAACGATATTGCTGAGCGGGGAGTTGCATTAATGACACAATTCAATATTTGTTTAACGAGAGATGAGGAACAAAAACTATTTTTGCTCCAAGTAGTAGAAAACCACAGGAAAAAATTCCCAGGCTTTTCGAAGCAAAGTATCATCTCATCATATGCAGCTGAATAAAATTAAAATCAACTTTAGTTTTCGATAAATGTTATTAAATTTATTTTTTATTATCATCAACAGTTTCTTGATTCTTGTAACTTACTCGGTATGTTTTGTTTCTTATTTTTAATTGTCCCACAATTGTGAGATTTTTGTTAAACAAATTTTTTTATTGGATTAATCTTTAATAAAAGCTTTTTCCATTCTACAATGGATTAAAATTTTTTTCGAAACTTAAAATTTGTATGGTTTCTCTTCGTGATTCATTTCAAAATAATAGATGAAATAAGTGTTGTAATTCGTAAAATAATTCGAAAATTGTGTGTAAATTATATGTTGGCCAAAAACTGTTATATTAAATGAACAAAAATAATAAAATTGAAAGAATTGAAGCGTAAATACAGCTTTTTTTTTGACTGTTGTTGACTGTTATAAAGAAATTTTGATATTTTATTGATAGATTTGAAATGTTTTGTAAAATTTATTATTATAGCGAATAATCATTAAAATAGATATTGCAAACCTCATAATTTTGGAGCTAAAAGTGATACGAAAAATTATCTTGGCCCAGATTTGTGAAACATTGAACGATCTACTAAAATTTTCTCAAACTTCATGGCCTGAGATCAAAATTTTACACATTAAATGAAAAAAATCGAAATTTCTAAAAATCTATATTTTTTAACGCAAATAAAAACGAGAGGGTTGACGTTAGAGACTGGACCCTAAGAGCTTTTTTTTACAGAATTTAATACTGAAGAAGGAACAGTGATGGTTTTTCCGAAATATAATGTTCTACATAGTTTGCAGGAAAAATGAAGGTTCAAAAATCATTTTTCAATGCTAAATCAATGGTAAATCTTCAAATTCGGTAATGGAGTTCTTCAAGTTGATATTAAGGGCTCAAATTTTTACAGAATTTTTTTTCAACATATATAACAAGAATTTCACATCCATTAAAAAAAAAAAATTATCGACTTTTTTTGGAACACCCTAATGTATACATTGAAACGGTGGGTTGCCGTTCAAAACTGTACAAGATGTTGGAACAGCCTTTTCGTGGGTTACCCTAGTTACTCAGACCCATGAGACTCTTATTTTATATATTCTGATAATTAATACCCGAACTGGCCTTACAAACCTAAACTAACACTAGTACTTAGGCTAGACTGTAGTTCGGAGCGATGGCGATGTCCCTGATGACCTTGGACTGGCTGGACCTGATGAGTATGAGCTTATAATGCCTTAACGATAAAGGTGGGCAGGATAGCAGGTGAATTCACTCGAACACTGGTATCAATTATTAATTAAGATTTTATTAAAGGCAAAACTTAATTAATGCCACTTCACACACACTGATCGGTATTATTAATTGATAACCGTAATTAATAACGGGAGCTTTCGCAATTTAACTGAATGTAAATTGGATCAACCTGAGATAAAGTTAAACTAAATGTTAACTTTATTGCTGATTAACTAAGTGTAATACAGCACTGCTGGATTGACTGATAAGAACTCGCTAGAATATTACAAGGATTCTAGGCGGTTATACCGTTAAAGCTCACTAGAATATTATAAGGGTTCTAGAGAGCCAGACCGTTAAAGCTGATTTTGATTGATTGCGCTCCGTTATATAGACGTTCCGACGCACTGTCTCACGTGATATTACCTGAGGTCACATGATGGCGGAGACGCACGAGGCAACTTCGTAACACCACCCTCCTTAACTTTAACCCAGGTAGTATCAATGACTGTTGATGATAACAGGGTTGAAGTTAAACCGATGTTTCAGCGCCGACAACAGCATATCCATTCACTCATTACAATAATTTTACATTCACTCTGTGGCCAAAATACTGAGATACTGCTTTACAAATTATTAGCAGGTATCTCAAAAATAGAAAATTATTTTATAAACTATTCCATTGAATATAATGAGTATTAATATAAATATTATAAATATTATTAATAACAATACAAAGTAAATACTGGTATCAGTTCTGTATGGACTCATCAATGTCCCTTATTCTACACTCAGGTACCTTTTCTCTGATTAGTAGACTCAAAAATAAGAAATAAAGATAAATATGTAATAAACAAAAAAAATAAAAATTATTACAGATACTGATATGTCACTGTCCGGTAAATTAAATACGTGGTTAACAAAACTGTTTATAACTAACTTACGTTTATCAAAATCGGTGGTTTTAAATTTATGTGAATGAAAGTTTCAAATAATAATTGTATATAAACCAAAAAAATAAAAAATAATAATTAAACATAAAACCGGTATATATAAAAAATACTATTGTTAATATCACACTGTTTTCTGTTGAGCACTTGTTGAACTTTCTTGAATCCACATAAACTCTGGTCGTAGTCTGGTTGTATTACGGAGGTAACGTTAGATACGCACCCCGTGATGCCTTGGTCATTCCTACCCGTATCCGGCAGGATTGGCATGAGTCATTAGCAAACGGATACTGCGTTGAACAGTGATGGCAGTACCGTTTCATTGCTCTGTACCCTTCGGTGTTCCAAGCATGGTATGGGCACGTGTTATTTGTGTGTCCCAATCTTCGGCAATTAGTACAGTAGCAGTCCCCTCGTAGTTCATTTGGACATTTGTCAAATGAATGCCCCTTTTCTGTGCACTTGAGACATCCTGGTTCTGGGACTGGTGCAAGTCTGGTTTCTATGGTTTGCGTAGCTACTGTTCTCGTTGACTTTGGCACTATGTTTTTCGCAATATTGTTTACTGCTGCCTGCCATTCTGGTTTGGATATGATGCTTCTCAAATTGATCTCAAGCAGTTGTGATGCTTGACCGACACCAATTTGACATGATACAGCGATAGATGGAATTGGCATCTTTGGTAGTTTTACTGGTTCAGATACTGGTTTTTCTGGGACAACCAGTACGGAGTTTTTCTCTTCATAAACCAATACATTGCTATTTCTTCGATGAAATCCGGATAATAGTGTAACATCCATTGACACAGGAATTTCAAAATTTAAATATTCAGCTGCCGTGGCAAATGCTGGATTAAGCCAGTACGAATTTCTGTCCCCAATTCTACCGTGGAACCGCTGGTTTCGCAGTAGTTGTCGATCTGCCGCTTCTTCTGGTCGTGAGACTGACGAAGTCTGGATCAGGCTCCCCAACGAATTCATACTAGAAAAATATGACTGATTAACCTATGCAACGTACTAGTGTTAGAGCTATTTTAAATTGCACTTTACAATAATTTATTTAATTTTATTATTTTGTCGAACTAACGACTCATTATCCGACTCTGGTTTATTTCGGTTTGATCGACGCGGAATTTTAAGATTATTAATACTAAAAGTGCCGATTAATATATTATTTTTATCGCAAACATTTACTAAACTGTTAGAGTAAAAACTGTGTACAAAATACAGACCTCTGCCTGGAAGTGCAAGCTTACCTGCGAATCCATCAACCTTTTTACTTAACTGTTTATTTCTGATATATACCTCAGCCCCGATGACAATATTTATATTTGGGTCAGGTAGTAATTCGTCCTGACGGTTTTGAGCTTTTATCCTAAATGATTCGATATAATGTCGAAGTTCATCAATTAATGATAATACGGTACTGCGATTATCAGTTTTATTTAATTCAGTCAATACTTTTCCACCCCGGTGTAGATCTAAGTATCTCGGGTCTCTGCCAAAATTAATATCCGCTGGACTGACGGTCAGCGAGCTGTGAACAGATGTATTATAAGCATATACAAGTTCAGGTAAATTTTGGTCCCATTTAGAATGTTTATCTGAAAGAAAAGTACGAATTAATGATTTTAAATTTCGGTTTACTCTTTCCACAGGATTGGCCTGCGGATGATATGTCGGCGTTAGTTCGTGGACAATCTGGTGATCTTGCAAATATTCTGCAACAATCTTATTCACAAATTCAGTGCCATTATCGGTAACAACAACTCTTGGGTAACCCCATCGGTTGAATACGGCTCTCAAGAAAAACACTATTTTATTACCTGTTGGTTCTGATATTGGCTGAACTTCCAAGTATCTCGAGTACATGTCACACAAGACGATGAGATGAGTTTTCTGGTGTTGTGATCTGGGCAATGGTCTCACAGTATCAACTGATACACTCTCCCATAATTCAGTGATTGGTCTGTGTCCTGGTGCTACTTGCGGTAGATTAGTGTCTGGTTTGTGAATTTTGCAGACTTCGCAATTATTTACGTAGTTTATAACGTCGTGGTACATATTCGGCCAGTAATAATGGCTTGGCACGTGATGGTATGTCTTGATTATGCCTCCATGTCCAGATAATAGTTCGTCATGCACATTCTGGGTTATAGACATGCGCGTCTCTGGTTTTACGCATTTATCTGCATTTTACTGCCAAGTGTTGCCCCTGCTGGTATAACAAGCGTATATCTCTGTTGTTCTTGGCCACTAACTGGTCCTCCCCTCTCTCTGATTGGACTCGGTACCATGTAATCGCCTCCGCAACACTTTGCTAAGCAGTTTCCCATGCTGACACTCACTGACTGGTTATAACTACCGTAGTGACTCTGAATAGATACGTCTGACTCGCTGGATAGTTCGCCGTTATATGTATCTGTTTCTCTCTTTTTTTTTCGTGTTGACTGCATGTCTCCCGTCCCCTCCAAAGTGTGGCGTGGGGTGATTGCTGTCGGGCGAGTACAACCCCCTTCACCTGTTGCACCCGCGCTACTAGTTTTTTATACAGCAGCATGTCTTAACAGTCTCACCTACTTTTAAACAATTCACACAGATGTTCACTCGTTCATTCCTGCAGTCTCGGGATCTATGTCCTCCTCTTTCTCCGCAGTTGAGGCAAATGTAAGTGCCTCCGACCGTTCTTGTAGATGATCTGGATGTATTTGATCCTGATCTTTTGTTACGATCATTCGAGTTCGATCTGTTTCTGTATTTGTTGTTATTTCTTTTGTCGAATACGACATTAATTTTTTTATCGTTTGATTTGTCGCTCTGTGTCTCTTGATCTGGAGAATTTTTTATTGCTGGTTTTCTCAGGTGCCTCTTTTTCCTGACGAGCCGTTGTACTTTTTTTTCTTCTCCTGATTGTGAGTCAGTGTCAGTTTGTGATATTGAGTCCCTGGTGTTTTGTAATCTCCTCACAGTCGACCTATTTACATCTCTAGCCTTTCTTTTATCTGCTAGTCTTCTCTCAGCTATTGCTATTGCTTCCGCTAGTTGCGTATAAGATGAAATTACTGGCATAATATTAAGCTCAGTTTGCATCTCTGCTGTCAATTTTGCTATCAAGATATCTAGCTCTCCTTTTAGGCCTAGAGGTCTGTATAATTCCTTGAATTTTGTCCTCATATTTCTGATGAACTCCTGGGTGTCTTCGTTCTTCCTCTGGTATATGCTGAATAGTTCTTGTAGCACGTCGGTATCTTTCATTGTTTTACAGAACGTTACTTTGAGTGAGCGTTCGACCTCTTCCCAATTTGACCATAGATCACAGTTCTGATTTATCCACTCTTCTTCATTAATGGCAATTTTTAATAATTCCAATCTGTCTTCGAAATCGAATTTCTGCTCTCTGCATACGTCTGTCAGCTTTTTGATCCACTGCTTAGGTTGTGATGTTCTTGTGAATCTTAGTCCTTTCACCCATATTAAAGTTTCCATCAGATGTATTTTATCAGCTATTCTTTTCATTGAATTTTCTCTGTAACTTTGAGAAATTGTGATTGGGCAGCTTGTCTGTCCGTGGTAGTCACTTAAATAGTCTGGCCTATACGTTTGGTATTGGCTTTGGTATTCCGGTCTATGATATTGTTGGCGTTGCTGATACTCTGGTCTGTACTGTTGTTGTGGTGGTTGATACATTTTATTGTGCTGTTGTTGCGCTGGTTGATATCCCACGTGAGTACTGTAATTGTCTATTCTCACGTACTGCTCTTGTGGTTTCTTATTCTGCTGTTGCTTGTTGAATATTTGTGTGGAATTTTGTATTCCTTCCAGCTCTGCTGTATCGCCTCATAGCTGTACATCTTTTGCTATGTAATTTATTATTGAGTTTTGCCAATGACCGATATCATTTTTCTTTGAACCTAGTTCTCGTTCTAAATCTCTTATCAATTTATTGTCAGTAATTTGTGGTATTGACTCGATTAATTCAATACGAGATGCTGCAGTTTTCTCGTCTTGTATTCTTGATTTTGCCCATTGGATCCAATTTGCTGTCGTTTTGATCCATTCTGCTTCTTTTCCTTGAAGCTCTTCCACTTTCTTGATGTTTTCCACGAATACTTGCGCTTTTATTCTGTCTAATCTCCACACTTTTTCATCTTTTGTTAAAAACGTTAGATTTTCATCCCTTATCGATGTATCACTGGTTTGGGGATGATCGTGTAGTAATATATTTTCGTTTCCCATTTCTTGTGCAAAGTTGAAATTTTCTGCATTTTGCCATTCTTCAGTTCTTACTAATGTGAGTGGCTTTTTTAATGTTCTACTTTCGGTTATTACTGGGATTTTCTTTATTACTCCCTGGTTTGTCGACTGAGATTGCTGGTTGCTGATGCTATCCCTTTTAGTTGAATGTCCTTTGATTTGGATGTTTTTCTCGTCTAGTTCTTGAATATCACTGTTATCAAGTCTCTCTTTGAGCTTTTGAACTGTTTCGTTTAGAGTTTTTACTAATCCCTCTAAGTTCTTGGTTTTCCTTGTCTTGACCATCTTGATAATTTTTCGAAGAGTAAACCGAAAATAAATCTACTAAATTTAAAAATAACAATGCAGGAAAAAAATAAAAATGAAAACAAAAAATATAAATGGATTGATTTTTCCGGTGACCAAAATTTACTGTCCTTGCTGCTTGTTTACACCTGTTAACTTTCAATATGTTTGTATTAGTATTCGCGTCACGTATCACGGATTAAGAATTTTATCAAAAATAATATAAAAAAAATAATATTTCACATTTATTTTATATAAAAATTAATTTAAAGTAAAATATATTATTTTATTTTAAACTTTTACCAGATTTTATACTAACTTTATATTATAAAATATTTAAATCAATGCCTGGTTGCACGTGGTTAAATTTTTATTTAAAATTTTATCTTGAGTATATTACGGATTATATCCTGAAGCGTTTTAATTTTCAATGTTAAAACGTATTTTATATCTTTTTGACGTGTTTTATTTTATTTCAGCAACAAAACTATTTTGTGTAATAAAGTTTTATTTACTGATATTTATTTACTGCTGAATACGTGATGCGTTATAAATTAACCTTGTCAACAACTTTATAGTTGCGTCTTTATTCAGAAAGAGACATAAATACTTGTTAACAATTGTTTCTGGCAGGTGGCGTTAGATATTATATAGGACCTTTGAATTTCTTTATTACCGACCGTAAGGTTGATGGATTCCTAGGTAGAACTCTGTAACAAATAAATTCAAATTTAAATATTTGCCGCCTTTGCGACTTATCGCCTATTATCGTCTGTTATTCTTTATAATTTATAGTGCTTAGTCGCGACAATGAGTCATCCCTGGCTGTTCGGGTATGTTTGTCGTATTTATTTTTCTGTTACTAAGCAGATTATTATTATTATTTTAAATAAGTTTCAAGTCTTTGTTTCCGGTTTGTTACTAAGCAAAATTTAAGTCTTGTTTTCTCTGGTTATATTATGAGAGTCTTTGTTTGCTTGACTAAATTTTAATTTTACGCTTATACAAACTCTAAGTCTTTCATTTTTTTGTGTTTTGTCACGCAGTTAATTTTATTTACTTAACAGAAGCTACTTCCTGTTTGCTTTAAGATTTTAATCTGTACTGAAATTCTATTGTGATAAAATTTTATATTCAGAATTTTCTGATTTAGACTTTTACTTAAATCTTTTTTTGTTATATCCGGTGTTTTTATCCTGTGATAAATATTTTTCAATAAAATATATATCTTAAATACTTAATTCTAATATGCTTAATATCTATTTTATAAAATACTTATAATTAATTTTACAATATTTATCTGTAATCACTTGTAAAATCACTTAACAATATTTTATCTTACAAACTATAGTTATCACTGGTATTTACAATAATTCCTTTGGAATTTTTTCTTTGGTTTGTTTTACTTTCCCGAGCTAAAAAAAATTCTTTAGAAAAATAATTCTCGGGTAATTTTTCTTTTCATATTTCCGGTTTGGAAATTGAAAATAATAATTTTAAACTAAGAATAATAATTTAAGTGAATAATTTTTCACTTTTTTTGTACGTTCCCGGGCGAAAAGAAATTCTTTAGAAAACTTACTCCCGGGTAGTTTTTAGTCTAAGAGCCCATGGGCGGATACCTATTTGTATTTGACCAGACCTGAGTCTTTGTATGTTGAGGTCCCTATACCTACTCTACATGAGATGGGGACTTACTAAGCCCAAAGTGGCAGACGCAGGTAGTGCGCAGGTAAGACAGGTATAAATTTTTCACTGATTTCAAATCTATTTGACCACGTCTGCCGTTTTGAAATTTGAAAATATAATATTATTACTAGCAAAAAATACTAATGGCAGACAGTTATCACGCGGTAAACCTTTTGGCAGACATTTTTGAAAATGCCAAAAAAATAAAATTTTGAAACTAAATGACCATGTCTGCCATTAATATATTTTATTTATTATAGTTTTTGAAGCTTATATTTATCACGGCAGACACCTACATTGCGTACAAACATCAGCACATGACTAAATATCAGCAACCACTCGGCCTGCTACTATGCATAGTATTGCTTGTTTTACATGAATATAAGTTACTTGTTATTTACTTCATCACTATATTAATAAAAATTAATATTTTTTTAGAGTCTGTATACTTAATTTTATAGATTAGATGAAAAAAAAATCAGATTTTTTACGCTAAAATCATAAATATTAAGGTATACTGCTGATAACAAAAAATATTTCTAATCTTGATTCAACTTTTTTTTATTTAGTTAAAACAACATTTTAAAAGATGGAATGAATTAAAAAATAAGTTATGCATTCATTAAAATATGTTTGATCATTATTCATCATCATCATCGGAGTCACATCTCTCGTTCGGTAATTCGTCTTTAGAATCCATTAAATCTGATTCTGTAAAAAAAAAAAAAGTAGATTGTTAACCTATCCGAAAACAATTGATAAAAAAATAGGTATTTTTTATCAACTTACCAGGGACATCAGTGACAAAGTCACTCACTAGATTTGGAAGCTGATCACCATCGAACCATTTGAAAACATACGTGTTGTCAAGCTCAATCCAACCATAATCCAATGGGTCCAGCATTGTAGGTTGCTTTTGGTAAGCATTTTTCCAAATAGAAGAAATGTAGTGGGCTCTTAAAAATTGTTGATAAAGCTCGCTCTTACACGGTGGTATTGAGCTTGCATCAAAGTTTTGAATTTTCTTTAAAAAATTTTCATTGACGTCCGAAGCTTTATAGTTGCTTATAAATAATTGGTACCTTCCATCATTAACGTCATCACTTTTTTTGGCATTATATATTTGGCAAGTGAAACGTTGAATAATATTAAATAATTCTTCTAGCTGGACCCCTGTTAGATTTTCTTCACCTAAAGCAGAAAATGCTTTTTGATACTCTATGCTTTTTTTTAGCAAAGTAAACGGTCTCTTTTTTCCTTTTTTGAAGAAAGCAGGATTAAAATCACAGCCAGTAAAGGCATGAAAACCAATTAAGCTTTTGGCTAACAATTCACCAAGCTCACTATAAATTTTTGTTATGTTAATGTATCTCTCGTGATTCCCAGTTCCATTGAGCATCCAAATATTTGAATGAAAATTCCTCAAACGTGCCATATTACCAAGCATCACAATCAAAATGTCGGTATCGGAAGCTCTAATGACAACAGTTGACTGCTCAGCGATGTTGCAAGCATGATAAATTATTTTGGTATCCGCTTCTTCATGTAAAGCACAAGACAAATCTTCTTCAACACTCGATTGTACTTGATCATTAACAACTTTGTACGAGCGACAATTCCGGAAATTCAAATGAATTTGCCGGTTACCTAAAAATGATTTCATTTCTTCACTCGACCAATGCTTTATAAAAAAATCAATAAGAGCTTCTTTGAATTTTGTATTTTTTAATTCTTTTGCAAAATCTGATGGTCGCACTTGTTCCGGCCCAGAAATCGTATAATCAATGAGAGATGCTTCGTGTCGTAGACATCTCTCACTGTCTTTTATAGATGGACACAAGTATTGATCAAAGATGACATCAATTCTTCCGGCCGGGTACTTTGTGACCATTTGCATGAATTTTTTAGAAATACTCCCGAATGTTTTAGGAACTTCTTTCATGGAATGAAGGATAAAAAACCCATCAATCAAGAATATATCTGTCTTCTGTGGTGGTTCTTCCTCAATATCAGGTTCGAGACATTCCAGAAGTACAGATTTGTCAGTTTTGCAGAAACCACCATCTAGATGACATAATGCAAGAGGTACCGGAGTTATTGGATATGATAACACTTTTTCAAGATCAATGGTGTGATCAATGGAAATTCCTAACAAACGTCCGAATAAATCTCGCTGTAATTTGATTTCTTGTTCCTTTCCACCAATTTTTACAGACTTCTTCTTTACAAGTTGACTTGAAAAGTTGTGGATCGGTGTCTTTTTGATGGCTTTTGCAAATCTTCTGGGATCAGATGCGCAATCAGATATAAATTTAGTTCGTAGTTCATCACCGATTTTTTCAACATTTAAAAGAAATTCTTCTACTTGCGATGATGCAGCTTTCCCAGAAGCTATATTGAACAGTTGAGTTGGTGATAAATCTAGGCTGAACGGATTTACATACTGATTAAACGAGTTCATAAATTGAGTCAGTTGTTCACGACTTTTATTGATATTGTGCGGCTGTAACTCTGCAGATACATCTTGCTTTTTCGTGACTCCCAATTCGTCCAATACGTGTGTGATAATTGTAGAGCGAATGTCGTGGCTTCTCGCCCATCGTTGGCGAGCTGAAATGGCATGGGTTAAATGTGAAATACCAGTAAGCGTTCTTGCAGCATCTGCATTGATGGTCTGCTCTAAAGTTAAATCGATAGGTTGTCTAGAGAACGGTTTACTGGTACGTTTGATTCCAAAAAATCCTTTTTGGAAGTCTTGCTGTAAACCAGGATGAGTTGTTGACACTTTCATTAAATTATAATGATATTGAACAGTCCACTTGGCATAATTTTGATGGTTAAAGACGAAAAATAAATTAGTTATTTTTGGTAGAATATCAAGATATAAATCAAAGTCACCAGCACGAATACTCCTGCTTAGTTGTAAGTAATAGTGAACAAGTTTGATGTAAATCATAGAAAATTGCGCAGTTTTGCCATGATCACCATTTAATGTTTGCTGTTCATAAATAGCATAGTCATTACAGAGTTCCTTCAAGCTATCGCTATGAAAAAAAAATGAAGATGACTGACAACTCCGTAATCTTTCTATTCCTTCTTCGATGTCTTCAGCAACTTTAATATTTTTCGATGTAAGGAAAGATCTGAAGTGTAATATTTGTAGCCCTAAAGCCATCATTGGGTGTAATCTTTTACAACGGTTGAAATGCTTTCCTTCAATGAAACCTGAAACCGATCCACTAGCAAGCATTTCACTGTCAACCATGATGGTTGTTATACCACAGTCATTGATAACTTTTCCAATCGCCTTAAAATAAGACATCATGATATGAAAAGCACCCAAATGAATAAATAATTTTTTAAACGTGTTACCTTCTGTTGCTTAGAGTTGTAAGGCATTTTTTGCGATGGCTAAATCATACGTTACTTGTATGTACTCTTGATTTATTTCTTTCAATATTTCCATACATTCTTGCATAGTTGCTAAGACTACTGAATGACTTGTTGGTGACTCATTAATTGGAGTTAAATATGAAATTAATTGCCGTGGAGAATCATCTGTCAGTATTTTACTGTTAAAACCAGTCCACATAGGAGTATTCGACACGCCAAAGGCATGACTCAACATCCAAATAATGTCAATTCTATTGTAAAGATTCGTATGGACAATAATGTTTGTCTCTTCCTCACTTCCACTTTGAAGGTTAGTCGTTTTTTTCAGTTTTTTAGCATAATGTGGCAACTCGTACTGGATCGTTTCAATCGATCGTCTTCTACGCTTCTTATGCCTTGTAGCTCCAGCTTCTTCTTCTTCTTCTTCTTCTTCTTCTTCTTCCTCTTCTTCTTCTTCTTCATCGATGTTTTGATACATTATTCCAACAGCATCATGGAGAGTATCCTTTCCGTTTTTAGTATCCACGAATCTGTCGTAATTGTCAAACGCTAGCCCCGCTGATCGATTCTCGACACGATTTATTGCCTCAGGACATTTTTCGTTTCGTGAAACAGAAAAAATCGTTGCTTCTGTTTCAAGCTCTTCAACAGCATTGTAACTGATACAATGACCGTAACGATTCATTATATCAATTACCTTGCGACTACTGGTGAGACTTTTTAACGCTATTCCTAAGCAAGTATGTTTGGAGGTCTTTATATTGCCATTATGTGTCATATAAATCATATCATGTGACAAAGATTTCACGTAGCGTTGAAATGTGTCGCAATTTCGACGTTGGCGCTTATAGCCTCCAAGAACTTTTGATACAAATTCAGTAACCATTGGTGGTACTGAACATTCACCTTTTATCAGCCGCTTACTCGTTAAATTATCAGGTAAATTCCTCTTTTTTATACCCATAATCTCCTTCCGCAAAAGGGCAGCGGCTGCTTGCAGAACGTCCTGGTCCTTAAGGTGCGCAAACAATGAATCATCTACGGTTGAGATGCCTATCGGAGCAACAACTTTCTTTTGGCTGTTTTTAGGGACCAAAATTTGAATTTTATTACCAAATTTGTTGGAGATCTTTTCTTGTAGATAGTGTGGTGTAAATATAGATTTTACGTCTGAGCCTCCAGTCAATTCATTAAACATATCAAGATACTGTTTATGCAAATACGATAAGAAGTAACAACGTCCTCGGTTTACGACATTTTCTTCAATTAACGTACAAATTTCTTTCCAAACAGTATCATGAATTTCGCGATGAACGTGCCACGGAGTACGAACAGGACTTTTCACTAATGATCTCTTTTGATTTCTAAAATTTTGCCGACAAACATCGTGATAATATACTTTAGAAAAATGTACACTTTGTATTTTGGTCATAATTTCATTGTAAATATCACTATCTGGCTTAAACTGTGATAATAAAGTTTCTTCAAATTTATTTTTGTCTGAATTACGCAATGGCTCAATCTTTGACTTATATTGTTTCTTTTTTTTATTACAAAAAAAGCACAAATTTTGATTAGCTGCATCCACTGAATCAGAAGGCTGAGCTGTTAAAGATGTTGCTGCAGAATCTTTGGATTGTTCTTCCTCCAATGACTGATCAACTTCGGCTTGGTTATTTTTTTCTACGTCAGCTGTCTCAGAAACGTACACATTTTCGACAACAGGATCAATGTGAATTGTTTCATCGATTGTAATGCTCGTAGTTGATGTCGACGGTTGTTCAAGTGGAGACAAAGAAGTGCTAGACTGTGATGACACTTTTTCGGTGACATTTGTAGAAAAAAATTTTTTTTTTAGAGCTTTAAATGTCTTATAACAACTTCTATGATAAGCGCTATCAAAAATTTCGTCCGGTAGTATAACATCTTTATATTTTAAATTATGAAATTTGCGTAACCTCAAAATATTGCGACATTTTTCTATTGAATCTTCCGAAAATAAATTTAACTGTTCATCTTTTACCGTAGCACAAAATACACATTTAACTTTTTCTTTTTCACTCGACATTATATCGACTATTAATAAATAATATAAGTATTTGATAAATTAAAAGAAACAACACAAAGCAACAACATGTATTACATTAAATTCACGAAACACGAGGGATCTTTGTAGACATTCACAAGTATACTAGAAACAGCTGGCAAAAACCGTTCTGGTGGGGTTATAATAGGGCCCTCTCACGTATAAACCCTGTGGTATTTAGATGATAGTAACTATAGGGAGATATACTATAGGCTAGAATGAATACAATAGCCATACCTAGGAGAAAGAAGAGAGATAGTGATATGACTTCCATGCATAGTAGCAGACCGGGTGGTTGCTGATATTTAGTCATGTGCTGATGTTTGTACGCAATGTAGGTGTCTGCCGTGATAAATATAAGCTTCAAAAACTATAATAAATAAAATATATTAATGGCAGACATGGTCATTTAGTTTCAAAATTTTATTTTTTTGGCATTTTCAAAAATGTCTGCCAAAAGGTTTACCGCGTGATAACTGTCTGCCATTAGTATTTTTTGCTAGTAATAATATTATATTTTCAAATTTCAAAACGGCAGACGTGGTCACATAGATTTGAAATCAGCGAAAAATTTATACCTGTCTTACCTGCGCACTACCTGCGTCTGCCACTTTGGGCTTAGTAAGTCCCCATCTCATGTAGGGTAGGTATAGGGATCTCAACATACAAAGACTCAGGTCTGGTCAAATACATATAGGTATCCGCCCATGGGCTCTTAGACTATTTCTGTTTAAACAAAAATGTAATTTTTTCAACAAAAAAATCAAAAAATAAACTGAAAATGAAAAAAAATGTTATATTTTTACAGCAAAAAATATAAAAACTAGCGGTGTGCGTTTTCTTTCTGATAAAACGCCTAAAAAGTCAAGGCTTTAGGATTGTTCTGGAACAATTTTATATAATTGAACCCGCTTGCTAATTTTTGATCTTAATACGTTTTTATTTCGCAAACTCTACTCGAAATTTTTTGCTTTATGTCTGTAAGGTCTAATTATGCAGTGATTAATTGAATTTATATAATTAGATGCTGTAATTTTTTTAGCTCAATCAAATTAACTAAACCCGTTGGAGTTATTGCTTATGGCAAAGTAATACAGGCTTAATTACTGACTAAACAATAGGCTTAATTAACTGAATAAATCAATTAAAACCCGTTGGGCGCCATTGAAACGACAATGGACTATATATAGGCTTAATTAGTTTTTACCAACTAAAACCCGTTGGGCGCCATTGAAACGGTGGGTTGCCGTTCAAAACTGTACAAGATGTTGGAACAGCCTTTTCGTGGGTTACCCTAGTTACTCAGACCCATGAGACTCTTATTTTATATATTCTGATAATTAATACCCGAACTGGCCTTACAAACCTAAACTAACACTAGTACTTAGCCTAGACTGTAGTTCGGAGCGATGGTGATGTCCCTGATGACCTTGGACTGGCTGGACCTGATGAGTATGAGCTTATAATGCCTTAACGATAAAGGTAGGCAGGATAGCAGGTGAATTCACTCGAACACTGGTATCAATTATTAATTAAGATTTTATTGAAGGAAAAACTTAATTAATGCCACTTCACACACACTGATCGGTATTATTAATTGATAACCGTAATTAATAACGGGAGCTTTCGCAATTTAACTAAATGTAAATTGGATCAACCTGAGATAAAGTTAAACTAAACGTTAACATTATTGCTGATTAACTAAGTGTAATACAGCACTGCTGGATTGACTGATAAGAACTCGCTAGAATATTACAAGGATTCTAGGCAGTTATACCGTTCAAGCTCACTAGAATATTACAAGGATTCTAGAGAGCCAGACCGTTAAAGTTCACTAGAATATTACAAGGATTCTAGAGAGCCAGACCGTTAAAGCTGATTTTGATTGATTGCGCTCCGTTATATAGACGTGCCGACGCACTGTCCCACGTGATATTACCTGAGGTCACATGATGGCGGAGGCGCCCGAGGCAACTTCGTAACAACATGTAGTTTTTTAAATATTATCTAGTACTTTCATCTGCATTTATGCGCTAATTTATGTATTTTCATATTTATTTATTATTATTTTATTTGTATATTTTTTTTCGTTTTTTTTTTTTATATTTTTAACTTCCCGCTGAGAAAATCGACGATTTTCCAAAAATTCGGGAAGTTATTGGTTTCACCCCGATTTTCAAAAACCGGGTTTTCATCATATGTCGACAGTTGAAGGTGCTAGGATGCTATTCTGACATTTTCAGAGCGATATCTGTATGTATGTATGTATGTTTGTATGTGTGTGTGTGTGTGAGTGTGTGTGGATGTAAACCTCTCATATCTTTTTGATGAATGAACCGATTTAGATGGTTCTCGCGGCATTCGAAAGATATCTTCTGAACTTAGATTTTCAAAAAAATTTTAGACCATTTAGTCAAATAAACTCTGAGATATTCAAGAAATACGAAAATAAAAAATTTTTTTGGATATTGTGAAAACTGTTGAATCAATCAATTCCAAAATCTAATCAGCTCTAGAACTCGATAAAAGCTTTCGATTGCCATCAAGGACATCTCAATCAGATGATCCGTTCAAAAGATATCGTCGACGGAAGAAACAGTAGAAAACAGTTTTTTGCAAATATCGTCGAAACGACTAAACCAATCATTTCTGAAATTTTATCAGCTCTAGAGCTCAATAAAACACGTCAATTGCCACCTCAGCCGTCTTAATCCGTCAATTCGTTTACGAGATATCGTTTATTAAAAAACAGTAAAAAACGTTTTTTTTCAGATATCTACAGAAAAATTGAATCATTCGATTTTAAAATCTAATTAGCTCTAGAACTTAATGAAACGCGTCGATTGCCGCCTCAGCCATCAAAATCGGTTAATTCGTCCACGAGATATCGTGGGAGAAAGAAATGCTAAAAAATGTTTTATTAGAAAACAATGGCATACAAAAGTATTTTCGAGCTCGAAGAGCTCGAAAATGTATTCACTATAATGTTTTCGAGCTCAAGGAGCTCGAAAACAGCGGGAAGTTTTGGGGCTGGCCCGCAGGGTTAACCGATAGTTCGATTTTTTTATATGTATAGATATTTTTATATATCTATTTTTAATAGTTATATATTAACGTTTATTGTGTTTTCTTGTGTTATTAGCTCGAGTACCGTCCAGATATTAAAGGCATGATTTCTATCGATTCAATTTACCGTCGTCGAATGCAGCGGCAAGCCGATCGTAATGACTGGTTTTATCAGTGGCTTTCGCGACCAGCTGACGTCACGGAAGGTGACGATTTCGACTTCCTTGGCATCCGTTGGATGCATGAGGGCCACTAGGGGGAGAACCACTCTGCTGCGGACGGGGCTCATCCTACGTGGACCGATCTCCCGGGATTGGAACATTTCTACTTCCTCGAGTAGTAATTCAAGTGTGGGGCAAGAGCCGAGCGAGCAATGATTACTTAAATTTGTAATAAACAACAAAAAAAAAAATAATATTTTTTGTGATTTATGTAATTTGAAAAAAAAATGTATGTTCTTTTGAATAAATGGCGGTTTGAAGAACCGTCGGATCTAAAAAAAATTGTTTTATTTTGATTTTTATCGATTTATTTATTTTATTATTATAATTATATTTTTTTTTGCTTTTTTTTTATTTCGTTTTATTTTATTTATCTTACTTTTTTGTTTTATTCTTTATCTCCTTTTATTTTATTTTTTTTTAAATTTATTTTTCTATTTTCATTTATCAGTTTATTTATTATTATTATTATTGTTATTTTAATTTCTAGTTGTAATTATTAGTTTATTGGGAGGAAAGAAATAGTGTGGAAAGAACTAAAACATTTCTTTCCTTTCCCTTTTTTTATATATATATCCCTATATTTTACTCAATTTAAATCATTCATCCATTATTATGGTTATTATTTTATATTATTTTTAATTATTATATATTTTTTTTATATATATAAGAAAATTTATTGTTTATTATTTATTTATTATTTTTTTTCAACGTTTTCTAATCTTTTGGTTTATGTAGGAGGAGAGAAAGAGAGAGAAAAAAAAAATAATAATGACAAAAAAAATTTGTTTTTTAGAGAAAAAAAAAAAAATTTCTTCTCCCCCTCCGCTTTTTTTTCCTATTTAAATATTTTCTTTACGTACGCACGTGTATAAGGGGAATGTTGTTTCCATACGTCATTACTCTATGGAAATATTGTTCTTTTTGTGGCTAATGGGGTTTCATTATGTTCGTTAGTTTTTAGGTTTGTCTGAACTTCTTTATCTATTTCGGGTAATTCATCGTTTGATGTCATTTCCGTCTGTGTTTCTTTTTGTCTACTGTTGTTAACTAGTATTTGTAATTCGGAGGATTCTGTTTTTCCGTCGGTGGTTCTATTTTTTGCGCTCCGTATGTGGTGTCTGTGTAGAAGGATGTTAGTTAGTGAGTCCCAAAATGATGCAAGTAATAATATACTCCAGCGAACTGCTTTATGGAGTGCAAGCGTGTGAATTGTTGTATCTGCTGCGAATTTAACTGCTTTTCCTATCATCAATATTCCTAAAAATAATGCGGTGTATGTT
Source organism: Microplitis mediator (assembly GCF_029852145.1). Lineage (NCBI taxonomy): Eukaryota > Metazoa > Arthropoda > Insecta > Hymenoptera > Braconidae > Microplitis > Microplitis mediator. The sequence continues at coordinate 10,709,274 of NC_079971.1, forward strand.
CCTAACTTGTTGACGATGCTGTGGAGTTTATTCCACCATTTTTCTAGAGTGCGTTTCATTGCTTCCTTATCGACGAGTCTATTTATTGTAATCCCCTGATTTACTATCTCCTGGCCCGTCGCGCCTCTAGCTATTGTATTTAAAACTGCGCTATTTTCTATTGGAAACATCATTGATTCTCGTAATTTTTCTAAATCGCTGTTGGAATAAATTCCGCTCGATACTAAATAGAAAGGGGAAGTATAACTCCATGATGTTTGTGTTTTGGGTGCTATTTCTTGAGGAGAAATGGCTGGTGCTAGTTGTGGTAAAATTTGGTACCATGCGTTATTGATATTATACATTGCAGGCACGAAAGAGCTGCAATCTATTTGGTTACCTGTTTTAACGAGTAAGTGGGTTCGCGGGAGCATAAAAAATTTTTCTTCCCCCCGGGTTACCGGCAATTTCTGGTAGCATTCGTCTGTTTTACGTGTTTGTACTTCGATAGGCACACATTTTATTAATCTAATGACTACGTTTTCCATGTAGCCAGGTTCTTTCATAAAGTGAAATGCAAATTCAGCTGGTGCTAAAGCTGCTAACGCTAATGAGTTATGTAAAATTAATTTTTCTAGTTCACATTGCTGTCTCATGACGTCATTGTACATAGTTACTATCTCGTTTCTTAAATGTTTTGCTAAATATACTATTACGTTCACTACTATTCGTCACAACCCACGGCGGAGTGTGGTGTTACATTCTGGCTTCTCAACATATGAGACAGAATATTTTTAAATTTACCAGGTTGACGTCGTTAGGGTGTCGATAGACCCTAGGTGCGTCAGCTGTTGACCTTCTTTTATTTTATGCAAAAAAAAGTTTATTGACTTACCATGATGACGATTGTGGGCCCTATGGCTCGCCCCAAGTAATTCCTTTGATGCCTCCTTTGAACGCGAACAAGACGAGCCCCGAAGACTCGGTTCCTTCGTAGAGGAAAGCAATTTTAATTTGTCGATCAAACCACCAGAGCTTAAAGGCTCAACAACACAAGAGCTTGAAAGCTCAACAAGAACTTCCACCGGCTTAATTTTCGGACGACCTTCGATGAGGTCCGCGATGACACCTCGAATCTCGCGACCGAGCTGTACCGCACATCCTGACCTCCTGCGTCATCAGCCTCGAAGCATGAATTTCGGATTCGGAAAGGAAGCGTTCAGGCTGCCAGTATCGGCGCCCGGAACAGGTGAGAGTATTGGGCTGCCGGTAGCGGCGCCCAATACGAGGTATGTGATTTTCGGGCTGCCCGTAGCGGCGCCCAAAGTTTAAATAAGGAGTGCGTATTTGAATAAAATACGGATATATATTTTGCTTTAAGTCCGAGTGACAGGATCAAGCCAGCAGGTTTGTGTAGAGTTCTTGGCTCTACTAGATCTTGTGATCGACTGCCTTGTAAACGACTGACTTGATTCTGTCGCTCCTTGGTATTATACATTTTAAAAAATGTTAACGTTGCATCTCAGGTTTCCTATGAGAGAATCGTCGTGGCCCGGGTCTCATGCATCGTCATCTGTTTAGACTATCCGCGAGCCACGGCGACTCTCTTATCGCAAGAGATTTCCGTTACATTGTTGGCGGTGAATAAAAATAATATCGCCAACAAAGTAACGATTTATTAATTTATTAATAAATTATGATTATAAGAAGTGTCGAACCGTTTATTCGCCCACTGTGGCGAATAAATAATTCGAGATTTCAAAAAAAAAATTTCTAAAAATTTTTATTTAAATTTAATTAAAGCCAGAACGTAACACCTCCCGACTTAAGTAAGTTGCGGCGCTTTAATAAAATCGGTGCGACTTCTGACCATGAAAGAGTGTCTCGATATAAATTTAAATTAATGATATGACTGACTCTATATAAACTAAAAGTTAAATTCAATTTTGAATACTGTAAAGAAGAAAAAGGTTCTTGGCTGTAGTATTTTAACCTAAACTTGAGACACAATGTTTTATAATATTACTTAAACCTAGTAATATGAAACTAAACGTTGGTATCTTGTACTTTAATTACCTCCCGACTTGGTCGTTTGGTATTATTAAATGATTATATAAATTGATTAATTCTAAATATAAATTCCCATAGATACACGTCCGCCTTGCGGTTATTCATAAGTTACTTTAGAAGTAACTGACTGAAGAAGTTCAAAATAATGCGAGGTCACAACCTCCCGACTTGAGTCAGTTAACATCTTTAATGATTTTACGTATTTATAGTAAACAAAGTAATTAAACATAAATTTAGCTTTGTAAACCTCCTTTCTGTTATCTGATACTACTGTACTGAGTAATTTTTAAGTAATATATTAACAAATATAAATTTTCCTGATAATAACAGGTATTAAAGTCTTAAGAGATTAGTTTATTGTCTTTAAGACAATTCCCTTAAATTTCTAAAATGTTTATATGAAATTGGCTTCTGCCAACTGATAGTTCTTTTGAGACTGGTCCAATCTGATTTTGGTTGATTGAATTTGGATTTGAAATTTTAACTGCTGCAAGTCCTTGGATAACTTGTACTGGTTCTGTAGTTGTTTTCCGGAATTTTTCGGCTGCTGATGTTGGCTGATAATGTTTTAATTTATGTGTAGTTGCATACACTATTACGACGACAGTAACGCAAACAAGGCACACTGTGCAGCTGGATAAATAATGCTTATAATCAGGCATCCGATAATAACGAATCCTATGATGATGAACCCAAAATTAGGTAGGTCATCTGAATTGCATCCCAGCTTGTCCTCGTGCTTTACTTCGTTGCTCGTAGTATAAGTAGACCACCCTACTGTTGTTGATAAACAGTGGACGTCGATTATATTGAAAATTATGTTTGTCTCAATGTGTATAAATTTTACTTCTATACACATGAAACATTTAGCTGCCCCAAAACCATCTGCAGGACTGAAAATTTCGTTGCCGAATATTTTCACGGTACTGTTCCGTTGGACTGCTACAGCACCCAATTGACGATTTGTCGTATTATCCAAAGGCCACTCCGATGTTGTACATCTCACTAACCAGATTGGATCAGTTCTCAAAAGTTCTATTCCTTTTTTAAATCGAGATATCATAATCTCAAAATCCCATAATTTAAAATTAAATGATAAATTATCTTTCATTTTTTTAATAGCTAGAGATATCAAAAATAAATCAATAGAATCTAAACGATTGCGGTCCACAATAAAGCCATAGTTCTCAATTTATCTATAAATTGTCTTATTGAGAGGTTTGCATGTTTAGGTTTCCACTATATTTAAATGGTGTATTACCGTAAGAAGGACGGTGTGGCTCAATAAGTTATAGATCAAATTGAACGGAATATAGTATAGGGCCGGATAGCTCAACTGGTAGAGCACTCAGCGCGTTACCGAATTGGTCTGGGTTCAATTCCCAGTTCGGGCTATCTATATTTTTCTCAATTTATCTATAAACTGTCTTATTGAGAGGTTTGCATATTTAGGTTTCCACTATATTTAACGTTGCATCTCAGGTTTCCTATGAGAGAATCGTCGTGGCCCGGGTCTCATGCATCGTCATCTGTTTAGACTATCCGCGAGCCACGGCGACTCTCTTATCGCAAGAGATTTCCGTTACATTGTTGGCGGTGAATAAAAATAATGTCGCCAACAAAGTAACGATTTATTAATTTATTTATAAATTATGATTATAAGAAGTGTCGAACCGTTTATTCGCCCACTGTGGCGAATAAATAATTCGAGACTTCAAAAAAAAAATTTCTAAAAATTTTCATTTAAATTTAATTAAAGCCAGAACGTAACAGTGGTGTGTGCAGAATAGCCGTTATGGCCAACCGATGGTAAAACTGAAAATAAAAATAATAAACAAAACCAAAAAAAAAAAATATCCCTTGGAGATGCCCACGATCTCCACTGGACACGCAGCTCTTCCCAGGCTGGGTTAGAAAACCGAGTTGTGCGCCAGTTCGTGTACCCCACGAACAAAATATCATAAACAATAAATAAGAAAATGAAATGAAAAATGAAATAATAGAAAATAATCAGAGAGCAGTTTCAAGTGTTGGAAAAGGATAGCAAGAAAGAGATAGTGTAATAAATAAATAAATTAATTAAATAAATCCCGGGTTGGTAGCCATTTAACAACCCGTTATGTTTTCAAATATAAATGTTCAGCGGGTATTAACAATAAACAATAATGTAAATAATAAAAATTCACTTCACAATAATTTCTTGACCACTGGTCAAGTACGCAAAATAATAATTATATAAAAAAAATGTTCGTCTTGCTATCACTCGCACGTGATAGCTAATAAATATAAATAATTAATAATAATAATTTATATGCGCACAATATACATTTATCACAATATTTACCACCGAATACGCAAAAGAATAATAATACTTTGATCACTTGTAACTATTTACTACCAATAATAATAGCTGATAATTATTGTAAATAGTTACAACAAATGATCACCAGTGTGTTAAAATAATAATCCAATACTTGTACAATAATCAACGCAAAATAATACGGAATGATCACAAAATAATAATTACTAGTGTAAATATTTAACGCAAAATAATTGATCACTGATAACTATATAAAATATTAAACTCAAAATAATAAATACTGATCACAAATAATAATTTACATACGAATAGATATTTACCGCAAACTAATAAATAAACCAAATAATATTATCGTATTAACTCAGAATATTTTTCCAGATAATAACTAATTTATTGTAAATATCTACCGCAACTAAAATAAAACGTTCCCAATAATACTCAAAATTATAAATAATAAATGTAAATATTTTTAATATTTACCGCCAAAACATATGAACACCCCCCAATAATTAATCAACAAATAAAATGATAATTATTAGGTTTCCAAGTTTTGGATAAAAATTTCCGCTGGGACAAACAAGTACGCAAGTATATATATATATATATATATATATATATATATATATATATATATATATATATATATATATATATATATATATATATATATATATATATATATATATATATATATATATATATATATATATATATATCGGAATCTACTATAAGTATTGCTCTTTCTCTCACTCACACGTGAGAGATATAAGAATGGCCACCAACGCGGGACAAATTACACGCCAATGTATATAGCACACAGGTACTTACAGTCTCCGTTGTAATATAAAATGCGTACAGGTTCCATTGGTCTTAATTATTAATTTGGCAATAATTATTGCGACAACTCAAATCAACTCTGATTGCCAAGTGTCCCATACACTTTATAAATTTCAATAATTTCCAAATGGCGTCCCAACAAAGAAAAATTTTACGGCAACAGCAACACACCTTGCTCTTACAATTGTTTATCCACGTCAGGCCATGGCAGCACGTGAGTCCCATGCCGGCACCTCGGCCGGCGCCATCTTATAATGTTTTCTCCTTTCAACCAATGGAGCAATATACCTGTCGCATGTTAATTTGCTCATTTACACCAACATGATGCATGACTTGTTTGGCATGTAATTTGTCCATTCCCGACATTAAATGACCATTCCCATATTTCAGAGCCACTTAATAATATAATTTTATGGATAAATCTCACATTGTTTTATTTATAAACCCCGTAAATTTATTTATAATAAATAAATTTACTAAGGCCAACTGTTGCGTTGCCGCGCATGCGTCAACCAACCAAAATAATAATGATAGTAATTAAATAATTCAAATAAATAAATACGCAATTATTTATCCCAGCGTATATAAAACCCATTTTACCGTTTATAACATTCAGTAAATTTTACTGAGTTGAACGCAATTTTTACCTAGGAAATTGGACAAATAATAGAAACACAGTAAATAAAATAAGATAATATATAAAATAATAATAATAATAGTAAGATAATAATAATAATATATGAGACGTGTTGAGCAGCGTGTGCTGCCGTCTGTTGCCCCTCTCCGACCTAATGCGAAGATGCCACGATATTTAAATATCGTGACAATACGACCTTTGAGTTTACATAAGCGAAAATGTCCATGTCTGTAGGCGTCAGTGCTGTCTTTTCAGCAAAGAAATTGTTGTCTGGGCTGTAAACAATGAAAAGTTTGGGGTGTTCGGGTTTAAATAATTTGTGTCCACACGATGGAATAAAGCCTCTAACCGAGAGGGCAAATGTTATTTGGTTAGTTATCACCGTGTAAATTTCGTCGCCGTAGTCTTTAATTGAATTGTCTTTAATTTTTAAGGCGTTGCCTTCATATATTACTTTAAATCGGTCGAGCTCGCATGCATCTCTTTTTATTATTTCCCAGTACGTATTTCCTCCTTCAATATCCACACAATTTTCCGTACTATACGCGCATCTGACACCTGACCGGAGAGTTATTTCGTTTTTCATGAAATTTACTGGAGCTAAATAGTCTTGTACCGTTATAAACACCTGACCTTGAACGACTACGTTTTTCCACGTTCCGTAGTGATCAGAAAACTGTCCTACCTCGCAGCTTCCCTTATTGTCTACGCTACCTGCTAGAGTAATTGCTCTACTAATTGTATTATTAGCAGGAATATCTATAATTACTGTATTGTACATACGGTGTGTTCGTGTTTTGTGTATGTCCTCACAATACGCTCTAGGTGTTTTTTCTATATATTGCATGTGGCCATTGCTTACCGTCGAGATGTGACTTGAGCGTCCACAGTAGTATATAGATCTCTGTATTTCTACTTTACATTGTATGACTCTAATATGTGAATACTCTACCGTTTGAATTAATTGTATTTTTGTTTTTGTTGTCACCGGTTTAGCAATCGGTATGTCGCGATTTTGTATATCTACCAAAGATAAGGTTGTCATGTTAATTGCGGGGGCTCCGCAGTCGTAGGCGATGAAACTGCTACCTCGGTTAATTATTAAAGCCATTCCCATGATAAAAATATAGAGTGTATACCGCGACATCTTTACCTGAAAAAATTTTTCGGTAAGGCTTTTTGACGTCTATTGTGTGAAAGAGGCAAAAGAAAAGAAAAGAGAATGGTGGTATAGAAAGAAATATGAGAGGAAGGGATTTTAATGTGTCTACGAAGAGACGTAGGTGTATGTAGGGAAAAGATTGTTTATTTATAAGCTATTTTGGCTCTATCGCAATGAATGATTTTTCTCTTTCCGGGTTTATATTCGATTTCTATATCGTTTTTATCAGGGAATATTTCAGTAACCTTATAAGGACCTAAATAATTATCATCAAATTTACCATCTCTTTGATTTTTTACTAAATAAATATTCTGACCTATTTTAAACTTTATGGGATTTATTTTCTTATCGTATCGAACTTTGGATTTTAATTTTGAATTTTTTAAATTTTCTCTTGTTTCTTTTCTTGATTATAATAATCGAGTTGCGAGTTCTTTAACGTAGTATGCGTATGTAGGGATGTCATCTAAATTTGAAAATTCTGATGGTAATCGCGCTTCTTTACCAAAAACTAATCTGTATGAGGTGAACTTTGTACCTTTGTGTACACTCGTATTATGAGCAAAAATTGCATGAGGCAACCATTTATCTCAGTCATTTTTACTTGTAAAATTTTTAATACACTAATGCAAAAAATTAAAGGAGCAGAAAAATTTTATAAATTTTTTAGTGATTTTTGGAAGGCTGTTAGTGAAAAATAATCGTATCGAAAATTTAAAAAAAGCATTTTATAGCTTGAAATCTCTAGTTTTGGTGTATTTTTTTCAAAATTTTTTAAAAGCTCCGATGAATGCGCAAACATGAGAAATACCGCGAGCCAAAAAATTTCTAAATTTTTTTTTTTTTTCTGAAGAGCCCATGGACCGCGAAAAAATTCTTTCAACCAAACGAATGCATAGTTCGTTGAGCAAATTTATTCAGCTTCAATTTGGTTTTTTTTTTAACCTCGTAGGACGATTTGTCGCAGAGATATCAGCCTTCAAGCAGAAAATGATCCATTTGGCTTTGATCTTCGATATTTCAGGTACCAATGATCGCACTGAAAGTTGAAGGGCGGCGTTAAAAACTTGAATGAATTCCCTACAAGACCCTGTCATCATTTTTTGAAAAATGTAAAAAAAAAATTTAGAACACAAAATAAAAGTTTTAATTTTTCTTTTTTCTTCGATTTTTTTTGACATTTTTTGGAAATTTTTTATTTTTTTTGTCATTTCTTTGTATTTGCTGAGTCACCACTGCAAAACTTTGAGAAGAGTAAAAAAAAAATAATTTTTTAATTTTGATTATGATTACACAATTAAAGGAACAAAACTTGCTCCTTTAATTGTTTAGCAAAACTTTGATCGATGATTCCCAGAAAACGGTTCGATGGATCAATTAAAAAATTTACAGGGGTCTTGGGGGTACATTAAGCTAAAAAATTTCCTGGCAACATTATTTTTTTTATCGATATTTGCAGAGTAGCGGTTGATTTACTAAAAAACCAAAAAAATTCATTTTTTTGTGCTTACTTCTAATGGATGTTAAAAATAAAAAAAATTTTTTTTTTCCAAAAAACGATGACAGGGTCTTATAGGGAATTTATTCAAGTTTCCACCGCCGCCCTTCAACTTTCTGTGCGATCATTGGTACCTGAAATATCGATGATTAAAGCCAAAAGGATCATTTTCTGTTTGAAGGCTGATATCTCTGCGACAGATCGTCCTACGAGGTTAAAAAAAAACCAAATTGAAGGTGAATAAATTTGCTAAACGAACTATGCATTCGTTTAATTGAAAGAATTTTTTTGCGGTCCTTGGGCTCTTCGGAAGAAAAAAAAAAAATTTTTAATTTTTTGTCTCGCGGTATTTCTCATGTTTGCGCAATAACCGGAGCTTTTGAAAAATTTTGAAAAAAAATGCACCAAAACTAGAGATTTTAAGCTATAAAATGCTTTTTTTTAATTTTCGATACGATTATTTTTCACCAAGTTACAGCCTTCCAAAAATCACTAAAAAATTTATAAAATTTTTCTGCTCCTTTAATTTTTTGCATTAGTGTATAATCTGTTAAGATTTGATGACTTCTTTCTAAGGAACCATTAGATTGAGGGTGAGAAGCTGTCGTTTTTATTTGTTTAATTTTGAAAGTTTTAGCTAAACAACTCATAACTTTACCTATAAATGCCTGACCTTGGTCGGTTAAATTACTCTTGGGCAATTGTGTTTTAAAATAAAATTATCTACTAACGCTATTGCAATGTCTTTGGCTGTCATGGATACTAATGGTATTGCAAAACAATATTTCGAAAGATCATCTTGCATCGTTAAAATGTATGAATAACCGTTTGCCGATGTTTTATTCGGTACCACTATATCTAATGCTAGTTTATCCCAAATTTCTGCGGATGTATCAGTAATTACCATTGGTTGTTTTGTTTTAAATCTTACTAATTCCTTTTTCTGGCAACTGATACATTTTCTAACAAAATCTTCGACATTTTTCTTTAAATTATCCCAAAAATATCTTTGTCTAATTCTATTATAGGTTTTAGTGACACCTTTATGACCTGCCATTGGGGTCTCGGGATTCTCAGCCATTATCTTTTGTCTCTCTTCTACTGGAGGTATTATTATTTGGTCTCTACAAATGATTATTTTAATATCGGTTCCTTTAAATGTTTTAGCTATAATACTTTTAATTTTTGACCATACAGATTTGGGTAAATTACTTCGTTCTTAAGAAACGCTAATTAATTTTAATTTTGATTTTTCCATATATAATTTTAAATTTTTAAAAGCTTTACAATAATCTTTTTCGGTAGCTACATCTGTGTTGTTATTTTGAATAACTAACGCAAGTACTTTTCGTTTAGGTGTTCCCATTTTGATTACTTGACCTACTTCATATTCAGCAAATGGACTCAAATTTAAATATCCTGACAATAATAATTGTTTCCCTATTTCGCTCGGAACAGGACCGTCTGTATTAAAAAAACATAAATAACTATTTTTTTGCATTTCTAAATTGTCTCTAGTCTCTATTATGTTATCGTTACTAAAGTCGTTCGACATTACTGAGACTACGGATGAATCATCGTCAGAATCTATTTGTCCATTAGACGGATTATTATTTTCTGCTGTAATTACATTGTCTATTTGTTCTTGATAACTATCTGAATTTAGTTCTGTTAAATTTTGTTGAAAATTTGTTATATTACCAGTTAAATTAATTTGTTTGATTTGATCGAGGTTTTCATCATTTAATGAATGTGTTTGTTCTATTTGTTCGAAATTTTGGTCGTCAACTGAATTTATCTGTTGATCGGAATTTAGGTCGTTGAATGAATTTATTCGTTCGGGCGATTTCGAATTTTGCTCAATAGGTGAATTTAGTCAAGGATTTTGTGATTCTCTACGTGAGATACACTTATCTAAAAAATTAAAGGAACAAGAAAATTTTATAAATTTTTTAGTGATTTTTGGAAGGCTGTATTTTCGTGAAAAATGATCGTATCGAAAAAACAAAAAAAGCAAATTGAAGCTTGAAATCTCTAGTTTGAAGATCTTTCAGCAAAATATTTTTTTGAGCCACGGTTTTTGCGGAATCAGAAGAAAAAGGTCAAGACAAAATTTTTCTAAATTTTTTGGTTTCGTTTATTAGGTCTACGGGGCCGGGAAAAATTTTTTCAAAAAAACGAATTGATGGCTTGTTTAGAAAATTTATTCAGCTACAATTTGCTTTTTTTTGTTTCTCTGTACGACAATTTGCTGCTGAGATATCAGCCTTCAAATGAAAAAGGATCCTTTTGTCTTTGATTATTGATATCTTAGCAAGAAATGGTCACACAGTAATTTAAAGAGCAGTTTAATAAACTTGAATAAATCCCCTACAAGCTCCATTTTTGATTTAAAAAAAAAATTTTTTTTCATCCTTGATATCCATTTGAAAAACCTTTAAAAAATGGCCATTTTCTGGTTTTTTTGTCGACTTATCGCTACTCTGCAAATATTGATAAAAAAAATAATGTTGCCAGGTAATTTTACAGCTTAATTTACCCCCAAAAACCCTGGAAATTTTCAGATTGATCCATTGAACCGTTTGTCCGGTCCGATTGCTCAAAGTTTTACAAAACAATTAAAGGAACAAGTTTTGTTCCTTAATCTGTGTAATCGTTATCAAAATGAAAAAATCAATTTTTTTTGGATTTTCTTTCATTTTTGCGTTAATTATTCAGTAAATGTAAGGTAAAGAAAAAAAAAAAATTTTTTTCCGTAAAACGAAAAAAAAAAAAATAACCCCTCGAATAAAACATAAAAAAAAAAAATTGGAAAAAATTCTTGTTCGGTCTCGTTTTTTGGAAAATTTTTTTTTTCATTCTGGATTAATTCTGGAATAATTATTTTGTCAATTTTTTTGCTTTGTCTATTTATTTTTCTACGTGTACGTATTGCTGGAGAAGGTGTAAATTCTGCTAGTCTACGTGATCTTTTCATTTTAGAAAGTACTCATTTGTTTTTATTGATTTCTGTATTTTGAATATTTGTCTGTGGTTTTAAATTTGAGGTTGAAGCTGTAATTGGCATCTGTACGTCTGTTAATAATGGTAATGAAGGATCAGCGATTTTCGGAGTTTCAGGTATATACGAATGTGAGGATTGAGATGATGCTGATAAATTACGAGATTTCTTATGTTTTGGGAAATTTATAGATTTATTTGCTATATAAGAAAGACCAAAACCTGTCAAATAAAAATCGTAACTTGAATACGAAGGGTGATTTTTAATAAGTCTTTTTCTTAGAGCTGCCGCATCATAAATGTCTCCTGATGATGATGATTCGTCAGAGTAGTCAGGAAGAGTAATTGATTTATCTTGTTCTAGACTTGATAGGACTTTGGACTTAGAGTTTTTATTTAATTTTGTATTCTCTTTAGATTTACGTATGTGATTTGAATATTCGTTAGAATTTAATTTATTTTCATTATCTTTCTTTCGATTTTTAGAGTTTGAGTTTTTATTTTTTGAATTTGAATTTAGTTCTTGAGGATTATTTGTTTTCAAGTTTCTATTTATTTTATTATTATTATTTTTACTTAAATCATCTTCGCTTAATGATTCAGTACTCGAAAATTTTTTATATGGATTATATCATCTGACGTCAGATCTTTTTATTTTTAAGTTTGTATTTTTACCGATATATCCGTTTTTATTGTTTTTAACTAATCGCCGGTCGCTAGGGTAGCTAATCCTATTGCCGTTGCTAGTGGGTTTGACGACTGGGTCTGTAGTATTGTTACTGACTGGCCCAACCGCTTGAGTTTTTGACTCAAGAATTTGACGGTTTTCGACCGAATCTTTTTGACCGACCGCTTGAGTATTTTGCTCAAGAAATTTAATTTTCGAATTAATTTGTCTAACTCTGTTGACTAAGTAAGAGACAATATTTGTTTTATCGCGAAATATTTTATTACTTGGAGTAATTTCCTCTGAACTTGATTTAAAATTTTTGTTGAAATTTGTAGATAATTTATTTTTATCATTATTTGAGCTACTTGACTCTGAATTAGTTTGGTTTTTAGGTTTCTTTTTAATGACTTTACCATCATCTGAAGGATCGGAAGTCCTCAACCTAGCGATTCCGGGTTTTCCGGGTCTCCATTTAATTTTAATTGGGTAAACTTCGCAGTTTTCGATTATTGGGTTACGCGATAAAGCGTCCGCGTTTGTGTTTATTTTACCCGCCTTATATAATACTGTATATTCAAACTCTTTAAGCCGTTCTCTCAATCTCATTACACGCGATGTTGGGTCATTCATATTATTTACCCAAGTGAGCGGTCTGTGATCGGTGACAAGAGTAAACTCTCTGCCATAGAGATACGGTCTAAATGTTTTCATATCAAATAAAGCTGCGACCATTTCTTTTTCGATGGTCGAACAATTTCTTCCATGTTTATTAAGCACACGGAAAGCTGCTGCAACAATTGTGTCTTCACCAATTTTGCCTTGTGAGAGAATTGCTCCAACTGCATAGCCCAAAGCATCGGTCGTTTAAATAAACGGTTTCGAAAAATCTGGATATTGCAATATCGGAGCTGTACATAGTTTATCGTGCAAGGTTTCAAAAGCTACCTGATGTTCAGGCGTCCATGTAAATCTTGCGTTTTTACTTGTAAGATCAGACAGGCACTGAGAGATTTTTGCGAAATCCTTGATAAATCGCCGATAGTAACCAGCAAGTCCGAGAAATTCTCTCACTTGAGTTGTACTTCCGGGTGTTTTGAAACATTTAATCGCCTTTATTTTATCGGGATCAGGCTTGACACCGTCGGCAGATATGAGATGGCCCAAATAAATTACTTCTTTATTTAGAAATTCACATTTATCGGCTTGTAGAGTTAAATTTGCACTTCGCAAACGTTCGGCCAGTTTTTCAAATTTAGTATTATGTTCTTCTAGAGAACGTGCGAAAAGAACGATATCGTCTAAGTAAACAAAGAGATCTGCTTCTTGTAACCCGCGTAACACTAAATCCATTAACCTTTGGAACGTTGCAGGAGCATTTTTAAGTCCAAATGGCATTCTATTAAATTGATAATGACCATGAGGAGTTGTAAATGCTGTTTTGTGTTTATCTTTAGGATCTACTTTCAATTGATGAAAACCGGATTATAAATCAAATACTGAAAAATAAATCGCACCACCTAATTGATCAAGAATATCATTTATCAAAGGTAGTGGATATGCATCTTTTACAGTTTTATCATTTAATTTACGATAATCAATTACTAAACGCCATCTTTTATTGCCTTTGGAATCAGCCTTTTTAGGTACTATCCATAAAGGGGAATTACAGGGTGAGGTCGAAGGTTCAATTATATCCATTAACATTAATTCTGTAATTTGTTTCTCAATCTCGTCTTTTTGTGCGGGAGGGTGTCTGTATTGTCGAGTATTTACGGGAATGTCGTCGGTAGTAGGTATAGTATGAGTCACTGTCTCTGTAGCGCGCAGTGGTTCTCCCGGAATGTGGAATAGGTCAGCGTATTTCTCTACAAGAGAAACTATTGCTTTACGCTCTTCCTCATTCAAATGTTCTAAACGTAAGAGTTTGAGCACTTCTTCAGTACGATTTCCCCGCTTCCGAGTACTATTATCGTATCTATCCGTGTCGTCTTGCGTCATGCCAGTATCTTCGTCTTCGCTTGTCCCGAAAGGATACAGAGGAATTACGGGTACTTTAACTTTAACATCCTTATCGAGAGTATTAATTGCGTGTAAATGAGCGATACCGTTATTATTACTTACTGAAGCTTCACCCGCGTAAATACTGTTTTCAAATTCTATTCGAGGTGCATAGCCCTCTTTAAGTTTACTATTGTAACGGGGTGGCCTGGTGTCGACTGCCAGGTCAGCAGAAAATTAAATTCCGCGCCTTTTATCTGCGCACCCGCCCTTGCGTCGAATTTGGTTTGGCGGCGCAACGGTAGGGGTAAACAGGACACCTCGTCACCAGACAACCCAACCAACAATTAATTAACATCCACTTGTCGAACAGAGCAGTCGCTCAAGTTTTCCATCACATTAAAATATCTCTACAGTCTATTATTCAGGCAGACGCCACAGATTGTGAGTATTATATCTTCAGTCTAAGTTCCACTAAGTGTTTTTCTCATTGGAAGGAAAAAATCCTGCTATTCTTGCCACCAAGATGTCCAGCATCCCGAAACACCTGGGACAGGTCGACGTAAGTTATTCTGGATAAAGGTTTTTGAAACTTACAATTTTCCGTTTGTCAAACACGTGAAGGAGAGCCCTTCATTTATTTTATCGTCTTTTTATGCTAAATTCTTTTATTAAATTTGTTAAAATTATTTTCTATTTCTGTGCATGCGAAAATTTATTACCGGTAAAATTTAGTTGTCAGGACTTTCCCTCGACAACGTTAAATTTCTTTATTTGTTTAAATTAAATAAAAAACTCGGGAATATCATTATAATTAAATCTGTTAAGAAAAATTATATTAATTAAAGTTGGGACTGGTATCCCGGTGCAACGGAAGCGGCGCATGCGCAGTAAAACCACACTACAAAACTCTTATTTATTAATTGTTAATTACAATTAAATTTAGCATGAAGTGTATATACTAAACAATTAATTAATTATCTATAATAAAAGAGTCACAATTAAATTTAGAATCATCGTTACATTATTTTAACGACCTTTCCCCCTATTCCAAATCGAGCTGCGTACTCAGCTACGTCAGACATTTCAGAACCCGAAAATTTCGAACACTCAATTTTCTATCGGAGGATTGTCCGAACTTCCTGGTACGGGGAAGCAAGGGCAAACCCTTACAATGGCGCCCAACGTTTAGTTGCAAATGTCTGATAGATTTGGATAGTGGGAAAATTAAAAAAAAAATAAATTTTGAAATGGGCAGCAACAACTTGTAGTAGAAATTATTTAATTAATCTATTTATTGAATAACTAACTAATCAATTAATTAGTTTGGAGCAAGTACAGTTTATATTCGCAATAGGGTCTCCTGACACATCATAAGCTCTTAATAACTAGTAACAGAATCGATAAAAACTTTTCTGCCCAATTAGAACATCATTTTTTCCTTTATTTAAATTTTTATAAGTATTTTACTATGATAAACAATGTATATTTTCATCAATAAAGTAATAATTTTTGATCAGCAGTATGAGAATCTCAAAATCACAATTACGAACGATATTCTAATGCAGAAAAAAATTACTAGAAAGATTAAATGCGAAAAATGTCAAAACGAAGAAAAAGTCTTGTTAGAAATATCGTTAATATCAATCGTTTAATGTTAGTTTTATTACTTTAAGTATGGAAACTATTCCTTGGGATCATAAAGGTGCCTAGAGAAATTGAATTTAATGTCACGATTGGAGATCGTGATGGGCGTAGGTACGAATTTCCGTATAATCGTATTGAATAAAAGGGTACTTAAATTGATCAAGGTCCAGTTCGTATGCCCGGCTACCGTTAACCGAATGCTCAGTTTATTCTGTTTATTTTCAAATCGCGCCTACACAATATTGTTGAAGACAATATTGATAGGACCCAAAGCGATTTCCAATCTATGAGTGTGACTTATTTAAATTTCACAATCAAACGTCGAGCGGTAAACGTAAGACTGTGTACCCCCTATTGTTAACTATATGTCTGAGCGGCTAAACAGGTAGAAAATAAGAGATAAAGGAAGGTGGGCTGCCGAAAAGCCTCGAGAAGCTAGTATTCTACTGCTAAAGTAAAATTATCTCAAAAATAATGTTTTTCAAATTATTATGTTCACGAGTAATTATTTATTTAGGATCAAATATACTCAAAATACAAAAGGGTTACAAATATTTAAAATAGTCAATGTAAAATAAAGTGTGTCATGCATATGTTTTATAATCAGGTGTAAAATATATAAAATAATAATAGTATCAAATAATGATTATAATGGTTGAAACTTACCCTAAACAGGTTTAGGTGAGGTGTCAAGACTGTCAGCAGTAACACAGGACACTTATACACACGCGCTCTCGCGGCTAATTAATATGATTCTAATTGATCGATTTATTCAGTTTGTTTTAATTTTTTATGCGTTTCAAAATCTTCGTAGTTCATGTAAAATATAAATTGATAATAAGTCTTCGCGTTTTCCGCGGTAAAATAAAATGTAAATTTGTTTATAAAATCTTCGCGTATTTTCGCGGTAATATAATTCTTTTAAAATCTTCGCATCTATCGCGGTAAAATATTCTTTGATTCTTCACGTTTTGTAGTACAATTCAAAATTAAAATAAAATAAAATGATTAAAATAAGATGAAGATAATCAGCGCTACCGGTGCTTCCGATTAATATTAAATCACGACTTACGACGATCAAGGTCCGGTTCGTATGCCCAGCTACCGTCAACCGAATGGTGAATTTAATAACAGGCCAATTATTCTCCTGAGACTAGTAGTAAATGATATACCGATTATTCGAGTGCTTACGTTGAACAAGGTCCGGTTCGTATGCCCAGCTACCGTTAACTGAATGCTCAATCGGGACATCAATCCTCTAGCCACGAACACCGTCAAGTGTCTGGAGTTCAGTATGGTTCAGAGTTTGAATCCCAAAAGAACTGATGAGCTAAAGTCCATGGTCTTTTTATATGGTCTTCACCTATGAAAAGTAGTGGTAACTTGTTTCCCATACGAAAAGACTCGGACCCACTCGAAAGTTCTAGGCCCATGTACACGTGAATTCCCTGGGAAATAGATTTTGACTACTAAGTAGGCCGATGACCTGACGCCACTCTGCCGCCGAGGAAACCATAAATTTTGGTAGTTTCCATTAGCTTTCTCTAATTTCCAAGAATCACATGCAGGTGCACATAAGTTGGGTGGTCTATAGTTTTAAGAAGAAAATCAAAGAAAGATTACCGCTCCTATGCTTAGATTCTTAAATGGGAACGGATACATACATTTTAAAAGGACGTTAAGTAAAAATGATGAAATTTAAAGGAAAAAGAAATCAATAATACACGTGGTCCATTAGTACAACACGACCTAATTGTAAAGCGTTGACAACGCTCAGGTAGGTATATTTGTCCGGTACGACTGCTGGCGTCAGTAAGTCGGACGTCATAAAAAAGGTCTAAGTGCAAGAGATCTTAGTGTGTACTTATTTGGGAAGAAAAATAATAAAATTTTTGAATGTAGCAGCCGTGACAGTATATTTGACTGTTCTTTCCCATATTGAATAGTGAGATTACCTGTTTCATCAAGCATTTCTGCTAAATAGGAAACAGCCTGTTTCAATTGATAGGAACCAGTGAAAAAAATACGCAGATCATTTTCTGTCATTTCTGGAAAGTCTTCAAGAGTTTCACATGAAATTGTTTGAAACGGCAATTTTTTTCGCTGCCAGCCATTTATTTGAACGTCTTCAGAACGTATTTATTACATTATTTTGCGATTTCATTGTTTCGATGACTTCATCCAAAAACTTTGAGTCGGAAGTAAGACGCTTACTATACATATTATGCAAAAATGAGGCAATCTTGAAAAAATTTCCAACCCTAGGAAGCATTTTGTTGTCAATTCTTTGATCGAGTAAATGATATTTTTGTTTTAACATCCCATGAACTGCTTCTACAGCCCAACGAATGTTTGTTACATTTCTTGAAGCGTAAGACTCAGCTGTTGTTAACTGATTTTGTTTTCCTTTGAGTGCTGGCATTGATACTTTATAATTTTTTTCTTCCAAGTATCCTTTCACATCACGGAATCCTCGATCTACCACAAATGCATCGCCAGGTTCTAATGAATTACATATACCATCAGGATTATCTATGATATCCCGCATTATAGTAGCATTATTTTGGTTAGCATAATACGGTCCCAACATATCAACTATGTATCCATCAGTTGTGCAAATCGTGAATGGCTTACATAGTGGTACTTTTTTTTGACCAGAATATGACTTTCTTTGGTACTCATTATTAAAACTTTTCTCATGACGAGCATAAGTCCCATTACAAATTAAAATGAGTTTATCATTCAAATCATTGTGAAGTTTCTTAGCAACTGAAGATGTATGATTCTCAATAAGGTCAGCCCTAGATACTGCATTTAAACCAAAACGCGAAGGTAAAATGTCTTTTTCGAAAGATTGGATGACTTGCTCACAATACTTTGACACTAACTGCTCTTCGTTAATATCCAAGATTGTAGATATTAACTTATTTGAATCACCTGTGCGAAGCTTAACCAAAAACACTATTATTGCTTGAGTTACACTTCGAGCATCAGTATTTCTCATTGAAACTAACCATTTCCGCAACTCAATCACATTTTCCCATTTTAAACCAGTCAAAACACGAAGCTTCTCATCTGATAAACGATTATCCTCCATTTTATTCAGTAATGTTGAATCGCATTCAACAGCAAAATTTTCCATCATATTACTTAATTCTACAGATGAAATTAAAGTTCAGTTAGAATAAACTCTGATCAAACTTAGAGATTCATCATAGAATCGTTTGTTTATTAAATGATTTCGACAGCATCGATTTCCATCTGGTATGAAGACTCGTCGCTTAATGAATGACTGCATTCGGGCTTTTTGAGGAATAATAATTAAGTCACTAGTATTACCGCAGAGACAACAGTATCGATGAGTTGAAATAGTTCTTTTCGTACGAATCTCAACGTACTCTGTACAATCGGTAGGAGTAATGTTGACTCTAAAAGAAGGATCATCTGAACTTGACTGAGACAATGTCATGTGTGACAGACTAGACTCCGTTCGTTCTAACATTCCACTAACGATAGATTCAGATCCATCTTCAGCATCAAAAACCACCGGTTCAACTTTTCTTTTTTTATACATCTCTACACGACATTTACCACAAACAATATGACCAGTAAAAAATTCACCATCAAATACTGCAGAAAACTCATCAATGTCTTGTTCAGTTAATAAAGTTTTAGGAGTTCCCGGAACTTTCTTCACTATTTTTGAGCAAATGCAACACTTATCATTGATTGTTTTATTTGGAGTCATTTTATTAGCTTAATAAATAAAATATGAACAGACAATCTCTCAGATTCAGATCATAAACAACACTTTTGTCAGCTGTTGTATATACGACCAAATACGCCAGTGGGCGCGTCGGTCGTGCGGATCTTTTTGCACATAAGACGACTGAGTCGATAATATACCATATTCAATGACTAAAAGCGACAATTTGAAAATAATTTTAATATTACTGCAAAAAAAAACTACATAATTAATTAAAAAGTGGTTTTTATTGTTTTTCTATATGGCGTACCTTTTTTAAAAATTTTAAAAGTACTTAAGCCTATAGGAAATTGGATGAGGAATCCAAAAAAAATTATTTCATAATTGTACCAGAACCGTAACATCGTGAAAAGTCGAAATTAAAACTAAAAAGTCATTTTTTTCGAGGTTGTTGTCGACCGATCAAGCTCCCAATTTTTTTCCGAGGAGCAACTATCGACCCCCAAAACATATCCCGAGTATAAGTCAATCGATAAAATAGTCTCTGAGAATATTCATTTTATCTGATTTTTACATATTTGGCTTTTTCTCGAAGACCGATTGGTTTCAAAAGCTGAAACTCTCAGGATCTTAATATCTTATTAGTACCTAAAAATCCCTGCAGTATCAAGCCGATACCTTTCGGGGGCAAATTCACCATGCTTATACCCCTAGGGCCTTTATAATTAATTAGTAAAAGTATTAAAAATAGTATTTAAGTTCAAATTTGAATGGTTACGCGGGCATTTCGTTGCTACGCCGGTGCTGAGACAGCGTTTGCTCGCGCATGCGCGCAGCGTAAATGAGAGCACGTGTGTGCTAAAATTTTAATTTATAATTTAAAAATATTTACATTTAATATTTATTATTTATATGGGAATATTTATTATTTGGCCTTATTCAGGGGACATAATGTGTGGTCACATTATGCCCCAATCTTTGTCTTTATTTTATTTAATAAGAATTTTATATCCAGGTATTGAGGAGATGAGAAATATTGACCGCAGAGGAGGGGAAAAATCAATATTTTCTCCTGCAATATCGACGCTGATTATATGTAATGAATAATGATTATTTAATTATATATATATTTTAAAATAATTGTTTTGGTATGAATAAATACTATATAGATGTATTTAATTTATTATGTATCATTCAGGTGGGGTAAAAATGTTTTTATAATTTATTTAATTGATTTAAAAGGCCCAGAGCTAGATAACGATAATAATAATAATAATTAAGGGCGATTGTTGCACCATGTGGGTGGCTAACAAGTGGCCGGCCAAAAAAGTATTTAGAAAGGTACGGATAATCAAAGTGAGCACACGCTGTCGTTATCAAGAAGAATTTTTCTAAAGGCGTTGCTATTACGTTTTATAGTTTGTATCGTCATTTAATAGTGATTATTTAATTAAAATTGATAAATTCACTGGGTGATCGGTTTCTGTCTGTTCTTTGTTTTGGATCAAGTTGGAACAATATCGAGTAAGTACTCTTGTATTCTCCTCCAATGCATTGCTACTGTTAACCTCCCCGGGAATTGTTGGTATTTGCGACGTAAATTCACGTGTATGTATCACACACCCGTGAATAATTCGGCTGCTTCTATCACTATTGCTATTCTGTTGCTGTCTGATACTATTCTGTTCTACTATTGTTCTACTGCTACCTACAACTATCACTATCGCTTGTATGGGCTATATTATTACCCCCAGGGGAATTGATATAATAATTAAAATAATTTTCCAGGAATGGCGCAAGCACACCAGAGAATGATGGAGTACGTAGAAACATACCACGAGCAGGAGGATATTTCAATGATACCCCGGGGATCTACTACGTGGAAAGCTCATATGGAGCTATTAGTTAGTCTCAAGATCAACGCATTAAGACAACGACCACGCCAAGAAAATCTAGCCCCGGGTTACGCACGGTGCGGACAGTTGGGGCACCCAGCCCGCTTGTGTATTAACCAACCCCAAGAAAACAAACCCTTCTGTGAGGAATGCCTCGCATTTTATGATGGGGAGTGCCAAGGACTACATGGACGCTTGCATTTAGCCGTCAGAGACCGCTGTATGGTCTGCAGTACAAGGCTATGCCGAGGGCAGTGCATCAATGGTCACGGGAGATTAGGAGATCAGCTAAGTGAGCTGGACTGGATCGCTTGGTTGACCCCGGACGCGCGTATGCGCCGTGTTTATTGTCTGACCAAGCAGGCCCCAGTAACCCAGGTTCGGCCAATTTGGAGCCCGCTTTATGAGACATCAAGGGGCCTTAAACCTAACAAGGCAGTCCACATGCCTTCTATTACTTTTTTTACTTAAATTATATTGTTTTATTGTTTCCCATCAAATCAGGTTTGGCAACCCATCAAAATTTGAGTTTCATATTAATTTGTGAGAGAACAAACCAGTTCACCCCCTCCCTCCCCTTTCATTGATGGTTCGTGCGAGTTAGCGAGTGACAGGTTGGTTAACTTTGTTTGAGTTTTTCTATTTTTTTATTGATTTTTTTTTTGATTTTCTGGAGCATTTTGGTTTAATTTATACCCAGTACAAAGGATCCAGGTATAAATATTGAGTTTTATCAGGTTTTCAGGTGGCTGTGCCGGCGAGGGAAATGCAGAGTCTCGCCCGTATTTTAGAGGGCTAAAACACGGCCTTGTGGAGGGGTGTCACGTAACCATTCAAATAAATTTATAATTAATTAGTATAAGTATTCAAAATAGTATTTAAGTTCAAATTTGAATGGTTACGCGGGCATTTCATTGCCACGCCGGTGCTGAGACAGCGTTTGCTCGCGCATGCGCGCGGCGTGAATGAGAGCACGTGTGTGCTAAAATTTTAATTTATAATTTAAAAATAATTACATTTAATATTTATTATTTATATGGGAATATTTATTATTTGGCCTTATTCAGGGGACATAATGTGTGGTCACATTATGCCCCAATCATTGTCTTTATTTTATTTAATAAGAATTTTATATCCAGGTATTGAGGAGATGAGAAATATTGACCGCAGAGGAGGGGGAAAATCAATATTTTCTCCTGCAATATCGACGCTGATTATATGTAATGAATAATGATTATTTAATTATATATATATTTTAAAATAATTGTTTTGGTATGAATAAATACTATGTAGATGTATTTAATTTATTATGTATCATTCAGGTGGGGTAAAAATGTTTTTATAATTTATTGTGATTATCTTTTATTGATATTAATTAATCTTGATGAATTATTTATTTTATTTAATGAAGTTATTATAATATATGAATTATTATTATTGATTTAAACATTGGATTTGAATTTGGAATTATTTTTGCACTATATAGATTCTACCCCCAGGGGTTAATTAACGATTATAATTTATATTTTTAAAATTAACCTATTGTATCAAAGATTTATTTGGTATTGATATAAATAATTTAATCCAACAATTTTCGGGGAAATACTCAGCATTCATTTTCCTGGGTCTTTTTCCTGCTGTATTTAATTTGATTGATTATTTTATATATACTTAACTGTGCTTATTATATTCTGATTATTTCTCTTCTTTTAATTTCGATCGATTTTATCCGCCTTGTTACTGGCTACTCGCTCAGATCTTTCCTCGCAAATTTTTCCCCTGATAAAATATTTTGTCCGTTTTATAGAAACGGTCTGGCGCCTACGTGCACTAATCCAACCTAAGGAGCTGGTCCAGGCACACCCTTATTTTATTATTTGTAATTTGATAACGCTTTTATTTTTATTTAAGATTTAAAAATTAATCGAAGTCATATTATCATCACTTCATTTTTCTGGACTTTTGAACTTATAATTTTTTTTTGTTATACACGTGGGTGACCGCATACGGTACTAGGGTTGATCGCGTCTCCGTCGCGAATTTAAAAACAGTATTCGTTATACATTAATAGGATTTCTTGAAAAATTTTTCAAAATACATCAAAACTTAAAAATTATTTTCTTATTGGGGAGTTTGTGAGCAGAAGTTCCGTTTGATATAATATATGTCATTTAAATATAGTGGAAACCTAAACATGCAAACCTCTCAATAAGACAATTTATAGATAAATTGAGAAAAATATAGATAGCCCGAAGTGGGAATCGAACCCAGACCAATTCGGTATCGCGCCGAGTGCTCTACCAGTTGAGCTATCCGGCACTATACTATATTCCGTTCAATTTGATCTATAACTTATTGAGCCACACCGTCCATCGTACGGTAATACACCATTTAAATATAGTGGAAACCTAAACATGCAAACCTCTCAATAAGGGTTGATGCGGGGGCAGCTTCGGGTTCCCAAGACATGACCAAGATTTCTTGAAACATTTATTAAAATACATCAAAACCTAAAAATAATTTTTTTAATGAGGGGGTTTGCGAGCAGAAGTATCGTTTAATGCAAGGGTTGATGCGGGGACGGCTACCGGTTCTCGAGACATGACCAAGATTTCTTGAAACATTTATTAAAATACATCAAAACCTAAAAATAATTTTTTTAATGAGAGGGTTTGCGAGCAGAAGTATCGTTTGATACAAGGGTTCATGCGGGGTGGCTTCCGGTTCCTGAGACATGACAAAGACTTTTTGAAATATTTTTTAAAATCCATTAAAACCCGAAAATAATTTTTTTTATTTGGGAGTTTGCGAGCAGAAGTAACGTTTGATGTAAGGGATGGTGCGAGGGCGGCTTCCGGTTTCTTAGACATTATTAAGATTTCTTGAAACATTTTTGAAAATACATCAAAACCTAAAAATAATTTCTTGAATAAGGAGTTTGTAAGCAGAAGTATCGTTTGATATAAGGGTCGATGCGGGGCGGCTTCCGGTTCCCGAGACATAACTAGAATTTCTTGAAATATTTATTAAAATTCATTTAAACCAGAAAATGATTTTTTCAATGGGGAAATCGCAAGCAGAAGTACCGTTTGACATAAGGATTAATGCGGGGGCGGCTTCCAGTTCTCGATACATGACAACGACTTCTTGAAACATTTTTTAAAATTTATTAAAACCTAAAAATAATTATTTTTATGGGGAGTTTGCAAACAGAAAATTCGTTTAAGGCAAGAAATCATGCGGGGGCAGCTTCCGGTTCCCGAGACATTACTAGGATATCTTGAAACATTTTTCGAACTACATTAAAACCTAAAAATGATTTTTTTATTGGGGGGTCTACGAGCAGAAGAATTGTTTGATATGAGGGTTCATGCAGAGGCGGCTTTTGGTTCCCGAGACATGACCAAGACTTCTTGAAACATTTTCTAAAATACATCAAAACCTAAAGATAATTTTTTTAGCGGGAAGTATGCGAACAGAAGAATCGTTTGGTATAAGGGTTCATGCGGGGTCGGCTTTTGGTTCCCGAGACATGACCAAGATTTCTAGAAACATTTTTAAAATACATCAAAACCTAAAAATAATTTTTTTAATAGGGGGTTGGCGAGCAGAAGTATCGTTTGATATAAGGGTTGATGCGAGGGCGGCTTCCGGTTCTGGAGACATGACCAAGACTTCTTGAAACATTTTTTTAAAAACATCAAAACCTAAAAATAATTTTTTTAATGGGGAGTTTGCCAGCAGAAGTATCGTTTAATGTAAGTGTTATACGGAGGCGACTTCCGGTTCCCGAGACAGTACTAGGATTTCTTGAAACATTTTGTAAATACTTTGAAACCTCAAAATAATTTTTTTATTGGGGAGTCTGCGAACAGAAGAATTGTTTAATATAAGAGTTGATGCGAGGGCGGCTTCCCAGTGAACACATGACCTTATTTTGACGTCATACGTAGGTCATAGCAATGTCACGACATCTGATGTAAATTTGATGTCAATCTGACGTTCTACATGACTCTAATATGATGTAAAGCTTGTGACATCATATTGATGTAAGCATGACTCTTGTACGACGTCACAGTTATGACTTATGTATTACGTACGTTTGACATAGAATCTACATCACATTGTTATGTAGTAATAAAGTCATTATCCATATATCATAATGACGTAATTTTAAAATCATACATTTATATCAGTAGCAAAGTCACGGTTATACGTAATATGGATGTCACTCTTAAATCATATCTTTACATCAGTGACAAGTCAGTATTTTACGCAATGCTGATGTAATTTCCGAGTCATAGTTTTTTATCATCTATTTATTGAAATAAAACAATCATAGAATGAATTTTCAAATATGTGTAAATGTGTAAAAATAACAACTAAACGTCGAACATTTTTGGGGTCAAAGTAATCGACAAACTCGATAATAGATCATTCAGACGTTTTAGATTGAAAAATTAGCGTGAGCATAAAAAAATTAACTTTATTTTTTTAAATGATATATATCGAAAATATCATTTAGGATGACAAAAAAAATGTAACGACAGTTTGAACTCTTTTGATATTATGATTCTAAACTTTAACTATCACAATTTTTCAATCGATTAAATTTCATACGATTTTGTGGAATTATTTAATGTCTCGCAAAATTTTATATAAGATTTTTTAAATTTCACATCACAACAAAAAATTAAAAAATTTGATGAAACTTAATGAAATTTTATACAATTATCATCGAGGCCCACAAATATTGTTTCTATAACATTTCATATAAGTTCATGGAAATTTTTTAAATTTAGTAAAAATCCATCACGAAAACTTATGAACTCTGTCTTTTCCGGCATTTCACTCTAAATACATCAATTAAGCACGAGATTTGAACTCTCGTGATGTGGACCAGTGAGCAACGTTCGGGACTACCAGCCAAGAGGAGCCGTGTTCGAACCCAGCAGATGCCCAGGATTTTTTCATCATTTAACGTTATTTAATCTTGTTTCAAAAATTCGGTATTTCTTAAAAAAATCAAAAATTCGGTATTTCATTTTTTTTTTTTTTTTTTTTTTTCAAAAATATTTTTTCCGAATTGATAATTTTGACATCACCCATATGTCATATTGACGTCATAAAATGTCACACAGACATCACATTTACGTCATTAGTTTTACATCATAATCTTACGTAAAAAAGTGGGAAATAATGAGTCACACCTGACTCATTCGTAACTTATATCTTACGTAAATGATGACTTAGCGTAACGTCACTCTGACGTCAAATTTACGTCAATGTGTTTACTGGGTTCCGGTTCTCAAGACATAACCAAGACTTCTTAAAACATTTTTTAAAATACATCAAAACCTAAAAATAATTTTTTTAATAGGGAATTTTCGAGCAGAAGTATCGTTCGATGTAAGGGATGCTGCGAGGGTGGCTTTTGGTTCCCGAGACATTATTAAGATTTTTTGAAATATTTTTTGAAATCCATTGAAACTAAAAAGATTTTTTTAAAGGGGAGTTTGCAAGTGGAAGATCCGTTTAATATAAGTGTTATGCGGAAGCGGCTTCTGGTTTCCGAGACATGACCAAGATTTCTTGAAACATTTTTTAAAATACATCAAAACCTGAAAACAATTGTTTTAATAAGGGGTTGGCGAGCAGAAGTATCGTTTGATATAAGGATTGATGCGAGGGCGGCTTCCGGTTCCTGAGACATGGCCAAGATTTCTTGAAACATTTTTAAAAATACATCAAAACCTGAAAATAATTGTTTTAATAAGGGGTTGGCGAGCAGAAATATCGTTTGATAAAAGGTTTGATGCGAGGGCGGCTTCCGTTTCCTGAGACATGACCAAGATTTCTTGAAACATTTTTAAAAATACATCAAAACCTGAAAATAATTGTTTTAATAAGGGGTTGGCGAGCAGAAATATCGTTTGATAAAAGGTTTGATGCGAGGGCGGCTTCCGTTTCCTGAGACATGACCAAGATTTCTTGAAACATTTTTAAAAATACATCAAAACCTGAAAATAATTGTTTTAATAAGGGGTTGGCGAGCAGAAGTATCGTTTGATATAAGGATTGATGCGAGGGCGGCTTCCGGTTCCTGAGACATGACCAAGATTTCTTTGAAACTATTTTTAAAAATACATCAAAACCTAAAGATAATGAGCGGGGACTTTGCGAACAGAAGAATCATTTGATATAAGGGTTCATGCGGGGGCGGCTTTTGGTTCCCGAGACATGACCAAGGCTTCTTGAAACATTTTTAAAATACATCAAAACCTAAAAATGATTTTTCCAACAGAGAGTTTGCAATTAGAAGTATCGTTTGATGTAAGGATTGATGCGGGGGTGGCTTCCCGCTCTCGAAACATGACCAAGACTTCTTGAAACATTTTTTCAAATACATCAAAACCTAAAAATAATTTTTTTTATTGGGGAGTTTGCGAGCGAAAGTATTGTTAAATATGAGGGTTTATGCAGGGATAACTTTCGATTCCTGAGACATGACCAAGATTTCTTGGAATCTGTTTTGAAATCCATTAAAACCTAAAGATGATTTTGTAAGCGGGGAGTTTGTGAACAGAAGAATCATTTGATATAAGGGTTGATGCAGGGGACGACTTTCGATTCCTGAGACATGACCAAGATTTCTTGAAATATGTTTTGAAATTCATTAAAACCTAAAGATAATTTTTTGAGCGGGGAGTTTGCGAACAGAAGTATCGTTTGATGTAAGGGTTGGTGCGGGGGCTGCTTGCGATTCCCGAGACATTATTGAGATTTCTTGAAACATTTTTCAAAATACATCCAAATCTAAAAATAATTCTTCAAATAGGGAGTTTGCGAGCAGAAGTATCGTTTGATGTGTTATGTCCAAATAAATTTTTTTTTTTTGAATAATTGTTTAAAATAATTACTTCTGAGCTCCTCTTTGAAAAGCACGCGAAAACGAAGCGTCAGCTTTTTTACCTTTTTATGCGGTAAAGAATAGTGGGAAGACACCTTCAATAAGTTTAACGAATAAATAATAAACTGTCGTCACTTTCCACCAATGACAATGATTAGAAATTTTTCATCAAATTACCAACCAAAGCTTATAAAAAGCCTGAGCACCCATAGCTCAGGGCTAGTCGGTTCTTAAAACTAACGGTCCGCGAATATTCGAACTTCGAAATTTCGTGTACTCTTATTGCAGGAATCCGCCCTAGGCGTTGAAAAGTCAATAAGAGGATTTTAAATATTTTCAACATAAACCTTATTGCAGGAATCCGTTTCGGCGTTGAATAATCAATAAGGCATTTCTTACTTTATCTAGACTAATTTTTATTGCAGGAATCCGCTACGGCGTCGAATAGTCAATAAGAAATAGTCAAAGATCGTGAATTTATTACTAACCTTACTGCAGGAATCCGCCCTAGGCGTAGAATAATCAGTAAGGCATTCAAAACTAAAATCTTTTGTATCCAATTATTGCGGCGTTGAATAATCAGTAATTGAATGCAAATTATCATTAAAAATCCTCAAATATTGATCAAAAATTCGATCTAACGCGACCGTAGTAAACGTGCGTCTATTACAATATTTGTCGGATTTTAAAAACCATCCGGTACGATCGAACCAGTGACGCAAATTACGTGAATTTGCGATTCCATCTCGTGCCGAGTTAATTTGCGCATAAAACCACTTTTCAGGTGTGTAAAAGGACGCATTAAATATAAATTAAAATCTTAATAAAATATTTGTCAAGGATAAATAATCCTATAATATAAAGTAAACATAAAATTGTGAAAACAAGAGTGAATAAGTGACGTTTAGTTGAAACCGTTGTAATTTGAAACATCAAAATAAAGACAAAGTTCATCACTCTAACCTTGCGGTTTTCATTCGAGAGTAGTACATAAGGTCTTATCCTATAACCCAGCCGCGCCTACTCAACCCAAATCCGAGGAGGAAGGTCAAGCGAGCTGCAACGTTCTGGAGGGGTAAAATCTGCCGTACTAGAAGAAGTTACATCGAAAGATAGGTGAAGAACTAATTTTTCTATTCATTATAAAATACTTTTGGCTTAAACAAGAGCACCAGTCTCTTCGAAGACGTTTGGGTTCTTAATTTTCGAAAAGATCCACTATAAATAATAAATTATCGGAAGATAATTTCTTCCTCGTATTCTTTATTGTTGTCCGCACCCTCCAACCCGCTTGTCCAAAATTACTATCGCTACCAAAGGGAGAAATCCCGGATAAATAATTAAAAATTAAGCGGCGGACATAACATAAAGAACACTGGTGGCAGCGGTGGGATTTTCGAAGTTAAAAATCCTTCTTTTTGAGCCACAGGTATCATTTTTCTACCAATTTTGAGACTAAAGGTAGATTTGTGGTAATTTTCCTATTTTCAAAATTCTAAAAATTTCAAAATTATATTTTTGTGGCATTCTTGGAAGTGCCACACCCTGTCTTCGTGGACTTGCCACACCTTAACGGTTAGCAACTCCACGTATCGCGAACTCAGCGTTTTCTGTCCCTCAATCGAGTCGCGAAACACCTGAGTTCACAGTCCGCGACTTCGGGATCAAACCGCAGAGTCAGCGAAAAGTCAAACATTGACTTCATTGTCCCAGCTTTGAGCTGTTGAAACTCTCTTTCTGACTAAGTCAGCAATTTACATTCCGAGTTTAGCGACCCATTAAATTGTCACTTCACCATCACCTTAGGGTGTGGTCACCACCATTACTCGTAGTAGACAACACCGGAGGCGAAGAAATCTAACGTCTCCCCCAGCTCACGGCTTACAAGCAGAAATGCCCGATAATGAGAGACCCCTCATCCGGCTGGATGCTACTTTGCACGATGCAAACACCCCACCAACCCAGTACGATATGGCCAAGGATCTCTATCGAGAGCTACCTAAATTTAACGGTGAAGGCCCAACTTGCGAACAAGATTTCAGAGAATTTGACGCAATCGTACGAAGCTGGTTACCATGCATCCTCCCAGACCACCATAACATGTTCGTTGCAAAAATCGCAAAGAGAATTTTGGATCGTGCTAAGAGTATCATTGAATATACTCCAATTCACAGCGTTGAAGAACTTCTCGACGCTCTGGGCGAAAGGTTTCGTCACGGCGATCCTGCTCTTATCTGGCACAAACGTCTAGCCGCAGCGTCCCCGAAGGACGGGGAAACCATCGAAGACTTTTATTTCAGGTTACGCAGGATGATCAAAGGCCTGGAAGCTGCACTACCAGCCGAAAATCGAGATGCCATCATGTCGCAGCAAGAAAAGGTTGCATTTGACCTCCTTTATTCTGCTTTGCCTGACCTTCCAAAATGTCTTGCGCGTCTAAAAAACCCCGGAACGCTGGAAGAGCTTTACAAGGCGATTAAAGAAGAGCGAACTCGCGAATGTTTGCTGCCTGCTCGGAAACGCGATTCTAACGAATTTTCGCGTCATCCTCATAAAGACCGTCGAGACTATGACCGAGACTATAACAGACGCTACTCGAGAGACGATTATCAGAGACCTCGTCGAGATTATGACGAATACGACGACCGTAGAGAGACTAGAGGACGAACATTTAGTTACTCTAAAAATAACCACAGACGAAGTAAATATGACACAGACGATGAAGACAGTGTAGACTCTGACGCCAGTGCAGAGTCCGCAGACTACTTAACTTACGCTTACACCTCAAGTAAAGGGGGACGTAGTCAGTACCGTGACGATGATTCGACTTCACGAACGTATAAGAAAAGCCCGTCACGTTCTCGTACAGAAGAGCAGTTTCCAGCCAGACAAAAGACTGTGACGTTTGATCCTGCTGACATAGACACTGAAAAACTGGAGCATCTGAAATTAAACGCTCCATGTTGCGACTGTCCGTTCTGCCCTCACCACGACTCGAATAAATCCGCCCCAAGGAAAAACAACGACGATCATTTAAACTTGATGGGCGCTTGACAGGCCGAGGCGACTGCGAGTATGCCCCGCGAGCCTCGCCGATCCATGAGTGTCCAGCAGAGACCTCAGACCGCGAAGGAATTCAAAATCCTTCAACGCCCGAAGCCCTCGCACTAGTAATCGGTAAAGGTCCGAGAGTCTGGATGAAATCTCCAGACCTCTTCCAGGGTGGTTGCGAAGTTTTATTGGATACAGGTTCTGACCTGAACCTCCTTTGTATCGACGGTCTGGGGGATGATACCATCTTTTACCCCGAAAACGGAGGTAAGTTCGGCGGCATAGCGACCAGCAGTATGCCAATCATCAGAACTGTGACGCTCAACGTCTTTGAAGTAGATGTTTGTTTCCAGGTTGTACCTAGATCACCTGGAGGTTACCCGGGTATCCTTGGAAACGAATTTTTTATCAAAGAACGAGCTGGCATTTCCTTTTATTGGAATACGTTGGTCCTCAAAAATCGACCTACCCGTCCTATCCCTTTTACGATGGAAGACGACCTTGACGGAGGGTATATCCTGTCCAGTGGATGATTCTTATTGACTCGATTTCTCCGGAGCGAAATTTACTCGGACAAAAGTTTTGTTTATATTATTTAAAAAAAAAAAAACATTATTTTTAATCAAAAATAAGTATAAATAATTTATTTTATCAAAAATAAGAAAAATAGTTGTTATCATAATACGAAATCAACAGACATCTGACGATTTTTCAGACTTTTATGAAAATTGAATTATTTCCTGATTAAAGAAAATGATTTACTTAAAGATGAATGTGTTTTTACAGAGTATTAAAATTGAGATGTTTTGAATCATTTTTTTCAATCAGGGTTGTGAACAAAATTTAGTTAAAGAATCCCACATGCAAACATTAAAAAAATTTTAAGTGCGAATTTCTTAAATGATATTTAGTGTCATAATTAAATTATTATAAAACTATCAATAGTTGTTAGATCTCTATCGATTTCAGTATCATTTGTTATTCATTAAAAATTACTTATTAATTTAAAAAATTAACGTAACCTTTTTCTTTATAGTTTTACATTTTATTTATTCATGTTATATGAATTTCACAATTTATAAATTGTCTCACATCTTCTATATTCACACTTAAATAATGACAAGTTGATCCACTATTTATTATTGATTATTAGTATTATTTTTATTTATGTCTCATATATTATGTTTTATTTGTATATTATTCGTTAAGAAATACAAATTATTTTCCTGTTTAGTAAATAAATACTTTAGCCGTCAAATTAGTTAGATGTGGCTATTTGTAATTGAATGATTATAATTAATTAAGTGCTTCAATTCATTGACACTATTTGAAAATCATTTATAAAAAGCGCTAAAATATTTCAACTAAAACCTTTTGAAAAAGTATAAGTATTCTGTTTTGATTAATTAATGGAAGTTTTTTATAACCTAATATCTACAAATTTTTATCTTAGAAAAATATTTATTGATATTGATTTTCTTATTTGTATTCCTTCTTAACCATAAAAAATCATAATATGCTCATATAGAATTTCAAATATGACTGAGCAAGCCACTTCTCCCTCCACAAGCTAGTTTAAGATTAAGTTTCTAAAAGTCACGCATGGTGGCGTAGTGTGTAATACTCTGATACAACTATGTAGAGTTTTTTATTATATAATAATCACACTATACACATTATTCTTTTGTATCGTTCTCACTCTTTCAGTGCAATAAGTGTTGACATTCAAAATAAATGTTTTGAAGAAAGACATCTTGTTATATTTTGTGAAAATCAAATTGAAACGTATAAGATTGGTGTTGTATACTGAATTAGTGTAATCTAGACGTGATTGACTACTAGACGGTACAATTATAACCTTTTTGTGGCTTTAATTATATAAATTTTAAAGCTTGCGGAGATTTTGGAAGCTAAGTTTAACTTAAAATACATTATTTGAATAAAATATTCTATGTTTTGAGTTTTATTTTGTTATATATTATTCTCCATCAACATGTAAGTGTAATAATTATAATTAAGTCGTTGAAAATGTGCTGCTCCATATTGATATTAAAATTTTCTTTCTTTTTATTTATTTTTAGGTCTGTAGAAAATTCACTTCGTAAAAAAAAGTGTAAGCTACAGTTGTCATCAACTTTTAATAAAACAAAAAACAATATTCTTATATTGCAAGAATCAAGTAAAGATGAAGGTAACGACTTACAGTTAGCTCGAGAACTAAGTGGATTATCTATGCACTCAGATAATGAAGATGGTGTTAGAAGAGATGTCTCTCGTAATATTTGTGACAACAGTTTTGAAGAGAATAACACCGAAAAAAATTCAAATGATATTAGTGACGATGATGATGATATTGACGATGATAACGATGATGATAATGATGATAATAACAGTGGTAGTAGTCAAAATCATGATCTCAGCAATACGGACGGTAATGATGCCAATGATAATACTATGAGTGAACAAGAAAAATTTTTGAATGCTATAAAAAACTCAGATTGCCTCGATGGAAAATTTTTTAAAGTTGATATGGAATTGAGTTCGCTTAATTCAGTTCATGCCCTATGCAATTTCTACGATCCACCAAAGAAATTTAAAGGATCAATGCAAGTAACATCAAATTTCATAAAGCATCTTAAGGTAAACGATTTTTAGTTGAATAAAAGTAATTTTGTTTTGAAAAATTCAATCGGTAATACATTAACAAAAGAAAAAAAAAAAATTAAAAGTTTCATGCTACAGTTAAATTAAAAATAAATTTCTATTGTTGTTTAAACTTTTCAAGTTTCATAGTTATCCTGAAGTATCTCATTTATGCTTGGAAAATTTCGACTGTTTGTTCAAATATTTTAAATTTTACAAATCAACTATTTGTATTTGTTTGATTATAGACAAAACATTCTAAGTCTCATGAAGAATATCAGAAATATGCTGACATGAAACGCAAAGGGTTAAAAGTTATCATTGATAAAAAACGTTGGAAATGTAAATTTAATCAAGATCTCTATGAAAAAATATCACAAATGTTGTATTAAAGTTTATGCTTCCTTTTCGTATTGTTGAAGATCCGACTTTTCGTAAAATTTTTGATGGTAAGTTAAACTTGACTTTGTGATTTGGTCTAATGTTGAACTAAATAATAAAAGACTTTAAAAATTTTACAATCGTCACAAAATCACAGACTGTTATAATATATTTTCCAATTTGTAAGTTTATTCATTAGTATACAAATGCTGATTTTAATAGAATTTAGTTACTAAAAATATTTGTTCTAAGTTCACGTTACTATAATATCTTACATCAGTTTTTCAACTAATCATGATTTGTAATTCATCTGACGTTTTTATTAATTAATTTTTGTGAAATTCTTATTTCATTAAAAACAACAAAGAGATAAAATTGATATACATAATAAATCTCGAGCTTCAATTAAAAGTAAACAATTGAAAATTTTTCATAGTTTTCTTTATTTCTGATATATTTTTGACTAGCACTTGGTAATTATTTATTAATAGACTGTTTAAAAATAAAAGATTATAATATATTAAATTTTTAGTATTCAGTAGTGGTATGATTAAAGTATTACTTTTATGAGTTTATATATCATAAACAATTTTCCAGATTTTGAGTTTACAAAAGGTACAAATCAGCTGAAGCATTTAACACGCTTTACTTTAGCGAAGAAAGTCAACCAACGTTATAAGGAACTGATGGCAGAAGTTCGCAATAAATTACTATTATTAATTACTGATGGTGGCTATGTTTGTACGACAGCCGATATGTGGTCAAGTAATCAACGTCGTTACTTAGGTGTCACGGTCAGCTGGGTAAATATGTTTTTTCAATTCAACCTCTACAGTATTATAGGCATTTTTTTTAAATATTTGACTAAAAAAAGTCCACTATGAAAAAAACAAATTATACAAATATATAATTGTGTTCAATACTGGTTATATTAGTTGTGATACATCTTATTTATAAAAATATTACTTTTTTTAAGATTGAACCGAAAACTTACACCAGAAAGTCTGCAGCTATTGCTTGCCGTCGATTTCCGGGGACTCATTCGTTCGATGCTATAGCAAAACTACTATCCGGAATTCATGAATCATTTGGATTATCAGTTGATTAAATCCAAGCTACTGTTACTGATAATGCATCAAATTTTTCCAAAGCATTTAAAGAATTTGGTGTTGGTTCTTATGACGATACTTCATTAGGTAAGTTAATCGAAATATTTTTTATTTTAAAAAAAAAAAAATCAAATTTTTTTCTTTAATAGATGTAAGTGAAAAAAATGATGGAAATGCTGACGAGGACGATGATATTGGTATTAATGAAATTGATAAGAGTGACCCGGATGAAATTGTAAAAAGTGACGATACATTTGGCAGTTATTGTAAACATAAGTTACCTCGACATGTCAAATGTGCGAGCCATACTTTAAACCTTATTGCTTCTGAAGATGTGACAAAGGCTATCAATAATGATAAACGTTTGAAAAGACAACATAAAAACGTCATGGATAAATGTTCGAGTTTGTGGAAGTTGCTTCGATCTCCAAAAATACATGAACGCTTGAAGTCCACTTTAGGAATTTCTTTACGGCGTCCGGTATTTACCAGATGGAATTCTACCTATGATTGTTTAAAACAAGTCATAAGTATGAAAGATAAGTTGATTAATGAAGATTTTGGTGAACTAAAAGAGCCATTGTGTAAGGTAGATTTCGAGTATTTAGAGGAATTTCTCATGTGTTCAACCCCACTAGCTTTAGCAATTGACAAATTGCAAGCAGACCAATGTTATTACGGATGTCTTTTGCCACAATTAGTATCAGTCCAAAATGACATGAATGACTTATTACTCGGTGAAAAACTCAGGTTCTGTCATACTATAGTTGTAACTACAATTAAGTCTATTGAGCGAAGATTTCAAAATCAGTTTGACTTTTCCTTAGCTGATAATCAAGCTCTTATTGCAGCTATCTCTCACCCACTGTTTAATGGTCAATGGCTAGCATCTTTTCCTCCGGATGTTCAGAAGCTTGCACATGAAAAATTTTCAGAAACTGTGTCGAAAGAAGCATCTATCGACACTTCTATCGACGTAATTGATAATGGTGATGCCGATAATCAAAAATTAAATTTTGGAAATCGGGGAGCTTTAGTAAGAGAATTTAAAGTTTCGTCATCACAAGGCCAAACCGCTGCAGAAGTTGACTGCTTTTTAAAAAGCTCAAAATTTAGATTTTCCATACTCGATGATTATCCAACTATCCGTCAAGTATTCTTAAAATTTAACACTCCATTACCATCATCGGCTCCAGTGGAACGACTTTTTAGTCACGCAACGATGATGAATTTGCCCAAATATAATCGCCTAAGTGATGAACACTTCGAACAGCGTGTGCAATTTAAAGCTAACTCAACAAAAAGTCATTCATAAAAAAAAATTTTTAATTTGTATTTCCCACTACATGTCAATTAAAATTAAATTTTTTATTTTTACTTAAAATTTTTTTTATTATTAAATACTGGTTATTTTCATTTATGCGCATTTTCAAATACAATTAATTTTTGTATTTTTACTGCAAATAAACTTTAATTAAAAAATACGATGTACTTGTATTTTTAAAATTCTCCATTAATAAGTATATTAAATATTGTACTGTCAGTATTTTTTAATTGCAAATCTCGCAACTCTGGTCGGGTCCTGCATGCATTACCTGAAAATCGACATGATAAACGAGGTACAGGTCGGAATTTATCAGGCCAGACATCGCTTAGACCAACTCCTCGACGAAACAAATTTACAAACGCCGCCACTTGACCGTAACCAGAGAGCTCCATGGTTCGGTTTCATAGGCACGATTTTTCGAGAATTGTTTGGGACCATGGATTATGAAGACAAAGAACACATTAATAAGGAAATTAACAAGTTATACCAAGATAATGCCGAAACGGTGCACCTGGTACAAAACGCCACTCACATCGTCAAGAGTGATATTAATACCATCCTTCAGAGTGAGGCTCAGATGCAGTCCAATCTGAACAAACTT
The DNA here is from genome assembly GCF_029852145.1 of Microplitis mediator. Classification (NCBI taxonomy): domain Eukaryota; kingdom Metazoa; phylum Arthropoda; class Insecta; order Hymenoptera; family Braconidae; genus Microplitis; species Microplitis mediator. The sequence goes on from NC_079971.1 coordinate 10,746,715, forward strand.
GCGGACGTCACTCACGCATTCATAAACACAACGTTAAACTCCTTAGAAAAAGTCGTTTATGTCACGAAAGTCCTCATGCTGGGGGATGAGCGCTTGGAGATCGCCAATCACCACCTACGAGTCCTGAGAGAGGCCAAAACCATCATCGACGAGGCAAAAGCCGGCAGACTCTCTCCTCAAGCGATATCGCCAAAACAACTTTACAAAGCAACGGTCGACATCATGCAGAAACATCCTGATTTAAATCCACCTCAGCCGATTGACAGGATGGACATCTCAACCTTGTCAGCAGTATCGACAGTAAAGGTAGCGAGGGCAAAAGGTTATTTACTCATTATTGTAACCTTGCCTCTGTTCCACAAGATTCCGCTATTATCGTATGAAATGAGACCGTTGCCAAAACCAGAAAACGTGAACGGAAAAATTCAAACTTTAACCATTTTACCATCCAAAAGGTTCTTGGTTACAGATCCAGACCTACGAAGATTTTTCCTGGCAGACTCTGAATATATAAATAAATGCAGAACCATCGGAGAAGATCTATCGTGTCGTCCCCACATCCCATTCCAAACTACAGAAGATCCTGAAGAAGTCGACTGCGAAATGAAGCTGCTCTTGAAATTGACAGAAGACATTTCGAGAACTTGCAACATCCGCATTATCCCCGATTGCAAAACTACGTGGATAAAGCTCAATCAACCAAACTCTTGGGCTTATTCGACCTGCAAAGAGGAAAAATTGAGTCTCAAATGTTTGGACCCAGTCGAAAAAGATTACTACATCAATGGAACAGGGATGATCCATATTCGGGGCAGATGCGAAACCAAAAACGGAAAATACTTAATCAAAAGTATAGATGAAGAAATCACCCAGCTGAATATCACGCTACCGAAGTTAAATTAACTTTGGAAACACTGTCAACAAACTTAACAGCTGAGCCTAAAGTCTCAGGGTTTCTCTTCAAAAAGAACATCGACCCGTTAAACACAATCGATAAATTCCAACCCTGGGGAGCAGGATTGGAAGAAACAGAAAACCGGATGTCTGAAATAGCGCTGCATCATCAGGAGGACGAGATACAACGAACGATGACGGCGGGGAATATGTCCATCCTCGTCATCTTGTGTGTCATTCTCATCGTTCCAGTTTTCCTCAAATGTTGTATCTGCTCAGGCAAGAGGCGCTGCTTCACCTATAAGAAAAACAAGCAGCCAGGCGAGGTACTACACAAGACAATTATAGAAACCAAACGTACCTCTGATCTCAAATCAAAGGCAGTCCAAACTAAGGACCAACCAGAGGTCATCGAACTCCAAGAACATCCGTCGACATCAACTCGTGTCTCCTTCTCCGCAAATCGGCGAACAACTCCAACTCGTACATCCAGAGGTCTCCGTCTCTCCGACTTCAACGCGCCAATATAATCAACCTAAACAAGATAAGAATAATGTATAATCGAACTAAATTTGCGTGGTAAAAATAGCAATCCTCTTCTAACTATTTAGAAACCGACCCCGAAGTAATTCTAGGGGGCATTTTGGAAAAATTTACAAATTTTTGTATTCATTTAACCATCTCTATGGTTATCTTTGAAGAGGATTCCTATTTTACCGCCACTTTATTTTCAAAAAGAGAAAGAAATTTTTAATTAAGAAACATATTACTGGACTTAAGTTTACCAGATAGATTTTGGAAAAAGAAAGAAAATTTAATAAAAGATTTTTATATCTAAACTATGAAAGGAATTTAAAATCACCTGTACATTCGAGGAAACAGGATAATTGGTAAATTTCTGTTAAAAACCGCGAAATTACTGTTGAAACTAAAGCAAATTATTTAAACGTTCACCTTTCATAGCGCATGCGCGAATCCAAACGCAGATGACAGCTGCTGACAAATATTATCACAGCCTTGACAAAATTTTCTTTCAGGACGTCATTTCTCTGCCAAATTCTCCTTTTAAAAATTTAAACCCCATGGAAACTCCTTAAAAAAAAACTCCTTTTCACCTCCTATAACAAGAAAATGGAAGCAGTAAATAGAAAGAAATTTTTCTTTCAAAAACCAACTTCAGAATGTTACTCACCTCAGACTAGTCACATGTTCCATAATAAACTAAAAACACTTACCTGGCGAATTTAGATAATTGCGCCGTAATAAAAATAAAAAAAAAAAACTTTAAACTCAAAAAGAAAAAGGAAAACCAAGTTTTCTTTACGAATACACTTGCATATTTAACCATATCCAAGTTGTATACGGTTATTTGAAGGAATGGGCGAATTTTTGGGTTAAAAGAAGGAACACACGATCTTTAAGCTCATTTTCCCTTTATTAAAAAGAGAAAACCGACAGTTGAACTTGACTTGCAAGTGGTAACATCACTTCAGTTACCCAGCGAACGCTGGTGATGTCCGAATTGCCCCATTTTCTTCCTTTATCTCGAATTCCTCTTCTTCCGGCTCATCTTCTCTATCCTCCCTAAAAAGCCAGGAAATAGACTTCCAATCCTCCATCCAATCATCCAAATCCTCGTCCTTTTCCCTCCAAAGATGCTTACTCCATGCCAGAAAAAGCTCACGCTTTAGACGGGATGGGCAGTCTGGCAGAGAACCCCGACTCAAATAATACTAGACAAACAAACCGACATTTTTAAATAACACTAAAATCACGACCAACTAGACTTTTCACTTCAACACTTACGTGTAGCAAATTATTACGCACACCACAAGTATTATAACACTCACAAGTATGAATGCTGGGGGCCCAAATTGCAAAAATCCTCCGAATATAAATAAATTCGGAGTAGGATCTTATAAAATAATAAATGGGATCCCCAAGGTTATACTTCTGACCGAAAGACTTGCACATTGAACCAGCTTCAAATCAGATGACTGAATGCCTGACTTAACGCATAAACGCATCGTCAGCGGTAACAAGACGCACTAGCTGTGAGAACGGTTGTTGAAGTCACACAAACTAAACTTAAGAATAAAATAATGAGAATGATTCTTAAAGACTAGAGAAATAAAACGCTATACACTTTTAAATGCATTCGCAATTTATTCTGTTAAAATTCAAAACATTAACGCCTTTTAAAAAGCCAGGCGATAGTAGAATCTTTCAAAGTAGAATTTAACAAACGCAAATTATTTCTGCATCCTCGAATGTGACAGATATATCTCAAAACTTCCATTAAATAGCTGTTACTAATGAGAGCATCGTCCGTAAAATACCAATGTAAATTGGTCACAACATACTAAAATGATCAAAAAAAGAAAAAAAGCATTTTTAACGAATTCCTCTTTATATAATATAAATGAGTATATAAAAATACCTCTAGTAAGGTAAGAGCGCGACCATCCGCTCCTATCGGGGGCAAGAGTGGTGCTATCGAATGGATCCAATCAACCTCATATTGATGAGAAACGAACAAAAAGATTGGATCCGAATCTAGATACCAACGAGCCCGCACCTCTATCAAAATTTCATCCAGTAAAACCGGTAAAAGATCTATTTCTGGATCAGCAATCTCAATAGGTTGGCGAGTAAAACACATTTTCAATAAATCCTGAAATTACGAATTTCAGAGTATAAATAAAACTTTTTTTTTCAGACAAGAAGTTATCAAATTCCTTATTTTTAAATTGAAAATGGGTTTTAATACCGACTCACCCCTCAACTGTAACGAACGTCCACTAGCTTTAAGAACAACTTGATGTAAAACAATATGTTTAAAAATCATCTTTTCTTACTCTATAAAAGAAAAAAAAACAAACATAATAATAACCGTGGCCTTGCTAAATCAGCAAATTAAAAACTGACCGCGAATAAAATAAAACGATATACGAAAAAGTAACGAAAAGAATTATCAAAAACTCCCATAAATATCCCACTGAAACATCAATGGGTATATTGAGAATAATATCTGAAAATTAGTCCACATGCATGCTACTTATATAAGTGACCTTCACTCTTAAATTTCCAAGATTAATTCTTCAATATTATCCTTAAAAGCCATAAATTATTCAATTTATTTATGATATAAATCATACAATTGATTTGTACACGAAATAAGCTGGTTTAGAGAATAGTCCTTCCAGTGACTGTAAGATGGAGACACTTGCCGGTAAATCTAAGACCAATTCAGCGGTCGATATTTAGCATCACATTGATGTCACACCGTCGCGAGAGTTAGGAACGCGGGCAAAGAAGAGACCGATTAGCGACAGCTGTCGCTCACGGTCGCGCAACGCTCTCTCTCTCCCTCTCACGTCCCGACTCAAATCTATCGCGCGCTCTCTCTATCCCACGCGGCCAGAATGGAATAAAAAATCATAATTTAAAATTACGTCTAAAGCTAAATAAAAAAAAAGGGGGGGGAGGGATTTTCATACTAAATTTACTTACCTCTTATCAAGTAGAAACTTAAAACCTAAATTAATTAAACTAACTTATATTAATAACTTACTTAGTAAACTTACTTACTTACTTACTTTACTTACTTACCTAGTAAAAATAAAAAAAAAAGAGGAAAAAAGGGGGGGGGGGGAAATAAATTATTTTGAAACCAAATTATTTTTTTTTTCATTTATTCTTTTTTTATTTTAGTAAAATATTCATTACCTTTCAAAAAAAAAAAAATTTTTTTTTTTTTCCCTTTAACGTCTTATAGGAAGAGGCTTAAGGGCCCAAGGATGAATTATTCTAGCTCCATTAAGGCTCGCGTCCAATCTCTAAAAAAAAAAAAAGGGGGGAAAGATTAGAAAAAAAAAAAACTCCAAAGAAAAAGAAAAAAAAAAAAAAAAACTTACCTCAAGAGGCCTTCTGCCGTCTCCATAAGTCAGGCCGAGAGAATCTCGATCTGCTCGTGATTCGGGGCCATCACCACCTCAAAGGGTCCAGACGTCTGCAGGGCACCCTCGTAGAACCACCGGGCCTCTACGAGCTCCGGAGGAAGATGTCCTGCAGCCAACAACAAAACATAATCGACTACTTCGAGGGCGTTGGTCGGGTTTATGTACCCGACCAAACTCCCTACCATCACCCCCAAGGTCAAGGTCGTCTACAACAAGGAAAAATTATTATTATTTCGTTATATACATATATATACATATAAACTACTAATAAACAAATTCACGCTTACCCTCGAACCACCACGGTGGATGACCCACTGTAACCCCGTCGAAAATCCGTGGTATTGTTCCTCGGTGGTGTACATTTTTGTTTTTTTTTTTATTATTGGTTTTCTTATTATTTGAATAAAGCGATCGTTCTCGTTTAACTGTTCGTATCGCACTGAACACACCGAGAGGCAATTAGAATGCGTACCGAGATAAGACGGTAGCCGGAGATCAAATTCGCTCGTGCAGACGCGGCAAAACGAATTCGCAATTAAACATCGCTAGATGTCGGCTCAATGCAGATTTGCAGTTAATCGCGAACTATTCTCTCCAGCTTGTTTCAGTATTTAGACAAACTTTATGTTTCTCAAGGTCACCTATATATATGTGTATATATGTATATATATATATATATATATATATATATATATATATATATATATATATATATATATATATATATATATATATATACAAGTATATGGGTATGCATCATATGAATGGGAAAAGATTAAATAAATAAATGTAACCCTAATTTTAATTGATCATAGTCTAATATTTAATCCTTATAATTATGAATAATTATTATTATTATTTTTTTTTTTGGTGATGGAAATCGTAGATTTTAGGGGAAAAACTTATCAAATTTGTACTAACAAACATATATACGTGTATTACAACGAATACACCATAAATATTGGGAAACTCAGATGTAATCTTCTATATTTTCAATATTTTCATATATCTATCTGTAAGTTCTCTTTAACAAAATTTGTAAGTGTTATCGCGAGCTTCTTAAAAGAGGGGACATATGTTTAGGAAAGCAAGAGAGTTCTGCAACCCTCTTACTTTCCGGGGGATTGTTATGTCCAAATAAATTTTTTTTTTTTTGAATAATTGTTTGAAATAATTACTTCTGAGCTCCTCTTTGAAAAGCGCGCGAAAACGCAGCGTCAGCTTTTTTACCTTTTTATGCGGTAAAGAATAGTGGGAAGACACCTTCAATAAGTTTAACGAATAAATAATAAACTGTCGTCACTTTCCACCAATGACAATGATTAGAAATTTTTCATCAAATTACCAACCAAAGCTTATAAAAAGCCTGAGCACCTATAGCTCAGGGCTAGTCGGTTCTTAAAACTAACGGTCCGCGAATATTCGAACTTCGAAATTTCGTGTACTCTTATTGCAGGAATCCGCCCTAGGCGTTGAAAAGTCAATAAGAGGATTTTAAATATTTTCAACATAAACCTTATTGCAGGAATCCGTTTCGGCGTTGAATAATCAATAAGGCATTTCTTACTTTATCTAGACTAATTTTTATTGCAGGAATCCGCTACAGCGTCGAATAGTCAATAAGAAATAGTCAAAAATCGTGAATTTATCACTAACCTTACTGCAGGAATCCGCCCTAGGCGTAGAATAATCAGTAAGGCATTCAAAACTAAAATCTTTTGTATCCAATTATTGCGGCGTTGAATAATCAGTAATTGAATGCAAATTATCATTAAAAATCCTCAAATATTGATCAAAAATTCGATCTAACGCGACCGTAGTAAACGTGCGTCTATTACAATATTTGTCGGATTTTAAAAACCATCCGGTACGATCGAACCAGTGACGCAAATTACGTGAATTTGCGATTCCATCTCGTGCCGAGTTAATTTGCGCATAAAACCACTTTTCAGGTGTGTAAAAGGACGCATTAAATATAAATTAAAATCTTAATAAAATATTTGTCAAGGATAAATAATCCTATAATATAAAGTAAACATAAAATTGTGAAAACAAGAGTGAATAAGTGACGTTTAGTTGAAACCGTTGTAATTTGAAACATCAAAATAAAGACAAAGTTCATCACTCTAACCTTGCGGTTTTCATTCGAGAGTAGTACATAAGGTCTTATCCTATAACCCAGCCGCGCCTACTCAACCCAAATCCGAGGAGGAAGGTCAAGCGAGCTGCAACGTTCTGGAGGGGTAAAATCTGCCGTACTAGAAGAAGTTACATCGAAAGATAGGTGAAGAACTAATTTTTCTATTCATTATAAAATACTTTTGGCTTAAACAAGAGCACCAGTCTCTTCGAAGACGTTTGGGTTCTTAATTTTCGAAAAGATCCACTATAAATAATAAATTATAGGAAGATAATTTCTTCCTCGTATTCTTTATTGTTGTCCGCACCCTCCAACCCGCTTGTCCAAAATTACTATCGCTACCAAAGGGAGAAATCCCGGATAAATAATTAAAAATTAAGCGGCGGACATAACAGATGCAAGGGTTGCTGCGGGGGCGGCTTCCGGTTCCCGAGACATGACCAAGATTTCTTGAAATATTTTCTAAAATACATCAAAACCTAAAAATAATTTTTTTAATCGGGAGTTTGTGAGCAGATGTGTCGTTTGATATAAGGGTTGATGCGAGGGCCGCTTCCGGTTCCCGAGACATGACTAAGACTTCTTGAAATATTTTGCGAAATACATCAAAACCTAAAAATAATTTTTTTAATGGGGAGTTTGGGAGCAGAAGTATCGTATGATGTAAAGGTTGATGCGGGGGCGGTTTCCGGTTCCCAAGACATGACCACGATTTCTTAAAATATTTTTTTAAATACATTAAAACCTAATAATAATTTTTTTAATGAGGAGTTTGTGAGCAGAAGTATCGTCTGATATAAGGGACGATGCGGGGGCGGCTTCCGGTTCTCGAGACATGACCAAGACTTCTTGAAAAATTTTTAAAATACATCAAAACCTAAAAATAATTTTTTTTAATGGGAAGTTTGCAAGCTGAAGTATTGTTTGATGTAAGGGATGGTGCGTAGGCGGCTTCCGGTTCCTTAGAAATTATTAAGATTTCTTGAAACATTTTTTAAAATTCATCAAAACCTAAAAATGTTTTTCTAAATGGGGAGTTTGCGAGCAGAAGTATCATTTGATGTCAGGGTTGATGCGTGGGCGGCTTTTGGTTCCCGAGACATGACCAAGACTTCTTGAAATATGTTTCAAAATCCATTGAAACCTAAAAATAATTTTTTGAGCGGGGAGTTTGCGAGCAGAAGTATCGTTTAATATAAGGGTTCATGCAGGGACGACTTTCAGTTCCTGAGACATGACCAAGATTTCTTGAAATATGTTTCAAAATCCATTGAAACCTAAAAATAATTTTTTGAGGGGGGAGTTTGCAAGCAGAAAAATTGTTTGGTATAAGGGCTCATGCGGGGGCAGCTTTTGGTTCCCGAGACATGACCAAGATTTCTTGAAACATTTATTAAAATACATCAAAACCTAATAATAATTTTTTTAATAGGGGGTTTGCGAGCAGAAGTATCGTTTGATATAAGGGTTGATGTGGGCGGCTTCCGGTTCTCGAGACATGACCAAGACTTCTTGAAACATTTTTTAAAATACATCAAATCTATAACGAATACTGTTTTTAAATTCGCGATGGAGACGCGAACAACCCCAGTACCGTATGCGGTCACCCACGTGTATAACAAATAAAAAAATTATAAGTTCAAAAGTCCGGAAAAATGTAGTGATGACAAATGTCACTTCAATTAATTTTTAAATTTCTTAAAATAAATAATAGTATTATCAAATTACGAATAATAATAAGTAAGGGTCTGTCTGGACCAGCTCCTCAGGCTGGATTAGTGCACGTAGGCGCCAGACCGTTTCTATAAAACGGACAAAATATTTTATCAGGGGGAAAATTTTGCGAGGAAAGATCCGAGCGAGTAGCCAGTAACAAGGCGGATTAAATCGATCGAAATTAAAAAAAAAGAAATAATCAGAAAATAATAAGCACAGTTAAATATATATAAAATAATAAATCAAATTAAATACAGTAGGAAAAAGACCCAGGAAAAATAAATACCGAGTATTTCCCCGAAAATTGTTGGATTAAATAGTTTATATAAAATACCAAATAAATCTTTGATACAATAGTAGAATTTTGAGTATATAAATTACAATCGTTAATTAACTCCTGGAGGTAGAATCTATATGTAAAATGAGCGAATGCTCTGTGGGATTCTGGTGTAGGTGTGGTTAATTCAATAACTAACAATTAACACAAAAATTACAGATAATAGAATAGATCTTTATTTAACAATGTGTACACTGAATAACTGTAAGAAAAATACTTAATAGCGAATGCAACTACAAGATACACGATAGCGAATGCGACTGTAAGAGAATACGCGTATAAATTCGATACGTGGTCGGTAGCGGTTAATGACGCAATAATTAATTTTTAATTAATAAGACGCAAGCAACGATTCACTATATACTCAATAATTAGTAGCCTTGATATACTACCTAATTATTGAGAATATTTAAGCAGAGATTTAGCGGAGCGGTTCAGACTTATATCACACTAGAGATATACTATTTTGAGCGAAGCGGTTGGATGGATAGCTGAGTTTGTACTGATCGATGTAGATTGGAAATAGAGACGTCGTCTTCTTCCTTCTTCGCTGCTCGGTGGTGACGTGGCAGCATGGCTGCAGTAACGAATTTTCCCATTGGCTTAAATGCGTGCCAACAGGAAATAGTTAGCCGCCAATTTCTCTGATTGGCCAGCTGGTAGCGGGTTCTCATGCCATTTTGAGACGGTCATGAGCAAGAAATTGCAGGTGTCGGGCCCAGATAGCGAGTGACCCGGCACTATTCTGACATTCAAGTCAGTAGCGAGTTCGGCTGCTCCCGTACGTAGCGAAAGTACACAAAGCTTTTCAAAATGGTTAAGCTCGTGACTGAACACTATATAATGCAAAAATAATTCCAAATTTAAATCCAATATTTAAATCAATAATTATAATTAATGTATTATAATAACTTCATTAAATAAAATAAATCTTTCATCAAGATTAATTAATATCAATCAAAGATAATCACAAGTTTAAACCTTCGGTTACCCCTTTACACTTTATAGGGGGAGAAAGATACGGTGTACTCTCACTCTCATTCACCAAATTTCCAAAATTATAACATAAATTCGTTTAAATAAATAATTATCCCTCTTTCAATAATTATTTATAGTTAAAAATATAATATAAATTACTTGACCGCTGGGGTACACAAAAACTGCAAATTATGCACAGAAAAGAAAAATAAATAATAACATCTCGGGTACAATTATTTAAATAATAATAAAAACTATAATACAATAAATAATAATAATAATTCCGCTTTATAATTATGATTATTATTCAGGAATTTTTCCCCTGAACTATTACGTCATCGACTTAGGAATTTTCTCCAGAGCCGGCGTATAGCTATAGCAACAAGTATCGACATATGTATCTATATATATATCTATACAGCAAACTGCTGTAAGCGCGCAATTTCTAATATTTAAATTAAAATTTAAACGAAATATGATTATTTTATCATCCCCAATTCTTTGTATATATGTAAATATATCATTCAAGGGTAGCGAAACACAAAATCAGCCAAATTATTTACGGGTGTGTGATACACACACGTGAATTTACGTCGCGAATACCAACAATTCCCGGGGAGGTTATCAGTAGCAATGCATAGGAGGAGAATACAAGAGTACTTACTTAATACCGCTTCAATACTTGATCTCTACAAGAATACACTCGAACCGATCACCCGGTGAATTTATTAATAATTAATCAATTAACTATTGGTAACTGAAAACCACCAACCTAATAGCGACGTATATTTATAGACTTATCAATGACAGCGTGTGCTCACTTTTATTATTCGTACCTTTCTAAATACTTTTTGGGCCGGCCACTTGTTGGCCACCCACGTGGCGCAACAATCGCCCTTAATTACTATTATCATTGTTATCTAGCTCTGGGCCTATTATAAATCAAATAAATAAATTATAATAATATTTTTACCCCACCTGAATGATACATATTAAATAAATACATTTGTCTAGTATTTATTTATGTCAAAATAATAATTGTAAAAGATATATTTAATTAAATAATAATTATTTAAACCATGTGTTCTACATCGATATTGCAGGAGAAAATATTGATTTTTCCCCTCCTCTGCGGTCAATACTTCTCATCTCCTCAATACCTGGATATGAAATTTGAACTAAATAAAATAAAAACAATGATTGGAGGATAATGTGTCCACACATTATGTCCCTCAAATAACGCAAAATAATAAATATTCCCATATAAACAATATATATTAAATGTAATTAATTTTAAATTATAAATTAAAATTTAAGCACACACGTGCTCTCATTCACGCCGCGCGCATGCGCGAGCAAACGCTGTCTCAGCACCGGCATTATGACAAGTCGCTCCAGAACCTCTCTATGCACGGACAACTCCTTAAAACTTCTCCACCTATAATATCTCTATCGTAAAATAAAACTATCCTTAAAATTATTTACTCCGGAACATCTCTACTCAGAACAAGTCTCCTCGAGTTAAACTCTACGCCGAAACTTTTCTATTCAATGACATGACTATCCGAAATATCACTATCCATTATTGACTTAGACAAACTATAACCGGTACAAAAGAAAACACGATTGTTACCATGTGTCGACTCACAAAAAGATAATGTGTTAAAGATAATAATGGATCTCACCGGAATTATCTTTTTAATTTATAACATGACGAACAATTCAAATTTTCATAGATTTATTATTATTTGTAGTGATAAAATTTAGTTAGTTAAATCAAGTTTAATTAGTTATGAATATAAAGTAATTTAAAACTAATTGTAAACTACAAATCGATTGTATACAAAATTATTCGACTCCAAAATTTGAAAAAAAATGAAATAATTTTAGCCTTTAACATTTCGATATCAATAATCATACTTAACGAATCGGATATAAAGATTTATAATCATGACTGCTACACGCATGACTTACAAAATATAAAAAAAAAAAAAATATTGTCAGTGAAGAGTAACTGCACATTAAACTTTATTAAAAATTAAAATTGTTACGATTCGATCGTATCATTCATCATCTGTATGTAAATTAAACTTAGAAACCACAAGAAACTTAATTGATCACATGATAACCAGTATCAATGTTGAATTACTTATTATTATTAGTAATAATAAAAAATAAAAGTCACACGATGAAAAAAGATTTTGTACAATTTTATGAAATTATATATGCATTATATATGAATCATTTATAAATTGGATAGAAAAAATGGCCCGATCCAATTGTATACAATCTGTATAAAAATTGTATATAATTCTATACAATTCTATATAATTATATACAATTCTACATAATTACGATTATATAGATTTGTATGTAATTATATACAATTGTATGTAATATAATGCATATATAATTTCATACAATTGTACAAAATCTTGTTTCATCGGGTGACTTTTATTTTTTATTATTACTAATAATAATAAGTAATTAAACATTGATACTGGTTATCATGTGATCAATTAAGTTTTTTGTGGTTTCTAAGTTTAATTTACAAACAGATGATGAATGATACGATCGAATCGTAACAATTTTAATTTTTAATAAAGTTTAATGTGCAGTTACTCTTCACTGACAATATTTTTTTTTTTTTATATTTCGTAAGTCATGCGTGTAGCAGTCATGATTATAAATCTTCATATACGATTCGTTAAATATGATTATTGATATCGAAATGTTAAGGGCTAAAATTATTTCATTTTTTTGTCAAATTTTGGAGTCGAATAATTTTGTATTCATTCGATTTGTAGTTTACAAGATAAATAAAATTCTTAACTAATTAAAAATTAAAATTGATTTACTTTTTATTTTTTATTATTATCAGTAATAATAAATCCTTTAAAATTTATACTAGTCGTCATATGTTATAAATTAAACTTATCGTGATCAATTTTAATTTTGAATGAAATTTAATTTGCAGTTACTCGTCACTGACGACTTTTTTTTTTTCTAACGTTGTATATGATGTATGTACCAGTTTGATTTGTAATTTATAAATAAAAAAAAATGTTTACATAATTAAAAATTTCCGTTTAATTCGTAATTACTTGTCACTAACAATTTTTTTTTTTTTTTATACTTTTCTACACGATGTGAGTAACAATAATAATAAATTTATCAAGACAAAAACTTGATTATAATTATGAAAATCTGTTTTTAAAGTACTAACATTTTTATTTAATTATTTATTTGTTTTAAATTAATTTTGAAATCATATTAAACTAAATACATCTGATTCGTAGTTTTAAATTACTTTATATTCATAACTAATTAAACTTAAATTTAACTAACTAAATTTTATCACTACAAATAATAATAAATCTTTGAAAATTTGAATTGTTCGTCATGTTATAAATTAAAAAGATAATTCCAGTGAGATCCATTATTATCTTTAACACATTATCTTTTTGTGAGTCGACACATGGTAACAATCGTATTTTCTTTTGTACCGGTTATAGTTTGTCTAAGTCGATAATGGATAGTGATATTTCGGATCGTCATGTCATTGAATAGAAAAGTTTCGGCGTAGAGTTTAACTCGAGGAGACTTGTTCTGAATAGAGATGTTCCGGAGTAAATAATTTTAAGGATAGTTTTATTTTACGATAGAGATATTTTAGGTGGAGAAGTTTTAAGGAGTTGTCCGTGCATAGAGAGGTTCTGGAGCGACTTGTCATAATGCCTCAGCACCGGCGTGGCAACGAAATGCTCGCGTAACCATTCAAATTCGAATTGAAATACTATTTTTAATTCTTAATATTAATTACTTATTAATTAATTTGAATGTTTACGTGACAAAACCTAAAAATAATTTTTTTTAAGGGGAGTTTGCGAGCAGAAGTATCGTTTGATATAAGGGTTAATGCGAGGGCGGCTTCCGGTTCTCGAGACATGACCAAGAATTCTTGAAACATTTTTGAAAAGACATTAAAACCTAAAAGTAATTTTTTTTATGGGGAGTTTGCGAGCAGAAGTATCGTTTGATATAAGGGTTCATGCGGGGCAACTTCCGGTTCCCGAGACATGAGTAGATAGGCAGGGGGAGTCAGTTGGGGCAAGATAAGCATGATCTGTTGTACCGGCGGATGGTAAGTTATCGATGTTGTACTGACGGATGGTAAGTTATCGATTTATGATAATGTATCGGTTGTTGGTGTGCTTTTTTGACATCATTTTGACGCTATTTAATATCCATTTTACCGATCGAGCTTATCTAGGGCCGTTTGATGCTATATGTCCGCCATTTTAAGGACCCTTTTGACGTTATTGTGGATTAATTGACGCAAATTAACAGCTAATTGACATCATTTTGACGCTCATTGACATCATTTTGGGCTTATTTAGGACAGCTTTGACATCATTTGGATGCTAATTGATATCATTTGGATGCCAATTGGCATCTGCTTCGTGTTGTATGCAGTCTTTTTTACCGACCGAGCTTATCTAGGACCCGTTTGATGCTAAATGTCATTTTGAGCTCTTACCCACCCTTTTGAGCACCTGATAGATGTCACTTTGTATATGTTTTGAGTGGGAATTTTTGAAAAGATTAGAACACGTGTTTGACCTCATGTCCGCCATTTTGAATTGAATATTGTGTTCATGTCCGCCATTTTGAACTCTTATCAACCATTTTGAGCTCTTAGCTGCCATTTTGAGCTTATCTACGACTCTCTTGACATCATTTTGACGTCGTTTGGATGCTAATCATTATCTGCTTTGTGTTATTAGCAGCCTTTTTTACCGACCGAGCTCGGATTATCTAGGACAATTTTTGATCATTTCGCAGCTAATTGACAACATTTTGTGTCAATCAACATCTCTTTTGAGCTCTTGTTCTACCATTTTGAGATCGTGTTATGACAGATGGCGCTTCATGCATATTTTGCGCGAGAATTTTTGAAAAAAATCAATACTCGCGGTGGCCTTACGGTTGGTACTTCATGTATACTTTTAGTGGGAATATTTGACAAGATTAAAACTCATGTTGACCTCATAGTTAGTAGTTTTGAGGCCATTCCCACCATTTTGAATTGAACATTTTGCCCATTTCCACCATTTTGAATTGAACATTATGCCCATCTCCGCCATTTTGAATTAACTATTGTGCCCATTTTCGCTATTTCGAATTAAATATTATTCCCATTTCCGCCATTGTGAATGACATATTATTCCCTTGTCCGCCATTTTGAATTAATTTTGAAACTTTCAAGCTTGCGTTTATCTGGAGATTACTATATGATTAAGTAGTGCATTTTAAAAAAAGTTATCATGCACTAATAAGAAATTGCAAGATTTTTCAACATCATTTTTTTATTAAGAGCGAATGATTATTTTTAGATGATGACTTATCGAATTCCAAGAAAAAAAATTTCCATTATCCTATTTTTTAACTGCGTAGTAGAATGTTTATTTTTAGATGATGACTCATCCAGTTCCGAAAAAAAAACTTTCTATTGTTATTTTAACTGCGTAGTAGAATGATTATTTTTAGATGATGACTCATCCAGTTCCAAGAAAAAAACTTTCTATTGTCCTATTTTAACTGCATAGTAGAATATTTATTTTTAGATGGTGACTCACTCGATTCTATTTTTAGTTCATGACTCATCAGTTAAATTTTTAACTGCGTAGTAGATGATGTCAAACTTTCCGTCGCGCCATCTAGATCTTAGGTTATGTTAATACAATCTAGGAATTTTTTTGCCAAGTTTCTATGAAATTTTGTTTTATAAGGTTAGTACTTTGTTATTTTCTAGGGAATTTTTTGCCAGTTTCTATGAAATTTTATTTCTTCAGGTTCGTACTCATGAGTGCCAGAACTTTCTACTGCGCAGTTGATGAGTCGCGCCCTACCTATAAAAGCACCGCTCGAGAGCATACTTCACAAAAAGAAGTACGAGTTCTCTCAATGAAGTACGAATCTCTCACGATTGAAAGTTCTTTGTGTGTGCGTTTAAAAAATTTTTTTCTGAAAATTTTTATAAACAATTTTTAAGTGATTATTTAAACAATATTAAAATAATTTAAGTGGTTATTTGAACAATATATAAATAATCTACGTGTTTTAATGATAAATTTTTAAATGAACAATCTTAGGGATTTTTTTTTAATTTATTTTTTAATAAACTTTATAAACTAATTTATTTATATAAAAACTACTTAATAAACAATACTAGTGATAAACTTTTAAAAGACAATTTCAAGTGTAATTATAAACAGTAACTTTAGTGATGAACTTTTGAAAACATGGCACAAAATGATTTTATTGTGGCGCTTCAGCGTCCAGTAGATTCAATAATTAAATCATTCAATGATTTACGTGATAAGCCATTATCTAAAGAACATTGTCAGAAGTGTTATCAAGTGTGTGCTGATACAATTGATTACTTCGACTGATGTCAATTATCCAAAGTCTCATGTTATTCCCATGGTCTTTCACAATTTATCCGGTTATGATTCACATTTTTTAATTAAAAGTTTGGCTACATTAATTAAAGGTGATGTAACTCTGCTACCAATTAATAAAGAAAAATATATATCTTTCACAAAATCAATTGAAAATACTTCAGTGAAATTACGTTTCATAGACTCATTCAGATTTATGGCATCAAGCCTTGAAAAATTAGCTTCAAATATTGGTGATGATGAAAAGCTTATAACGAAACATCACTATCCCGACCCAGATGAATTTAAATTAGTTACGCGCAAAGATATATTTCCATATGAATATATATCCAGTATTGATAAACTTAATGATAAACAATTGCCTGATCAAGTATCATTTTTCTCAAAATTAACAAATGAAAGTGTCTCTGATGAAGATTATTTTTTTGCTCAGCTAGTGTTTGTGGGAAAATGTTCCCCTTTTCATTGAATGTAATTTTCTATTTTATTTTTTATATTCTAAATTTACCTGTAAACTAATTTAAATTAGTAATTGGAATTTGATTAATTTATTATAATGATAGGTAGGATGTGGCAGGTATTGTTTAATAAAACTCGTGGTTTGGATATATCAAAATCGGAGAATATATTTTGACCCAAAAAATAGGGAAAGCGCTACGGCATAAAACGCTTTGAAGAAGTACAATGAAAAAGATTGAGAATGTTAAGATAATGAGAATGAGGGTAACTCGTTTAACAATTAATACAAGAATGAATGTGTATGTACGTGGATTTGTATGTGTGTACTTGAATAAAGATATAGTGAAGATTACGCGATCACGGATCGTCGTAAATAGTGTGATCTTGGATCGCACTGAGTGCCAGAGAATATACACGTCTGTATATCGTCAGCGAAAGATTAATTGTCCACTGTGGGACAATTATACAGTACGTGGTACTGGAGAGAGAATGATGGTAGAAAGCTTTCAATTGAGAACGATTGCGTCGTTAAATGTTTATGTTATGATATGCGTCGCGACGATGTTACCGATCGATCAGATCGGCGATATGAATTGAAATGTCAAAATTGAAATGGGATATTCCAATGACAATATGATGACGCTAAATTATTATTATGATTATTATTATTTGCAACAGAGGTTATTATTTAACTGCAGTTAATTGAATTTTAATCAATTGGATTGATAGATGCTGTTAGCGCGTGGCTATTGCACGAATGAGGTCAGATGTGATATCTATATGACAACGGCAAGGTGCGTTGCGAATATTTAAGACGCGGACAACTGTCGAATTTTATTTTTATCTGAATTATGATTGTCACGTATGTATGATAATTATTGGTGTTTAATCACTGCAAGGTAACTAGTATTTAAGATGTAAACGAATAGATCGGTGAATTGACTGAATTTAATGTAAGTTAATAATCATTAAATATTCAATATTATCTGAAGCGATTATTATTTAATATTAATACGAATGTTAATATTAAATATCAATTTCAATCCTATTGAATAATTAATAGAAACACGGCTAAGTATTCGAGATTGAATGGGTGAGACCCACGCGTAACAAGTCCCGGCTTGTTTATATTACGACGTAATAAAACACCCGGTCTATATTCAATTCCCAAAATATTATTAAAACTCAACGAAATAATCAACAAAAATTATGAAACCGTATTAATTAATACTTATCTTGGCACGATGGCTCGAAATCGTAATCGATAATCAGTTAATTAACAATTATTGTTAATTTTAATATTGGCTTGGAAATTTATTGGATAGAATGTTCACAGCAAGTGCGTACAGTATGAAGACTTGTGGTCAACTGACGAAAAAACGCGGTGACGCCGGGTCGTCGTTTCGACGGAACGGAAAAAATCAGACACCCAAACGACAGAGATAATACTGAAGGCGTGAGTGCAACGAAGATGCACTGAGAAACCGACGCTATGTTTAGCGCGCGCATTCGCGGTGCGACCCGAGTTGACGACGAGATGAATTTTAGCACCGCTAGATGGAGACCAGTTTAAATATTTAATTTTTAAATATTATTATGATGACAATTCATTTTAGGACTTCCGTTCTCGGCGGAACAGCTAGTCTGGAACAAATTTAACATCAACACACTAGGAGAGTACTCGGATTTACATCTTAAAACTGATGTACTTCTTCTAGCAGATGTGTTTGAAAATTTTAGACGTAGCTGCTTTGAAACTTACAGTTTAGATCCGCTACATTACTATACTGCTCCCGGTCTGTCTAATGATGCTATGTTGAAATATACTGGTGTGGAACTTCAGCTTCTTACTGATCCTGAAATGGTACTTTTCATCGAGAAAGGTATCAGAGGTGGAGTATCTCAGTGTACAAACCGATATGCTGCTGCTAATAATCGGTACATGGGTGAAGACTTTGATCCAAGCAAAGCTGAATCATACTTGATGTACTATGATGTAAATAATTTGTATGGTGCAGCTATGAGTATGTCTCTGCCGACAGGTTCATTTGAGTGGGTGGAAAATGTAGATGATGATGTAAATAAATTTTTAAATGATAATGATAGTGTAGGATATATATTAGAAGTAGATTTAGAGTATCCTGAAGAGTTACACGAGCTTCACAAGGACTTGCCCTTGTGACCTGAGCACTTTATTCCGCCAGGATCCAAACACTCAAAATTATCAACAACTTTGCATGATAAAAAAAATTATATAATACATTACAAAAATTTAAAACAATGTCTAGAATTAGGATGAAAATTAACAAAAGTCCACAGAGTACTGCAGTTCAGACAATCGCCATGGCTCGAATCATATATTGATAAAAACACTGACTGTAGAAAATTAGCAAAAAACGAATTTGAAAAAAATTTTTATAAACTAATGAACAACGCTGTATTTGGTAAGACTATGGAAAATGTAAGAAAGCATAAAGATGTACAATTAAAAACCGAATGGGAGGGTAGATATGGATTCAAAGAATTGATATGTAAACCAAATTTCCATAGTCTTACCATGTTTGATAAAGATATGGTAATTATTGAGATGAAGAAAGTAAAAGTCTGTTTCAATAAGCCTATCTATGTGGGCTTTTGTATTTTAGATTTGTCTAAAACATTTATTTATGACTTTCATTATAATTGTGTAAAAAAGAACTTTAAAAATGATGAGTCAAAATTAATGTATACTGACACAGACAGTCTCATCTATCATTTTACTGTGCCAGATGTCTATGAGATCATCAAACGTGATATCTCAGAGTTCGACACCTCTGACTACTCCGCTGATAATGTTTACAATATGCCACAAGTCAATAAGAAAGTCCTGGGTCTGATAAAGGATGAGAATAATGGTGAAATCATGACTGAATTCACTGGACTCAGGGCTAAATTATATGCATTTAAAACATTTAAGAACAAAAAGGCCAAAAAGCGAGCAAAGGAAGTCAAGGGTCCTACTTTGAAAACAATCACGTTTGATGATTTCATGCAATGTTGAAATAATCATGTGACTTTAACTAAAAAACAATATTTAATGAAATCAACCAGACATGCTGTAAAAACAATCACACAAAATAAAATTGCATTGAGCTGGGCTGATGATAAGCGCCAGCTCATTGACAGCAGCCATGACACCCTACCATGGGGCTATAAAAAAAATGTAGATCATGATGATGATAATGTAGATGATGATGATGATGACGATGATGATGATGATGATAAAATAATAATTAAAAAAAGAAAATTAATATTAATTGTTGTAAATTAAAAAAAAATTCATGTGAATGGTTGTAATTAAGAAAAACTCATGTAAATAGTTGTAAATAAAAAAAGAAAACTTATGTAAATATCATTAACAACAATTAAATAATAATAATTATTATTCATGTACACATAATAATGTAAAAATTTCAAAAGATTGGTTTATAAACATTCAATAAAAACTTTAATTTAAAATATTAATTTTTGAATTTTTTATTTTCAACCTATAATAGATTAAGTTAATTATAATTCATAAAATTAAGCTATCCATTAAAAATAATCAATATATTATTAAGTTTGAAAGAAAATTGCTTGATTTAAAGTAAAAAATATTTGTCAGGTATGTATGATTTTGAAATTTTAATCCCAATAAGTATAATTATTTATTTATTTTTTAACCTTTAATAAAATTAATCGATTAAGTTAATCATAATTTATAAAAATAATTTATTATTATTATAAATATATATTTTAAGTTTAAAGAAAAAAATATTTGTCAGGTATGTATAATATTTGAATTTAGAATTTTTACCGCCAAGTGTATAATTCTTTATAAATATTTTTTTAAATATGTTGGTTAACCCTTAACGGCCACACCTCCCTCAGGCCTCATTACCCCACGCTGAAAAACCCGGCCAGACAAGATGTGTAAATGTTTTTGAGACTTTTAACTAATTGGGTCATGTTCGTTGACGAGTTCTTCAATATTTCTAATGGTTTAACTTGGTTAATTTATAGATGGCGTTCTAAAAACTGGTCATATAGGTCAAACTTCTGAAAAAATGGCTTTTTTTGCAAAAAAATTCACTACTCCGCCATTTTGCAATATTAACGACTAATTCTTTAAAAAGTATAGTTATTTTGCAAAATTACTGGAAGGAAAAATGAAAAAAATTACAAATCATGAAATTGACTTCTTTTGCGTTTTATCGTCTTAAAAATACATATTTATGAATAATTTTTTCTCTTGAGAAGGTTATTTGCATGTTTGCGTGTTTAGGTTTCCACTATATTTAAATGGTGTATTACCGTATGAAGGACAGTGTGGCTCAATAAGTTATAGATCAAATTGAACGGAATATAGTATAGGGCCGGATAGCTCAACTGGTAGAGCACTCGGCGCGATACCGAATTGGTCTGGGTTCGATTCCCAGTTCGGGCTATCTATATTTTTCTCAATTTATCTATAAATTGTCTTATTGAGAAGGTTATTTGCATGTTTGCATGTTTTAGGTTTCCACTATATTTAAATAGTGCATTACCGTACGATGGACGGGGTGGCTCAATAAGTTATAGCCCATTTAAATATAGTGGAAACCTAAAACATGTAAACCTTCTCAATAAGACAATTTATAGATAAATTGAGAAAAATACATTTTTTGTTACTAAAAAATGAACAACTTGCCTTTATTTTATCGATTGACACGGAAATAAGTTGACAAAAATAAAATAAATATTGTGACTGAACTGCGGTTACGGCCACACTGGAGTAACTAGTTACCCCAGGCCGATAAAACGAACGCTCACAGCGCCACTGTGCATTTCTTTGGCTTTCTATGTAGTGAAGTCACATCTCACACATGTCTGTCACCGGCAGATGGCGTTTATTGTATTTATTTGAAAGGTTTAAGACCTCTAATCCCATTTTTTTTTAAGCCTGGGGTTACTAATCACTCCGTGTGGCCGTTATGGGTTGATTTTATATGTATTCCAAGTTTAAAACGAATTGCTTAATTGATTTGATGAAACAAATATTTGTCAGGTATGTATAATTATTAAATTTTTACTTTCATAAGTTTGATTTATTCAAATTTGAAATTTTTACCACCACTATCGATCACAAGTATCGATGTGTGGTATTAGTCTATCTCAGTAGAGGTCGCCTCGGTAGATATAACCTTTCCCGCGCGTAAATAACAATCAATTTTTATTCTATGTATGATTAATTGATTCTGTAAAATAATGCTCAATATCACATCAAGACATGTATTTAATTGCATTTTTGGTATAAAGTGCATCAAAAAATATTTACTATCATTTTTGACGTCATAACTTGTCGGTGACAGCACAACTGCGTCATAGTGTAATGGACCAATCAGGTCTCGAGTTTTTAGGCGTCATGCATTATCATTGGTTGTTCAAACTAGACAAAAAAAAATTTTTTATTCTCGGAGAGACGAATCTCTCAACTAAAATCTCATAAGTATCTCAACGCGTTGGGTGTCGGTCGTAGATTTTTAGAAAAATTGTAAGTATTGTTTTTTATTAATAAATAGAACTTATTTATCACTTAATGTTCATTTATCTGTTAAATAATTAATAAATATTTAATAAATAAAAAAAAAAAATGTTAATGATTAAAGTATTCATTCTACATAATAAAATTGAAAAAATATTTTGAGGTGTGCCATGACGCTAGTCTTAGTATACATATATATATTTATTTTTTTTAACATTTTTTTATATTGCCGATTGTTTTTATATTTCATTTAATAAATAAATAAATAAACTAATATTGAATTATAAGCATTAATAAAATATGATTTTCACAACAATTATTACTTTTTGATTACAGATAAACAGATTATATCAATAGGAGGCTAAACAACAGCATTGATTAAGTTTTTTTATTTATTTTAAAGGTAATAAAAAAATTTTTATTAATTATAATTAGTATTTGCATATATATATATATATATATATATATATACATATATATATATATATATATATATATATATATATATATTTATGTATATATATATATATATATATATATATATATATATATATATATATATATATATATATATATATTTATATATATTTACATTTATGTTACAGTGAATTAATTGTTTTTCAACATGGGAAACTGTTTGACACATGAGATTATAATTCCAGAAGAATGGTATTTAAATTTCTCATGTGATCAACTTCTTGATAATGTACGGCGACATATCAAAACATTGCATAAGGAGGATAAATCTTTATCAGGATCAACATTAACAATTGGTGGAACATCAACTGTTTTAAAAATATGCAATGAGTCCTTGTGTTGGTGGTTTTCTCGACCAATGGACAACGATTTAAACGCAAAAAATTATTTTTTATCAGGGAACCTATTAATTGAAATGTTCCCCGAGTTTGAAGTTACATATCGAATCGATGAAAGGCGTAGAAAAATTCAAAAAATATTAAATAATTATGATAATTATACCATTGATGATGAATATGATATCGATGAAGGATTCGTTGAGGATTTGAATTTTCAGTATTTGGATACTGTTGGCCAGTTTCTAAAATATGAAGCTATAATACCCAAATCTTGATTAGATGTATTATCGATCAATGAAATTGTTGATCAAGTGGCTGTAAAAGTAGCTAAGTACAATGAAAGGAATAGTGACATTTATCAGGCAATAATAACAATTGCGGGAACTACCACATCATTAAATATAATAAACGAAAAGTTCTGTTGGTAGTTCAAGCTTGTAATGTCGGGTTTACGTACAAACTATATTTAAGATGTTGGATATAGCTTTCGCGAGTTCACCCAGCTAAACTCAAAATTGAGACTCGTCTTTCTTAAAATATTTACCCGAACTGGCCTTACAAGATTAAACTAAACCTAGGTACTTAGCCTAATCTCAATGTTCGGTGTAGAGGTTCTTGATGGTCGTGAACTGGCGTGGTTGATCCTCAGAAATCTCCTCCTTGGATCCGTGGTTGACCTGGTGCTGCTACTCTTATATTTACTTATAGGAGCGTGGACTGGGTTAGGCGAATTCACTCAACACTGGTTCAGTTTATTAGTTTGGATAAGTATTTATTTATCTAATAATTATCAAACTAGGCACACACAAGCACACTGGTCAATTCTGATAATCTCACAACTAACTGCGTGCAATATCAATGTTACTGTGACTAATTGCACAGGGCTTACTACTCAAATTTCTCCAAATGATCGAATAATTTCACCGTATGAGTATAACACTAACTGGTTATTGTAATTATTAACTAAATGTAATAATTACACTGGTTAATTGGCCTGGTTAACTAATTGTAACCAACTATAACGTCAATTAACTCTGACTATTACGCAGTGGCAGCAAAGCAAGTAAGACAAATAGCTACTGTGATTTATACTGCGAGTATTACTTGAAGCAAAGGCCGGAAATACAAAAAGCATCGGGTATTGGTTGCACGTGCTTATATAGGCGGAAACGCCATATTGAGGCACGTGACAATCACTACTCGAGTTCAAACGGCGGCGTACGATCCCACATCGTAACAAGCTTATTGATGATGATGAACCAAATGTTAAAAATTATTTTTTTACGGGGACATTATTGGAACATATGTTTCCAGAATTATTAGACGAAATTGATTTCGATACCAATGATGAAAATAACAATATGATTATAGACTAGTAATTCTTAAAATTAATTAAAATCTAACTTCTATCATTTATTATGACAGTGATTTAGTATTTAACTTATATATCAGTAATTTTAATATATATATATATATGGGGCATTCCACGCCAAATAACCACTTTTGCATTCGACCCCTTTAATATGGCTGAAAATTTTTTCTCTTTTTCTACCCTATCAAAAACGTTTCTCATAATTTTTTCAAATTTTTTCACCCAACCGAAAAAAAGTTATAAATTTTTGAAAAAAATGGCTTTTTTCATTTTGAATAGCTATAACTTTTTCAAAATTCGACTGATTGTAACGTTTTTTTTTTCAAAATTTTTGTTTTTAAGTGTACTTTTTGAAAAAAAATACAAAAAAATTATTGCAACCTATTTTCCTTGTTTTTTTTTGTAGATTTTTAGAAAAAATCAAAAATTTTTCGATGTTTACCATTTTTGATTTTTGATTTTTTTTTTTTTTATATGAAACTTTGACATTTTCTACAGATCCTCAAATTTTTTCAGAGTGATGTTTTTTCGATTTATATTTTTTTTTTCCAATTGAAAAAAAAAAATTACTTACAACTAGCCTTATTTCTCATAACACCATGCTTAAAATTTTTGAGAGTGCTCAGAAAATTTTCAAATTTTGAAAAAAAAAATAAAAACAATAAATTTAAATGGTAATGTTCGAAATAATTTGAATTTTGTTCGAAAAATCAAGTTTAAAAATAGAAGGACCTTCTGAATAATTTTTTTGTATTTTTTTCTGAAAACTACATTTAAAAACAAAGAAAATGAAAAAAAAAAGTTTTCGTTTGGGCCATTTTTGGACAGATGCTAGCAATTCAAAAAAATTCCTTCTACACTCATTGTTTTATGGTTAAAAGAATTTTTTTTTTTGAATTGCCAGCATCTGTCCAAAAATGGTCCAAACGAAAACTTTTTTTTTTCATTTTCTTCGTTTTTAAATGTAGTTTTCAGAAAAAAATACAAAATAATTATTCAGAAGGTCCTTCTATTTTTAAACTTGATTTTTCGAACAAAATTCAAATTATTTCGAACATTACCATTTAAATTTATTGTTTTTATTTTTTTTTTCAAATTTGAAAATTTTCTGAGCACTCTCAAAAATTTTAAGCATGGTGTTATGAGAAATAAGGCTAGTTGTAAATAATTTTTTTTTTTCAATTGGAAAAAAAAAATATAAATCGGAAAAACATCACTCTGAAAAAATTTGAGGATCTGTAGAAAATGTCAAAGTTTCATATAAAAAAAAAATCAAAAATCAAAAATGGTAAACATCGAAAAATTCTTGATTTTTTCTAAAAATCTACAAGAAAACAGGGAAAATAGGTCACAATAATTTTTTTGTATTTTTATTCAAAAAATACATTTAAAAACAAAAATTTGGAAAAAAAAAACGTTCCAATCAGTCGAATTTTGAAAAAGTCATAGCTATTTAAAATAAAAAAAGCCATTTTTTTCAAAAATTTATAACTTTTTTTCGGTTGGGTAAAAAAGTTTGAAAAAATTATGAGAAACGTTTTTGATAGAGTAGAAAAAGAGAAAAAATTTTCAGCCAAATTAAAGGGGTCGAATGCAAAAGTGGTTGATTTGGCGTGGAATGCCCCATATACATTTATGTTTATAGTTAACATATTACATTATTAATTTAAAAAAATATATCATTTAATATTATGTGAGTGAACTATTTAATGTTCTCGTTATGTTATTAATTCATGAAAATTACTATTTAACTTACTTCACTAATTTAAAAGTATATACAATGTTATTAATAAAAAAGAAATTTATGTATTATATAACTAAATTATATGAGCCACACCGACCAAGACTTATTGAAACATTTCTTAAAATACATCAAAACCTAAAGATAATTTTTTTAATGGGGAGTTGGCAAGCAGATGTATTGTTTGATGTAAGGATTGATGCGGAGGCGGCATCCAGTTCTCGAGGCATGACCAAGACTTCTTGAAACATGTTTTAAAATACATTAAAACCTAAAAATAATTTTTTTAATGGGGGGTTTTCGAGCAGAAGTATCGTTTGATATAAGGGTTGATGCGGGGGCGGCTTCCAGTTCTCGAAACATGACCAAGACTTCTTGAAACATTTTTTGAAATACATCAGAACCTAAAAATAATTTTTGTAACGGGGAGTTTGCGAGCAGAAGAATCGTTTGATATAAGGGTTGATGCGGAGGCGGCTTCCGGTTTTCGAGACATGACCAAGACTTCTTGAAACATTTTTTAAACTACATCAAAACCTAAAAATAATTTTTTTAATGGGGAGTTTGCGAGCAGAAGTATCGTTTGATATGAGGGTTGATGCGAGGGCGGTTTCCAGTTCCCGAGACATGACCAAGATTTTTTGAAATGTTTTTTAAAATCCATTAAAACCTGAAAATATTTTTTTTTTATTTGGAAGTTTGCGAGCAGAAGTAACGTTTGATAAAAGGGTTTATGCAAAGATGACTTTCGATTCCTGAGACATGACCAAGATTTATTGAAATATGTTTTAAAATCCATTAAAACCTAATAATAATTTTTCTAGCGGGAAAGTTGCGGAAAGAAGAATCATTTGATATAAAGGTTGATGCGGGGGCGGCTTCCGGTTCTCGAGACATGACCAAGAATTATTGAAACAATCCTTAAAATACATCAACATCTAAAGATAATTATTTCAATGGGGAGTTTGCGAGCAGATGTATCGTTCGATATAAGGACTGATGCGGGGGCGGCTTCCAGTTCTCGAGACATGACCAAGACTTCTTGAAACATTTTTCAAAATACATTAAAACCTAAATATAATTTTTTTTATGGGG
Source organism: Microplitis mediator (assembly GCF_029852145.1). Taxonomy (NCBI): domain Eukaryota; kingdom Metazoa; phylum Arthropoda; class Insecta; order Hymenoptera; family Braconidae; genus Microplitis; species Microplitis mediator. The sequence continues at coordinate 10,774,230 of NC_079971.1, forward strand.
AGTTTGTGAGCAGAGCTATCGTTTGATATAAGGGTTCATGCGGGGCGGCTTCCGGTTCCCGAGACATGACTAAGATTTTTTGAAATATTTTTTAAAATCCATTGAAACCTAAAAATAATTTTTTTTTTTGGGGAGATTTTGAGCAGAAGTATCGTTTAATATATGGGTTTATGCAGGGATGACTTCCGATTCCTGAGACATGACCGAGATTTCTTGAAATATGTTTTAAAATTCATTAAAACCGAATGATAATTTTTCGAGCGGGAAGTTTTCGAACAGAAGAATCATTTGATATAACGATAGATGCGGGGGTGGCTTCCGGTTTTCGAGACATGACCAACACTTATTGAAACTATAACGGTGGGCCCTGGCTTCTCCATGTCTAGTAGCCACGAACCACAGTTAATTAATATTTCTCGAATTTATTAAATTAAATTATTAATTATTTTAATCTTAAATTCAAGTCGGTTATCATTAGCTCTAAAATCGGGAAACTTGTGTGTCTCAGGAGTAGGTCGACTCGTTCTGACCGGACACGCGGCTGAAATAGACTTACAACTACAGGACTCTGGTGATAATTAACTTATGTGTTCGATAAAGTTTAACTGACAAATTTATTTAACCAAAATCCCCATAAATGTATACAGTTTTCCCCTTTTCTTAAAACTATAATAATTTTATATCTATTTACAAATGGTTCAAAGAAATTTAATCAACTCGAAACGCGCGTGTTTCTTTATAATGAGCGGGAATAAATAATACGTAATTAACTACGTTAAAGAGAGAGAAAATTATAATCTATATCGATATACTTGTAATTTGTTGAGAACTGATCAGAATCTTGATCTGCTTACTGACGATGCTGGTCGACGATTCTTCTCGGCTTGGTCCTGGTGATGTTGGTGTCCAACAGGTTTCCTCTGGCTCCTGGGATCCGCTTCGGCAGGTTGTCGCACACGAAGAAAACCACACCACTCACTTTATACACTTGGTTTTATTTAATTGATCAGATAAACGAACTTTAGGTATAATATTTAATTTGGTGTATCAAAGCAACACCACGTATCTCAATTTACAAGTTAAATTTTAATTCAAATAAATTATGAAAGACTCAAGCGGAAGGTTTTCGTATCACTTCTAATAAGTTAAATGAATTTAGTTTAATACCAAACGACAAGTTCTAATAATTACTTGAGCAGAAATAATTATGCGTCGGTGCGTTTTCGCTGACCGAACTCAAGTGTTCGTCTCGGGTCAGTTCTCTGGGTCCCCAACCTGCGTTGACCCCACCTAATTATGCGCAGGGCCTAATTTGCGGTCCCATGCTGCGCGAAATCATCCCCCAAATTCTAACGCAGAGACTAGACTACTGCACTTGACTCTTAGAGCGAGAAGAGAGAGAGGGGGAGAAAATAATTGAAGCGAGAGAGCCACACTCTCACGTCTGACGCTTGCTGCACGGTTACAAAACATTTTTTAAAATACATTAAAACCTAAAAATAATTTTTTTAAAGGGGAGTTTGCGAGCAGAAGTATCGTTTAATATAAGGGTTCATGCGGGGACGACTTCTGGTTTCTGGGACATGACCAAGAATTGTTGAAATATGTTTTAAAATCGATTAAAACCTAAAGATAATTTTTTGAGCGGGGACTTTGCGAACAGAAGAATCATTTGATATAAGGGTTCATGCGAGGGCGGCTTTTGGTTCCCGAGACATGTCCAAGACGTCTTCAAACATCTTTTAAAATACATCAAAACCTAAAAATAATTATTCCAACGGAGAGTTTGCGATTAGAAGTATCGTTTGATGTAAGGATTGATGCGGGGGCGGCTTCCAGTTCTCGAAACATGACCAAGACTTCTTGAAACATTTTTTGAAATACATCAGAACCTAAAAATAATTTTTGTAACGGGGAGTTTGCGAGCAGAAGTATCGTTTGATATAAGGGTTAATGCGGGGGCGGCTTCCGGTTTTCGAGACATGACCAAGACTTCTTGAAATATTTTTTAAAATACATCAAAACCTAAAAATAATTTTTTTAAAGGGGAGTTTGCGAGCAGAAGTATCGTTTAATATAAGGGTTCATGCGGGGACGACTTCTGGTTTCTGGGACATGACCAAGAATTGTTGAAATATGTTTTAAAATACATCAAAACCTAAAAATAATTTTTTTAAAGGGGAGTTTGCGAGCAGAAGTATCGTTTAATATAAGGGTTCATGCGGGGACGACTTCTGGTTTCTGGGACATGACCAAGAATTGTTGAAATATGTTTTAAAATCGATTAAAACCTAAAGATAATTTTTTGAGCGGGGACTTTGCGAACAGAAGAATCATTTGATGTAAGGGTTCATGCGGGGGCAGCTTCTGCTTCTCCACTGAGAGAAAAAATTACTACTGTTAAGACAATCATTCCTTATACTAAGAAAATTTCCTTGGTTCAATCTAATTTCTTTGATTGAGAATTTATGATTTCATGTATAGCATCTGAGTGACTGCGTAGACAAAAAATTGTTTGTGTCTTGCGAAAATCTTAAAGACCTTTGTCGTCTTACATCGCTTTCTTACTGTAAGAAATTAAAGTCATCTCGCGAAGCATATGCTTTATTGGACATTATGAAGTTTTAATCAGGTAAAATTTTCTCCTACCGATGAAATAGAAAGTTTCTAAAACTCTGAACTTATCAAGCTATGCATTTCCAGGAATTATAAAAATACTGCGTAGGAATCCTTCGTATTGAAACTAAAAATGTTACGACGAATTATTACGATGAACGTCTGAGAAAACGTAATGTTACTGCTCTACAGTCTACTGGAAAATTTCAATTTACTTGTGAGAAATACGGCCTAGATTCACACCAGACATTAGAATTTCGTCCAGAACTAGAATTAAAATCGGCTATAATTGTCAATGAATAACTAACGGATCGATAGGATATTATCATATTTTATTGGTATGCATTGAAATTTAATCCTGACATTATTCCTTACGAGTATAAAAAATACTGTTCTGTAAGCCAATATATCTTTTTTTTCCAAAAAAAATAGTACTAAATTCGAACCACAAAACTTTTATTTACAATAAAAAAAATTTGGACAGTGCTGTTTATCTGTACTTTACTTCTAATAATACAAAAGTTAAAAGTGATAGTTCTGAAATTCTTGCCTCAAGAATTTATGTTGTTTCTATAAGGTGGGAGCCACTGCAACTAAAGTTTTTAATTTTACCTGAATCACTTTTTTTCATTACTAAATTTGAACTGCCAAATATTTATTTACAAGAGAAATAATTTGACAACGCTGTTTATCTTCTCAATGTAGAAGTATCGAAACATTTTATTATTTAACGCATTCCTTTAACTGTAAGACGCAATGAAATTTTTGTCTCAAGAATTTGTGTTTTTTTTTTTTTTCAAAATACTTTTTGTATTTTATCATCTGAAAATCAACGATATGATTTTCTTTTGTTTTTAATTAATTGTATACTATAAAATAATTATAATCAAACGACATTGATTCGTTATAATTTTGCATGCCGCTATTATTTTTTAATGGTGTGATAATTTGGTTTTTCTATCATCTTGACATTTTTAACTGATTTAATTTTTATTATCATCTGGCTTATAACATCTTGAAGATTGGTTGATTACTGTATCTGAATGAATCTCGAGCTCTGGTAATCTTCGTCACCGAAAACTCCTCTAATATGTACATAGTTTCCTAGTAAGATGAGATTCATTACTAATATATAATTATTTTTAGCAAGATTTTTAGCAATAATTTTTTTCAATAACTTCTTCTACTGAATCACTTCTTTATAATAAACTATTATCAGTTGATGATTATGATCTAATCATTATTTTCATAAATTCTATATTTTCTTCCCGAAGAATGTTCTTGATGGGAATAAATAACATTAATCTTTACAATAATATATAAATGAAAAAATGATTAATTACTATAACTCTTAAAGGATATCCAAAAATTATCAAAACGATTATAATATGATTCAAGAGTCCGTCGAAAAATTTTCTATCTAATTATAATAAATAGGGAAAAATCATTTTGCAATCTTTCTTGATAGGTTTTAATTTTTTTTTATTATATATTATTTAATAGGAAATTTGTAGACGGTCTCTTTAGTCTTGGTCTTCAAATAAATACTAAATTGACTAACATCAGAAAAATATATATATATTTTTTTTTATAACCAAAAAAATTTATTTCTCCTAATTGAGCAATTATTTGTATTAATAAGTACACTGGAAAAAATTGAGAGTGGTTTTAGAGTGAATACAGATTTCAATTCAATCCGAATTTACTTTGTCACTCGGAGTTGCGAAGTTAAAAGAAAAAAAATCACTCCGCATGGAGTAAATAGGTATTTTTTCCAAGCGAAGTGATTTTGGAGTGACATGGATTTTATTTCAATCCACATTCATTCCGATCCGGAGTTTATAACGTAAATGAATTTATATTTTGTAAAAATAATTTATAAGAATTATAGTTATTTTCATAAGTAATTGAACAAGTATTAATAATTAAGCATACTATATTTTGTTTTTTATTTATGAAATTTGATAGTAACTTACTAAATTATAATTTTACATAATGTACCTAGTACAACCATTAAATTATCTAATTGTTATATAGTGAGTCACTATAACTATATTCTCATAATAACTATGTCACTATTAGTGACATAGCTATTATGAGAATATTTGATAAATCCACTGTGACTCAGCAAAACTATCTTCATGATGGAAAGTAAATTATTCAATCTATTTCTTGAACTTCATAAGTGAGAAAGTTTTTGTTAAATTTTTTTATAATTAATATTTACCGAAACTCCTTTTCGGAATGAATCACTCCGATGGAGATGGAATGAATAAAAAATCATCCACTCCACGTTTAAATTTTTCAGTCTATACTATTATGAGAAATTATTGTGATTTACCATTATTTTTATTACTCAGGTAGAATACAACGATAAAAGATATGACAATCAAGATTTCATAAATATATTTTCATTGTCAGAACGTAACAAGTCAAAAAATAAAATTGACATCATAAGTTTCTGAAGAAATAAATACAATCGAAGGTACAGTCTCACATATTCAGAATATTTTCACCCAAATTGATTCCAATGCGTTTCTGAAGATTACTATTTCTATTGCAACAATCATTTGAAAAAAACATTCAAAATTTTTTCTCGTCTTTAATTGCAAATAGTATTCCCTGGCGGATCCGTTTCCACCGTGGGTTTCAGTGTTAACTTAGTGTAATCCGAATTACACTGAAAATACACCGGAATTTCACGTGTATCACACGGTGGGTTTGTAAAAATTTCGCTTTTAGTTTACCCTTGTTCACACTAATCTACTGACACTCGTTTTACATTCTATTACCATCGAGTTTCCACTGTGTATTCTAGTGGTTCAAGCGCCACCGTACAAACTCGCTAAAAAATCGACGTATCAACGGAGTTTCAACGGTGTTTTTCGTTAAAAAACGGTGTTTTGTCTACCATGATGACAAGAGGTTTCTACTGTGTTTCCTCGGAGTTTTTACGACGTATTATCTGCGTTTTTTTGCGTATTTGTAAAATTTTAAAATTTTTGGTGTAATTAGTATGTAAAATAATTATTTTCACGTCAAAGGAGTTCGTGCACTGAAAAAAAACCGTATAACATAGTGTAATTTAAGCGTAAAATTGAAATTCCCACTAAAACCGTCGCCGTGTAAAATAAGTGTAGTTTTGGTATACTCTTTCTTTCATCGAAGCTCCGGTGGGAATAGCAGGTAAAAATCGTGTAACCCGGGGGAATACCGTGTAAATTAAGTGTATATTGTGTGGAATTTTTTCACATTTACACGGTGGGATTTTAGGGGATTCAGTGGAATCGGATCCGCCAGGGTGAGCATTTCTCAAAAACACTATTTTTTTTGTTGAATCTATTTTCTTCGAAAAAAATTTAATGCTTTATTTTTCAGGTACATTTAAACAATCATAACTGACGCTGAGAATTTGGTTTTTTTAAAAGAGAGAGAAAAAAGACGGGAGGAGCTAAAACTTTTAATTGGTTGAATTTTTATAGATTTGTATTTGTTTATTTGAATCGAGTGAAACGAGCGATAAAACAAAAATAAGTTTAATCAATGCAAAACAAATATACTATAGTCACATAACCATTTATATTTAAAATCTTGATGTCGAACTTCGTTGGTTGAAATTCTAAAATATGCACTAAACTATATTTCGAATGAATTTAAACTAAGGATATTATTTTTAAAATCTTTTAGATGATATTACTTGAGCCGATAGATTAAAATTTTTTTTTTAATTAGAACATGATTTGCACGCTGGACAGCGTATTTAAAAATTTGAAAAACTGTTTCAATCAGATCTTGAAAAGAAGTCATATTTTCTGTCTTTAAGATAAATCTTACTTTTTGTCATAAAATTGGGTCTAACTTTTTGTCTTAGAATTGAGTCTTATTTTTTGTCTTAGAATTAAGTCTTATTGTATGTCTTAAAATTTAATATTATTTCCTGCCTCAAAATTAAGTACTATTGTTGTCATAGAAAGGACTATCTGGATTTGAATAAAAATATTGAAGGAAATGAAAAAAAATTATTATTAGCCGACTAGACAGTTCGACTGGAGAACCGAGTGGTCCAAGTGCTGAAAGTGTCCAAGATGTCCAGGACTCTCTGAATTTTTTTTTTTTAATGTCAAAGTGATTGAAAAAAAAATTTCAGTCAACCAGACTCTCCACTCGTGCATCGAGTGGTACAAGTGCTGAAGCTGTCCAAGATGGCCAGGACATTCTGGATTTTTTATTAACCCTGATTAAAAAAAATGATTAAAAAGTATTTAAAATGATTTGTTTTTTAATCATTTTTAATACTTTTTAATCCTTCAAATCATTTCTAATCCTGTCTCTTATGGACATTTAACGTGTGAAATCGTTTTTAATCATTTTTTTTAATCAGGGAAATATCAAAGTCATTAAAAAAAATTATTGTCAGTCATCTAGAGATTTTTACTCGTGCATCGAGTGGTACAAGTGCTGAAGCTGTCCGAGATGGCCAGGACATTCTGGATTTTTTTTAAATATCAAAGTGATTGAAAAAAAAAATTTCAGTCAACCAGACTCTTCACTCGTGAATCGAGTGGTACAAGTGCTGAAGCTGTCCAAGATGGCCAAGATATGCTGGATTATTTTGTAAATATCAAACTGATTGAAAAAAAAAATTCCAGTCAACCAGACACTTTCACTAGTGCATCGAGTGGTACAAGTGCTGAAGCTGTCCAAGATGGCCAGGACATTCTGGATTTTTTATTAAATATCAAAGTGATTGAAAAAAAAAATTACAGTCAACCAGACACTTTCATTTGTGCATCGAGTGGTACAAGTGCTGAAGCTGTCCAAGATGGCCAGGACATTCTGGATTCTTTATTAAATTTCAAAGTCATTAATAAAAATTATTGTCAGTCATCTAGAGATTTTCACTCGTGCATCGAGTAATACAAGTGCTGAGCTGTCCGAGATGGCCAGGACATTCTGGATTTTTCTTTAAATATCAATGTCATTAAATAAAATTTCAGTCAACCAGACACTTTCGTTCGTGCATCGAGTGGTACAAGTGCTGAAGCTGTCCGAGATGGCCAGGACATTCTGGATTTTTCTTTAAATATCAATGTCATTAAATAAAATTCCAGTCAACCAGACACTTTCGCTCGTACATCAAGTTGTACCAGTGCTGAATCGGTTCAAAATGGCCAGGACTTGCTGGTTAAAAAAAAAAATATTGGAGGAAATGAAAAAAAAGGTATTATTAGTCGACTAGACAGTTCCACTGGGGAACCAATTGCCCCAAGTGTTGAAGCTGTCCAAGTTGGCTCGGACTCCCTGGAATTTTTTGAACTATCTAAGTGATTAAAAAAAAATTATTTTCTTCCAACTAGTCATTTTTACTACTACATTAAGTGTTCCAAGTGTTCAAGTTGTCCAAGGCGGCCAGGAGTTTCTGGATTTTTTTTTTTTAAGTATGAAAGTGATTAAAAAAATATTATTTTCAGCCAACTGGACATTTTTACTAGTAAAAAATTATTATTAGCCAAATTGACATTTGCATTGGGGCACCAAGTGCTCCAAGTGCTGAAACTGTCCAAGATGACCACGACTTTATGGATTTTTTTTAAATATCGAGCGGATCAAACTAAATCTATTGTTATCCAATCAGACATTTTCACTCGTGCACTAAGTGCTTCAGGTGTTGGTGACGTCTTAGATAAGCAGGACTCTTCGGATATTCTTTCAAGAAAAGATCGACAGGAGTGAAGGTTAAGGGGAAAAAGGGGTTCTTTCAAGTTCACATACTGCCGTAAAAACATTTTTGGCTGAGATGTCCGGTCTCTAAAAATGCTATATGTCGATTGCCTACCTATCCATCTGGAAACTTGCTGAATAAATATTCCATTTTATACTCTATACGTACGCTACATTCTATACGTACGCATGTCCTCAATAAATTTTAACCAGTGCATTTCAATTTTGATGGTTTCAGCAATAATATTTCGCTATTTCATTCGAAGATATTCACTTGTTTATTTTTATTTCGTATATATGAATATATTCACATTGTTTTGAACGAGCTAACACATTTTATATACGACTTCCGTGATAAAAAGTAATCATAACGTACATTTGAATTACCTTTTAAAATATATTTTCTGATTTTATGGAAAAAAGATAAAACTGTTAGTATTGAGCAAGATCACGTCAAGTGGACCCCCCATTTTCCACTTGGTCATGAAAATTAAGTCTATGTATTTTTTTCGTATGGAGTCACAATGAAAAATTAATCCCTCAAACGATTTTTCAAAATTTTCATTTTAACAACAATTTTTTTTACAATGATAATTTTGAGTACTTTTAATTAAAAAATAGATTCCAAAACAACCGTTAAAGATAAATTAATAAAATTTCCAGGATTTTTTGTCGAATATCTATATTTTATAAAAATATTAATAGCATAAAATTATTTGTTTATTATCCCATTGTTAATTAGCTTTTAAGTAAACAAATGAAAATTTCATTGACTTCTCCCTCAAAAAATGTAACTTTTTTTCATGGGTTACATGTGTTTATTATTAAAGTTTAAGATCCTAAAAAAAAATTTGAGTGCTCGTGATTAGTTTAAACAATATGAATTTATTTATCACCGCGCGCCGGTCGCTGAGCGTTCTCAATACAGTGCTTGGCCGAGCGTCTCAAGCTCTACTGCAGCTTTGGTTAGTCATTATTGAAAGTAACATTTAAAAATATTATTACTAAACAAATTTTATTTTTTTTAAACAATATCATGATTAATACAATAAAATAATTTTTTATTATTAAACTGAAACAGGAAAAACTAACTGACAATTAAGTTCAATTGTTAGATAAATTTCCCTGATTATTGGTTAATAAATAATTAATTTATTATTAATTAGATAATAATAATTTCTAAGTTATTATTGATTAATAATTAAGTTTAGTTATATGTCAGTTTTCCCTGATTATTGTTTAATAAATAATTAATGTATCAATAATTACTTGGTAATAATTTATAAATTATTATGAATTAATAATCAAGTTTAGGTATTACTTATTGTTGCCTGATTATTATTTAATGAATAATTAATGTGTTAATGATCACTCAATAATAATTTCTAAATTATTATTTATTAATAATAAATTTAATTATTAGTTTATTTTCTCTGTTTCAGTTTAATAATAAAAAATTATTTTATTCTATTAATCATGATATTGTTAAAAAAAAAATAAAATTTGTTTAGTAATAATATTTTTAAATGTTACTTTCAATTATGACTAACCAAAGCTGCAGTAGAGCTTGAGACGCTCGGCCACGCACTGTATTGAGAACGCTTAGCGACCGGCGCGCGGTGATAAAGAAATTCATAGTGTTTAAACTAATCACGAGCACTCAAATTTTCTTTTGGGATCTTAAGCTTTAATAATAAACGCATGTAACCCATGAAAAAAAGTTTCATTTTTTGAGGGAGAAGTCAATGAAATTTTCATTTGTTTACTTAAAAGTTAATTAACAATGGGATAATAAACAAATAATTTTATGCTATTAATATTTTTATAAAATATAGATATTCGAAAATAAATCCTGGAAATTTTATTAATTTATCTTTAACGGTTGTTTTGGAATCTATTTTTTAATTAAAAGTACTCAAAATTATCATTGTAAAAAAAATTGTTGTTGAAATGAAAATTTTGAAAAATCGTTTGAGGGATTAGTTTTTCATAGTGACTACATACGAAAAAAATACATAGACTTAATTTTCATGACTAAGTGGAAAATGGGGGGTCCACTTGACGTGATCTTGCTCATTGTGAAATCTATCGACATAAATAAGCGCCTTGCTGATAATTGGGCAACGATACGTTGGGGTCGCAATTATTTTTTGGGACGAGTCATTGCCGAAAATGGTATTATTTTACTTTTTTTACCCGATCTGTGTGATGGAAATGTGTGTTTCAATTATTAATTGACGGATTTTTTTACTAATTTTGTAACTGATGATAAGTTTCTGAGAAGTCTAATTGTTATCACTGATGGAATTATTACCGGAATTCAAATTACATCTGATGATTTGTCTAATGCTTCTATAGTCGAAAATGATCTTGTCACTGATGGTGGTTGCAACAAGGACGTTTCTGATGTTGATGAGGGTCATGAACATCAACGTCATGTTTCTGGTGGATATAATGATGGTTTCACGGGTGACATTAATGGCATTGCCGTCGCCAGTGTACATAATGATGATGACATTGCTGCTGTCGATCAAAATGATGATCCTTATGTAATATTGAATGATGAAGAAGTCGTTTACAGTAGTCATGATAAAGATAATGGGAACGGAAGTATAAAACCCGGCGATGGTGATCGAGAGTGTTGTTGCTGCTCAAAGTGAAGTTGGGAATAATGTTCTAGCTGATGATGGTGACAGTCGTAATGATGTATGTGATAATTTTGCGGCTGATGCTAGTCCTAGTTATGACACCTGTATTGCTGGTGATGGAAATGATTGTGATTTTCCTTCTGATTGTGTTTCCAGAGGACGTACTGGCAACGATGATATACCTGTTTCAATTCGAACTGGTGCTGATAATGGCGTTGTTGGTAGTTGTAGTACGGATAACAACAATAATAATGGTAGTAATAATGACACTGGTAATGATGATGACTTTGGTGGTGATGATGATCACCATGATGACTCTGTTGATGATGATGGTCACCATGATGACTTTGGTGGTGATGATGGTCACCATGATGACTCTGTTAATGATGATGGTCACCATGATGACTCTGGTGGTGATAATGGTCACCATGATGACACTGACGATGAGAATAGCCAAGATGAAGATACTGGAGATGATAAAGGTGATAATTCTGAGGATGAGACTGAACTTATAAAAGGCAGCAATATTTCTATTAAAACCCGTATTTTAAAAACAATTAATGAAAAATATACCCGAAAACCGCGAAAAATGATTAGAGAGCTACTACTGGCATTAGTTGGACGTGAAAATTTAAAAATCATGACCCTTAAAGGAAGGAAAGGAAAAGCTGTTCTGAAAAAAATTATTAAAGTAATAAGAAGTGAGTATTTGAAACTAACATTTTGTAGTTTCTCTTAAAATAATATTATTTTAACATACTGGAATTTTCTTATTATATAAAATTTTTTTAACATTTCAGAATACACAAAATCAAAAACTCCACAAAGTCTTCAACTATCCGATTCTCAATTTAAACGATGTGTGACGGTAACTTTAGGAAAGTTAAAAATTAAAAAAAAAATCAATAATAATTAAAAGCTTTAAAATGTTGTTCAATTTTTCTCAAGTTCAATTCAGAACAAGTTCACGTAGTTTATCTGTCAAATTAATTTTTTCTTTGCAATTAAAATTACATTGAATTTTCTTGTCATGTGTAAAATCTAATCTTTAAAATAAAATTTGAATTTCTTAATTAAGTAGCTAAGTGGTTCTGATACTCTTCAATTCTATTAGTCGTTGATTACTGTTATTATTCTGTATACGTTTGTTGCATTAAAATTTGAATTTTACTTATGCCAAGACAAGCGCGGCCACTCGCTCAGAGGTGGGCTGATATTCTCGATGTTCTAATGATTCCTCAAGGTATTTATGAGCTCGTTGACACACATGTAGTATGCTCATATTGCACCGTCCGATTAAATTGCTCGACAGAAGCAAATGTTAAACGACACCATTACTCTCAACTGCATCAAGCAAACACAGCTCTTCAAGCTGGTCGTTCAGAGCCCAGTGAAGATGCACAGGCAGAATGTGAATCTAGGAATCATGCTTTTTATTATGACCTAGCAGAAGCTTTGATGGCAGCTGATATACCTTTTGAAAAATTAAATAATTGTAAATTTACTACATTTTTAGAAAATAACATGAAGAGGAAGATTCCACATCCTTCGACATTATGAAAAACTTATGCAGACATGGTTTATGGTAAAAAATTACAAAATGTCAGCGATGAAGTTGGTGATAATGCAATTTATTTGTCAGTTGATGAAACCAGTGATTCACTAGGCCGATTTATAACACACGCGATCGTCGCGCCACTTATCCCCGGCTCACCTGGAATCCCAAGAATGATCAATTGTGAAGAAATACCTGTAGAAAACGCTGAAGAAATTACATAATTTGTAGAGCGATCTTTACAGATTCTTTGGCCTGGTGGAATTTGTAGAGACAAAGTATTATTGTTTGTTACCGATGCAGCACCCTACATGATGGCGGCAGGAGAACAGCTTAAAAACAATTATCGGTACGAAAAAATGATTCATGCATCATGTCTCGCTCATGGCTTGCACCGCATAGCTGAAGAAATCCGAGGAACCTACGGACTAGCCAATGATGTGATCGCTGAAACAAAAGCAGTATTTTCAAAAGCGCCAAGAAGAAAAAATTTATTCCGTGAGATGACACAAAATATTCCTCTCCCCCCGCAACCAGTAATAACTCGATGGGGTGAATAGCTTAAGGCAGCAACATACTATTGCAATCATTTTTTAGCAGTCCAAGAAGTAATGGAGGCATTAGAACCTGATGCTGCAGTGGTTGAACGAGCTCCCTGATGAAAGAAGATTTTGTCTAATCATATATGATCATGCATAATTGTCTATATATGATCAGATCCAAAAATTGGCCAGGGCTGATCATACATAACTTGATCTGTTTATACATGATCATATATGATTATATATAATCATGCATGAACAAATATAGTCATTTTTAGAATCTCATTTAGAATATCTGTAAATTATTAATTAAGTAGTTTAATTAGGATTTATTGTCTTCATCAATATCAATGTCGGTTAAAATTAAATAAAAAAAAAAAAAAATAATTATTAACCATCGACAATTATTTTACTACGAGGTCACCCATCGAATTAATGTTCAACGCCGATGCTGCTTAACTTTGGTTATCGATGATTTGTAGTCTGATCCTCTAGTCTGTTATACACTTACAATTAAGAAACGTTTATGGCATTACTTAACTCAAATAATCAAATTGATACTTTATACTTTTAAATTGCTGCCGAAACCTTTGAACATTTTTTAAGTATTGGGGATTTAAGTTTGATTGATAGTTGACAGAATAAAAATTTAATAACATTGACATTAAAAAATTGTCATATTATTATATATATATATATACCCTTTTTAAAAGAAACGATTAGAAAAAAAAAATTTTTAATACTTTTTAATGCTTTTGAATACTTTGAATACTTTTGAATCGCCCTTTTTATAAGCATTTAACATTGCAAATCGTTTCGAATCGTTTCTTTTGATCAGGTTATATATATATATGTCGGAGATAAAATTGTAACTGGGTTTTCCCAGAGGCTTTGGAAAGTCCCAACTACATTTTAGTTTATATTTTTCTTAAACAACGATACTTAACAATAATATTTTACAACTTAATCGGATTGGGAAATTTTTTTAAGCTTGTTGTAAAATATTTTTATGACGGTAGGCTTAGACTTGGAGTGGCATCTGCTCACCAAACGTAGCCACGGTCAGAGGATAGTAAAATAATTGCAATATAGAATAAGGCAGTTCGTTTGGGTCTTTCAGGTAAAGACAGAGAGTTTTTTTTAGAGTAAGAGTTCAGAGTGCAAAGGCACTTCTGTTTGAGCTTGAGTCGATAGCACCTCGTATCCTGCTGACCGTGTATTCGTTCTCAAGTCTAATTTTACTGTCGTGTATACTTTGTTAACTCTACGATTGAGTTGTATATTAAATTAGTGAATACTGTTGTACTACTTGTGCATTATAATCCATATAGTTATTTGAGTGTAGTTATTGTAATCTTTAGCCTTTAGTGAATACTTAATATTGTGTAACGATAATCTTAAATTATAACATATTGTAATACTTTAATTATTTGTAATACTTTAATCATTTGTGAAATCTCCTCGAGAGTAATTTTTGTGCGTGACGATAATTATTTTGTTGTTTATCTGATATTTTATTGTTTAAATAAAAATGTCTCTAAATAATGGTCATAATAACGACGGTACCACGAGTACCCCTCAACTACCTGCTGCCCCTCCGACATCAGAAGTGGGATCTACTCCGTCTGGTCCGTCACCAGATCAGTGGAATGTTTTGTTCGAATTTATGAGAGGTTGTATGCAAAAATCACAACCTGTGAATAAAAATTTTTCTTTGCCGCGGTTCAATCCTGAGAGCGCGGGATCGGATCCAGTTGCATGGTGCTCCGCAGCTGACTTATGTTTAATTGAAAACCCTTTACAGGGTAGTGAATTGATTTCCGCACTCAGTAAAGCTTTGGAAGGCTCAGCAGCGCAGTGGCTGTCCCAAGTGGCAATTCCTGGTATCAAGTGGCAGGAATTAAAGGAACTCTTCGTGTCTCGTTTCGGTGGTCAAGAAACAGCGGCAGCGGCAGTTTTAAAAATAAACAATGAACTGCCAATGAAAGATGAAAGTGTTGGTGCGTTTGGTATTCGATTACGATCATCGTTAAAGGCTCGTTGGCGATCTTTAACGACCGATGAAATTATCAATGCAGTAGTGCTAGCAAGACTATCTCACATTGATACTCGAGTTGAACGCGTAGCACTGACAAGTGATATTAAGAGTGAATCTGAATTCCTGAGTCAGATGAGAGGATTCTCATTCGTGCGAAAAAGACCAGCACCATCTCAGGATAATTCCACAACATCAGAATCAAAAAGATTCAAATTTTCTTCGGCGATTAAATGTCACAACTGTGGCAAGATGGGCCACAAAAGAACGGAATGCCGATCGAAGCCCGTGAATCAACGTGCGGAGACAA
The DNA here is from genome assembly GCF_029852145.1 of Microplitis mediator. Classification (NCBI taxonomy): domain Eukaryota; kingdom Metazoa; phylum Arthropoda; class Insecta; order Hymenoptera; family Braconidae; genus Microplitis; species Microplitis mediator. The sequence goes on from NC_079971.1 coordinate 10,789,657, forward strand.
CGAGTGGTCATCGATCAATTACCGGATCCAACTCTTCTGTTCGAGCTGTAACTTGCTTCAAGTGTGGGGAAAATGGACACATCGCACCGAATTGTACATCGACAAGAAACAACAATTCAGGAAACAAGAGCAACAACAGCGTTGAGCGGCGAGTCGACTTATGTACTGTTGCAGCCCCAACTGGTAATTTATATCATCTCGGTGAGTCGTTTCCATATTGTTTTGATTCGGGAGCCGAATGCTCATTAATAAAAGAGTCGATTTCTTTGAAATTTTCGGGTAAAAGAATGCATGAGTTAATTATATTAAAAGGAATTGGTAATGTTGGTGTTAGTTGCACAACACAAATTTTATCTATTGTCAATATTGACGGATTTACATCAGAGATACTTTTTCACGTTGTTCCGGACGACCATTTAAAGAGTAATATTATGATCAGCCGCGAAATCTTGAGTTTAGGTTTTAATGTCAATATTTCCCATGACAGCTTTAGTATTTCTAAAACTAAAGTTATTAAGTCGTGTCATAAATCTGAAGTTGTTAATATAAATGAGGTTGATACTGATTTAATTGGAGATGATAAGTCAAAATTAATTACAATACTGAAGGAATTTGAAAACTCTTTTATTACAGGATTTCCGCGTACTCGCGTTAATACTGGTGAACTCCAGATTCGTTTGACCGATCCTAATATAACAGTACAGAGAAGACCTTACCGGCTTAGTGTAGAAGAAAGACAGACAGTGAGAGAAAGAATAGATGAGTTATTACAAGCTAATGTTATTCGTCCTAGTAACTCTCCGTTTGCTAGTCCGATACTACTTGTTAAGAAAAAGGATGGTTCAGATCGCTTATGCGTTGACTATCGTGAATTAAATAAATATACCGTGTCTGATAAATTTCCTTTGCCACTAATACTTGATCAAATACCAAGGCTTAGGAAAGCTAAGTATTACATTAGTCTTGATATGGCTAGCGGTTTTCACCAGATTCCTATTCACTCAGAATCTATTGAACGTACGGCGTTTGTCACACCCGATGGACAATTCGAATTTTTAACAATGCCTTTTGGGTTGAAAAATGCCCCTTCTGTTTTTCAAAGGGCGATACTGAAAGCTCTAGGCGAGCTCGCGTATTCTTACGTTGTAGTTTATCTGGACGATGTATTAATAATTGCCGATACAGTAAAGGAAGCGTTTGAAAGGCTTCAAATAGTTTTAAATACTCTTATAAAAGCGGGATTTTCATTTAATTTTGCTAAGTGCTCTTTTCTTAAAACTTCTGTTTCATATCTTGGATATGAAGTAAAGAACGGAGACGTTCGTCCAAACCCTCGTAAAATTAACGCACTGACTTTGCTACCTGCTCCTCGGACCGTAACACAACTACGACAATTCATTGGACTTGCTTCTTACTTTAGACGATTTGTCCCTAAATTCTCACAGACAATGAAACCTTTATATGCACTTACCTCAGGTAAGAAAAATATTGAATGGACGGAACCACACGAAAATATTCGTCAGAAAATAATTCATATTTTAACTAATGAGCCGGTTTTAATGATATTTGACCCTGATTATCCCATAGAATTACATACTGACGCTAGCTCGGAAGGTTACGGTGCTATTTTAATGCATAAAGTAGATGGTAAAAATAAAGCGGTAGAGTATTTTAGTAAAAGAACGAGTCCTGCCGAATCGAGGTACCATTCCTATGAATTAGAGACAATGGCTGTTGTAAAATCAATAAAACACTTTCGTCACTATTTACATGGACGCAAATTCACTGTCGTGACCGACTGTAACTCGTTGAAATCCTCACAAAACAAAATTGATCTTAACGATAGAGTACACAGGTGGTGGGCTTATTTACAAGCATTTGAGTTTGATATAGTTTACAGAGAAGGAAGCCGTATGGCCCATGTAGATTTCTTCTCTCGAAATCCAGTACCTGAGTCTTCAGATCGGATTGATAAGGTTGAACAAAAGCGTGTTGACCTCGCCGAGATTTCTGATGATTGGCTCCTCGCTGAACAACGACGTGACCCGGAAATTTCGGAAATAGTTACTAAGTTGGAAAGCGACGAGCTATCTGAAGATCTCGCAAAAACCTATGAGATCCAATCTGGTACTCTGCATCGTAAAATACAACGGAAAGGGGAAACAATTTGTTTACCAATTGTACCGAGAGCGTTTCGTTGGTCTGTAATTAACCATATTCATGAGTCCATTATGCACTTAGGTTGGGATAAAACGCTTAACAAAGTTTATGAATACTACTGGTTCGACAACATGTCTAAATATGTACGTAAATTTATCGAGAATTGTATTGTTTGTAGACTTTCTAAGTCCAACTCAGGTAAAATTCAAGCCGAGTTACATCCCATACCTAAGACTCGCATACCATGGCACACTCTTCATATGGATATTACAGGTAAACTAAGTGGTAAAAATAATACAAAAGAATACATTATTGTTCTCATCGACGGTTTTACTAAATTCGTATACTTACATCATACTCGTAAAATTGATTGTAATAATGTCATCAAGGCCTTAAAGTCTGCAATATTTATATTCGGTGTACCTTCTCGAGTAATAGCCGATCAAGGCAGATGTTTTACCGGGAAAGAATTTGGAGATTTCTGTAAATCTCAAGATATAAATTTGCATCTGATTGCTACAGGGTCTAGCAGAGCAAACGGTCAAGTAGAACGTGTTATGAGCACAATTAAAAATATGTTTACTGTTGTTGAGACTAATAATCGTTCGTGGCAAGAAGCCATCGGTGAGGTACAGCTAGCATTAAACACTACCATTAATCGTATCACCAAAGCAAGTGCTTTAGAGTTATTAATCGGTAAAAAGGCGAGACCCTTTGGTTTATTAGTTAGTGACAACGAAAAAGAAGTCGATATCTCTAATGTAAGACAGTGTGCAATTAACAATATTGAGGAAAATGCTAAATACGAAAAATTAAGGTATGATAAAAATAAAGCTAAAGTAAATACGTTTAAAGTAGGAGATTATGTTTTAATTAAAAATGAGGAGCGTAATCAGACGAAACTCGATCCAAAATTTAGAGGTCCATTTGTAATAACAGAAATACTTGATAATGATCGTTATAAATTAAAGTCATTAAGTAATAAGAGAAGCTATAAATATAGTCACGATAGGTTAAGAAAAATGCCTGAGAGTCATATTCCCAGCGAACTGGATGTATGTGTTGACGATAGTAACGATGGTTCTATCGATCATGAAAGTATTGATGATGCACAGAGTCCTGAAATAGGGACTCTGGAATTGGTAACCACCAGTGACGCTTAGCACTGAGGGCTACAGGTCGTGGACCTGGTTTGTTAAAAGATCTTATGATAACGCACATGCATCAGGCTGTAGTCGTAACTGCAAACTAAATATAAGAACTTGAAATAACGCACATGCATTAGACTGTAGTCGTAACTGCAAATTGATTTAGTCGGTTTGATCAGGGCGCGATGGGCAGCTAATGATGTGGCGGAAACAGTTGTGGCAACTGTGTTAAATAATGGAAGTTTGTTCAGGGCGCGATGGGCAGCTGATGATGTGGCGGAAACAGTTGTGGCAACTGTATGTTGTTATACTGTATGTGGCATACAGGCAGAGCCTGGAATAGTGGGCGTCAGCTGGTGGGAATTGTAAGATTGTATGAATATTTGGCAACTGGGAATGATGACTGATGGTTTTTGCATAGTATACGTGAACATAGTTTGTGGTTTCAACTATTGTCGATTATTATTGTTTCAACTACTATTATTGATTAGCGATAAAATTTCTGTTATATGACTGGACTTGTGAATGAATCATACTCGCGGATAAATCTAAGATTGTAATATTTTATCAGGACATAAAATTTATACTCCATTTTACATGTCATGTTTTTAGAGACACCCGAGGACGTGTGATTGTCAGAATGGCCGTGTCGGAGATAAAATTGTAACTGGGTTTTCCCAGAGGCTTTGGAAAGTCCCAACTACATTTTAGTTTATATTTTTCTTAAACAACGATACTTAACAATAATATTTTACAACTTAATCGGATTGGGAAATTTTTTTAAGCTTGTTGTAAAATATTTTTATGACGGTAGGCTTAGACTTGGAGTGGCATCTGCTCACCAAACGTAGCCACGGTCAGAGGATAGTAAAATAATTGCAATATAGAATAAGGCAGTTCGTTTGGGTCTTTCAGGTAAAGACAGAGAGTTTTTTTTAGAGTAAGAGTTCAGAGTGCAAAGGCACTTCTGTTTGAGCTTGAGTCGATAGCACCTCGTATCCTGCTGACCGTGTATTCGTTCTCAAGTCTAATTTTACTGTCGTGTATACTTTGTTAACTCTACGATTGAGTTGTATATTAAATTAGTGAATACTGTTGTACTACTTGTGCATTATAATCCATATAGTTATTTGAGTGTAGTTATTGTAATCTTTAGCCTTTAGTGAATACTTAATATTGTGTAACGATAATCTTAAATTATAACATATTGTAATACTTTAATTATTTGTAATACTTTAATCATTTGTGAAATCTCCTCGAGAGTAATTTTTGTGCGTGACGATAATTATTTTGTTGTTTATCTGATATTTTATTGTTTAAATAAAAATGTCTCTAAATAATGGTCATAATAACGACGGTACCACGAGTACCCCTCAACTACCTGCTGCCCCTCCGACATATATATATAAATATATATATATATATATATATATATTTAAATATTTATAGGTTTCACATCAATGAAATCTGATCAGATTTAATCATACATAGACATATATAACTACATATAGGTTTACATCAGTCACGTCTGATCAGATCTAATTATATATAGGCCTATATCTAATTATATATGGGTTCGTATCAATCATGTCTGATCAGATCTAATCATGTATAGACTTACATATGATCATATATGGGGTTATAACAGCTAGGTATGATTATATCTAATTATATATAGACTTATTGATGATCAGATCTGATCATATATAGACTCATATATGGTTATATATATAGACTCATATGGTTATATATCATATGGTTATATATCATATATAGACTCATATATGGTTATATATGGAGTTGTAACAGCCAGGTATGATTATATCTAATTATACATAGACTCATATATGATCAGACCTGATCATATATAGACTTGTACATGATTATATATGGGGTCATAACAGCCAGATATGATCAGATCTAACTATATATAGACTTGTATATAAATAGATCTGATCATATATAGACTTATGTATGATTATATATGGGGTCATAACAGCCAGGTATGATCATATTTAATATACATAGACTCATATATAATCAGATCTGATCAAATCTAATTATATATAGACTTATATATAATCAGATCTGATAATATATAGACTCATATATGGGCTTATAACAGCCAGGTATGATCAGATCTAATTATGTATGGGGTCATATATAATTATATATGACCCCATATATAATCATGCATGATTATATATAACTTCATATATGATTTTATATAATCATATATGATTTTATATAATCATATATGATCATATATAATCATATATGATCGTATATATGAACATATATAATCATATATGATTAGACAAAATCTTTTTTCATCGGGTCAAGAGTTATGGAGAACACAGAATCTTCAAGATGAGTTTCAACTGATCCATCAACATTATCAATGTATTACAGAAGCCATTACTCGTCTTGAGGAAAGAGGAATGTCTCTTCAAGATTCTGTTGACATCATTACTCGTGTTGCTGCATATATACGAAGGAATTTGGCGATTCCTGTGAATGTCAGACAGCGTATGCAAAGTGTACTTTTGAACAACAGAGGCTTTTCTACAGATTTATTAAATATCTTTCAAATATTGCAAGGAGTGCCGGATATAAATTTGCCAAACGGATGGAATAAGGCTGATGTCCAGAGTATGACACATGCACCTACAACTTCCTGTGAAACAGAGCGATCATTCTCAAGCTTCAAAAGTATTTTCCGTTCATATCGGCAATCGCTGACAACAGAAAATTTACGAAAGTTTGTAGTTGTATTTTTTAACCAACTTGAATTTGTAGATGAACAGCAAGAATGATATGGAGCCCGGATGTTTAACTTATTATCACTATTGACTAACTTTATTATATTGATTCTTACTCCTTGTTTAATGTTATTAAAACTTTAAAATATGTTTAAAAAATCGAACAAAACTCTCAAATTTTTCTAAAATTATAGGTACATAATTTTTTATTTTTATTTTGTTTTGAATAAGATTCGTACTTTTTGTTTGAATTGAGACAGAAATTGAAACTTTATTTTAAGACAAAAAAATAGACTTAATTTTAAGATAAAAAGTAAAACTTTATGTTAAGTCACAAATCTGAGAAGCAGTTGACCTGCAGGCCGTCCCTGGAATTTCCCGCTTTTTTCGAACTCGAAAATCTCCCAATTGGCAGAGTTTTGAGCTTTTCAAGCTCGAAAGTTCAAAAAGTATCATAAAAAAACGATTATTTAGTCATTTTTAAATAGCTATACTGGTCCTTAAGTGGAACTAGGCTAGCCGGCTAATAATAATTTTTTTCATTTCATTCAATATTTTTTTTTAAATACAGAGAGACGTGGCCATCTTGGTCAGCTTCATAGCACTTGGAGAACTTGGTGTACTACCCTGTGGAAAAGCTCTCATAAATTCTGATAAGATATTGAATATTTTTTATGAGAATCTATGAGCTTTGAAAATATCTATGAGATTAAAAAAAATTCTCATACGAATTTTTATGAGAATCTATGAGTCAAAGCTTTTGATGTTTTCCTATCATGATTTCTGTACTAGATTTTTAAAAGAATGAGTAAGATTTTTTAATTTATGAGATTTCGTGACTCGAATTCCGCCAACGATTATGAGATTGAATAAGTACTTTCACTTCTATAAGATTGTTACAGTTTATTCTAATCTATTTTCAATAAGAATTGATCAGGCGAATTCCGATGTTATAATACTTACAAAATCTCAATAAGACTATTTTTTTATACGAAATTTCCAGAATTTATAAGTTTTAGTAAGAGTTATCCTAGGAGATAATATCTTATTGAATATTATCAAATATTTGTCATATTTTATGAGAAAATATTTAACATGCATTTCTTCGAAATTTTATGAGACTGAATCAGTCTCAACTATATTCATTCGAAATATAGTTGAGTGCATATTTTAGAATTTCAACCAACGAAGTTCGACATCAAGATTTTAAATATACATGGTTATGTGACTATAGTATATTTGTTTTGCATTGATTAAACTTATTTTTGTTTTATGGCTCGTTTCACTCGATTCAAATTAACAAATACAAATCTATATAAATTCAACCAATTAGAAGTTTTAGCTCCTCCCATCTTTTTTCTCTCTCTTTTAAAAATACCAAATTCTTGGCCTTAATTATAACCAATCTAACATGTCCGGAATGGACATGTATGCCTATAAAAGTTCACTATTTTTGAAAATTTCGCCATCGGAGTTGAAAAAATATTTGTCCTCCAATTACAGCACAAAAGTGATTTTAGACGCTTGTCAGCATAAACTGCTCACCAGTCAACAAAGCGACGCAATCGTTGACGTTATTGTTGATCAGTTGCTGTTGATTAATAAAAAGTAAAGTAACGATTATTACGGGTTATTTATTATTTATTTTTTTTTTTTTTTTTTTTTTTATGTAATGAATTTTTTGTTTTTTTAAATATTACCATTTTTTTACTTTTTGCTAAAAAAAGAAGATAAATTTTACTGCCAGTATATGTAAGTTCCAGGAAACCTCATTGAACTCTATGCTCTCTTAAAATGAATCAGTGAAAAGTGCTGCAAATCAGTGAATATGCACTGCATAAACAGTCCTAGGTATACCACTGATTGAATAAGTGGTATACTTGGGACTGTTTATCCAGTGAATATTCACTGATTTGCAGCACTTTTCACTGATTCATTTTAAGAGAGTGAGAATTTATGAGGATCTACCAAATTTTAATAGATCCATTTTATATTAGGATATTAAATTTCTGTCAATTTCTAGCTTCGAATTATTTTTTTATATGCTTAGGTGGGAGTATGCTCATTACGCCGTTATGGCAGAAAATTTAACAAAAACTTTTGACCAAGAAACTCCTTTGACTTATTATACACCTGCGATTCTAAAAGAAAATTCAAAAACTGGTGAATCGATTCCTGCAAGAGGCAAATTTCCAGATAAATTTAAAAATACTTTGAGCGTAGGTCGAAGACTTTCCGGAGAAAGTCGAAAACGAAAAAAACCATCTTCAGATTCATTGACCGAAATCGCAAAACTTGAAGGTAAACATTGAAAAAAAAAAGGTTCGGTAAACGCTGGACCTTACAGATCAACCCTCAAAGTTCCTGCTGTTTTTGAGTCCAATGTTTAACACTGTTAGCGTTTGTAGGAGTTCTATGACAAAAACATGCGAAATTTAAAATTTTAACTTCCATTTTTTAAATAACGTATCAGCTTTTTCACTGATCCACTTCAAAATCAAATTACATTTAATCCTTGACACTTCCTTTTAGTTGCCATCAAGTACGACAAAACTTAGTTTACACACACACACACACACAGGCGGGTGGATATCAATCTAAAAATCATTCGGAATAATTTCTTTGCCCTCTTTCAACAGAATATATATTGATTATTTATATTTTTAAATTTATAGACCAGACTATTGTTATTCAACAAAGTGTTGAATGGTTAAAAGAAAACAGTAGTCCCCGCGATGAACTACTGTTCCATTGGAGTCGAACTTCCAAGTATCGAAACGAGTGGATACTCAGCAACAATTTTACACATCTTGACAACATTTTCACCGAGTGGACATCATTAGCCGATGTGAAATTAGCACTAACTCTTATTGATATAGATTTTAAAACTATTTTTAAGCTTGATGATCTTAAAATAGAAGAGTGGAATAAGTTTTTCTCAATTATTTTAAAACATTATCCACCTACTTGTGAAAATGGAAGAACTCTTCTGGATTTAATTAGTTTAGAATCAACATCAGAAAGTTAGTTTTGTTATATTATTATTATTATCTTAATCACACCTATATATATATATATATATATATATATATATATATATATATATATATATATATATTAGGCTGTGCCAAATAAAATCGAGATTTCTTTTTTTCGGTCCTATACGAATATTATGTTGAATGTAACATTAAAGAAATTGGATACCAAGTGGGCCCTCTGACTCAATTACCAAACGCACGCTCGCTTACATAAGATTTCTTATTTAAATAACATGGAAAAAATTCATTTTTAACTTTAAAATTTTATAACTCATTAACGGATCAATAAATTCAAACGACCTTAGTATATTTTTGTAGAGAATCGAAAGCTCTACAAAAAGGTATCATAGTTTTTTGATAAATCTAACCGTTTAAAAGTTACCTTTTTACGAAAATTTCATTTTTTTTTTTTTCCCAAATAATCAATTTGTAAAACCTGTAATTTTTTAACTGTGAGATTAAAAAATTATTAAATAACATATATTATGATTGCAAAAAAATGATCTGCAAGGAAGGTCCTCTGGTATTTTGCAATAAAACTGATAGTTTTGCTGGAAAAGTAAAAAAAAAAAACAGAAATTTACCATTAATTTGAATTTAAGTTTGAATAACTTTCTAACGGATAGATTTATCAGAAAATTATTGGATACCTTTTTTATAGAGCATTTGACTCTGTACAAAAATATGTTATGATCGTTTCAATTTTTCGATCCTTTAACGAGTCATAAAATTTCAAAATTGAACAAAATTTTTCTCATGTTTTTTTGAAGGGAAATCTGATTTAGCCGATCGCAAGCTTTGTAGTTAAGTTAGAGCGCTCTGTTTGATGGTTAAATTTTTTTTTTGTTACATACACCAAAATTTTCGTATGGACCAAAAAAAGAAAAATATCGATTTTATTTAGCACAGTCTAATTTATATATTTAGATATTTATTCACCCTTAAAACAGTTAAAAAAAAACCATAGAAGTGTATAAACGAAACTTTTTCCCATGATGAAATTAAGTAAAATACTTTTTCTCTTTTAATATAGATCTACGTGTAATAGCCCAATTACTGATCCTACCTAATTTGATAGCTCCTAAAAACCGATACAAAAAACAAGCTTCACAACTAAATAATAAACGATGCACTGTTACTGCAGCAAAGGACAGTTTGGTTATCCTTTTAAATGTACGTTCTAGTATTTCTTACAAATATTTACATATCGTCTTACACTGTAAAAAAAGATTCCTGACGTCAAACCAGATTCGTTTGGCTCAAGTACCCCGCGCGTTTGGATACAGCCAAGCGGGTTAAGCTATTGAGTCTACCGCCCTCTACGTTTGACAGTATATTTTGCTTCAACTGAGAGTTTCTTGAGGAAAGGTACCTAGTTGTTTGAACTAACTCTATAGTATTTGATATAACTCAATAACTTTTTTCATTTAAAAAAAAATAGAAATTAGATCAAGTCATTGATGCTGTTGATACAATAATGATATTTGTTTTCTATAAAATAATTAAAAATTTCACTCAAAGTAAATTGTAAGGTGATTGAAGGTATGAATTTTCAGTTAAGTCAAAATTTTATTAAAGTAAATGAATTTTAGTGTTGAAAGTAATATTTTTGTAGGTTCATTGAAACTGTCCTTGCAATTGATTCAATAAAAAATCGAATTGTTTCAAATTGCTGTATTGCATTGATCCAAAAAAACAGTAATCGGCATCAAGTGAATATTGCCTTTAATTATTTCATCAATAATTAATTTAAAAAAAAAATTTTTTTTTTTACGTATTTTTTTTATTTTTGATTTTATTTTTATTATTAGTATTATTATTATTATTATTATTATTACTATTAGTATTATTATTATTTTTTTATTAAGTATTGGAACAATTACATTATATTATTATTATTATTATATTATATCCATTACACTTTACAAATAATTCTGACACACTTAGTTTTTAGTGAAAAATTAAATAATTGTAGAATTGGTATCCGGAGGAATCGAACCCAGCACCTTACGCGCAAGAGTCAGGCGCTTTACCACTACGCTACGGGAGTTTCCTACGCTACGCAGTAGGAAAGTCTTAGTTTAGTTGTGCTTCTAGTACTTTGTTCTCATATTAAATGGATACATACAGTCAATTGCTTATACATTGATCTAAACGTGATAAATATGTGACTCTTTTTATAAATAAATTTCTTTATTTAACCGATAATATAAAGACTTTCATTCAAATATAGTTCGATATTTTGTAATGAATACATTTATATTCTTGTCGAATATTTTTCAGTTTTAATGTGAGTGCGTCAAATTATTCCTACAACCTCGTTGGATTCTCTCTCCAAGAAACTCGTCAGTTGACACGACACGTTCGGTATTATAGGAAACTACTTTTGTTTCATTGGAACATGTGAAGTTGTCAAACTAAACGTTTCAAGAGTTTCGTTTGAATTTCTAAAAATTGAAAAGTTTGCTTCAACAATTTTTTATTTTTAAATCAAGTACATCCAAACTTAAATTAAGATATATTTTACTATTCGTTTAAATGTTAATTTAATTACGGTCAAACTTAAAAACTGTAATATAAACGCTTAATCAATTTCTAATAATCGAGTAGAGATTTTCATTCAATAAAAATGATTTTCTTGAGACAAACTAGTTTTCGTTGTTTCAAACGAATTTGGTTTCACTGAAGAGGAAATTTGTCAAACTCTCAGGGACTTTGATGTAAGTACCTTATTTTTTACAGTGTACATACCAACATTTTTACTAAAACCATCAGTTGGAAAAATTTATAATTTTTTTTTTAAATGACTACACTTAGAGAATTTATGAGTCAAAATTACCCATTGAGTTTGGTACTGTCAGGACATCTAGCCAGTAACTAAATTTTTACTATGTTGTCAGTAGAAATTACACTTCATTTACATGCTATCGAGTAATATATTTTACAATGTGCACGGGAAAAATTTAGATATTTACCACAGGTCTTTACAGTATCAAGCTTTTTGAGTAATTTTTATTAAAAATCTCTCTGCGTGGAGTTTTAAAAACATTTAATGTCTTTAACTTCACATAGTTCGTTATATATACATTAAATGTTATTGATAGATTAAATATTATCTAACATTTATTTCACCTCGATACTTTTGAATTTTACTCAATATATATTAACGTTACAGGGTGAACATGAACTCATTAAAAAAAAAAGAAGAAATGAAAAGATTGGCTAAAAATACACCAATCCAGCCTCATATAATTGTTGTTCAATCAAAAGTATCTATGTCTGCGTTGACTCTCATTTTTATTTGACATCATCAGCAATCAAAGCAATCGATACATGTTTTAAAATTTTTCACACTCTTAATATCCGCTTCCTAGCACTCATATTTGGACACTTATTCAAGTGACTTTATACAAGCTTGAATCTGAAAAAGACATCCCAATTCCGTACATTGCGAAAATAGTGAACCAATTGAAACAGTCTATGTAAAACGTTTGTATTTTTTTACATAGACTAATTTTCTTGTTCAGCCTTAGACAGCTGTGTTTAATGTTTCATTTTCATCGGTCTCGTTACTTGTATTTTTTCTTTCTCAACTATAATAATTTATAGTTAACATTATTCATGAGCTCATGAGTTTAAAATCGATTTTTAAATATGTTTATTGTAAATTTGAAAATTATAGTGTCATACTCAATTTTTATAAACATTATGATGTTATACTCGATTGTCATAAACATTATAATTGCATAAATCATATACTTCATATCAATTGATATGCATTTAATAAATATTTAAGTATTATATTATTGTATTGTAGTCTCCCATGTCAATTTAATAGTAATACTATATTTCTCAGTTATTTTTAAAAATTTAATAACCCTCAAAAGATAATAATATTTCTTCAGACCAGTAATTGTTTAAATAAATAAACATAATTATATTTTTAATTAGTGTTTAATATATTAACTACCTTATCCAAGTATTAAAACTCCGGGCCGGAGTAAATGGGGATTGAAATAAAATCCGTGTCACTCCAAAATCACTCCGCCTATGAAAAAATTCGTATTCACTCCGCATGCGGAGTGATTTTTTTTTAAACTGCGGAACTCCGTGATACGGAGTGAATTCAGATTGAAATAAAATCCGTACTCACTCCGGATTCACTCCCAATTTTTTACAGTGCGCAAAAATCTAGCATAGATTTCGTTATAAATTCTTACATAAGAATCAAGATACTCACAGTTACAAGGAAATCCATATGCGAATATTTTCCTATATGAGTTTTCTACTTTAAAATTAAGATATCCATAGCTTTCGAGATAGATTCCATACTTTTTTTTATCAACTGAATAACCGTATTAGGCCTCTGAATATTGAGAAATAATTTTAATTAATTATTAAGAAGTTGAGATTTCTTTGGTCCAGTATTTTGAACCTTAAATCAATATAATTATTCTTTCCATAAGTATTTAGTATTATGACTAGTAATATATTATTTTTGAAAGTATTTTTCTGAGAAAAAAAAATTTTTTATTGACGGTAAATCTATTTAATTTCATGGCTATACAAGTAACTTGCTTTTAAAATACTCTATAGAACTGAAACGAATTCGGAATTTCTACGCTCAAGTATTTCAAGAAATAATTCAAGTGAATTCTATTCAGAACAGTAAGTAATAGTTTGACTTATAAAATTAACAATTATATTATAAGTATACTTTCAATTTGAAAACGAAAAATCTTTATTGCTTCATAGCTAACTGATTACTGTACTATATTTCTAAGTTATTCATAAGTAATCTAATCGAATTGAAAAGAAATTGAAATTTCTTTAGTTAAGTAATTCAAGGAATGTTTCAATATAATTTTATTTTTTCATAATGAATAGTATTCCAGACTAAAAAAATCAAAATATAGTCTGTAGCTATTAGTTTTCCATAAATATAATATATTTTATTGTTTTTCATTGACTTAATAATATTAATAAGTTTTCGAAATATTCAAGTAATTTGTAAAATTAATTGTGGAAAAATTGTCATTACTGCATTCCAATCGAAAAAATCTGGGCATCGGTTGGCCCTGCAGGCCAGCCCCTAAACTTCCCGCTGTTTTCGAACTCCAAGAGCTCGAAAACATTAGTATAAATACATTTTCGAGCTCGAAAAACTTTTGTTTCTCTTTTCTTATGAGCTTTTCGAGCTCAAAAGGGTTACGGTTTATGTTAAAGTTTGAAAATTTAGAATCCAAAATAATGAATGCATGAGCGTTTTTTATATATTTATTTACAATTATGTTCAATGAATAGCTCAAAAATAAGTATTTACGTGATACGTTGTATTTACATCGTGTAAGTATATCGTGATACTCGCGAACATGACGATTTTTGAGCAATCACTTCTAATGACTTATATAAAGAAGAATATATTAGTTTTGAGTAATTATGATCAGTAATTATGATGTTTTTTAATAAAAAAAATCGGTCTATTGGTTAACCCTGCAGGCCAGCCCCAAAATTTCCCGCTGTTTTCGAGCTCGTTGAGCTCGAAAACATTATTGTGGATACATTTTCGAGCTGTTCCAGCTCGAAAATACTTTTGTATGCCATTGTTTTCTAAAAAAACATTTTTTAGCATTTCTATCTCCCACGATATCTCGCGAACGAATTAACCGACGCGTTTTATTAAGTTCTAAACCTGATTAGATTTTAAAATCGAATGATTCAATTTTTCTGTAGATATCTGGAAAAAAATGTTTTTCACTATTTTTTTAATCAACGATATCTCGTAAACGAATTGACCGATTAAGACGGTTGTGGTGGCAATCGACGTGTTTTATTGAGTTCTTGGTGGCAATTGAAAGCTTTTATCGAGTTCTAGAGCTGATTAGATTTTGGAATTGATCGATCTAACAGTTTTCACAATATCCAAAGAAAACGAAAAAAAAAATTTTTTTTTTTTCGTATTTCTTAAATATCTCAGAGTTCATTTGACTAAATGGTCTAAAATTTTTTTGAAAATCTAAGTTCAGAAAATATCTTTCGAATGCCGCAAGAACCATCTAAATCGGTTCATTCATCAAAAAGATATGAGAGGTTTACATCCACACACACACACACACACACGCACACACACACACATACATACATACATACAGACATCGCTCCGAAAATGTCAGAAGAGCATCCTAGCACCTTCAAATGTCGACATATGATAAAAACCCGGTTTTTGAAAATCGGGGTGAAACCAATAACTTCCCGAATTTTTTGAAAATCGTCGATTTTCTCAGCGGGAAGTTAAAAAAAGATATATATTTTACATTCATTATTCCGTAAACAATATCTCTCGAACGGATTATCTGATTGGGACGTTCTTGGGAGCAATCCAATGCTTTTATTGAGTTCTAGAGCTGATTAGATTTTGGAATTGATCGATTTGATAGTTTCCGAAATATCCACGAAAAACGAAAAAAAACGATTTTTTTTCCATTCTTTCGTCGACGATATCTCTTGAACGGATTATCCGATTGAGACGGCTGAGGTGGCAATCGGCGCGTTTTATTAAGGTTTAGAGCTGATGAAATTTTGGGAATGATTGGTTTAGTCGTTTCGACGATATTTGCAAAAAACCGTTTTCTACTGTTTCTTTCGTCGACGATATCTTTCGAACGGATTATCTGATTGAGACGATCTTGGTGGCAATTGGAAGCGTTTATCGTGTTCTAGAGCTGATTAGATTTTGGAATTGATCGATCCAACAGTTTTCACAATATCCAAAAAAAACGAAAAAAAAAAATTATTTTTTTTTTCGTATTTCTTAAATATCTCAGAGTTTATTTGACTAAATGGTCTAAAATTTTTTTGAAAATCTAAGTTCAGAAGATATCTTTCGAATGCCGCAAGAACCATCTAAATCGGTTCATTCATCAAAAAGATATGAGAGGTTTACATCCACACACACACACACACACACACACACACACACATCCACACACACACACACACACACACACACACACACACACACACACACACACACACACACACACACACACACACACACACACACACACACACACACATACTCACATACATACAGACATCGCTCTGAAATTGTCAGAACAGCATCCTAGCACCTTCAAATGTCGACATATGATGAAAACCCGGTTTTTGAAAATCGGGGTGAAACCAATAACTTCCCGAATTTTTTGAAAATCGTCGATTTTCTCAGCGGGAAGTTGAAAAAAAATAATTAATAAAGTATAAGTTTAAATAAGTAAATTTTAACATGATTGTATATTATATACTTTTGTGCATTAATTCTATCAATGTAACATAATGAAAGATATCATATATGTAACATATTAAATGCTAGTACCTTATTATTAAAGTAATCGGGTAAATATTTGCTTATATTAACCAGGAACTAAAATTTCTTCGTTCAAGTAATCCATAGTATTATTAAAAATAACCTTTTTTTAGATGTGTAAATAACTGTATTTATATCAACCCTGAATGCCATACGTGTATAAAATTTCTTCGTTTCGTCAAACATGCTTCACTTCATTTTATTCAATAAATATTCATATTATACTATTGTTTTGTTTGATTAGTTACTAAACCATATTGGTGAGAAAAAATCAGTTTTCGATTTTAGCGATTCTAAACATAATATCATATGTTTTGTATTTAAAAGTATTGATAGTGATGTATCATTCAAGACAGTGCATCTTGAATTGAAACATAATTATTTGAAATCGAATGTCATTTGTGTTAAAAAAAATCAACTAGAGATTTATTACTGTAGCTAATGGTTATGTGAAATCAATGTAGTATTTTTTGATAGTTATTATTTGATACACAGAAAGAAAGAATTAATCATTTACAATTTCAATAGACGTAATAAATTTAACTATAACCCCCATCAACTATCTGTATGCAAATTATGCATTGATATATTAATTGATTTTAATGTAAATGTCCACATAATAATCTATATTATGGTTAAATACAGCAATTTGGTGTACATAATGCCGTTTGATGTTGTTGTACACTGTAATTATATTATAAATATACGAAGACATAATTATACTCTAACGAAGCATTTTATTGTGTTAAATACTCTTTTTCTTAGCTCAAGAAAATTTTTGTTTTATGTATGATTATGCTACATTCAACTCAAAGTGTATAAGATTCAAAAAGTCCTACTGATATCTTCATTTTTACTATAATAAATTTATCTATAATCGATGGCTTTTTTTCTTCAGTAATTATAAAGTATAATTCAGAATTTTAGATTATGGAGTTTTTTGGAAACCATACCAAATATCAAGCATAAGAGTTTGAAACTTATGTGAATAACAAACAATTAAAATTTGAAATAATACTATCTTGACTATCGCAAAAGTGCTTTGAAGAAGAGGTCCCAATTATTGAAATTAATTACTCAAGATTGTTGTAAAAAAATAATGAAATAATGTGAGCAAAACATCAAATATTGAAAAATTGTATCATTTTCTTGCAGTGAGAATACATGATCATAACTGCCGTAACACTAAGCGTAACGGAATTATTAACTAAATTACAGCAACAGAAGTACTTTGTGAATTTCTGTGATTCTCTTTGCAAGAAAATATATACTTTCGATTAAAAAAATCACTAATTCCTAGGAAGAAAAGAAATAATAGAGATGCGTAGTAAAATAATCATAAAAATTACATTTGCCTTTCACGAAATTAATTTTTTTAATTAATTAAAATTATCAAATACTAAAATAAATGAAATTATTGTAAACACAGAAAATAATGTTATTTTCTATAATACAATTAAATATTTTTGCATCAAATTTCATTTGCTGATATAACAAAAGATTTTATTAACTCAACATTAATTACAGAAAACAAAAAAATATGAGGTTACTTTTATATAAAAAAAAAAAATTTACTGATACAAAAACAAATATGTAGAATTTTATACATTTAATAATCAAATACCATGGATATAACTCGGAACACATGATAGGTGATATTGAAAGTATCAATATCTAATATTTACAAGTAAATAACGATTTCTTCTCTGAAGTAATTACAAATTTATTTCATGATTAGGAATTATGATTGTTAAAATATAAAAGATATACCAAATTCAATATTTTTTCTGATAAACTTTACGAATTTTTAACAAAAGAATATATATTCTCGATAATTATTGAGAATATAATAGATTGTCTCAAGAAATTTTTCTTGTTCTATGTAATTTTTTCTCTCAGTGTCGAGACATAACCAAGACTTCTTGATACGTTTCTAAAAATACATCAAAACCTAAAAATAATTTTTTTAACGGGGAGTTTGCGAGCAAATGTATCGTTCGATATAAGGTTTGATGCGGGGGCGGCTTCCAGTTCTCGAGACATGACCAAGACTTCTTGAAACATTTTTTACAATACATCAAAACCTAAAAATAATTTTTCTAACGGAGAGTTTGCGATTAGAAGTATCGTTTGATGTAAGGATTGATGCATGGGCGGCTTCCAGTTCTTGAAACATGACCAAGACTTCTTGATTCATTTTTTAAAATACATTAAAACCTAAAAATAATTTTTTTTATGGGGAGTTTGCGAGAAGAAGTATCGTTTGATATAAGGGTTCATGCAGGGCGGCTTCCGGTTCCCGAGACATAACCAAGATTTCTTGAAATAGTTTTTAAAATCCATTAAAACCTGAAAATAATTTTTTTATTGGGGAGTTTGCGAGAAGTATCGTTTGATATAAGGGTTCATGCAGGGCGGCTTCCGGTTCCCGAGACATAACCAAGATTTCTTGAAATATTTTTTAAAATCCATTAAAACCTGAAAATAATTTTTTTATTGGGGAGTTTGCGAGCGGAAGATCCGTTTAATATAAGTGTTATGCGGAGGCGGCTTTCGGTTCGTGAGACATTAGTAGGATTTCTTGAAACATTTTTTAAAATACATCAAAACCTAAAAATTATTTTTTGAACGGGGAGTTTGCGAGCAGAAGAATTGTTTGATAGAAGGGTTGGTGTACGTTTAAGGGTTGCTGTGGGGTTTGGCTACCAGAACAGAAAACATAATTACATTTACCGCAATAAGTTAATTCATGTTTTTAATTATAAATAAATTTTCTAGATGCGATCTAAATTTAACAACACATTTCGTTCAATGAACGTCCGACTTTTTAATTACATGAAAATTCTACTCTTTTTGATATATTTTCATTTTGTCTATATATTAAAAATACTATATGTTAAAAATAAAGATTTTAAGAGCTCCTCCATACTTTGAAATAATTCAATTGAAATCAATTGAAAATCAATGTTTTTAAAATCACTAAATTGATTTGTAAATCACAACACTAACTCCGATTGAGACGAAACGCACTTTACTGTGAAAGCGGTGATATATTCACACACAAACGCTATACTGATATTTCCCACAAATACATACGTAGTTTTCAATGCCAAACAAGCCATCTACCGACAAAACTTACCAAAACAAAAAAATATTTAGTACTGTGATATCCTATCACTGTCGGTACGAGCGATTAAAGCGACACCGCGTAGATTATGAGATAAACGCGATTCCACGGGATTATTTAAAGATATCAGCATTTAATTTTACAATATAATATACTCTGTCGTGTTTTAGTTAGATCTTATCATATTTTTCTTTGGGAATTTTCAAACCATTTATTTAAGCTGGGCCTGGTCACTCAAGCATTTTTCTATTCTTCGAGATCATAAAATTGTAATATCTCGGGAAAACCCATAGTCTTAGGAAACTTATTTTTCCCAAGTCTGTCCTTTTATTTAAAAGATGGAATTTGTTCTAGACATATGCTTTTTATTTTTTTGTAAACGTAATAGTTATTGGCGTAACTAGTAGAGTAAGTGATTCATAATGTGTCAGCACGATGCGTTTAGACCGGAGACGAGTGCTAAACACATCGTGGGTGACGGATTATGACTTACCCTATATGTTGCGCCTATAATTTTATTCAACTCATATGCGCTATTCACGTTTTATTAATCGCCTAAAAAGCGAAGTCTCAATAGCTGTTTAGTGACATGGTGAAAAAAAAATATTCGGCATCACAACCTTGGCTACTCAATCGGTAACAACAGGGAATCGTAATTACCGCATATTCAGTAAGAGCTTGAAAAATAGTTACGTTTATTTTTATTACGTCACAATGGCCGGGATAGTAGACATCTTTATTGCGTTTTGACAAATAATTTTTCACCAGTCGGTAAACGGCCATTTAGGGTTCGCATTTTAGGCATGATAAAACGTGAATAGCGCGCATGAGTTGAATAAAATATTTATAAATATTGTAACTGTAGTATTTAAGCTAAAAATAGTTGAGCCGATTGGAGACCCTAATAAACTTGGGATACCCTAATGTCGGCAAAAAGGCAAGTCCAGAGCCATAAAAGATCGTACCCTGGGAAAAACCCTAACCACGCCGGATAACAGCACAGCTGCAGAGCAGACGGAGCCGGTGGTCAAGAGGAGATCCGATCCTGCCAGAGAAGGTCGCTCACGTGACGTCAGATGGACCAGCCCTAGGACGGACCCAACCCCCCACTCAAACCATCAGCGCGGACTTGCCATAATTTTAAGTTATGCTAAGATAGAAAGATTGTGTGAGTCGAGTCGACAAAACGTGCCTTGTAAACCTACGGATAAAATACAGACTTCTAGAATCATAATTATTTATTTAATTATTTTGTTTTATTCAAAGAGCCTGCAGTTAAGCTCAAAGTTATTTTATATTTTTCTATCCATCGCGCTCTCGAAGTCGAGTATTTTAATATTCCCGGGCGAATCGACCCCGTCGATAAATTTAAGACCTTAAAAATAAACCTCCAGCCAACCGCTAGGAGGAGGCGATTACAGTACCGATTACCAAATATTTAGTTGGTGGAAACAAATATTTATTTTACCATAATAAGATTTAATTGAGATAAAAAAATGATTTATTAAATTATAATAAATTATATTGATGGGCACAAAATATTTTGTTCTCCTAAATAAGTGACTAAAAATTTTGTTACTAAATCCATTTAGTACTCAGTATTAAATCCTTCTATCAGTGTACATATATATGGGACATTCCACGCCAAATCGACCACTTTTAACCCCGACCCCTTTCGATTTGGCTGAAAATTTGTTTCCTTTTATACCCCATTAAAATCATTTTTCAGAAAACTTTAAAATTTTTTTACTCAACCCAAAAAAAGTTATGAGTTTTTCAAAAATAAGGTTTTTATTTTATCAAATAGCTATAACTTCTTCAAGAATTGACTAATCGGGACGTTTTTTTTTTTTCAAAATTTTTGTCATCGAATGTACTTTTCAAAAAAAAATACAAAAAAATTTTAAGATGAGAAACTCTATGAAATTTTCGGCTTTTTTGAAAAAAACCGTGATTTCCTTAAGCTTCGCCATTTTTTATTTTTTTTTTTATTCTCTTAAAAAAAACATCATTTAATTCTGCAATTTTTCCCGCCAATCCTAGAGTGGGCTGACTATTCCTTCTATTTTTTTTTATCAATTGAAAAAAAAATTTTTGCCCAGTTGGGTTTATTTTGCTAAACATCAGTCTGGAAATTTTTGAGGATTTATAGATGACGTCCGACTTTGAAGAATTGAGACGAAAAAATTCATTGATAGTGGTAATCCTCAAAAAAATTTGGATTTTTTTCAAAAAAGTGGAAAAAAAATTGAAGATACTTATAAACAATTTTATTGTAACTTTTTTTTAAAACTAGACGTGAAAACAAAGAAAATGAAAAAAAAAATTGCCGTTTGGTTTATTTTTGACCATGTCACAGGCTGTCGAAAAAAATATCTAACGTCCATCGCTATTTCAGAAGCCTGTGACTTGTTCCAAAATAAACCAAACGGCAATTTTTTTTTTTCAGTTTCTTTGTTTTTACGTCTAGTTTTAAAAAAAAGTTACAATAAAATTGTTTATGAGTATCTTCAATTTTTTTTCCACTTTTTTGAAAAAAATCCAAATTTTTTTAAGGATTACCACTATCAATGAATTTTTTTGTCTTAATTCTTTAAAGTCGGACGTCATCTATAAATCCTCAAAAATTTCGAGACTGATGTTTAGCAAAATAAGCCCAACTGGGCAAAATTTTTTTTTTCATTTGATAAAAAAAAATAGAAGGAATAGTCAGCCCATTCTAGGATTGGCGGGAAAAATTGCAGAATTAAATGATGTTTTTTTTTTAAGAGAATAAAAAAGAAAATAATAAATGGCGAACTTTAAGAAAATCACGGTTTTTTTCAAAAAAGCCGAAAATTTCATAGAGTTTCTCATCTTAAAATTTTTTTGTATTTTTTTTTGAAAAGTACATTCAATGACAAAAATTTTGAAAAAGAAAAACGTCCCGATTAGTCAATTCTTGAAGAAGTTATAGCTATTTGATAAAATAAAAGCCTTATTTTTGAAAAACTCATAACTTTTTTTGGGTTGGGTAAAAAAATTTGAAAATTTTCTGAAAAATGATTTTCATGGGGTATAAAAGGAAAAAAAATTTTCAGCCAAATCGAAAGGGATCGGGGTCAAAAGTGGTCGATTTGGCGTGGGATGCCCCATGTATATTTATATATACATATATATATATATGTATATATATATATATGTATATATATATATATATACATATATATCGCTAAATTATTCACTCCCCTCGGAGTCAAATTCATTCCGCAAGGGAGTTTTCACGGAGTCTATATTTTTTTATTAATTTAATCCCTGTGGAGTGAAATTCACTCCAGAGAGGAGTTTTGAAGATATTATTAATAAAAAATAACTCCACTCAATAAAATCGAAGTATACAAAAACTCGCGTATTACATTACTGATCAACTGATACGCACACCCATATTCGGACACACACGCACACGCAATCGCGTACTCGCACACACACGAACATACACTTACACTCACACGCACATATTCGCACACACACATGCACACACCCGAGCAGACACACGTACACACACACACTCACACTGTTAAAAAATTTAATGTAAATTAATATAAATGTTAAAACTCTGGACCAGAGTAAATTGGGAGTGAAATAAAATCCGCGTCACTCCAAGATCACTCCGCTAACAAAAACTCCCAATTCACTCCGCATGCAGTGATTTTTTTTTAAGCTCTAGAACTCTGAGTGGCAGAGTGAATGCGAAGTGAATTCGGATTGAAATTAAATCCGGATTCACACCGGATTTTTTAGAGTGTATTAAGGTAGTACTACCGTTACCACAGGTGTCAAATTAGTGATATGTGTAATTTGGCTAGAGTAGTATTTTCATTTGGCAACGCCGCATAAAAACTAAAGAGACAGAAATACATTCTGTTTCACTCAACATATGAGTTTATGCGCGGAAATCTATTGCGCATACATTTGTTTATTTTTACACTAACTATCAGTTGCGTATGTTTATTATCAAAAATGTCGGAGTTAAATTTAATAAACTGCACAAAAAAAGTATTTCGTCGGAAAGGTAAAAGAGTTACCGAAAAGGTATAAAAAAAAAATCTGAAACAAGTCACACTGGCAAAGAAATTAAACGGAAAACATGGAAAATTCATGTCACCTAACCCTACCAAAAATGTAGATGATATCAACATAAATACTGATGATGATTTGGACAATGATTATGGTCGTCGAATAATTAACTTAACAAGAAAAAAATTAAATAATTTTCTATTTCGAAAATAATTCATATTATGCTGTGTATTTTATAACATGTTGCTCAATTTATTTATGTAACTTTATTAAAAATGAAAATTATCATATGTTTTTTAAAAATCTGTATAACACTGATATTCTCACATACCGCATTGGTGCATGTTTGAATTTCGCGCGCGTCCTAACCTTTTTTGCGGCGTTGCCACATTTAAGTCGACTAGTACTTTTTTCTCAATCATTTATTAATTGTTCTTATCACAGGCTCTGAGTTTATGGTTTTATTTGCACATAATATTCAATCAATTTTTCTCTTTCTATTGATACCAAAATTATAGAAATCTCAACGTCTAGTTTTGTGAAATAAAATAAAGTCTGTGATTTCCCATAAGGATCAATGTTAAACGCAAAAATTTATAAATGTTAATATCTTTTTTTCAGTGCTCTGTAGGCCTCCAAAAATTTAACTGCTTAATTATGATATTATAAAGTACCAATATGCCAAGTTTCATTAAATTCTGAACGTCAATTCTAAAACCGGTAGTACTACCTTAAGTGGAAAGAAATCAAACTATTGGAAAAATATTTCAAGACATTTTTATTTATTTTAATAGAAATTGTTGGACATAAATATGAATAAGCTGTACATCTAACTGTTATAGGTAAGCTCTCAACCGCTTTTTTTTTTAATTATTCAATTAGATAATATTGATAAAAGTTTCCCAGTTAAGTAGATGTCACACAATTGTTTTTTTATAAGCTAATTTTTCATAGACACAATGTTGTAACTGTCGGATTATCGAGTGTTCATCGTAAATTCTCGATGTTATTACTGTCAAACTATTAGACAATCACCGCAAATTTACCGTGGATTCTTCGTTTAATCATTGAGAAAACTAATTGCATACCCATCGTAAATACATCGTGTTTTTACTGTACACGGACAAAAAATTCTAGTTAAATTTACAATGCTAACATCGTAATTTGTCCTATTAATTATTGTATTGGTGGACTAGACTTTTTACATCGTAATTTTTACGATGTAGGGTTGGAAATTTCATTTAAGAAATAATACTTCAGACAAACAATACGAAGTCTTAAGCTCTTTAATATAAATTACGATGTAACATCGTAAAATTTGAAGAGAAATTCTAAATAAAAGATTAAAATAATAATCGTTCGGCGAAGTGTCCGACGCCTTGGACCACTCGGCCACTGAAGGGCCTACACTATAAGTTATTTTTAAGATCCATATAAACGACTTGCGGAGGACCCAGATACTATTTAAAAAGTACGATGTAACATCGTACTTTTTATAGCTTCCATCGTATTATAACAGAGGCAGCACTGTAATATTTATTTTGTTAAAAAGTAAATAGAAATATGAAATGTACGAATAAATATAGTTTTTAAAGTGTAATTTTTATTTATTTTTTTTTACGATGTTAAATTGTAATTTTTGCAGTAATTTTTAATCCTAAAAGTCTTTGTTAAAATTACGATGTTAAATAGTAAAAAATATAACCCACATAATAAATTTTGAAATAAAACATTTAAAAATTGACGTTAATAAAAGTCTAGTCCGAGATTACGATGTTAACATCGTAAATTTTGGTAGAATTTTTTTTCCGTGTAGATCAATGACATAAACACAATATAACCATCGTGGATTAACTGTGGGTTCAAAGTGTAACGAACGTGGATTCAGCGTGAAATCACGGTGATTATTCATTGTGTTTTCATCATAGATTTCGTGTGTAAATACCGTGAACCCAGTGAAAAACTACCGTGGAAACTACATAGGTTACACGGTGTTTCCACAAACACAGTGTTTCCACGGTGAGCTCAAGGTTGCGAGGGAGCTGTTAAAATTAATTCTAAAATTTACTTGTTTTCTTTTAAATATTTTACGTACGTTTCTGTTGATAATCCTTCAATTGCTTTGTAAAAAAGGATTTCTAGATGTCACTTGGGCCTTTTCTCTATCGTGACCGGAGAGGTCATTAAAACTTCATTTAGGTGTTTGCTGTAACATTTCAATAAATATCAAACAAAAAACCTCGGCTTATTTTAAAAGCATACTCAAAATTACATTATGTCTTATGAATCTAAATTTATTCAAAAGTAAAATTTGGTCGCCTATTAATTTTTTATAATAAAAAGAAAAAATACAAAGTTCGTATGAGCTGGTCGTAACAGCTAGTGGCTGCGCGCTTTTTGATCCCTGGACAAAGTATCCTCACGACAAAATATCCCCAGACAAAATATCCCCGAACAAATTATTCTCACGATAAAATATCTTCAAATAGTCATCTTAACGCCTAAATTTTGAATAACACTTTCAAAAAATGTATCATAAATGAATAAATAATAATAGTCAACAAAAAATATGCCAATAAATACGCTTGCAATCGTATTTTTTTTTTTTCACACGTTTTATGTGTGTGTCATTACAAAATAGTTAAACAAATGCTTTTGGACGCATAAAACTCGTATACAACTCATAAGTAATTCATTATTTGGGTATCATTGATCAATAACAACGATTTTTTAATTAACATTATATTTGATACGATATGATAAGATATGAATATCATGTTTAGGTTTCCACTATATTTAAAAAAATTGGTGTATTACCGTACGATGGACGGTGTGGCTGAATAAGTTATAGATCAAATTGAACGGAATACAGTATAGTGCCAGATAGCTCAACTGGTAGAGCACTCGGCGCGATACCGACATGGTTTGGGTTCGATTCCCAGTTCGGACTATCCATATTTTTCTCAATTTATCTATAAAGTGTCTTATTGAGAAGGTTAGCATGTTTAGGTTTCCACTATATAAAATTGGTGGTAATGATGATATTCATAAACTTATCACAATGTTTACATATTGAATAAATGATCATAACAAAAAATAATAATTTTTCCTCAATAAATTAAATCATATACAAGATAACGTATCCTGATGCATTGATTTCTTTTTTATTATTTTGTCGTGAGTATAATTTGTCCGGAGATATTTTTTCCGGGAATATTTTGTCTTGGGAATATTTTGTCTTGGGGATATTTTGTTTGGGGATCAAAATGCGTGTCATCACAGCTAGTATATATATACGCTTTTTTACTCGGGCTAATAGGTTTGAATCAGAAAATGATTATTACATTTATGTGCATTTCTTTCCGATTAATACACAGAAAAACAGGATATCTTGGTGCAAGAAATTTTTTCTTGTCGTAAGAATATTTTTTGCAATTTTGAATGAAAACGAAAATTTTCTTGGTTCAAGAACAAAATTTTCTTAAATTTAGTCATCTTGGCATAAGATTTTTTTTTTTATTTAGCCGATATAATATATGTTTCTTGAAGTAAGAAATATTTTTTTAAAGTGAGAAAAATAAATATTTTGCGCTGATATGTAATCAATTGTCCGAAAAGTAAAATATTCTTTCTTTAAGAATAATTTATTTTGAATCGAGATGATCTGTGATTCGAGTCAAGAATTAAAAGTACTCAACTCAATGGTAGAAAATATTTTGGTTTAAGTATTTTGTTGTGTTGTGGCAAGTAAGCGTAGACGTTTGAACCAACAGCAACTGCGCTCACGGCTCAAGGCAAAAATTCTTTTGGGAAAGCTAACTGTACTATACTAAAGTGGCGGTAGTGTAGACTCTACATTGTACAGTGTGCTTACTGGATATAGGTAAAGTAAAAGAATGTTCAGGGAATTATCGGATAGCATAACTGGTAAAGCTCTCGCGTGATGCCGAATCGGTCTGGGTTCGATTCTTACCATGAGCAAACCATTTATTTTTCTCAAGCTATTCATAAACCATTAATCAATGGAGTTTATTTCTTATCCCCTCTACTGCCGCATTGTGATATTCTGAATATACACATATAATTTCCTGCTTCACGACATTTAATATTTATACTAGGTTAAATTCACTCAAAAATATAGGACAATATATATTTTTAAGCGGAGTCATTTATTTTTTTGATTCGAGACCACGTTTTTTTTGAGTCAAAAAAAAAATCATCAATTCAAAATATTATTTCTTCAATACAGAACGTAATTATATCTTTTTAAGAAGATATTTGTATTGAATGGAGGAAATTTTATGTTTTCGGTTAAGAAAATATTTGCATGATTCAAGAAAAGCTATTTTATTAAGTTAAGAATATAATTTATTTAAATCAGAATTAAAATTTTCTCATTCCAATTGACCGTTATCTTGAGTCGATAATTTAGTTTTCTCAAACTGAGAGTAAATGTTCTTTTGCCACGCAAAAAAAGTTCTTGGTATGAGATGTTGATATACATTGTGACAATATACTATACTCACCAAACAAGACAGAAAAGTATCTTGTTTTGATAGTTTTTTTTTACTTGGTTAGAAACAAAATAAATTTGATTTAAAATAAATATTCTTGAATCAAGATTATTTAACTTGAATTAAAATTTAATTATTCTTGACACAATATTTTTATAATATTCGTCGAAGAAAATGTTCTCGGATTAAAAAAACCCAATTACTCAGCCCAAGAATAAAAAAATGAAGGCAAAAATTATCTTGGGCCAAGTCAACCTTTTTTTCTGTGTACCGATTCATTCCAATTAATTCAGTCAGAATACACTCATACAAAAAAAAAAGAATCGGCCCATTATTGGGTCGTAAATGGCTGCCAATTTTCAAGCATCTGCCGAAGATCGGTTGAATACCGAATGATAACGGTATACCAAGCATGGCATCAGTCGAGCGTTGGCCAATTATCGGCCAAAGCTTGGTATCAAGCATCAGCCAAAGCTTAATTTATCTCAATTATTTAATAACAGCTATACTTAAAAAAAATGATGAATTTATGTTTATTTTTATTATAAAAAACATTATGATTATGATTACGATTATAATAAAAATTATAAATATTATAAATACTATGATACAAAAGGTTATGATAATATATATAATTACAATTATAATTACAAAAATAATTGTTATTATTAATATTATCATAAAAATTGTTATAATTTTATAAATAATTATGATTATAATTATTCTTTAGTGGATTTTTCAAAACTAAAAGAAACACTGTCTTGCTTTTGTTTACTGTTCTCCTGACTTTTTTTCACCTCACGATCAAACCGTCGGCCAACGAACGGTGGTTAATTGTGTGCCATTTTTATAAGCAAAAAGACGGCTGCCAATGATTCACCATGCACGGGCCAGGATAGTTAGCCATTTATTAGCCAATCATTGCAAACCAGGCATCGGCCGATTTATGGGAAAACTTCAAAGCTCGGCGACTTTGTATGGGCAGTTGGATTCAATCGAATTCATTGAGCAGAGAGGTGTAACCGCTAAATTTCTAAGAAATCTACGAAAAATTTGAAGGAAACTGTTATAACTTATTTTCTGTACTTTCAAAATTTAGAGAAAAACAATAACATTCTTAAGATTTTCAGAATCTCTCAGTGACCATTCGAATTTTAGTTTTTGAGTTCAAACTTGGTGAGAACTATTTTTACTGTACACTCATTTTTTGAGTGGTGAGAGCAAAAAAAAAATTAAAATATTTCTAACTACCCTAATACTGACATATAGATACACACATATACACACACACATTTTGCCGTTTATTTAAGACTGGTCACCAACCGTTCATAATGCCTTAAAATATAGTACCTGTTGAAAATTCGAGTTTTAAAAGTTGGAAAAAAATCAATAATTTCTCTTTTCTTTTAACTTTTGCAATTTTCATAGTGTGAAATTAAAAAAATTGAACTTACTTATGGAAAAAATATTTCTTTAAAAGTGTGAGCTTTTTATTTGAAATATTTTTGCAGTAAGTGATTACATACTACAATAGTTTTATTTTAATAAACTCTCCATAATACCTATACTTCAGGAGTATCAGAGCGCTTGTGCAACCAGCTTATCGAAGGCAGGGGTGGGTCCACGAAAACAGAAATATTGTGTTTTTAGTTTAGCTCGATAACTGCTTCGTGTTCAGTTTTTCTTACAACGAATCTATTTGATTTATTCATCGGTAAAAAGTAGAAAATATAAATTTTAATCATAAAAGTGCTCATGGATTTTGATATAATTCTAGAATCGGCAATCACTGAATACACAAGAATTGGCCAAAAATACTTTGACAAAAAAAAATTTTATATACCATTCTTATGAAATAAAAAACAAGTGATTCGTTAATAACTTGGCGATGAATATCAGCAATTAATGAATGACCACACTTTATCATAATGTAAATTAAAGTAGATTGATATTGAAGTGAATTATTCTAATTTTGTATTGGTGTTGATTATCTGACTATCGAGCGTTACTCGATAATAAAAAAAAACGTGATTTTTGATGTTTTATGCTACATTTGAGTCTAATTTTTGGACATGATACTAAGACATGAATATAAAAGAAAACTACTTACGTCTGTTATATTAATGGTAAGATCTCTGATGTTGATTTTAGTTTGGATAGTTAAAATATACTTGACACTTTGAATTCATCAATCAATATTGTTGCTAATGATTAAAAAATTTGGTATTATTCTAATCGTACACTGAAAAAAATAAATATTTGTCCCAAATCAATCAATTTAGTTGTGGCTTTTTTAAAAATATTTCTTAATGACAAATAAATATATTTGGTACAACAAAATATGACAGTCGATTCGAATAATTTTATAATTTGACGAAAATATATAATTTATCTGTCGTAAGTAATTAATATATTTGTGGTAAAGATATTACATTTGTGACAAATAACCTAAAATTTGGCGATACTATTCATATATTTGAAGCCCTTATTTATTCGTAGCAATCGGATTATTTCTTTACCACTAATAAATCACTCATTTCACGCAATTAAACTACTCAAATATATTATATCTTTCTCACAATTAAATATTTATTTGGCAATATCCAAATATACGCTATCTTTGGTTCAAATAAATCTTAGTTGGCTCAAATAAATCTTTTTTTCAGTGTATTAAAAAGAACTTAAGTTATTTATTATTATGTTATTGCATTCACTTTTTTAGTAGTTTCAAAAGACATTCACTTGTACAAATGTATATATATATATTAGGGTGGTCCGTTTGGAACGACTATTTTTTTTTTTTCGCTCCCACTGAAAAATATTGTTGTAGACATTGAAAAAAAAATTCTCTGAAAGTTTTAGCTCTTAATTTTAATTCTAAGTACTTTACATTTGATTTTGAAATTATCCCATTTAAAATACATGGGAAAGTTGGGATTTTTTTTTTAATTCTCTATAACTCAGCCGCATTTTAAGTTTTCGGGTCGCCGTTTGCGGCATTTTTTAGGTAATTTGATACTCTTCAAAAGTCTCCTTAATAGTTTTACTCGGACTCTAATTGTTTTTTCTGTATTGGTTCTGAAAATAATTTTTTTAATAATAATTTGGGTTTTTAGTTGATATTAACTAAATAACGAAATTTACAGAAAAAGTGCAGATAACGATTTTTTAGGAAATTTTATTCGCTACAAAAAAGGTCCTTTTAGTTAAGTGGCTCAAGTTCTTCGTTCACGTGATATAGGGATTTCAGTAATTTTGTAAATAAAATATTTGTCCAAAAATTCCACCAAATACTATTTCATTTCAATTTTAAATCAGTAAATAATTTTCCTTTCATTGATTTAATCCAGTCATTAAAATCAAAAGGGGTCAAATTGATGAACTTCGGAAAAATTTTTGACAAATATTTTATTTACAAAATTACTAAAATCCCTATATCACGTGAACGGAGAACTTAAGCTACTTAACTAAGAGGACTTTTTTTGTAGCGAATAAAATTTCCTAAAAAATCGTTATCTGCACTTTTTCTGTAAATTTCGTTATTTAGTTAATATCAACTAAAAACCCAAATTATTATTAAAAAAATTATTTTCAGAACCAATACAGAAAAAACAATTAGAGTCCGAGTAAAACTATTAAGGAGACTTTTGAAGAGTATCAAATTACCTAAAAAATGCCGCAAACGGTGACCCGAAAACTTAAAATGCGGCTGAGTTATAGAGAATTAAAAAAAAAATCCCAACTTTCCCATGTATTTTAAATGGGATAATTTCAAAATCAAATGTAAAGTACTTAGAATTAAAATTAAGAGCTAAAACTTTCAGAGAATTTTTTTTTCAATGTCTACAACAATATTTTTCAGTGGGAGCGAAAAAAAAAAAATAGTCGTTCCAAACGGACCACCCTAATATATATATATATATATATATATATATATATTTAAGCCGAATTCATATTAAATTTTGAGATTTTCAAACTTTTCCGGCGAAACTATCAGACCTATTACAAAATATAAGTTGACCTTTTTTTAGACAATTTTATTCCCTAGAAGTTATTTTAAGTAAAGTTTTTTAGAATTCCGCATTGTTTACTAGTTATTTTTATTGTAATGTCATGCTCATGAAAAAAATAGCCTTCTGATCGATTTTAAGAGCTGTATATTAAAATAAAAATAACTAGAAAACAATGCGGAATTCGAAAAAATTTTATTTGAAATAACTACTAGGGAATAAAATTGTTTACAAAAAAGGTCTGATGATATTTTGTAATAGGTCTGATAATTTCGCCGGAAAAGTAAATAGATCTTAAAATTTAATATGAATTCGACTTCAACCTCAAATAACTTTTGAACAAATAGATTCCTCAAAAAATGATAGAAATCTTTTTAACTTCCCGCTAAGAAAATTGTAAATTTTCAAAAATTCGGGAAGTTATTGGTTTCGGTCCGATTTACGAAAATCGAATTTTCATCAGATGACGACGTTTTGAGGTCCTAGGAAGCTATTCTGACTAATTTCAAGATGATGTCCGAGTGTATGTATGTATGTATGTACGTACGTACGTATGTAAATACCTGTATCTTTTCAACGGATGAACCGATTCTGAACTTTAAGGTGTCATTCGACGCGAATTGTCAATATCTTGAAGCCGTGAGAAAATTGAGCTTGGTCGGTAGGGCTCGTTCGGAGACATTCCAAAAATGAAATTTTTTTAAAAATGTTTTTTTTGGATAACTTTTAATGTGCTTGATAGATTAATTTCAAAATGGACTGGGCTCTAGAACTTTATAAGCCACGCCGAATGCCACCTCAACCATCAAAATCGGTTCGTTCGTTCAAGAGAAACCGTTGTCGAAAGAATTAAAAAAAAAAAATTTTTTTTGTTTTCTGAAATATCTCAAAAACGACTCGATAAATCGAATTCAAAATTTGATCAGCTTCAGAACTTGATAAAATGCGTTGATTGCCACCTCAACCATAAAAATCAGTTAATTCGTTCGCGAGATATCCTCGGAGAAGGAAATGCTAAAAAACGGTTTTTTCGAAAAGAATGTCATACAAACGTATTTTCGAGCTCGAAGAGCTCGAAAATGTATTCACAATAATGTTTTCGAGGATCTTGTGCTCGAAAATAGCGGGAAGTTTTGGGGCTGGCCCGCAGGGTCAACTGACAGACCGATTTTTTTTTCAAAATTTGTGTTTTTAAATGTAGTTTTCAGAAAAAAATACAAAAAATTTTTCGGAAGTCACGATATTTGAAATATTTCAGTTTTTTCAATAAAACCGTCATTTTTTCCGAAACCTTCGATTTTCAATTTTTTTGTGTCAAAAAAACTTCAACCAAGACAGTATTTAACCCCGCTATTCCCATTTTGTGTCGACTTTCCTTTATATTTTTTTTTTCGATTGAAAATAAAAAACTTTCTAAATTTGGCTTATTTTTTATAACTTTGCGCTGAAGTTTTTGTGGATTGTTTTTAAAAGCTCAAAAGTCGAATAAGGTTGGACAAAAACAACCGCAACGTGTATTAGGGGCAAGGATTGATTTTTTCTGAAAAAAATTCTCAATTTTTAAATATAGTGAAACCTAAACCTACAATTAATCTTCTCAATAAGACAATTTATAGATAAACTGAGAAAAATATTGATAGCCCGAACTGAGAATCGAACCTAGACCATGTCGGTATTGCGCCGAGTGCTCTACAGTTAAGGTATCCGGTACTATACTATATTCCGTTCAATTTGATCTAAAACTGTCTATGAGGCTATCCATATTTTTCTCAGTTTATCTATAAATTGTCTCACTGATCTCTATACTAACTGGATAGCTGATACATATGGAAAAATTTCGAAAAAAAAGGCCTTGCCTGGAGCGAAACCAGCGCCGCAAAATAGTTGTCAGGGAACTAATATGAATATAAGAGCGCAGGCGTTAAATAAAAAAGGACACACATAGAGGAACTTAAATTACGAGAATGTTACTTCGAAGTGTGGAAAGTTATTTTACTAGAGTAATTATCGGCTAAAGTAAATAAAAATAATTGTTGAAAGAGTAGCAAATGTAATTAGCATATTATATATTAGTAAATTGTATAGTATATTATATAGTACTAATAGAGTAGTAAATTAAATTAATTCAGCTTATGTTGAGAAAATAATTATAACATATAATCCCGACTAGAATTTCTCCCTGATTTGCTTGAAGTACCATAAGGACCTTATCGGTTTAATATAAGGTTTGCCTTATTAGGGCAAACCTGACAAGTTCATTGTCAGGACCTCATCAGGATATCCTTATTCAAAAAAAAGTTATTTGCCATCGGGTCAACCCGACAAGTTTCTGATCAGGACCTTATCTGGATATCCTTATTCAAAAAAAAATTATCTCATCTCTTTAAATATTTCATTTACAGGCTAAAAATTTAAAACAGTACCAAAGAATATTATATAAAAACCACGCCAATCATTGTAGCACAGATTTTTTACTTTTTCATCAGTTATTTTTTGACATCATAATGAATATTATATTTACACTTTTAAGATCACTTGTGTATGTTAGCCCAGTGGATAGCATCGAGGACTTTGAATCGAAAGAACGCAGGTTCGAGCCCAGCAGTTATCGGGATTTTTTCATCAATAAAAAATATGTTTATTTCCTTTAATTAATGCTCTCAATACAATAGATAACATTCTCGATCGAATTAAAATTATCTTTTTTTTTTTGCAATTTAGTATTTTTTTGAAAATAATTACTAATAAGGTAATCCTGATAAGGATTTGATAAGGATATCCTGGTAAGGACCTGATAAGGCAATCCCGATAAGGACCTCATGGGTCTTGAGCGTTACATCCATATCAGGATCTTCGTCAGGATACCCTGATCGGGACCTTATTTGAAATAAGGTTAACCCGATAAGGATCTCGTCAGGCCCTTATGAAAAATTCTAAGCGGGTAAAGAGCAAACTTTTTTACATAATTTCTATCTTAAATATCACAATGATAATATTTCCAGATATACAAATTAATTGTTTAGAAATGATCAATTGAGCGAAAATAAATTGATATTTATTGTGAAATTTATAGATTTTTGTAATAATAATGTTAGACTAATGTTGAATAGTAATAAATTTTTTATGAATAATGCTTAATGATGATCAAAATAGTTAATTTGTACCGTTTAGTGGAAAAAATTGAGTTAAGAACAAAAAACTTTAGATTTTAATTTTTTCTTCGATTTTAATCGTTAATAACTTTTGAAGAAGTGAATTTAGGCTAAAATATTAAGAGACCTTTTTTGTAGAGCATTTAATTTCTTTCAAAAATTTTCCATGCTTTTTTTGAGATATTTTATTTACTGATTCGGCAGTTATAAAATTCAATAGTAAAAATGTTAAATCGAAAAAATATATCAATTTATTAAGCTTAATTGATCGGAAACGGCTTGTTTGACAAAAATTTTCAATCAGACCTTTTTTGCAGGGAATTTAATTTTACTTAAAAATAAGTGAAAATACATTTTAATTACTCCAATGTTTTAGTAGTTCTGACGTAAAAGGTTTCTTATCATTTTTTGATGAATTTGATTTTTAGAGAGTTATTCAAGGTCAAATTTGGATTCATGATAAATTTAAGTATTATTTGACTTTTTCGACGAAATTATCAGACTTATCTTAAAATGTTATAGCTTTTTTTTTTAGATCGTTTTATTTCCTACAAATTATCTCGTATAAAGTTTTTCAAATTCTTAAAAGTTCTTTAGTTATTCGAGTTCCAAAGTAAGTAAATAAAATGGACCAGAATAAGATTTTTTCGAACAAATTAAAATGTAAATGCAAATAACTAAAGAACTTTCAAAAATTTGAAAAACTTTATAAGAAATAATTTGTAGAAAATAAAACAATCTACAAAAAAAAAAGCTACAACATTTTAAGATAAGCCTGATAATTTCGTCGAAAAAGTCAATAATAAATTTATCACGAATCCAAATTTGACCTTGGATAACTCTCTAAAAATCAAACTTATCGAAAAATGATAAGAAACCTTTATTGTAGAGCATTCAATTTCCTACAAAATTATGTATTGGTCTGTCAGATATAATGGTCTACTGATAAGTTATTATTATATCATTTTAAAATTCTTAAGTTTGAAAAAAATTTTTCCCACGTTATTTAAATGGAAAATCGAAAATGGCGATGCGGCAGTTGTTAATATTATTATTAAGAGCTCAAACTTTGACACCATTTTTTTTTTGTCATCTCGAACATTATTTTCGATATCATTTTTGAAAATAAAAATAGTCAATTTTTTTGAATCAGTCTAATATATATATATATATGTATAGGGGAGGGTGGGGCAAAGTTGGCCCCGTAAGCTAGAAATGGGATTATCTTTACTTTTTTTTACTCGTTACACTACTCTATAGGCCCTTGTTTGTTATTCAACATTGATAAGCTGTGTCCATTAAAATTGAAGAATCGAAAATTAGGGGCAAAGTGGGCCTCCATCTTAAAAAATTGTGTGAGACAAATTTATTGCTCGTTTTACTTTTTTTAAATTCTTCACTTTGAAAATGTTATGAATAAGCTGTGTTCATAATAAATTACGAATTTTACAATATGGGGCAAAGTGGGCAAAAATGGGTAAGCCATAAATAAGCTAATAAGTAATAAATGAATAGTCGTAAAAAAGTAAAGGTGACTTATTATGAGCCTCGTTCATAAAAAATTTCAGGGTGCTCACTTTGCTCTCAAATTTTAGGGGGGCCCACTTTGTCCAAAAATTTTGGAGGCTTTCCAAATCTTAGGGGGGCCTACTTTGCCCCAAGGGGCCCACTTTGCCCCACCCTCCCCTATATATCGAAAAAAACAAAACTTGATAAATTTATTGAGAAATGCTAAAATTACTAAAATAAATAATTACCCGAGTCGAAATATGAAGTGTGATTCCAACGTCTCGAGCGTTACAAACGTAACTTCAATGTCTTGGACGTTGCAAATGTAAAGTTGGATTTACACTTGAAACGCTTGAGACGTTGGAATCACACTTCATATTTCGACTCGGGTAACTATTCGCAATGTAATTAAATGAAATCAAAATAACGATCGAAATAACTATCAAAAAATGATAAGAAATCTTTTACGTCAGAACTGCTAAAACATTGGAGTAATAAAAATGCATTTTCACTTATTCTTAAGTAAAATTAAATTCCCTGCAAAAAAGGTCTGATTGAAAATTTTCGTCAAACAAGCCGTTTCCGATCAATTAAGCTTAATAAATTGATATATTTTTTCGATTTAACATTTTTACTATTGAATTTTGTAACTGACGAATCAGTAAATATCTCAAAAAAAGCATGGAAAACTTTTGAAAGAAATTAAATGCTCTACAAAAAAGGTCTCTTAATATTTTAGCCTAAATTCACTTCTTCAAAAGTTATTAACGCTTAAAATCGAAGAAAAAATTAAAATCTAAAGTTTTTTGTTCTTAACTCAATTTTGTCCACTAAACGGTACAAATTAGCTGTTTTGATCATCATGAAGCATTATTCATAAAAAATTTTTTACTATTTAACATTATTCTAACATTATTATGACAAAAATCTATAAATTTCACAATAAATATCAATTTATTTTCGCTCAATTGATCATTTCTAAACAATTAATTTGTATGTCTGGAAATATTATCATTGTGATATTTAACGATAGAAATTATATAAAAAAGTTTGCTCTTTATATGTTATAATTATTTTCTCAACATAAGCTGAATTAATTTAATTTACTACTCTATTAGTACTATGTAATATACTATACAATTTGCTAATATATAATATCCTAATTACATTTGCTACTCTTTTAACAATTATTTTTATTTACTTTAGCCGATAATTACTCTAGTAAAATAACTTTCCACACTTCGAAGTAACATTCTCGTAATTTAAGTTCCTCTATGTGTGTCCTTTTTTATTTAACGCCTGCGCTCTTATATTCATATTAGTTCCCTGACAACTATTTTGCGGCGCTGGTTTCGTTCCAGGCAAGGCCTTTTTTTTCGAAATTTTTCCATATGTATCAGCTATCCAGTTAGTATAGAGATCAGTGGCGTTACTGTAGGCACAGATCGGTGACAATGGCGGACTATAGAATCAGCTGACCAGTTAGTAAAGAGATCAGTGGTGTTTACAATCTATTTTTGGAAAGAATTCGAAATCAAATGCGTTTTTAAACTACCCGGGTCAAAAATAAAACTTGATTCAGGCTCGCTTCACCTGATTATCTTTTGAAGTTATCGATTTGCCGACGATTTTTCGATAAGATCTCGACTTTTTCGACTTAAATTAAATTTTTTTCAACTTTTTAAACTTTTTTCATCTTAGTTTCAACTTATTTCAACTTATTCGGATTTTTTAATCTTAGTTTGAACTTATTCGTCTTTACTTCGAGCACGATAGTCATTCACGTTACTTTTGACTTGCTGAATCAAGTCGAAAAAAAGCTATTTAA
This sequence comes from Microplitis mediator, assembly GCF_029852145.1. NCBI lineage: Eukaryota > Metazoa > Arthropoda > Insecta > Hymenoptera > Braconidae > Microplitis > Microplitis mediator. The sequence goes on from NC_079971.1 coordinate 10,828,324, forward strand.
TCGCCTTACTTTCGCTTTAATATATGAAAATTATTTCACCTTAGTTTTGACTTTTTCGCCTTATAATTTAAGTCGAATAAGTCTAAATCAAGTCAGTTTCGACTTGGTTAGCACTTTTTTGCCTTATAATTAAGTCGAATAAGTCTAAACCAAGTTAATTTCGACTTGATTTCAACTCTTCCGTCTCAAATCGTAACTAAGTAAGCCAGTTAAATGTTAACTGAGGCGAAAAATAAATGTATTTCACATTTCCGTAAAAAAAAAAAAAAACGAGTTTGTCTTGTGAAAAACGGCTTTAAATTTCGACTTGGTAAAACAAGTCTAAATCAAGTTTTAGTTTTGACCCAGGTAATTTGGATGAATATTTCAGGGTATTTTATACATTTTGTAGATTTATGTATTAATCGTTTTCTTTAATAAATTACTGATCGTATTTTAATTATTAAATCAAAATAATCATCAATTGAAATGAAAATGATAGCTTACTTGCATACATTTGTGGTAGTCTAATGATTTAATATAATAAAATATGCATATTATGTCAGTCTTTTAACCCTAGCGGTTTTGGTGCCACCGTGAGAACTCGGAAAAAACTCGACAGAAACTCGGTGTTTCGAGGGTGTTTCGACAGTGTTTTCGCGGTAGAAACGTGGCGTTTCGTGTGCAATTACGACACGGAGTTTATACGTAGTTTTCACCGTGTTTTTGAAGAGTTTTGCCAGTTTTCTCTTGGAGTATTGTTGGTGTTTTCTTGGAGTTTCGTCGGTGTTATCACGGACTTTTCTTAGTGTTTTATCGGAGTTCTTTGGGTGTTTCCTTGTAGTTTAGTCAGAGTTTCCACAGATTCTAGCTCTTTTAGCGCCACCGTAGAAATTCGAAAAAAATTCGAGCGAAACTCGGTGTTTCGAGGGAGTTTTGACGGTTTTTTCATGGCAGAAACGCGTCATTTTTGGATACAGTTACGACACGGAGTTTTGTTAGTGTTTTTACTGACTTTCGTTGGTTTTCTCTCAGAGTTTTATTGGTGTTCTCTTGGAGTTTCGTCGGTATTATCACGCAGTTTTCTTGGTATTTTGAAGGAGTTTTTAATGTGTTTCTTTGTAGTTTAGTCAAAGTTTTTATGGATTCTCGCGCTTTTAGCGCCATCGTAAGAATTCGGAAAAGACTCGATTGAAGCTGGTTGCACCAAGGGAGTTTTGACGGCATTTTTATGGTAGACACGCAGTATTTTTGTGTACAGTTACGACACAGAGTTTTGTTGGTGTCCTTGCTGAGTTTTTTGGGTGTTCTTTTGGAGTTTCATGGGTGTTTTCGCGGATTCGTCTTTAGGCTTGCTCGGAATTTCTATGGTGGTTTTTTATGGTTTTTGCGGAGTATATTGAGGGTTCTTTCGTCGATTTAGAAGTGGTAACTTAGAGTTTGTGTGGCGTATTTATGACATTTTGAAATAAAAAACATGAAAATTTACACCATCGGTGGTGTGAACGTTCTAATTCACACAGTCTAAAAGTTAACACTGTGCGTCATGTGACTTTCACACCGGCAGTGTTGAAAATTTTAACACCAAATCATTCACGCCACACCGTGGACTTCAAATTTTTTACATTCCCGATGAAAAAAGATTTTGTCTAATCATATATGATTATATATGTTCATATATATGATCATATATGATTATATATAATCATATATGAAGTTATATATAATCATGCATGATTATATATGGGGTCATATATAATTATATATGACCCCATACATAATTAGATCTGATCATACCTGGCTGTTATAAGCCCATATATAAGTCTATATATGATCAGATCTGATTATATATAAGTCTATATATAATTAGATCTGATCAGATCTGATTATATATGAGTCTATGTATAATTAGATATGATCATACCTGGCTGTTATGACCCTATATATAATCATACATAAGTCTATATATGATCAGATCTATTTATATATAAGTCTATATATAGTTAGATCTGATCATACCTGGCTGTTATGACCCCATATATAATCATATACAAGTCTATATATGATCAGGTCTGATCATCTATAAGTCTATAGATAATTAGATATAATCATACCTAGCTGTTATAACCCCATATATGATCATATATAAGTCTGTACATGATTAGATCTGATCAGACATGATTGATACAAACCTATATATAATTAGATATAGCCCTATATATAATTAGATCTGATCAGACGTGATATAAACCTATATGTAGTTATATATGTCTATGTATGATTGAATCTGATCAGATTTCATTGATATGAAACCTATAAATATTTAAATATATATATATATAGATATATATATATATATATATAAATATATATAACCTGATTAAAAGGAACGATTCGAAACGATTTGCAATGTTAAATGCTTATAAGAAGGGCGATTCAAAAGTATTCAAAGTATTCAAGAGCATTAAAAAGTATTTAAAATTTTTTTTTTCTACTCGTTTCAATCGTTTCTTTTAAAAAGGGTATATATATATATATATATATATATATATATATATATATATATATATGTAGCGTTGCTACTAGGTGACGCAATCGATAAAATTCGACAGTTTCCGTCTAACATCGATTATTTCATTTTATCCATCTCTACCACATTGGTGGGGACAATTAGCAATAGACCGTGGGATTGTACACACGCATCCAGGCTTCTTACTTTAGTGTATACTTACAATCACTGTGTTATTTTCCGTTTATTTAAATAAAACATTTGTTTAAATTAATTAGTTGGTTTTAATAATTTATATTATCACCTCAACCACTAAATTGGTGACCCCGACGTGATCTCTTTTTGAGGGAAGCGTCGAACACATGCATTACACAGTGCAAAAATTTCGCGAGTTCTCGTGTTGTTTTCCCGCGAATATTTGTGTCGCGTTGCCGTTTAATCGGCGAGATCGTGATTTTTGAATTCACAGTTATTTTTGTGTGAATTTGTTTTGAATTAATTAGTGTAGTGATTTTTGTTATCATTGTGCAGTTTTTTTTATTCTTTTATCACCGCTGGTGCATTGCTGGGCATCTTATGGACGTTATGCCGCATCAGTGTTGATTCGAGGGACCTTTAGTGCGAATCGAATAGTGGTAAAAGTTTTCGCGAGCTGTGATAAAAAAATTGTAATTAATTTTTCGTGCAGTGTCGCGTATAATTTTCTTTCTGTTGCCGGAAATACCATCGAGGATTAGGCCGATTTGCCGGCTGTACATTCCTGAGCCGTGCGTCATCGATAATCTTCGGTAGCACAATACCCAATTAAAGACATTTTCAGTAGGTGATGTCAGACTCGAAAACCGACGGCGACGAGAAAATAAAATCCGAGTCATCTGACGAAGACACATTTAAATCTAATTTATCGGGATCATCGTCGTTTACGTCAGTTAAATTAAATATGGCCGTGAACATCAAAGCACCCCAGTTCAGTACGGAGAATCCGAAACTGTGGTTTGCGCAGGTTGAGGCGCAGTTTGCAACATATCAGGTAGTAACAGAACGCGCCAAATTTGACCTGGTGATACCGCTGCTTGAAACCCGCATCGCTGCTAAAGTACAAGAAACCATCATCAACCCTCCAGCAAACACGCCGTACAGCGATTTAAAAGCCGCTTTAATAAAATGCTTCACGAGATCCGAAGAAGCACGGATTACTCAGCTCCTCGACAGAGAGAGACTTGGCGATCGGACACCGTCGCAACATTTACGACATCTGCGTACACTGGTACCCGGCATCGATGACGCCATCATCAAAGCACGTTGGTTTTCGCATATGCCAAATGAGATTCAAGTTTGTCTTGAAGCTATCAGCGACTCAACGCTTGACAAGCTCGCCGAGTCAGCTGACCGTATGGTTGAGCGGATATCGCTCAAACCTCAAGTTGCCGCTGCTACAGCAAATCAACCATCAACCGCCGAGCCCGGCGAAATTGCCGCGCTGCGCAGAGAAATTGCGCAATTGACGAATCGAGTAAAAAACTTGACAGTGAAACGTGGTCGATCGAGATCTCGCAGTCAATCACGATCACGTGTACCGAAGAAGTTTGACTTCTGTTGGTACCATTACAAGCACGGTAAAAATGCCCGATCGTGCATTCCCGGCTGCAAATGGCAGGGAAACTTAAACGAGAATCAGTAGAGGCGGCTAATGATTCTCAATCGATTTCTCGCTGCCTGTTTATCCGAGACCGAACTACAGGAACGGAATATCTTGTCGATTCCGGCTCCGATTTGTCCGTCTTTCCGCGTGGCTGGCTGAAATCAATCAGTACACCAATAGGTTATCAATTGTATGCCGCAAACGGCTCGATAATTCAAACCTATGGTCTAAAATCTATAACATTAAACCTTGGACTTCGCCGTGATTTTTCATGGAATTTTATAATCGCTGACGTCACTAAACCGATCATAGGTGCAGACTTCCTAAGTCATTATGACTTACTAGTCGACCTAAAACGAAAATGCCTTCGTGATGGCATCACCGGTTTATTGACACCCGGAAATTCTCACACGACATCGGCAGAAACAAATATTAAAGCAGTCGATGGCAATTCTGCATATATGGAATTATTAAGAGAATTTTCCGATATTACACGACCTGACGCTACTCAGCGTCAAACTAAAAAACATTCAACTGTTCATCATATACGAACGTCACCTGGCCCACCAGTTTCGTGCAAAGCAAGACGTCTGGCTCCAGATAAGTTGAAAATCGCACAAGCAGAGTTCCGTAAAATGATAGAGGAAGGTATTTGCAGACCATCCAACAGCGCCTGGGCTTCACCACTTCACTTAGCGCAGAAGAAGTCCGGAGAATGGAGGCCTTGCGGTGATTACCGTCCACTCAACGATCGAACCTTAATCGATAAATACTCGTTACGTTATCTTGACGACTTTGCCGCACTTTTGCACGGTAAAAGTATATTTTCAGTCGTCGATTTTGCAAAGGCATTTTTGCAAATACCCGTCGCCCCGGAGGACGTGCCGAAAACGGCGATCATCACACGGTTCGGGTTATTCGAGTTCAAATTTATGACGTTTGGGCTTAAAAACGCAGCTCAAACGTTTCAACGATTCATTGATGAGGTCACTCGTGACCTTGAATTCGTCTTTCCTTATGTTGACGATATTTTAATCGCATCCAACGACGAAAAGCAGCACATGGAGCACCTAAAAACATTATTCGAGCGTCTTCGTGAATACGGACTGGTAATTAACGTACCAAAATGCCAGTTTGGTCTACCGGAAGTAAAATTTCTCGGCCACGTCATCACCAAAAATGGAATCAAGCCGTTACCGGAGAAAGTAGAGGCTATTGCCAATTTTGAGCCTCCTACCACCGTAAAAGCTCTTCGTCGATTTCTCGGCACAGTGAATTTCTACAGAAAGTTCATCAAGAACGCTGCAGAAATTCTAGCACCGCTTAATAAAATTTTGGAAGGACCCAAAGTCAAAGGCTCTCATCCAGTCAACTGGACAACAGAACTCCAAGAGTCTTTTAAGTCAGCTAAACGAGCTCTCGCGGATGCTACATTGTTGGTTCACCCTAAAATCGATGCTGACTGGGCAATATTCACCGACGCATCCGAAATCGGCATTGGAGCCGTATTGCAACAAAAAGTGGATAACAACTGGCAACCACTGGCATTTTTCAGTCGAAAAGTTCCCCCGTCGATACAAAAATTGTCGACGTACGACCGCGAGTTAAACGCCATCTACGAGGCGGTTAAATACTTTCGGCACATATTCGAAGGCAGGCATGTTACGATCTACACTGATCACAAGCCGCTTCAGCATGCTTACAAACAGCGCACCGAAAGAGCATCGCCTTGGCAATTTCGTCGACTTGATTTCATCGGTCAATTCACCACCGATATTCGACATGTGTCGGGCAACGACAATATTGTCGCTGACACACTGTCACGAGTCGAAGCAGTGTCTACTGCCATTACATCGGAAGAACTCGCCGATGCTCAGAAGCAAGATCTCGAGCTTCAACAACTGTTGCAACAGACAACCGCGTTGCAGCTTCGACGAATCAATTTCGACAACGGTTTAGCATTGTACTGCGACATTGCGTCAGGTACAGTGCGACCTTACGTTCCAGAGCCGCTGAGAAAGAAGGTGTTTAATTCACTGCACTCGCTAGCTCATCCCGGAATTAAAGGATCACTTAAACTTGTCTCCAAACGATACGTCTGGCCGTCGATTAATAAAGATTGTCGTGAATGGGCGAAATCTTGCATCGATTGCCAGAAGAATAAAATTCAGAGACACGTGTCATCGCCGATCGCCAGTTTTGAACCTCCAACTGAACGATTCGAGCACATACACATCGATCTAGTGTCTTTAAAAACATCAAGAGGCTTTAATCAGTGCTTAACGATCATCGACCGATTCACGAGATTTCCTGAGGCTGTCCCGTTATCCAATGGAACCGCAGAGGCGATAGCACATGCACTATCGCTGCACTGGATTTCACGCCACGGAGTACCGAAACGCATAACTTCGGACCAAGGTCCACAACTCGAATCGTCGTTATTCCAATCGTTGATGAAAATGTACGGAATAAAACACCTACATACTACGCCGTATCATCCGCAAGCTAACGGTCTAGTCGAACGTTTACATCGTCAATTAAAGTCAGCACTCTTGTGTCATCAAGAGTCATGGTATGACGCATTACCAGCCGTTTTGCTCGGCTTACGCGCTGCTTGGAAAGACGACATACAGACGACACCGGCTGAATTAGTATACGGTGAGCCAATTCGTTTACCTGGCGAGTTACTCACTCCCAGTAACAAAACTACACCTCACGATATCATTAACACATTAAAACGTCATTTTAATTCATTGGCACCGGCCGAAATGTCGCGTCACGGCAAGCATTCTGTTTTCTGTTTCAGGAACCTTAGTACTTGCAGCCACGTACTGGTACGGAATGACTAGATTGGACCATCTTTCTGGCCGCCGTACGAGGGTCCATATCGTGTAATAACCCGACACGATAAATACTTCATCGTTGATTTTCGTGGACGACAAATCGCCATTTCTGTGGACAGATTAAAGCCGGTCTACGAGGCAAATTCAGTCGACACGACGACGATGATAACAAACTCCCAGCCGATTAACACAGCAACCGAGACCGTAAAACGCCGAGTCCGGTTTAATATTTAAAAATTTACACGATTTAATTTTGCACGCCTCGGAAGCGAAGCGGAGAGGTTGTGCTTTATAACCCACCTGTCAAGGTCACACGATTTTCACTCATTAAAGTGCATACATTTTTTTTCTATTACTCTTACACATTATGAAAAACACATCAATATAAAGCTGAAACACTAATGAATAATCCTGATACTTTTTTTAATTTATCTAATATGTATTAATATAACAAAAAGTTCATTAAAAAAAATTTATCGTAGACGTCCATTAGTCTGTGGTTAAAAAAAACGGCGTGGTACGGATATCTCGAGAACGACTTGACGAAACTACTTAATTTTTTTTTCAAAATTTTCAGAAATAAGCAAAGAAGGTTCCTTCCGAAAATCACTACTGTAGGCCTTCTCGTTTTTTTAAAAATAAATCATTACGGTTAAAACCGGCAATCTTACATGTAAACAAACACACACTGCCACCATTTTTCATTAGGAATGTTCTCCTTATTTATTTTTTTTTTACTTTTATTACCGTATATTTACCATGAAAATTTCTATGGGAAAAGAGCGGGATATTCAATTTTATTCGAAATTTAACTTTTAAAAAAAAAAATAACATGAGCGTTCGAGGCGTGCACTTTTGGATTTTCCAAATTTTTTTTTTTTTTATATAAAAGTTTTTTTTTTTTTCTACAAAGTAATAATCCACCACTTTATCATACTCATTCATTTAATTATTTATTTATTCATGCCATTTGTAAATATTCCATTACTTTAATGTATCGTGTATTAAAATTAAAAAAAAAAAAAAAAAAAAAAAAAAGGGAGTTCTGTAGCGTTGCTACTAGGTGATGCGATCGATAAAATTCGACAGTTTCCGTCGAACATCGATTATTTTATTTTATCCATCGCTACCACATTGGTGGGGACAATTAGTAATAGACCGTGGGATTGTACACACGCATCCAGGCTTCTTACTTTACTGTATACTTACAATCACTGTGTTATTTTCCGTTTATTTAAATAAAACATTTGTTTAAATTAATTAGTTGGTTTTAATAATTTATATTATCACCTCAACCACTAAATATATATATATATTAAATAATATGACAATTTTTTAATATAAATAGTATTAAATTTTTATTCTGTCAACTATCAATCAAACTTAAATCCCCAATACTTAAAAAATGTTCAAAGGTTACGGCAGCAATTTAAAAGTATAAAGTATCAATTTGATTATTTGAGTTGAGTAATGCCATAAACGTTTCTTAATTGTAAGTGTATAACAGACTAGAGGATCAGACTACAAACCATCGATAACCAAAGTTAAGCAGCATCGGCGTTGGACATTAATTGGATGGGTGACCTCGTAGTAAAATAATTCTCGATGGTTAATAATTTTTTTTTTTTTTTTTTTTATTTAATTTTAACCGACATTGATATTGATAAAGACAATAAATCCTAATTAAACTTCTTAATTAATAATTTACAGATATTCTAAATGAGATTCTAAAAATGACTATATTCGTTCATGCATGATTATATATAATCATATATGATCATGTATAAACAGATCAAGTTATGTATGATCAGACCTGGCCAATTTTTGGATCTGATCATATATAGACAATTATGCATGATCATATATGATTAGACAAAATCTTTTATGACAGAGTGATTAGCTTGCCAAGTCTGGTCGCACCAAAGTATTATGGTCGAATATTAGGGCGCCACTGGAAGATGGACTCGGCCTTCCAGAACCGGATGTTAATGTAATTTTATTAGATGCTCAGGGTCGTTCGTAAATTTTATAATTTTGTGAGAGAGGAGAGGAATGATGAACAGGCTGAAATAAATTTTATTTAAGACTTTGGTTCCAATTTTAATTATTATAAGCACCTTGCTTATTATTTATTTAACCCTTAATGACAATTAATATTCTTATGACAAACTGTGCTTATGATAAACTAAACTTATGACAAACTAAACGCGTCCCCTGGACGTTTCCACACTCCCATACACACACGTATTTTAGGCGTCTTCCGGACGTAACACACACACACACTCTCTTTAAAAAACCGTCCACCGGACGTTAAACCTTTAACCTTAATACACTTTGATTAAAAAACCGTCCACCGGACGTTAAACCTTATTTTCCTTAATTTCTACTTTAAAAAAAACCGTCCACAGGACGTTAACCCGCATTTTCTTAATTAGTGTCCACCGGACATACCCTAAACCTAACTTATAATTTTGTCCACCGGACTTACATCACAAACACAATTTCTTTCAATTAACATTACTTGATTCTACTTAAAACTCTATTTTCTTTTGTACTTTTTATATCATCACAATCTTTTCACCCAAAACTTCATGACTCTAATTCAACTAAAATTCCAATATAAAATTTCCGCATTAACTCATTCCGATTACAATTTATCACTTCCTTAATTTCAATTAACTCACTGATTTTACACGTATTAATTAATTAATTTGTTGTTTAGATTAAGTATTAATTAATTAATTTTTCATAATAATTTTACCAGTAATTTTATACATTAATTTACTTCACAATAAAATAATCCGTTTCTTTCCATTTTACTCAATAACAATATATCACAACTCTAGCGTCCTTTTTACGACTTCATTTTATTTAGATATTTTAATTAATTAACTTAAAATTAATTTATAATTAAATCGTGACTAGAATTACGTTATGAATTGACTAGAAATTCAGCCATTGAGTTGGCGTTACTCGGTCTTGAATCTTACTGACGGATTCGAGTAAATTAAAGTTTATTTATGATTTAATTCAGCCACTGGAATAAATTCCGGCCTCAATTAATTTATTGACGTGATCGAATAATTTATTTAGTTAGTTATTTACGCGGGAAAATTATTTTATTCCAGCCAAAGGCCTCGGATAAAATAAATTCAGAGTTATAGACACAATGGCGAATAAGAGCGGCGTGACACAACTTTTGAAAAGACGAGACGTGTGGTTGTAATGGCCAACGGCCTACAACTTCCAATTTATATACGCGAGGACCAACGGAAAGATATTAATTAAATTAATTATAATTAATTCTGCCATTGGAATATAAATTCCGGCCTTAATTAATTATAATTTTACCTTGATGAATTTTTCACAGCAGCAACCAGATGAGACTTGTAGCTGATGTCCGGCTATTTCTCCAACTGTCGTCCAAATTTCCTTACAGGTAAATCGGCTCTTCTGGTTCTCGATTGTCCAGTTTGTTCTCGCTCCAGATTGTTAAGGTCCTCGTCTTGCCTCGTATAAAATGGTGTAGATGATGCGTCCAATCACTCTAGTCGTTCACCAACTCTCACTTAGGCGTCCATCGCCTTCGGTCGTCCGATTGACTCTCTTTGGGTGTCCAACGAACTCTCTCGATTTTTGGCACGGCACTCCCTTATAACTCTTCGATTCACCCCCGGAAAACTCATCCCTACTAAATTAATTAGCAAAAGAGAGGGGCGGATGTTCGGGTCTCACTGATTAGCGACACCCGGTGACATGTCGAATCACTCAATTTAATAAACCGAGTTATAATTAGGACCCATTATCGACCGTGGACAAATCCAATTTTAGATCTTAATAAATAGCCATTGGAATCTATTTTACCCTGTTACACTTTTTTCATCGGGTTGTTTAGATGTCAGTAACAATTTCAAAGTTTTAGGTTATACGTTAGAATATAAAAATGATAATTATGATTATAAAATCAATCTAATACGTTGATAAATTTACTAAATTAATATAAATATATAGAAGAGATTAATATAAATAAATTAAATAAATCAATGTCATTTAATTTAAAAAATTCATATAAATTTATTTAAGAAATAATATTTAATAAATTAATATAATCAAATTACAAGTTTCAATTCAATTAATCACTTTTATTATAAAATTAACAATTTTTAATAAAAGTAATGAAATACTTTAAACCTTTTGAATAGTTTAAAATTTTAATGACAGGTACTATTCACTTATAGTTACAATTTAATATTATCACTTATTAATTATCATCACTAATTAATTCACATTATAAAATAAACAATTTATCATAAATGTAATTTTTGTTTTGATCGCCCACAATCGAATTTCCACGATAGTATCGAGTCTTTTATACATTTTTAAATATTAATTTTCACAGAGTTGTTATTTATCGTACTATTTTTCAATCACGATAATAAACTATTTATTACACCACTAATTTAGCATAGTAATAAATTATATATAAACGGATTCATATAAAATTATTTGTATTATATAGTTATTATTATGTTTAATTACACGACACTTTACGTAGCAATTTTTTATCATGAATTTGAGGTTATTTAGTATATTATGTAAATGTAAATATATCTTACCCTATCAGGGTATCACTTCTAAGTCATCGATTATTTTTTAATCAAATGAATTATTTAAGATAAACCAATATGATCAATAATTTAATTCAAAAATAGATTTACGGTTCGGTGCCTTTGATAAATCATTTTTTAAAGCTACGACTTTTGCGTAAACGGGAGAAATATCGCTTGACAAAAATTTTCAAAGGAAAAGAAAAAAAAATTTCTAATAAATTTAAAACATAAAAATTTGGACGTCGGTTGGCCCTGCGGGCCAGCCCAAAAGCTTCTCGCTGTTTTCGAGGTCAAAGAGTTCGAAAATATTAGTGTGAATAAATTTTCGAACTCTTTGAGGAGCTCGAAGATCCTATTGCATGAAATTGTTCTTTGTATGAGCTTTTCAAGCTCTAATAAGATACGTTCTATGCAAAAGTTTGAAAATGTAAGAATCGAAAAATATAATTGAAGAACGGTTTTTAGGTTTTAATTCCCAATTATGTTCAAAAAAATAAATGTATTGAGGCAGAAATCACTGTCAGTGATCAAAATCAAGATTCAAATAAGTTTTGACTCATGTCAGAGCAATAATATATAAAATATCCGAGAAAAATCTACTTTGCAAATTTTTGCATTAGTGTATAATGTCATCTAACCAGTTCTTTAGTTTAAATCATATTATCAACAAAGAAATTGAAGAAACACAGTTCTTAATATTTTTCTTGGATATTTTATATATTGTTACTCTGAAATGAGCCAAAACTTATATAAATCTTGATTTTGATAACTGACAGTGATTTCTGCTTCAACAAATTTATTTCATTGAACATAATCCCGAATATAAATTCAAAACTGCTTCTTCATTAATGATTTTCGATTCTTCAATTTTTAAACTTCAGCATAGAACGTAGCTTGTTAGAGCTCGAAAAGCTTATAAAAAAACAATTGCATGCAATAGGATTTTCGAGCTCCTTGAGCTCAAACGCGACGGGAAGTTTTGGGGCTGGCCCGCAGGGCCAACCGACTCCCAGATTTTTTTGTTGGCAATATGATTTAAGCTGAAGAACAAGTTAGATGACATTACATGATGATCTAAAGAGATATCGTGAAAATTAAAACTTTGTATGGTTTCAGACACATTTTAGTACATTATATTATGATTTATCCGGAAAAAAATAACTTAAAATAGTGTTTTTTTTTTACTTTTCAACGCCGATAGGTTTCGAACTAATGAACCGATTTCGACGTTTGAAGTGGCAATCGGCGCGTTTCATTGAATTCTAGTTCTGATTGAAATTTGAAACCGATCAGATCAGTCGTTTCGAAGATATTTAAAAAAAACCGTTTTTCACCATTTCTTTTTCTAACGATATCGTCCGAACGCATTAACCGAATGAGGTGGTTAAGGCGGTGATCGACGCATTTTATTAAGTTCTAGAGCTGATGAGATTTTGAAGTTGATCGTTCAAGTCGTTTCTGAGAAATAACAAAAAAAACTAAAAAAAAATTTTTTTTTGTTTCGTAATTCACAAATATTTTCGAGTCTACTTGATGAAATGATCTGAAATTTTTGGGAAAGATGATGGCCAACAAGCTCTCTCTATTGCCACCTTAACCGTCCAAATCGGTTTATTAGTTAAAAAGTTATAGACCGTACACACACACACACACACACACACACACACACACACACACACACACACACACACACACACACACACACACACACACACACATGGAAACATTGACCGCTGAGTGGAAATAACCGATTAATTTTTCCCGAACACTACTTCGACTGATTTAATAAATTAAATTTTAGTGAGGAAGGGGCAATATATGGTTTCCATTTAAATAATAAGATAGTGAATACACTTATAACAATTTATTCGCCTATAGTCACCCGGAGTGTGATGCTCAGGACGGGAAGTCAGGACGTATTGATTGAGTGAGATGAGGTCCTTCGGTATCAGAGCTCTGAAATTCGTAGGAGTACCGAAGGGTAGTAGTGGGAGCAAAAAGAAGCCCGAAGATTTGCGAAAGATGACGAAAGAAAATCTTCGGAAAAATAGATATAGAGATAGAAGTAGAGGTAGAGCGCGACAACAAGCGCAAACGATGACGTCAGTGAGCCCCGAAGTCGCTGGCCGGGCGACCGCGGGTCCCTAATCCGTTTGGGTTTATTGCTCGAGAAGAGTAAGTCATAAAAAATAGAAGAAAAAAGTAAAAACGAAAGGTAGACAAGCTAGGGAAAAACCCATGGGTCGGAGGAAAAAAACTCCGGGTTACAATATTTACAAAATGTTTACTACTTAACCCTACTTAAATAGATTTCTTAATAAAAACTAAAAAATACTTTACAACAATATTTCCTACGTCTACTGTTACTATAAAATAAACGCTAAAAATATAACATGTACTTTATGCTAGACTATCTTTTACTGCTTTAAAATATAAATGATTTTAGAAAATAAAATATTAAGAAAAAACTACAATCAATAATTACTAACTAATTAATTATTTACGTGACCGCCACAAAATAATTATTATTTAATTAATTTTATGAGTTTGAAATATAAATTTTGAAATAATAAATATTACATATATTCAGGTATTAGGTAACGTATCATTTAGAGTAGAAGCAAATATTTTTATTATTTAATTATTTAATTATTCAATCGGACTTAAGAAATAGAAAGAGAAGTTTATCTGAAAGAGAAAAAGAAGCATAGCAGATTATGTGAGGAAAAAAAGAGAAAGGAGAGGGAGAAATGAGAGGAGTGGGTAAATAGTGCGAGGACGGAAAGCTAGATTTGGAGGGTCGTTAACGAAGGGAGGATGAAAAGAAAGGGAATCAATGGGAATATAAAAATGGAGGAATGCGACTCGCATTTTACAGGACTGCTGGGAGGGGTAGATGTGAGGAGCAGTAGGGCAAATAAGGATATTTGCTGGAAGGGCGTGTAGGGGTGAGGGCATGGGGGTATGAAAAAACGGTATGCTCAGGGGGTTATCCCCGGTAGTCCGACTCTACCGAGGGCCTCACCTGAGCATTTAACAACAAAAGCAATAATAATAATAATAATAATGCTTTATTCCCAAAAAGTAGGGGTACAATTAGTGGACCCCCGTTCCGCTTACAGCTACAAAACCTTAACCTAATCCTTAAAACTATTACAAAATCCTTACATATCTATTACTTCTACACTGTTTACAACCTTTTACGTACCAAAACCTTCGGCGGGAAAAGAAAAGCCATACCGGCAAAAGAAAGACCGCCTTCTACACACTCACACACATACCTTCATCCATCACACCCATACCAAGACCTCCGTTTCAACTGCACCATCTTTACCCTCCCTCCTACTCCGCTCAGCCCCTCTATTCTCTTTAACCATTCCTACCCCTGTCCCTCCTCCCCCAACACCTCCTTCCTCATCTCCTGCCAGCCCTTTTCCGTCCCGAAACCTGAGCACGCCTCCCACACATGCTCCCAACTTTCCTCACCTCCTTCACAAACAACACACCTCCTCTTATCCCTACTCTCCCAATATCTCCCTCCCCGGAGCTCGCCTCTTAACCTAACCTATCAGGCAGTTTTACAACAATTTATTGTTAATTTGACTTGTAAAGTATTTTTTTACCCTCAAATTGTAGACATTTTCATGTATAAATTTGCTTACCATCTGAAATAGTAAGAATGAACATTACCGACTTGTTTTTTCTAGTAATAAAAGATTACCTCTAAACCGAGAAAAAATTAACCGCAAACTTTTCTTTTCGACTTTTACTGGCAAATTCGGGCAGGAAACTTCAAATGGTAAATTTCATATCAAACAATAGTAAAAAATATAGACTGGAGCTCCGCTGGTGGCGAAAAAATTAATTATTGCTATAGAAAAATTTTATATTATTTACTGAATAATGGCATTTCTTACAACTTTTTATTCTCTGGCAGTGCCCTTTTCACATGAAAAAATTTGTAAAAGGATTAAAAATGGGGGTGCTATAGTATATGCTGGCCTAATTTAATTATTTAAATTAGTTCTCATAACTAAAATGGGTAAAGTTTCATAATTTTATGACGAACAATCAATCATTTTTCTACTGAAAAAGGAATTTTCTAAAAATTTTGTTTTTTTAAAAAGTTTTTAAAAATTGGAGCTAAATACCGTTCGGTCTACGGTATAGAGACACGGCAGGCTCGCGCCATGACACTTCACACATATAAATGTGTAATTTAAGCGAGTACTTGGCGCGAGACACTACCGTGTCTCTTGATGTAAAAATTTCTTTGTCTATAATATTATTAGCAAATTTATTATCATTTTTGCTTTCTTTATAATTTTTTTGCTAAGCAAGCTTTGGTCGCATTAAGATATTTTGCTTTGTACTCGCTTACAACTTGTATCAAATGTTGTTTTTGGTCTTCTCGTGTTGTTGAAATGTTGATATACTCTTGAGTCAACTTGATTACTTTCTCGGCGAAATCATTAATGACTGGTAAATTGTTAACAATTCATAAGCCTAGATAGTCGTTATTGCCCGCCCACGTTTAAACATTTAATTTCTAACAATTTTGATCAACGTTAAATCTTTCAAAAAATTGTAGGAATCCGAATTAACTTACGAATTGTTAGCAACACGAGAAGACCAAAAACAATATTTTATACAAGTTGTAAGTAAGTACAAAACAAAATATCCTAATGCGACCAAAGCTCGCTTAGTAAAAAAATTATAGAGAACGCAAAAATGATAATTAATCTGCTTATAATATTATATACAAAAAAATTTTTACATTTTTACTCTACCACTTTCCATTAATTCATTTTAAAGTTCGTCTGTATGAGGAAAGGTATGTTATTTCTTCTATTTCTCATAAAACAATGTTTGTTTTTCCTTAATTTTATGTTTAGGCCATGAAATCTACATAAATGATCATCGGTACTCTAGTGATGATAATAATTATCTTTTATTTTGACGATTTTATAGCCGAAAAAGGTAAAAATGAAAATAGAATTTAAAATATTATAGAACTGATAACAATTACAAGTTTAACGTTAAATAACATTTGAAGGAGTTATTTTATCGAAAATTCATAAGAAAACATTTTTGTAGAGCGTTCGATTTCCGATTAAAATACGCTTCGATCAAATTTTAACGCTCATTTGTTTCTGAGAAAAAAAATTAAATGTCAAAAGTCTAAAAATTCCATGTTATTTAAATGGGAAATATAAAATGGTTTCGGCAAGGTTTAATGTGAAAATTAAGAGCCTGTTTGTGCTGGATATTTTTTTTTAGGTTATAAAATAAAGATTCAGGAGGCGATTGGTAAATAAAAATCGATTCGGGAAATAACAGACACCCTAAGACAAGCATATATAAACTTTTGAACCAATGATATTTTTGGAACCTACTCGATGAATTATGATAGATTACGGCAAGTTCTTTGAAAATTCCACCATGTGGACGAATGCAAAAGATAGATTTCTATGAAATCGACTAATAATCACCTATCAAAAATTTTCAAAGATATAAACAATGGCATTATCACCATTACACATGGTTTAATTATGTGACTTTGAAACCTTATTAAAAGTGGAACAATTACCGTAAAACAAAGAGTAAAAAAAAGGAAAATATAGCTTTTTTTATCAGCTATCAAGTTCATTTTCCATAATAAGGATAGATATACCCGTTAAAAAAGTTACTTACGAAAAAAACCGAAAATGTAGGATTTTTCGTTATTTTTGAAATTTCAAATGTCTACCATTTCTCAACTAGTTGACCGATTTAACTCATCTTTAAACTTAACCGTGATAATCGTTCATAGAATAAGTGCGCCAAGTTTCATTAAGATCCGTTAAAAATTGTGGCCACTAGTTCATATTCGTTGAATAAATCTAAACAGTCAAGTTACTACAAAATCCCACGGGAATATCGTCTCGATATTGCATTCGAGGAGGCGTGGCAAGTTGCTTGTTACCGTTAAAGTTCTATTCGAAATTGTCTCTTTTCAAATTATATTTTCTTTTCCAAAAATCACCACACGGGAAGTACCACTCCCGTAAACACAAGGAGGCGTGGGTGATTTTTATAATAATTGTTAAGTGATTAACAGCGATTCTCGTCCGAGTGAATTGCTGGAGTCGGGGATTCATACCGAACTCATATGAGCTAAAGACTCAACAAATTCAAAGTGCGAATCTATAAGTTAAGTTAATAGTTAAGTGTAAATCCCAGAGATTTAAGTGAAAGAAAAGAACCTTAGTGTTAAGAACAATTTAACATCTTGTGAACTGAGTACGGCGAGCCCATAGGGAAATATTTCAATAAACATCTATCATTGGGAAACCTAAATATTAGATTACTTCTAATATTAAGAACCGCATCCCTTCTTCCTGAGCCAATTCATCTTTCGACCAGGGACCAACAGAAGCCGTACCCAGGAGTTGCAGTCCAAAGGCTACAAAGACCAACTTACAAGTGAGCAGCGAACAACGAAAGGTAGGTGAAAATTACCAATTTCTCTAACATATAAAATCCAAATTCTGCATCGAATAAACAGAGAGGCCCCTGCGGGGTTCATCGTTCGAGTTCTCACAATAAAAATAAAACCTAGAGCTAATCCTCTAGGAAAATCACCCTGTTTGCCCGGTGCCTCCCATTTGAGGCCCACGCTACCATTTACAATAATTAATTAAATCCGGACATAACAGGTTATTTTATTTCGAAAAATTTCTTTTTCCCTCTCTGGAAAAAAAAAAAAAAACGAAAGAAATGGAGGGAAGGATGATTATGATTTTAAAATTGAGAATTAAATGGTTGCAGTGCCACGGTGAGGGCGGGAGAAGGGACTACAGGAAGGATGATAAGGTTGGACAACAGACGGGTATTGTATTCAGAGGATATCGGGGAATGCAGAGTTTTGTCGCATGAGTGGAAAATACTCGGCCAAGTATTAGAAGGATCAATTAGAGGTTCTCGCGTGATTTTTTTATGTTTTAGGCCAAAATATTTTTTATATATATATCACAGATCGAACAATATGATTTCTTTTATTTATTTCGATTTAAAAATAGATTTTTATTATACCAAATTTTATTTTTTTCGATTTTTTGGGAATTTTTGCCATTTATTTAAAATTTTAGAGATGTCTGAGCCATGGATTTTTTTTACCGCTGTAACTGCATCTGCTTTAAATGTCAACTTAACAACCATACGCTTTGGGTAACGGTACTGCCGGCGGAAAAAACATCGAGGAATTTTTTAAAATGATAAATCATTGCAGATTCAACAAAAAAATAATTTTGAAAAAAAAATTTTTGAAAAAAAAAATTTTGAAAAAAAAAAAAAAATTTTCAAAATTTGTTTTTTTTCTATTTTTGTCGATAATCGATCTTTTTGATCGAAGAAATGAAGATTTTTGGTAAAAAAAAACATTTTCAAATCGAAAAAATGAACAAAAACCGAGAAACTACCAATTATGGTGATTTTTGACAAAATCGATAAATTTAAAGCTTCGGGGCACTAAGAAAGAAAAATCGCAGCGATTTGAAATTTTCAGGTTTTTTTCAAGACACTTTGAGGTCGAAAAAAAGACGAAGATATCCTTTGTTCATCCATTATATCCAAAGTTATAGCAAGATTTCCGAATATCCTTAAATTTGTGATTTTTGACCTGTTTTTTACTAAACAATATCGCTTTAAAAAAATTTTTTCTATCAAATGCCACTAATTTTGCCTCATAGAGAATGTTTTCCAGTGTTTAAAACCCTGCTTCCATTCTCTGTACGACCAATACATCCGGGGTTATTGATATCAAAGCCAAAATGGACTTTTTTGCTTTGATCAATGATAACTCGGCGCCAAATCGTCGTAGAGACTTTTTCAGGCCACCAAATTAAAGGGCATAAAATTTCCTAGAAAAGTCAGACAGTCGGATAATTCAAAAAAATTTATTGTTGCCCATAGAGGTATTAAAAGACCAGCAAAAATTTTGAAAATTTTTTTTTCGTCGGTTTTCTTATGATCACTCTGGAACCGTACATGATAAAAAATTTGGAGATCCAGATCTGAAAACTAGAAACTTGAGGCTACAATTTTCCTTTTTTTAATTTTCTCATACGACCATTTTTCACCGAGTTACAGTATGTTGAAAATCACCTAAAAATTTCGGATTTTCTTTCTATCCCTTAATTTCTGTGACCAGTGTAATTATTTATTTAGCCCTATACAATTTTTTTCATCACAATACTAAGAATTTTTTGCTTTTTTGCAATTTTTTGGGGTTTTTTGGAATTTACTCAGACTTTAAATGGCTAATGTTTTAAGTAAACTTCAGGTTAGTATGTGGAGGACCGAAATACATAAAAATCATGCTTAGTTAGGATTAAAAAAATTAATAAATTTAAAAAACGGTCGATTTTTGTGATTTTTTGAGGTTTTTCAAAGTTTTCTAAAAATCTGAGGGTGTACGGGTTAAACGGACCTCGGATTCAGATTCAGCGGGTCAAAATACATGGGAATAAATCGGTCCCGTCAAAAGTACAGAGAACTTATTTATTTTTGTGTGCCGGTGTTATCAATCGTTATTATTTTTATTTGTATTGTTCTTTCAACAAATATTCTATTTTCCTTAGTATGTAGCGAGTCTCTTCAGGGACTCATAAGCTTATGGTAATATGTATGCATATAATCCGAATGGCATCTTAAGATATATAGTAATCATTTTATTTTTTTTTAGTATTATTTTTTTTTTAACTTCCCGCTAAGAAAATTGATGATTTTCGAAAATTTCAGGAAGTTATTGTTTTCACCCCTGTAAAATGAGCGAGTGCTCTGTGGGATTCTGGTGTAGGTGTGGTTAATTCAATAACTAACAATTAACACAAAAATTACAGATAATAGAATAGATCTTTATTTAACAATATGTACACTGAATAACTGTAAGAAAAATACTTAAGAGCGAATGCAACTACATAGATAAGCGATAGCGAATGCGACAAGTAAAGCGGTTAAAAACGCGTGGTGGTTAGTAAGACTGCCCGATGTAGATTGGGAATTGAGACGGCGTCTTCTTCCTTCGTGACTGCTCGGTGGTGACGTGGCAGCATGGCTGCAGTAACGAATTTTCCCATTGGCTTAAAAGCGCGCCAACAGGAAATAGTTAGCCGCCAATTTCTCTGATTGGCCGGCTGGTAGCGGGTTCTCATGCCACCGTAGCACGGTCATGAGCAAGAAATTGTATGTGTCGGGCCCAAATAGTGAGTGACCCGGCACCATACTGACACTCAAGTCAGTAGCGAGTTCGGCTACTCCCGATCGTAGCGGAAATGCACGAAGCTTTTCAAATTGCCTAAGCTCGTGACTGAACACACCCCTATTTTCAAAAATCGCGATTTCATCAGATGTCGACGTTTTGAGGTCCTAGGAAGCAATTCTGACTATTTACAGAATGACGTGAGTGTGTGTGTGTGTGTGTGTGTGTGTGTGTGTGTGTGTGTGTGTGTGTGTGTGTGTGTGTGTGTGTGTGTGTGTGTGTGTGTGTGTGTGTGTGTGTGTGTGTGTGTGTGTGTGTGTGTGTGTGTGTGTGTGTGTGTGTGTGTGTGTGTGTGTGTGTGTGTGTGTGTGTGTGTGTGTGTGTGTGTGTGTGTGTCTATGTATGTGTGTGACCGGTCTATAACTTTTTAACTAATGAACCGATTTGGATAGTTAAAGCGGCAATCGAATGAGCTTGTTGGCCATCAACTTTTCTGAGAATTTCAGATCATTTGATCGAGTAGACTCGAAAATATTGGTGAATTACGAAAAAAAATTTTTGTTTTTCTAGTTTTTTATTGATTTCTCAGAAACGACTCAAACGATCGACTTCAAAATCTATTCAGCTCTAGAACTCAATAAAACACGTCGATTGCCGCCTCAACCATCAAAATCGGTCAATTCGTTCGTGAGATATCGTGGGAGAAAGAAATGCTAATATCGGTTTTTTTCGAAAACAATGGCACACAAAAGTATTTTCGAGCTCGAAGAGCGAAAATGTATCCACAACAATGTTTCCGAGCCCGAGGAGCTCGAAAACAGCAGGAAGTTTTGGGGCTGGCCCGCAGGGTCAACCGATAGACAGATTTTTTTTATGAGCATGAGATTGAAATAAAAATAACTAGAAAACAATGCGGAATGCGAAAAAACTTTATTGAAAATAACTTTTAGGGAATAAAATTGTCTACAGAAAAGGTCTTATGATATTTTGTAATAGGTCTGATGGTTTCGCCGGAAAAGTTAGAAAATCTTAAAAGTTAACATGAATTCGACTTCAACCTCAAATAACTTTTGAACAAATAGATTCTTTAAAAAATGAGAAAAATTTTGTTTTGTAGAGCATTCAATTCCCTACAAAAATATGCCTGCCAATTATTCCTATGACGCATCGTTAGCTACTTATAAAAATCAGAAGACGTAAAAAAAATTTTTTCCATGTTATTCTTATGGAAAATAGAAAAGTGCGATGAGGAACCTCTTAATGTTAATATTAAGAGCTCTAATTTTTACAGGCGTCTTTTTTTATCTAAATGAAACTTTTGAACCTGTTTGCGAGAAAAAAAAAAAGTTGTTATTTTTTGGATCACCCTAATGTATATATAAATATACATCAAATTGAACGGAATATAGTATAGGGCCGGATAGCTCAACTGGTAGAGCACTCGGCGCGTTACCGAATTGGTCTGGGTTCGATTCCCAGTTCGGGCTATCTATATTTTTCTCGATTTATCTATAAATTGTCTTATTGAGAGGTTTGCATGTTTAGGTTTCCACTATATTTAAATGGTGGAAAAAAAAATTTAGAACACAAAATAAAGTTTCAATTTTTTTTTCTTCGATTTTTTTTTGACATTTTTTGGAAATTTGTTATTTCTTTTGTCATTTCCTTGCATTTGCTGAGTCACCAACGCAAAAATTTGAGAAAAGTCGAAAAAAAAAATTTTTTCATTTTGATTATGATTACACAATTAAAGGAACAAAACTTGCTCCTTTAATTGTTTAGCTAAACTTTGATCGATGATTCCCAAAAAACGGTCCGATGGATCAATTTTAAAATTCACAGGGGTCTTGGGAGTACATTAAGCTAAAAAAGTCCCTGGCGACATTATTTTTTTTCACGATATCTGCAGAGTAGCGGTTGATTTACTAAAAAACCAAAAAAAGTCATTTTTTTGTACTTACTTCTAATGGATGTTAAAAATGAAAAAAAATTTTTTTTCCAAAAAATAATGACAGGGTCTCGTAGGGAATTTATTCAAGTTTTTATCGCCGCCCTTCAACTTTCTGTGCGATCATTGGTACCTGAAATATCGATGATCAAAGCCGAAAGGATCATTTTCTGTTTGAAGGCTGATATCTCTGCGACAAATCGTCCTACGAGGTTAAAAAAAAAACTAAATTGAAGCTGAACAAATTTGCTAAACGAACTATGCATTCGTTTAGTTAAAAGAATTTTTACGCGGTCTGTAGGCTCTTCGGAAAAAAAAAAAAATTTAGAAATTTTTTGTCTCGCGGTATTTCTCATGTTTGCGCAATAACCGGAGCTTTTAAAAAATTTTGAAAAAAATGCACCAAAACTAGAGATTTCAAGCTATAAAATGCTTTTTTCAAAATCTCGATACGATCATTTTTCACCAAGTTACAGCCTTTCAAAAATCACTAAAAAATTTATTAAATTTTTCTGCTCCTTTAATTTTTTGCATTAGTGTATATATACATATATACATGTGTATATCATACAGTTGTGTCTTATTCATATATATATATATGTATTCACTTATATAGTCTACATAGGAGTGTATATGTGTATATATGTGTATAATGCACCTATATATTATGCATTAATATATCATACATTTGTACGCATACATTTATATACTGATTATTGTTGTAGTGATAGAATGAGATAAAACGAGAAGAGGTTCTTCAGAGTTTATTCTCACCTGATACCGTCTGATGAGAACCAACGTCTAAGAGGGTCAATTTCACCCGTAAGAATGTTCTTTTAATATTTAAAACAAGGAATGGGTTGATGTTTAGCACCCTGAACCGTTTTTTTTATATAAAATTATTGTATCACGTGTGCTATCCATCGAATTTATTCCTTGGTTTTTGCATTATTAATTTAACCAATATTTAATGCTGACAAGATTAAATTAAATAACTTGTTAATCAAAATTTTAATGATTCAAACCAAATTAAATATTTTAAATAAATAATAATTCTTAGAAGAATAAAGTATCGAGATAACCAAAAGTTGTAGTCTAAACAAAAGGCTGAGACCTCATCTTGGCGTTGATTCTTGCCACCTCCACGCCACATATAGAAATTAGGGGGGGGGGGGGGATTGGGGGAATTAGCGAAGAGAACAAAGGAGTTAAGAAAATTAATTAGCAGTCGAGGGACAGAATTTAATGAGTGAGATCTGCTGATGATCTTGAAAAAATAATCTATCAGAATTTTATAAACGTGAAATTTGTGATTTTTCAATCATTCGTTAAAATAGAGTCTATCTGGAAATTCAAGCGTTATAAATTAAAAATAGATTTGTGAAATTTGTGATTTTTTAAATCCTTTGATTTTCAACATAAAGTTATTTAGAAAAATTATAAAATAATTCTGTGAAATTTGTGATTCTGAAAATCAGTTGATTTTTCGATATAAAATTCATACAAAAGTAAAATTTATAAAATAATTTTGTGAATCGTGAATTTTAATCTTATGATCTTTTCATGATAAAATTTATTTGGAAAAATTTATAAAATAATTAAATTAAAATAATTATGTAAATTGTGATTTTTAAATCTTTTGATCTTTTCACGATAAAATTTATTTGAAAAAATTTATGAAATAATTAATTTAAAATAATTTTGTGAATTGTGATTTTTAAATCTTTTGATCTTTTCTTGATAAAATTTAACTGGGAAAATTTTATAAAATAATTAAATTGAAACAATTTTGTGAATTGTGATTTTTAAATCTTTTCATTTTCGATAAAATTTATTTGGGAAAAAATTCATAAAATTATTAAATTAAGATAATTTTGTGAATTGTGATTTTAAAATCTTTCGATTTTTCGGTACAAAATTTATTTGGAAAAAGCCGTAGGACGATAAGTATACCGAATCGGCCCCAGATAAGGATCGGGCTCATTTTTTCAGGGAATGTTTGTACCCATGAGATACTTCGATGCTATGAGTTTCAGGTCTTTATCTATAACCACTTCGGAGTAAATCGAAAAATACTGAAAATTAGAAAAAATTGATGTTTTCAGAGCGTACTTATTCGATTGATCTGAAAATTGGATATGTTTTGCGGGTTGATGGTAGCTATCTGGAGAAAAAATAGGAGCTATTTCGGCTCACAAAAACCTAAAAAAAAAACGAGTTTATATTTTTAATTTCAATTTTTAAGCATCTTACCATTACGACACAGTTATGAAAATATTTTTTTTGAATTCCTCATCCAATTTCCTATGAATCTATGGCTTTTCGAAATTTTTAAAAATGGTACTCCATATTGAAAAAAAATAAAAACCATTATTTGCTCAAAAATCGGGTTTTTCTAATAATTTTACTCTTGAACTGATAAAACACAAAACTTACTCGTTTACTAAGGTAGAGAAAACCATAAAAGAAATAAAATATCCTTACATTATTAAAATAATTTTTTTTATTCATTAATTTCAACGCTAATATTTCATCCATAAACAATTAAAACTGCAATTATATATATTAATCTACTACAAATGATAAATAAAATTGTTCTCCTAATTTGCGACTAGTCTTCGTCGCTATCTTCATCCATTTTATCGAGAAGTGTCGAATCACATTCTACAGCCAAACTTTTCATCATTTTAGACAATTCTGAAGATCTTAAGTTACTCCAATTAGAATAAACTTTCAAGTAGTTCAAATTCTCCGTATAAAAGCGTTTTTTTATGAGATGATCGCTGCAGCATCGATTCCCATTCGGAATAAGAATTATTTTCTTTATAAAGCATTGCATACGGGCATCTTGAGGAACAACGACTAGATTTTGATTTGAGACAGAACATACACAACAATATCTATGAGTCGCAACAGTTCTCTTCATTTGAACTTCTATACATTCTTCTATTTCATCATCACGGGCAACATCTAAATGAATAGGTGGATCATCAGTACTTGATTGAGATAAAGTCATCGTTAATAAACTCGATTCTGTTCTTTCTAAAAGATCACTCCTATCTGAAGGTAGTTCATCTTCCAACGATAATTCCTGATTCTCATCTTCAAGTTTGGTTTTTTTATATTTTTTTACGCGACAATTCGAACAAAGAATATGACCAACTACAATCGGACACTCAAAAAAAGTTGAAAACTCTTCAGCTTCTTCGTCAGATTTTATATGTTTTGGAGTACCCGGCATTTTTTTCAGGTACTTCGAACAAATACAACACTTTGGATTATTAGCTTCAGGGGTCGACATATTTTCACTTTAATAGTTATTTAAACAATTAAAAATAAATACTAAATATAGATGACAGTACAGCCAATTCCTTGGAATGTCAAGACTCAGTAATTTTTAGGTTATCTACAGATCTAGTGACTTTTCACAAAAAAAAACCAGTGTTACCAATTTCAAATTACAGTGCCATCTTGTGGTTGTTAAATTCATTGAATATTGGGCGGGAACATTTAAGTTCTCTGAAACAACGTTGATTTACATAAACAATAGTAATGAATACTGATTTACTCATTACAGTTACTGATAGAGATTTTTTCGATTTGTAGTACCATTTTTTAAAATTTCGAAAGGCCATAGATTCATAGGAAATTGGATGAGAAATTCTAAAAAAATATTTTCATAACTGTGTCGTAATGGTAAGATGCTTAAAAATTGAAATTAAAAATATAAAATCGTTTTTTTTTTAGGTTTTTGTGAGCCGAAATAGCTCCTATTTTTTCTCCAGATAGCTACCATCAACCCGCAAAACATATCCAATTTTCAGATCAATCGAATAAGTACGCTCTGAAAACATCAATTTTTTCTAATTTTCAGTATTTTTCGATTTACTCCGAAGTGGTTATAGATAAAGACCTGAAACTCATAGCATCGAAGTATCTCATGGGTACAAACATTCCCTGAAAAAATGAGCCCGATCCTTATCTGGGGCCGATTCGGTATACTTATTGTCCCACGGCCTTTTAATTAAAAAAATTTTGAGAAATTTGTGATATTTAAATTTTTTGATTTTTAATATAAAATTTGATCTAGAAATTTATCTGATTCTTTTCAAAAATTTAAAGTGAATTCTTTTCACAAAATTTTAAATTAATTTGTGAAATTTATTCATCCAATTGTTTTAATAACCTTAAATGAATTCTTTCCATAAAATAAGGATTAATTCAAACCCCAACGGGCAAAACACGAATAGTTTAACCTTGCCACCCATATTCGTATTTTAAGCCGCTGGCGATAATAATAATAAGAATAAAAATGGTTTTTTGTTTCATACAACTATTGAAATTATTATTTTCGGTAATAGGCGTGGAGAAGATTAGAATTTAATCCATACAATGTAAATATATTTTTCTTTCATTCTTATTACCTTTGTCAATTCAAATATTCTTTGTCTATAATAAAATCTGAGGAATAAGTTGAATCAGACGTCATCATTATTTTATTTGAATGAAAACCTCCCGCCGTTCGTCTCATCGATTGAAATCAAAACCCAAAGTCTGTGAGTGTCCTGGTTACCTTAAGTCTGTTTCTCAGTCAAAAAATTCCTATAAGTTGGTTCCTATAACAATTGAGGAAAGACCTCTTCCGTTGACCTGGGTCAACGAAAGAGATCCTAGGTTTATTTCTACGTTTCCAGGCTTTTGAACGATCCAACAGTAACAGAAGTGATAAACTTCCCAAAAACCCCAGTTCCTGAGGTAATAACTATTGAGTGATCTACGGCAGTGTTACCGTTCTATATAATCAAGAAACAACATGAGGACCGACGAAGTAAGTACCTCCCGGTACATTTTACACAAAATCATGATTTCAACATGCATCTAATCTAACCAGAGAATATTCCCTGGGATCAGTAGATTCCTAAAAAGTTTTAATAATTCTAACGATTCCCATAATTGGTATGAATGTTACCGACAGGACGTTACACACACACACACACACACACACATACACACATACATACATACAGAATCTCGGACATCATCCTGAAAATAATCAGATTAGCTTCCTAGGACCTCAACACGTCGACAATTTGGTGCTATTTTTGGATCTGAGAAAATTAGTACAATGCTAGCTTCTCTGCAAGCTAGCATTGTACCATGGAATAATACAAATTAATACTGCATAGAAAATTGGCGCATAGCTGCATAATTAGTGCTCATTAAGTGCTGTCGATCCAGCTTAAGAGAATGCTTGAAAAAAAATTTCTAAACATATTTAACATACCTAACAATGCTAGTTCGACAATCACTAAACATAGAGCGGACGAAATCGAGGGATTTGAATCGCTGCGCACATTTTTGTCGCATCAAGAATTAAGTGCTCATTAAGTGCTGTTGATTTAGCTCGAGAGTATGCATTGAAAAAATTTTTAAACGTTTATAATGCACATACAATGCTAGATTGACGATCACCGAGCTTGGAGCGGGCGAAATCAAGAGATAGGAATCGCTGCGCACAGTTTTGTCGCAACAAGAATTAAGTGCTCATTAAGTGCTGTTGATTTAGCTCGAGAGTATGCATTAAAAAAATTTTTAAACGTATTTAACATACCTAACAATGCAAGCTCGGCGATCACCAAGCATAGAGTGGCCAGATTCAAAAAATTTAAATCGCCGTGCACATTTTTGTCGCAAAAAGAACTAAGTACTCATTAAGTGCTGTCGGTACAGCTGAATAGTCTAAATTAAAGAAAAAAATTTTATAGATTTATTATATCTTACAATGCTTGCTTGACGATTACTAAGCAGAAAACAGTTGGAATCGAGGGATTTGATTCACTGCCTACGTGTTGGTCGAAAATACGATTAAGTTCTCATTTAGTGCTGTCGATACAGTTGAAGAGTGTACATTAAATAAAGTTTTAAAGACTTATTATACCTTACAATGCTAGGTCCACGATTTCTAAGTAAAAAGTAGATAGAATCAAGGGATGCAAATTGCTGTGTACTTTTTGGTCGCAAATAGAACTAAGCGCTCATCAAGTACTGTCGATACAGCTAAAGTGTGTACATCAAATAAAGTTTTATAGACTTATTATTCTTTACAACGCTAACTGGAGGACTACCAAGCACAAAGCAACTAGATTCGAGGGATTTGAGTCGCTGCGCACTTTGTCGCTGTAAGGAGAGTTAAATGCTTATTACGTGCTGTCGATACAGCCGAAAATTTTTCGTTGAATTATATTATCATGTATTTAATATGCTTTTCAATTTTATTGTACAGTCACCAAGTGTTGCTGACTACAATGTTCCGCACTATTTTTTTCAAAAAGTGTTAGATGAACCGTTAGATTACAGAGGTTTCAGTTATTAGGTACTCATATATCCCACTCAATATTCAATGCGTAACGTTACTGCTGACATAGCTGACAAACGTTTTAAAATAGTATATTGTCTAGTTAGGATACTAAGGTAGCCTTCATGTGACAAAATCAATGTTTTTAGCACGAGTCGTAAGGTTACATACACGGTCCGAAGGCCCGCATACGTTTCCCGGAGACGTGTGCTGAAATCATTGCGCTTGCCGGATAAAGACTGTCTGAGTGTCGTCCTATGCACTACATTTTATTCAACAATTGCCTGATTTACGCGATTAATGACAATCTGCGAAGCGATGTCTGTGGCTGCTTAGGGACACGGTGTACCCAGCAAATTACAACAAACCATCGGCTTTAAAATTTAGAATTTATATTTGATTGATTTAAAATTCACTCAGGAAATTACGATACCTGAACTCAAACCTGAGCTAAACAATTTGAGTAATCGTTTAAGTCTCAAAATACAAGGATTCCCATTGCTGGAACGTTATAGCTCCCTTCGTAAATTGCAGAGGGTGGTGTCTTACTTATTGCGATTCACGTTCAACACAAGGCACACAAATCTGAGCCGTTCAGGCCCTTTGAGTTCTTCGGAGATTTCTACTGCCCACAACCTCATCATAATGCTTACCCAATCCTCATCCTTCTCTCGAGAAATCAATTGTTTAAAAATAAATGAATCTTTGCCCGAATCCAGCAAGTTAATTCCTTTAACTCCATACTTGGATGATACAGGAATTTTAAGGGTTGGTGGTCAACTTCAGCGATCTTCTTTGCCCTTAGATCAGTGTCATCCCATCCTTTTACCTGCACACCATCACATAACTCATCTCATTATAAGCGATGAGCATACACGCCTCATGCACGCTGGTGCCCAAGCGACTTTATATTCAATTCGCCAAACTTATTGGCCGTTAGACGCACGAAACGCTATAAGAAAAATTATTCATAAGTGCTTGCCCTGTTTTCGTGCAAAACCTCGTTTAGCTGATCACGATCCCGGTCTCTTGCCTGAATATCGCGTCATAGCTGCGCGGCCTTTCCTTAAAACCGGAGTATATTATTGCGGTCCGTTATACACTAATGCAAAAAATTAAAGGAGCAGAAAAATTTTATAAATTTTTTAGTGATTTTTGGAAGGCTGTAACTTGGTGAAAAAAAATCTTATCGAAAATTTAAAAAAAGCATTTTATAGCTGGAAATCTCTAGTTTAGGTGTATTTTTTTCAAAATTTTTTCAAAGCTCCGATTATTGCGCAAACATGAGAAATGCCGCGAGCCAAAAAATTTCTAAATTTTTTTTTTTTTCCGAAGAGCCCACGGACCGCGGAAAAATTCTTTCAACTAAATGAATGCATACATCGTTTAGCAAATTTATTCAGCTTCAATTTGGTTTTTTTTTTTAACCTCGTAGGACGATTTGTCGCAGAGATATCAGCCTTCAAACAAAAAATGATCCTTTTGGCTTTGATCTTCGATATTTCAGGTACCAATGATCGCACAGAACGTTAAAGGGCGGCGTTGAAAACTTGAATAAATTCCCTACAAGACCCTGTCATCATTTTTTGAAAAAAAAATTTTTTTTTATTTTTAACATCCACTAGAAGAAAGTACAAAAAAATGACTTTTTTTGGTTTTTTAGTAAATCAACCGCTACTCTGCAAATATCGATAAAAAAAAATAATGATGCCAGGGACTTTTTTAGCTTAATGTACCCCCAAGACCCCTGTAAATTTTTAAATTGATCTATCGAACCGTTTTTTGGAAATCATTGATCAAAGTTTAGCTAAACAATTAAAGGAGCAAGTTTTATTCCTTTAATTGTGTAATCATAATCAAAATGAAAAAAATTTTTTTTTTCGACTTTTCTCAAATTTTTGCGTTGATAACTCAGCAAATGCAAGGAAATGACAAAAAAAATTAAAAATTTCCAAAAAATCGTAGAAAAAAAAAAAATTGAAACTTGTTTTTTGTGTTCTAAATTTTTTTTTTGATATTTTTTGGAAATTTTTAATTTTTTTTGTCATTTCCTTGCATTTGCTGAGTTATCAACCCAAAAATTTGAGAAAAGTCGAAAAAAAAAATTTTTTTCATTTTGATTATGATTACACAATTAAAGGAATAAAACTTGCTCCTTTAATTGTTTAGCTAAACTTTGATCGATGATTCCCAAAAAACGGTTCGATAGATCAATTTAAAAATTTACAGGGGTCTTGGGGGTACATTAAGCTAAAAAAGTCCCTGGCATCATTATTTTTTTTATCGATATTTGCAGAGTAGCGGTTGATTTACTAAAAAACCAAAAAAAGTCATTTTTTTGTACTTTCTTCTAGTGGATGTTAAAAATAAAAAAAATTTTTTTTTTCAAAAAATGATGACAGGGTCTTGTAGGGAATTTATTCAAGTTTTCAACGCCGCCCTTTAACGTTCTGTGCGATCATTGGTACCTGAAATATCGAAGATCAAAGCCAAAAGGATCATTTTTTGTTTGAAGGCTGATATCTCTGCGACAAATCGTCCTACGAGGTTAAAAAAAAAACCAAATTGAAGCTGAATAAATTTGCTAAACGATGTATGCATTCATTCAGTTGAAAGAATTTTTCCGCGGTCCGTGGGCTCTTCGGAAAAAAAAAAAAATTTAGAAATTTTTTGGCTCGCGGTATTTCTCATGTTTGCGCAATAATCGGAGCTTTGAAAAAATTTTGAAAAAAATACACCTAAACTAGAGATTTCAAGCTATAAAATGCTTTTTTTAAATTTTCGATAAGATTTTTTTTCACCAAGTTACAGCTTTCCAAAAATCACTAAAAAATTTATAAAATTTTTCTGCTCCTTTAATTTTTTGCATTAGTGTATATAAAAGAAAGACGACTTCGTAACCGCAGCAAACTCAAGGTCTATGTGGCCATCTATATATGCATGTCCACCCAGGCTGTACACCTGGAGCTGGTTTCCGATCTTACCACGGAAGCCTTTCTCACCAGCCTCAAGCGCCTGTTTTCTCGAAGGGGAAAGTCTTTTGAAATTTTTTCTGATAACGCAACAAAGTTTGTAGGTGCTGACCGAGAATTACATTCATTATTCGAGTCAGCTGAGCACCAAACTCCTTAAGCAATATCTTGGTACTGAAGGGATTGCTTGGCATTTTATACCTCCCAGATCTCCTCATTTTGGAGGGCTCTGGGAAGCCGCGGTCAAATCCTTTAAAAGACATTTAATTAGAACTGTTGGATACACTTTATTGACATACGAGCAGTTAGATACATATATAATCGAAATAGAAGCGATATTAAACTCTCGTCCTTTGTCACCTATGTCCTCTGATCCCAATGACCTTTTACCCCTGACCGCTGGTCACTTCCTAACTGGTGGTCCATTGACTAGCTATCCGGAGATCAACTTCTCCAGCACTCCATCCAATCGCCTGTCTGCCTGGCAACAAGCACAAAAGTTGAAGCAGCATTTTTGGGAACGTTGTCATAAAGAGTTTCTGAACAACGTAATCAGTTCATGATGATAAGGACGGGCAGGTTATTAATAAATAAGATATTAGTATTCGTGGTTATTACGTTAAGTATATTACAGGTATAAAACAATATATATAGATACAAGATACACGTCCGTTTAGGATGGTGTACTGGTAAGAACAAACCACTATACATAGATTGGCAATGGTCATTAGTATAGCTAATACATTCTGGTAACTTCTGGAACATACTAGCACTTTGAACCTTGCCCCTCAACAGTTCACATCACCGATCTGGAAACAACATTCAACTGCAGGTGGGAATGTTGGTGATGATCCTCGAGGACAACCTACCACCCCTGGCCTGGTCCATAGGCAGAATCACTGCTGTTCATCTAGGAGAAGATGGCATCGTACGCGTGGTAACTCTGAAGACTCAGAATGGCGAGTACAAGCGTTGTACTAAAAAACTATGCCCTTTGCCTCTGGAGTAAAATGTCCACCCTATCTCATTGAACTAGGATCGTTCAAGGGCGGCGGCATGTTTAGTTGTCTGCATTTTTTAAATCAAAATTTAAATAATAAAATTTTTAATATTAAATTATCAAATAGTTCTATAAAAAATTATTGTAATTTTAGTATGAATCATGTCTTTTAAAAATACTTAATTCTATTGTTTGCCTATTCTATATTTTTATGAAATAAGCCTGGCAGCTGCACATTTTTTCTTATTCATTTTATTTTAAGCTCTTAGTCTTATAATGTTTTCCCAATACTTTATTTTATAAATGTTTTTAAGATGACCCCTGGAACAATAACTTGGTTTTCCCAATCTTCTTAAAGTAAGCTACCATGTACACCTAAAATTTATTTTCAAACATTTCTTTATTGCTTTCATAGAAATATTTTTATATATTTGTCAAACATGCCATTGTCCATTAAGTTAAATATTATTTGCCTAGTTTTAATCTTTTAACAGTAAAAATTGTATTCCTTCATGTTTATGACCTTGCGACTTTTCTCAGGTACCTCTATCTCCCGGTCCCAAAATCTCACTCCTACGTCACGTCTAACTGAGTCCTGCCCTTCTTGGGAGGTCACTAGTCCCTACTTCCCTAATTATTCTCCAATTACTTTCCTTTATTTCCTTCAATTTAGTCTACTACTAAAATTTCCATCTCCTCCCGGCTTGTTTGTCCACCTTAGTAATTTTTTGCAATCTATCTCATAAGTTAGTGTTAAGTACAATAATGTAGAAGCAACCACGCTTCAGTCTCTTGTTCATCTCTTTAAATAAATACTTGTCTTAGCATTCAATACAACGTCTTGCTACAATTACTTAGCGCATGAACACTATACGTTATATATTATTATAGTTATAAATAATATATAATTTTTTTCCAATATCACTCGAAACAAAATAGTTACGGGGCTAAACCTTAAAGGTCCTTCGAGCCGGATTAGTTAAAATTGATTAACTATCCAGTGGCATCTTGTATTTCTGTGTTATAATTACGTTGCAATTGCGCAACTTTATTAATAACGAGTCAGTGCGTGCTCAACAAGATTTAAGTGCAATCACAGTTTACAGTATCAAGCATCGACCGGTGAACCCATCCCCATCGTTTGTTTCTGTTCAACAACTGTTATCCAGTGGAAACGACGTCGGCTGTTCCAGTTCAACTTCTAGTATCCAGAGTCTGCAGTGCTTTTTCATCAAGTTCTGTAATCATCATCCAGTTGATAAAGTAAGTTAATTGACTTCCAATTTCCTGACACTTCTTAATTATATTATTTCATTCCTTGAATATTTTTGGTTATTGCCTTTATTTTGATTTTTTCGCGTTTTTTTATCATTATTATATTAAATTCACTATCTCACTATCACGGAAGCTCTTATTAAATCATTGACCAACAAACGGGCTGGTGCCAAGAAATCTTTAACTGCTTATTCTAATTTTTTGGCCAAATTTGGACCAGAAACTGATGACTCGGTTCTCGAAAAAAGGTTTCGCGAAATAGAGGAAGTGCGCAATAAATTCCTCGGGTTTCAAGAAGATCTTGAAGGCTTGCAGGATGAATCTGATGAGCTTTTTGCACATCGTATTGAATTTGATGAAATGTATTTTAATGAATATGGTATCGCTACTAAACTTTTGGCGCAGTATTCAAAAAATTTCGCGACGCCTGTAGCTCCTTCGCAAGATTCGTCTCAAAATATCGCGCCACAGCAAGAAAATCTCAATGCTCATGATACGGAAGCAAATACCAGTAACTTAACGCTTTCAATTAATAATGAGGTGCTCGACCCGCCTGCAGTGATCTCAACAAGCCAGGAGCAAGTTTTTCCTAGGCAACCCGACCCTGATCAGCAAATTGGAGTTTCTCATGATTTGAGTCCTCGCAATCAACCGCAGTTAATGCCTTAAGCTGCGCAAAGCTTCTCGTATGATCCTTATGCTAATACTGCATCCGGATTGCCGACTATTTCGTTGCCAACTTTCAAGGGGACTTATGACACTTGGTTGGGTTTCCATGATTTGTTTAATTCTCTTATTCATAAGGATTTAAATATCCCACCTGTTCATTAGCTGTTTTATTCAAAAGGTTGTTTGAAAGGTGAAGCAGCTGAGATAATTGAGGCCATTGAGGCTTCTGATGAAAATTACGAAGTGGCTTGGGAACTTTTAAAAGAAAGATATGATGACCGTAATTACATACGGGATTGTCATATTATAGCCATTATAGATATGCCTTCTTTATCTAAGGATATTATCAGTGCGATCTTTCCTGGATAGCTTACAGAAGCACTTACGTGCTCTCAAGGCTTTGAAGGAGCCCATAGCTTCATGGGACTCCATATTAATCATTATTCTTCGTGAAAAACTTAACTCTTCCGCCCGTGAACGGTGGGAGGATGTCAGTACCGGTGCAGGTCGCTCTACTATTAAAAATTTTATAGAGTTTCTTAAGCGACGCGCTCAATTAGAAGGTGTTAGAGCGCAGACTTCAGCTTCAAAACCTGTACAAGAAAAGCAGAGTTCTCGGCATCATAATAATGATAATAAACCGCAGCAATCATTCATGGCTGCCACGCATGAGCAGCGGTGTGTATACTGTAATGAAAACCATCAAGCATACACTCGCAGCAAGTTCGCTGCCTTAACTCCTTACGCTCGGTTCGAAGCATCAAGAAACGGTGGTTGGTGTACCAATTGCTTAAAAAAGAACCACCGATCGTTCAAATGTACATCTCAACCGTGCCGTAATTGTAAGCAAAAGCACCTTACGCTTTTGCACTTTGAAAAAGGTAATGATCCTTCTGGTCAAACTAATGGAAATCAAGTTTCGTCACATTTGCCACAAGTACTACGAGCATGCATGCTCAATCATCATCACAAGCGGTATTAGCCACTGCTATCGTTGACCTAGTTAATAGTCAAGGTAAAAGTAAACCTTGTTGTGTATTTTTGGGTGCTGGTTCTCAAGCGCATTTTATAACTGAGGACGTTGCAAATTCATTAAATTTCGTTAAAAAACCTACAAATATTTTTGTCACAGGCATTGATAATACTTCTACTTATGTCAGTTTTTCTGCACGTGTTACATTGCGTTCTCGTGTCAGCAAATATGAAAAACGGCTGATTTTTTAATTATACCTCAAATCAGCCAAACTATGCCTTCTATTTCTATCAATCAGGCTGCGCTCGATTTACCTAAAAATATACAACTGGCAGATCCTGATTTCTTCAAGCCTTCCAAGGTGAATGCCTTGATTGGAGTCAAATTATTTTACAAATTGCTCAGCGTAGAACAAATATCATTAAAAAAACCACCCTGAGGCGGTATTGCCAAAAACACAATTGGGTTGGATTGTTGCCGGTGAGCTCAATCAATTTCCTCAGGTTACAAGTGTATCTTGTCATATGGCTGTTCAGTCAGGCCCTCCAGACGTAAATTTAACTCGTTTTTTGGGAGCTTGAGGAACTTTCCGCCGCCGAAGAGTATAATCTTATTGAAAGATATAGCTCATTCAGCAAGCTACAGAGAGTTATTGCATACATAATGCGTTTTATTTACAACGCCAAATTCAATAAGCAGCGTAAATTGGGTCCATTAAGCACCGATGAACTTTCCCAATCTCATAATTTAATTATTAAAATGGTCTAATTATCATCATTTGGAAAAGATATCGAATTAATAAGTAAAGGTAAACAGCTTCCTGCTACTAGTAAATTAATTCCATTGAACCCAATTTTGGATGACTGTGGTATCCTGCGTGTTGGAGGCAGGATCGCACATGCTTCTATAGCTTCGGACCAGCGCCATCCTATTTTATTGCCGAGCCAGCATCATATTACAAGGATAATTATACGAGCAGAAAACATAAGGCTTAAGCATGCGGGAATACAGTCGACTCTATATTCTGTACGTCAGGTATATTGGCCTTTGAACGGCCGGAGTAGCACGAGGAGCGTAATTCACAAATCTGTGCCCTGTTATCGTGCTAAGCCACGTCTTTTAGATCATCGTACGGGAGTTCTACCTTCTCTACGTGTGACCTCTTCGAGGCTCTTCCTTCGCGTTGGTGTGGACTATTGTGGTCCCTTTTATATAAAAGAGAAACGTCATCGAAACCGCGGTCGCATAAAGGTTTATGTAGTGGTATATATATGCATGTGCACAAAAGCTGTGCACTTAGAACTCGTCAGCGACCTCACAACGGAAGCTTTTATTGCAAGCTTGAAGCGCCTTTTTGCGAGAAGGGGAAAATCCGTAAGAATTCACTCCGACAATGCCACTAATTTTGATGGAGCTAAAAACGAGCTAAACGAGCTCTATAATATGTTTAATTCTGAAGTGCATCGGAACGCTATATTAAATTTCTGGAATAAAGAGAAAATCTCTTGGCATTTTATTCCTCCCAGGTCTCCTCATTTTAGAGGGATTTGGGAGGCTGCAGTCAAATCATTCAAACATCACCTTGTCCGTACCGTAAGTAATGTCTTGCTTACTTTTGAGCAATTAGAGACATATATTATTGAAATAGAGGCAATACTTAATTCTCGACCCATATCTCCTATGTCCTCTGATCCCAACGATCTTCTCCCATTGTCTCCTACCCATTTCCTTATTGGTAGCCCATTGACTTCTTTTCCAGAGAATGACTTCCCGGAAACACCAGCTAATCGTTTGTCAGCCTGGCAGCATGCTCAGCAGCTTAAGCAGCACGTCTGAACACGCTGGCATAAGGAATATCTGCAGCAACTTATCAAATTCAGCGGATCTCGTTCACAACCACCTAATCTCAAGGTCGGATCATTAGTTCTCATTTTTGAGGAGAATTTGCCTCCTTTAAAATGGGCTCTAGGACGCATCGTCACTGTACATCCGGGCCAGGATGAAATTGTAAGAGTAGTAACACTCAAAACCAAAACCGGCGAATACCAGCGATGTGTCAAGAAGCTCTGCCCTCTTCCCATAGATGAAGAAGATGATGACTTCACCCCATTTGATTGAGCCAGACCGTTTAAGGGGGCGGCATGTTCAGTCGCGCAATTTTAATTATATATTTTTTAATTTAAATATTTTTTATTATATTGTAAAATAATTATTTTGTCTAGACTTTAGAGTTTAAATTGATTTGTTTAAAATGCATATTTAAATGTACACTTAAATTTCATTTTTTACTTAAGTTTAAAGTTGCTTATTTGTTCATTGCAGTCTTAGGCTTAAAAATTATATTAAGTTATCGCCAAATAACTGGATTTTCCCAGTCACTAGAGTATTATATTTTAGAAAATATTCAAATATTCATAGCAGAACAGATGGGTATGCCCGGTCATCCTCTTCTAGTCATAAAGTGTACATTTAGACATTTTTGTAATCTTTTAGCAATATTCTGGGTTTATTTCCTTTGTTGTAGTCTGCATATTATTATAAAATTCAGTAGACGTACTTATAAGTTTGGTAAACATTGCTATTAGGGTCCGGACATACCGTTACCTCAATTATCCTCAGGTATGCCGTTGGACCCAATGACGTCAAATCTTGCACCTGGCCTCTCTCGCCACCTACACCTTCCCAAGAACTGTCCCTTGTTAATTACTCCTCCTTCTGGTCACCTGACCTACTTGCCATTCGTTGACAACTTTTCCTACTTCCTATTTCCCTATTCCCACTACTGAATGTTGTAATGACCCACGCCCTGGGTCAAGTTATCTCAAAATATTGTAAACTATTGCAAGTTCAGTTACTCTTGAAAATATCACAGTCGCATAAATAAAAATACTAGTTCACTTAAATCTTGAATATATTTTTTGGTGCAAAACTTATTGCAAGTCTTGCACATAACAACAATCACTTACGGTAAACCAACCGCGAGTCTGAACATTGGACCTTCGAGCCGGATTAGTTAAAATTAATTAACTTTCCAGTGGCATTTTCTATTTTTTGTGTTATAATTACCAATGTTTTGCCCCGTAACTATTTTGTTTCGAGTGATATTGGAAAAAAATTATATATTATTTATAACTATAATAATATATAACGTATAGTGTTCATGCGCTAAGTAATTGTAGCAAGACGTTGTATTGAATGCTAAGACAAGTATTTATTTAAAGAGATGAACAAGAGACTGAAGCGTGGTTGCTTCTACATTATTGTACTTAACACTAACTTATGAGATAGATTGCAAAAAATTACTAAGGTGGACAAACAAGCCGGGAGGAGATGGAAATTTTAGTAGTAGACTAAATTGAAGGAAATAAAGGAAAGTAATTGGAGAATAATTAGGGAAGTAGGGACTAGTGACCTCCCAAGAAGGGCAGGACTCAGTTAGACGTGACGTAGGAGTGAGATTTTGGGACCGGGAGATAGAGGTACCTGAGAAAAGTCGCAAGGTCATAAACATGAAGGAATACAATTTTTACTGTTAAAAGATTAAAACTAGGCAAATAATATTTAACTTAATGGACAATGGCATGTTTGACAAATATATAAAAATATTTCTATGAAAGCAATAAAGAAATGTTTGAAAATAAATTTTAGGTGTACATGGTAGCTTACTTTAAGAAGATTGGGAAAACCAAGTTATTGTTCCAGGGGTCATCTTAAAAACATTTATAAAATAAAGTATTGGGAAAACATTATAAGACTAAGAGCTTAAAATAAAATGAATAAGAAAAAATGTGCAGCTGCCAGGCTTATTTCATAAAAATATAGAATAGGCAAACAATAGAATTAAGTATTTTTAAAAGACATGATTCATACTAAAATTACAATAATTTTTTATAGAACTATTTGATAATTTAATATTAAAAATTTTATTATTTAAATTTTGATTTAAAAAATGCAGACAACTAAACATGCCGCCGCCCTTGAACGATCCTAGTTCAATGAGATAGGGTGGACATTTTACTCCAGAGGCAAAGGGCATAGTTTTTTAGTACAACGCTTGTACTCGCCATTCTGAGTCTTCAGAGTTACCACGCGTACGATGCCATCTTCTCCTAGATGAACAGCAGTGATTCTGCCTATGGACCAGGCCAGGGGTGGTAGGTTGTCCTCGAGGATCATCACCAACATTCCCACCTGCAGTTGAATGTTGTTTCCAGATCGGTGATGTGAACTGTTGAGGGGCAAGGTTCAAAGTGCTAGTATGTTCCAGAAGTTACCAGAATGTATTAGCTATACTAATGACCATTGCCAATCTATGTATAGTGGTTTGTTCTTACCAGTACACCATCCTAAACGGACGTGTATCTTGTATCTATATATATTGTTTTATACCTGTAATATACTTAACGTAATAACCACGAATACTAATATCTTATTTATTAATAACCTGCCCGTCCTTATCATCATGAACTGATTACGTTGTTCAGAAACTCTTTATGACAACGTTCCCAAAAATGCTGCTTCAACTTTTGTGCTTGTTGCCAGGCAGACAGGCGATTGGATGGAGTGCTGGAGAAGTTGATCTCCGGATAGCTAGTCAATGGACCACCAGTTAGGAAGTGACCAGCGGTCAGGGGTAAAAGGTCATTGGGATCAGAGGACATAGGTGACAAAGGACGAGAGTTTAATATCGCTTCTATTTCGATTATATATGTATCTAACTGCTCGTATGTCAATAAAGTGTATCCAACAGTTCTAATTAAATGTCTTTTAAAGGATTTGACCGCGGCTTCCCAGAGCCCTCCAAAATGAGGAGATCTGGGAGGTATAAAATGCCAAGCAATCCCTTCAGTACCAAGATATTGCTTAAGGAGTTTGGTGCTCAGCTGACTCGAATAATGAATGTAATTCTCGGTCAGCACCTACAAACTTTGTTGCGTTATCAGAAAAAATTTCAAAAGACTTTCCCCTTCGAGAAAACAGGCGCTTGAGGCTGGTGAGAAAGGCTTCCGTGGTAAGATCGGAAACCAGCTCCAGGTGTACAGCCTGGGTGGACATGCATATATAGATGGCCACATAGACCTTGAGTTTGCTGCGGTTACGAAGTCGTCTTTCTTTTATATATAACGGACCGCAATAATATACTCCGGTTTTAAGGAAAGGCCGCGCAGCTATGACGCGATATTCAGGCAAGAGACCGGGATCGTGATCAGCTAAACGAGGTTTTGCACGAAAACAGGGCAAGCACTTATGAATAATTTTTCTTATAGCGTTTCGTGCGTCTAACGGCCAATAAGTTTGGCGAATTGAATATAAAGTCGCTTGGGCACCAGCGTGCATGAGGCGTGTATGCTCATCGCTTATAATGAGATGAGTTATGTGATGGTGTGCAGGTAAAAGGATGGGATGACACTGATCTAAGGGCAAAGAAGATCGCTGAAGTTGACCACCAACCCTTAAAATTCCTGTATCATCCAAGTATGGAGTTAAAGGAATTAACTTGCTGGATTCGGGCAAAGATTCATTTATTTTTAAACAATTGATTTCTCGAGAGAAGGATGAGGATTGGGTAAGCATTATGATGAGGTTGTGGGCAGTAGAAATCTCCGAAGAACTCAAAGGGCCTGAACGGCTCAGATTTGTGTGCCTTGTGTTGAACGTGAATCGCAATAAGTAAGACACCACCCTCTGCAATTTACGAAGGGAGCTATAACGTTCCAGCAATGGGAATCCTTGTATTTTGAGACTTAAACGATTACTCAAATTGTTTAGCTCAGGTTTGAGTTCAGGTATCGTAATTTCCTGAGTGAATTTTAAATCAATCAAATATAAATTCTAAATTTTAAAGCCGATGGTTTGTTGTAATTTGCTGGGTACACCGTGTCCCTAAGCAGCCACAGACATCGCTTCGCAGATTGTCATTAATCGCGTAAATCAGGCAATTGTTGAATAAAATGTAGTGCATAGGACGACACTCAGACAGTCTTTATCCGGCAAGCGCAATGATTTCAGCACACGTCTCCGGGAAACGTATGCGGGCCTTCGGACCGTGTATGTAACCTTACGACTCGTGCTAAAAACATTGATTTTGTCACATGAAGGCTACCTTAGTATCCTAACTAGACAATATACTATTTTAAAACGTTTGTCAGCTATGTCAGCAGTAACGTTACGCATTGAATATTGAGTGGGATATATGAGTACCTAATAACTGAAACCTCTGTAATCTAACGGTTCATCTAACACTTTTTGAAAAAAATAGTGCGGAACATTGTAGTCAGCAACACTTGGTGACTGTACAATAAAATTGAAAAGCATATTAAATACATGATAATATAATTCAACGAAAAATTTTCGGCTGTATCGACAGCACGTAATAAGCATTTAACTCTCCTTACAGCGACAAAGTGCGCAGCGACTCAAATCCCTCGAATCTAGTTGCTTTGTGCTTGGTAGTCCTCCAGTTAGCGTTGTAAAGAATAATAAGTCTATAAAACTTTATTTGATGTACACACTTTAGCTGTATCGACAGTACTTGATGAGCGCTTAGTTCTATTTGCGACCAAAAAGTACACAGCAATTTGCATCCCTTGATTCTATCTACTTTTTACTTAGAAATCGTGGAACTAGCATTGTAAGGTATAATAAGTCTTTAAAACTTTATTTAATGTACACTCTTCAACTGTATCGACAGCACTAAATGAGAACTTAATCGTATTTTCGACCAACACGTAGGCAGTGAATTAAATTCCTCGATTCCAACTGTTTTCTGCTTAGTAATCGTCAAGCAAGCATTGTAAGATATAATAAATCTATAAAATTTTTTTCTTTAATTTAGACTATACAGCTGTACCTTGCAGAGAAGCTAGCATTGTACTAATTTTCTCAGATCCAAATATAGCACCAAATTTCGAATACCGGCATTAAATTGGCACTAAATTGGCACTAAATTAATAAATAAAAATTGTGCTTTTCTGCTCACATGACCATGCTGGCTTTACAGACGTTACTTCTAATGGATATTAAAAATAAAAAAATTTTTTTTTTTAAAAATGATGAGAGGATCTTGTCGGGAATTTATTCAAATTTTCAACGCTGCCCTCAACTTTACTGTGCGATCATTGGTACTTGAAACATTGATGATCATACCCAAAAAAACCATTTTTCGTTTGAAGGCTAATATTTCAGCGACAAGTTGTCGTACGAATCTAAATAATATTCAAATAACAGCTGATTGAATTTGCTAACCGACCTATGCATTAGTTGAGCTGAAACAATTTTTTCGCAACTCGTGGGATCTCTCAAAGAAAAGAAAAATTTAGAAAATTTTTTATTACGATATTTCTCATATTTGCGCAACAGCCGGAACTCTTAAAAAATTTTGATAAATATACACTAAAACTAGAGATTTAAGTCTATA
Source organism: Microplitis mediator (assembly GCF_029852145.1). Classification (NCBI taxonomy): domain Eukaryota; kingdom Metazoa; phylum Arthropoda; class Insecta; order Hymenoptera; family Braconidae; genus Microplitis; species Microplitis mediator. The sequence goes on from NC_079971.1 coordinate 10,871,757, forward strand.
AAATGTCTTTTTAAAAATCTCGATACGATTATTTTTCACAAAGTTACAGCCTTCTAAAAATTACTAAAAAATTTCAAAAATATAATAACTAATAAATAACTTATAATAACAATTATCACTTATTCTAAATAATTTGCTGGCGAGGTAGAATCTATTCTAAATCACACACACACACTCTGTCCGCAATTATAATTTTTCAATGCCAAAAGTTCTAGGTTGACTTTCCAAACCTGAATTTTATATTAATTATTTTTATTCTAATAAATTTTATTTGGATAAAGTTTCCAGTGATGCGGTCGGTGAGACTCAGCACCAAAGTCACAATATTTAATAAGACGCTACTAACCAAATTTCAGCACCTTCTAGAGAACGGTCTGTGGGACTCAGTATCTCTAAAAGAATACCTGCTAAACTAAATTATTACTAAATTCCAAAATTATTAATTATTAATTACTTAACCAGTGGTCGTTTACTCGACTGAAATAATTACTTAATACGATGCTACCTAACAAAGACAAACCCAGATACTTAAACAATATGGCGACCGAATGCTCTCGAACCCACGCCGAAAAATTCACTATTTCTTTTATAATTTATATTTTTACCCTAAATAACTTAATTATCAAATATTCCCGATAACCGAAACTTTCTAATCAAATTTATGATATACACTTTAATTTCCCTTTTTTAACAATAAAACCGGACCGTCATTTATTACCAAAATTTTCTGTTGAAACGTGGGTGACTCGCCTCCACCATTACATGTCCACTGAACGTTCTGCTGTTGTGTTTGACTCGTCGTCGTACTCCTTAGCTTGTGACGCAGATCTTGCCTTCCTGAGTATATGATATCTCAGAAACCAGGAGAATGTTAGATTTATATACGCGGTCTTTGGACTCAGCGTATTAATTATTTGGAAAACTGGCTTCCACTGCAGCCACAGCTTCAAAGACGTTATTTTAAAGATGATTTATTCGGGGTCAAATAAAGACGCACCGAGACGACGATGTCCAATAAGTTAATATAAAATTGGGGTCTTTCGTTTCACCATAGCAGCAACGTGATGTTAAGACTCACTCTTATAAATACTTGTGTAATGTATGGCTGATCTTAAAGGTGACTGATCGCCAGCAGCACCAGGCAGTGAGTGTCGTAACTTGCGACTCTGAGTAGCTATGAAGCAGCGAAGTCCCCACTCTCGGACGATGTCACTACCGTATACTTCTTTGTAAAATTTATTGTCAACCTTGAAACGATGTTGAGGTCCACCCCCTTTAATAGTGGGTGAATCGACCGTCCGTTACCTATTTCTGACTTTCGTAAGAAATAGGCCCGTGTCCCTTTTAGCCAGCGGGCTAATTATTTGGTAACTGATCCTGGTGTTACCCGGTTCGTAAGGACCAGACGACCGGTTGGCCTTGAATTTATATACGCAAAATGCATATAAAGGATCGGGAGTCGTGGGGCATTATAAATTATATGAAAAGAAATTAGATTACAGGTATTTACGTAGCAAGCCAAAGAGTGATAAGCACGAGAGGTTGAAAAAGTTATAATAATAATAGAATTGTTATACTTACCTAAAAATAGCTGATTCAATGATGCAGGTAGAGAAAATTAGCAGGTAAATGAGACAATTGTGACCTAAGCGTCACAATTGTTGATTAAAAACCACACAAAAAAGTGGATTACGGGGTTGCCGTCTTCTATAGGAAATGCTATAGGCTATGGTGTACGATCAAGGTCGTACGAGGCTGCGCAAGGCACACCTCTACGGGGTTGCCGTCTTCTACAGGAAAATGCTGTAGGCTAGGAAGTGTGAATAACTCACACGAGGATACGCCAAGGAGTACCTCTACGGGGTTGCCGTCTTCTGTAGCGAAAGAATACAGGCTAGGATGTATGAATAACTCATACGAGGATATGGATAAGTATATCCTCACGGGGTTTCCGTCTTCTGTAGCGAAAGGATACAGGCTAGGGTGTATGATAAAGTCATACGAAGATATGAAAAAGTATATCCCCACGAGGTTGTCGTCTTCTGTAGCGAAAGGATACAGGCTAGGGTGTGCAAGCAGGTTTACACGGGAATGCAGTCATTGCATTCCTACGGGGTTTCCGTCTTCTATAGGAACAAGGCTATAGGCTAGGAGGTGTGTAATCACACAGGATAGACCAAGGTATATCCTTACGGGGTTCCCGTCATCCATAGTAAAAGCTATGAGCTAAACTTATCTAATAGCAATGCTTGGAAACTAATAGACAAGCAGGTAAAGTTTTAAAAACTAAAAAAAGGTTAAAAACGTAAACTAAGTTCATTATAAAGACATAATGAAAGGTATATGAGAAGGATTAAATATTAACTGATAATTATCGGCGCGTAGGCCTTTTTATAGATTCACGTCGGTGCTTACGCGCCGACGTGGTGCGCATCCCTTCCATTTAAAACACAAATGGAGAGGGACTATGAAATAATAATAATAATAATTAGTCAATACGCTAGCAGGTAAACCAGATAACATATGATAAATACACTCGGTAACCATCTATTATCATAGTATGATAATGAGGTATCTTAAACCTCGTTACAACCTATAACAGGCGGGACTTGGGGCCACTCATGGTACCCGTTTGTCACACGGCCGAAAGATTTTAACCAATCAAAAACAGTCCCAGTATTAATTTATTTGACTGCGTGGGGGCAACGGTAATGCGTGGGCCGAGAGCGCAGTCAAATAAAAATTCAAATAAAATAATTAATTTAATTAACCCTTAACGGCCACACGGGGTGATTAGTAACCCCAGACTTAAAAAAAGTGGGATTAGAGGTCTTAACCTTTCAAATAAATACAATAAACGCCATCTGCCGGTAACGGACATGTGTGAGATGTGACTTCACTACATAAAAGCCAACGAAATGCACAGTGGCGTTGTGAGCGTTCGTTTTATCGGCCTGGGGTAACTCGTTACCCCAGTGTGGCCGTAACCGCAGTTCAGTCACAATATTTATTTTATTTTTATCAACTTATTTCAGTGTCAATCGATAAAATAAAGGTAAGTTGTTCATTTTTTGTGGACACCATTTAAATATAGTGGAAACCTAAACATGCAAACATGCAAATAACCTTCTCAATAAGACAATTTATAAATAAATTGAGAAAAATACAGATAGCCCGAACTGGGAATCGAACCCAGACCAATTCGGTATCGCGCCGAGTGCTCTACCAGTTGAGCTATCCGGCACTATACAATATTCCATTCAATTTGATCTATAACTTATTAAGCCTGTATTTTGCCTCCATAGTAATTTTGCAAAATAACTATACTTTTTGAAGAATTGGTGGATACTGTTATTTTTTGTGGTAGTGGTATATGTTGTGCGGACAACCCTAAAGTTTTAGTCGTTAATATCGCAAAATGGCGGAGTAGTGAATTTTTTTGCAAAAAAAGCCATTTTTTCAGAATTTTGACCTATATGACCAGTTTTTAGAACGCCATCTATAAATTAACCGAGTTAAACCATTAGAAATATTGTAGAACTCGTCAACGAACATGACCCAATTAGTTAAAAGTCTCAAAAACATTTACACATCTTGTCTGGCCGGGTTTTTCAGCGTGGGGTGATGAGTTACCCCATGTGGCCGTTATGAGACCTGAGGGAGGTGTGGCCGTTAAGGGTTAAAAAAATCCCTGTTATAGCGTAGTTCTCACCGTATAAAATCCTCCACATTAATGAAAAATAAAACATATTAGTGAGCAGCAAAAGGAATTTTGAAAGCACAAAGATCGTTCGATCGACGTGGCTTTTTTATTGAAAGCTTACAAAACTTGAAAAAAGAAGATTCTCATGATATCATGGAGGTAGACGATGGAATTATGTATTATTATTAATTAAAAAAAAAATTAATTTATGTTAAGAGTGAAACCATTAATGCATTCAATTATGAATAGATTTTTTTATTATTTTGATGATTATTTATTCAGATACCAATGTACAATAGATAGAAAAATAAAAAGTTTTCTTTAATGCAGAAAGATTTAATTTCAGTGTGAGCTTTTTTTTTATATATTAATGCAATTATTTATTTTTCATAAATTTACATACACTACTCTAAAAAATTAAAAGAATAAAGTAAAATCTCAAATTTTTTCGATATTTCTTTCAGTCTGGGGGTTTAATGCATTCTTTAAAATCGAATCATTTCATGGGCTAGATCATCTGGTTATTCAGTTTTAAATTACTCTTATACTTCTTTCGCTCCAAGTCGATTTTTTTCAAAAATATCTCACTTTAAATGAAAAAAGATTTTTTTGTCTTAGTCAATTTATATATCGCAGCAATAAATGACAATGCAGAAAAATTAATAGTACTTTTGAAAACAAGTACAAATTTTCAAGATCTTTTTTGCTCCCTTAGTTTTTTATAATTTCGTAGTTAAAAAAATTATTGATAACTTTTTTCATCGGATTTTCTGCTCCTTAAACTTTTTTAGCACTGTACTGACGATAATAATTGACTAATTTTAATGGCGATTCTAATGATATATAACTTGCTATGTTACGATAATTTTCAGATTCTGACACACTTTCAGACACTTGCTGCACCATTGTACCAAATCAAGATCTACCGTCATCGCAATCAACGATTAGCCAAAAGTCAGATATTCCGAATTTTGAAGCTGGACTTTTGCTGTCAGTAGAGACTCCAAAAATCAATATCATTATTCCCGAACTTATTGCTGCGTTAGATCGTGCAAATGTAAGTAGCAGAAATGCTACTAATTATTAATCTGAACTACTGTACTATTCATCGAAAGCGTATACTTTTAAGAACGGAAATAGCTAAGAAATTGAAAAAAAATTTGAAATTAGACGATAACTACGTTGTTCATTGGGATGTTCCAAAAATAAACTCTGGAACTGGGATAAATCAAGCATCAGCAGTTTACTCGACTCTCAATGATTAGGGTGTTAGTCGTTTTGTAAAAGCAATGTGCTTTGATACTGCACCTACTAACACAGGTAAATCATTCTAAATATCTTGCAATACCAAATTCCTTAAATATATGCTTTTACACGATTTAAATGAATGTGTATTATGAAGAAAAATTTTATAATTATTTTAATATTACAAAAGTCTCAAAAGCAAAAGCGAATCAAAATAAATTTCGAAGTATATATTCTATACATTTTTAACTTCAACTGTGAGAATTTTTTACTTTTTTTCTGCGAATTAAACAAGAGAAATGAGTCATCGAAAATTTTCTTGAATTTGTTTTAGTTGAAATACATTTCCTTTTATTCTTTTTTTTTCTTTTTTTGGAAATTATTTCCTTTTACTCATCTAGTCGGCTTCAAACATAGATAAGAGATTAAAATTATTTAAAAATATTAAATTAAGAAATTTTTAAATTCGAAAATTCACGATTCCTTAAACAATTGCGTGCAAAATTATTGACTTTATTATTTCTTTCTCATTACTGCTAAATAAGGCAGTAAAACCGATGTCAGTCGATCCTACAAGAATTTCAAATGATTAAATTACCTCCTTTTGAAATAATTTTATTTAGTCTAAATAATCATTTTCCACTTTTTATTGTAGAGTCCGTAAAAATAATCAACATTATTACGAACCATCAAAACCAGTCATAATGATTAAAAAATAATACTGAAGATATTTTTGTCGTTTTTCTGAATAAGTTTAAAATTAAAAAATTTTTTTTCATGTATAATTTCATTTTTACTATTGAATTGTCTTTTGTAGGTATCCATCATGGTGCTGGTGTCGAATTAGAGAAAGCTTTAGGCCGTAAACTAATTTGGTTGCCATGTCGTCACCATATATTTGAAATCATATTAAAAAGTGTTTTTAAAGTATATTGATCCACACAATCAGATCCAAATGTGCAATTCTTTAATCGATTTAAGGTTTCTTGGGATACAATTAACAAACTAAACCACAAAAGTGGTACAGAAGATACTGTGGTTGCAAATATTTTGTTAGATAAAACTCATGAAATATTAGTTTTTATAGAAGATTATATGCAGGTACGGTTGAAGTTTATTTCAATAATTGAAAAAACTCATCGAGAAGGTATAAAAATAGTTCAACTAAAATTGTAAATTAACTTAACTAAATGCAACTTGAAATATTGCTGCATCGTCGATATTAATTTAAACCGATTAAACAAAATGATTTTTATATTTATCTGTCAGTCAATGATAAAAATGCCAGAAAAACTTTAGATCATAAGTTCTCTTATAATTATTTATATACTTATGCCACTAACTTTGTTTAACTTCTTTCATTTATTAATTTTACTTGTAATCTTTTTGAAAATTATCGTTATGGTTACGGTAAACAAAAATGAAGTACATGAAAAAATTTTTTCAAGGTATATTAATTAATGTTTTAGTGATTAAAAATTAAATAGCGCTCATTAATTTTAATTTACAATTTATATGCTTAAAGTTAAAAATAAAATTTTTGTGCTTTTTTCAATGAGTTTAAATCAATTTCTGGCATAAAATTTAACTTTTTTACTTTTCTCAGAAATATCATCCAAGGAGTAACTACCGTGAATTATTGGAACTCTCATCAATTTCTTTAGGAGCTACCCCAAAAAAAAAAGTTGTCTTTTAAACGCCCAGCAGCTATGAGTCATGCTCGTTGGATGGCAAATGCAATTTAATGTCTGAAAATATTTATTTTTAGAGAAGAATTCAAACTGAGTAGTCGTGAACTAAATAGTCGTCGAGCGGTATGCTTATTCATTATTGTAAATTATTTTAAAGCATGGTTTACTTCACCTTTCGCTATCCTGGTTTCATATTATGATCTAGCTTTTTTGCAAAACTTAATACGATACGAAGCTATTAATTCAATAGTATCAAAAGCTACCGCAGAAAAAATGAAGAATCGCCTGTGGTACTTAACCGATAAGTTGGCTGCTATTTCTTTATTTGACAGTGAGGTAAAAGTCGAAGTAAAAAAAAGGCCATTCGGCAGCCGAAATGGAAGGTAGATTTTCCAATTAATCTATATAAAAAGTTTCATACATACTTATCTTGTGATACATGTTAGTGTATAGTCATGATATGAAATTAGGCTCGTTTTCTACGAGTGAGGGTAAAAAAAGATAATGACTATTTTCAATAGAGAACTTCAGATAGTTGATTTGACAAAACATTATATAGGTAATGTACCAAACTAACCTTCACGTAAACAAAGTATAGAAAATTTAATTAGTATGAGATCATAATTGTAATTGCTTTTACGGTGGCAAGATCAGATATAATTATAGAACTGCAGGTACTGTTGAAACACCATAAAAAATAAAAGAAATACTTTTAAAATATAAAATAGCTGTGAAATTTACAGGTTATTTTGTTCACACCCGAGAAAAAATTTTTATATATAATCATATAAAATTATATATAATTATATATAACTCGATTATATATAATTCTAGATAATTATATATGATTACATATAATTCTATATAATTATATATAATTCTATATGCTCATATATGATTCTATATGATCATATTTGGCCATTTTATATATATATATATATATATAATTATTAGGGTGCTCCGTTTGAAACGAACGTTTTTTTTTCACTCCCCATCAAAAATCTTGTTCTATGTGTTAAAATAAAAATTTAGACCAAATTTGAGCTCTTAATATTAATATTAACCATTGGAACAACGTCGTAGATGTTTTTCCATGCTAAAAGCACGTAAATTTAGTTTTTTTCCTTTTCAATGAATAAAACTCAGCCCTACATTTATGTATCGTGTCAGCCCAAAGTTTTTCTTAAAGAGAATTGTATGCTCTTCAAAAAAGCCAGTATCTGCTTAGCTCTGAGTTCAACTCTAGCTCTCCTGTGAGTCATTAATGTCAAATTTTGTATCAAGTTGGTGGTTTTTTGCTGTTAACTCATGAACGGTCGAGTTTGGAGAAAAAAAGTACATGATCTTTTTTGGAGGAAATTTAGTTTTCTATAAAAAAGGTTTAATGACTTATTGTCAAGAGCATACAATTTCCTAGTTCATTCCCTAATTATTATTTGGTTATTTATTTTTCATTCGTATTTGCCGCTTAAAGCGACAACTAAGTTACTAGTATTATTTTGGATGAGTTAGTGTCGGTCTACGCGTCGCTTGACGGCGCATACGACACACTCTCCCGCTCGCTCGCTGTGGCTCGCTCACGCTCTTCACTTGGCGGTTCTATGTGATAATACGTTGTTGTAACCAAAGTATTTTTCTATTGCCTATATTATAATATTTATAAATTAATTGATATTAAAGATTGTTAAGATGTTTATTAGAAGTTAATAAAGATTAGAATCAGTTAATATAATTAATGGTTTCAAAGTTTATTCAAAACCCGACAGGTTATTAGGCTTCAGTGCACGCTTCCACTGCGTAAGTGGTTTATTTATTAAAAAAATTAAATTTTGTGGAAGTGATTTATCACAAGGTAAGAGTATTTATGAATATTATTTTAGAAAAGAAATTTCGAAAAATCAATATTAGAATAAAGACGTAATTAGAGATGAATGAAGCATGCATACAAGAAAATATAAAACGCAATAAATACGTTTTAGTAGACGCTTAATTTAGACAACCTAGAAAGATTTGACAAATATTTATTTGTTTAATTAAATAAATTCATAGATTTCTAAAAATATTTTTAAGTATATTAGATAGTGACAAATAGATTTACATTAAGTAGATTGTCATTTGTTTTATGATGAAATCGCTGGCGAGGCCGGTAGACGCGAAAAATTCAAGATGTCGGCCAACAGCATCATAATAACAATTGTACACGAAAACCACGTGTATTACAATAGTACTTTTAGGTTTCGATTTTTAAAAGATGTTTTAAATTAAATTTTAAATCTAATTATTTAATAAAAGAAAAAAAAAAAAATGTATTTGGACATGTCATTGATATTGATCAATATAAAATACATATTAAAGCTATTTCGGTAACTTTGGCTATGTGACACTTGTGTTCGGCATCAAGTAGCTTATAGTTTGTGAGGTTGTTTGTTTACATAATGTATCCCGAGTGTGTGCGTGATCAACCGCCTCCAACGTTGTTTTATTGCCGTGCGTAAAACTGTACGTTGGAATAGGTGTGCATACTCGAGGTGATGCTGTGGGAATGATCAATCTTGCGTTTCAAATTAAAGTGAATTGCTGTGCGTTTATTTTGATTTAGAAGCACGAAACAGAATCAATTTATGTAAAGTATCGGGTACCAGATGAATAGAATTTTAGATTATTGATAATAAGAGATAGATGATAAAGTATTAATCAGATAATAAATTACTAATTAAATGTATAATTAATTAAATTTAAATTCTGTTTCATAAAATCCGAAATAGATGTCAGAGTCAGAAACAAAGGCTCCACTGGTTAATTATGACAGTGAGGAAAGTTTTGAGAGAATTGAAGATCCTGAAGATGTTGAACAAGATCCTGAAGATGTTGAACAAGATCCTGAAGATGTTGAACAAGATCCTGAAAATGTTGAACAAGATCTAACAATGCGGATTAAGGTTGAGAAAACTGTGGACACGTTCCACAGTCTATCACAATTTCACAAGGGATTGATTCAACAAACAGATGGTATTAATCAAGAGTCATCAACAACAACTGTTGACAACAAAATTGTAAAGGTGTCACTCAAAGGGATGAACAACTTCTCAACCCCTGTCAAATCAAGCCAGTCAATAAGTAAGTAGTGACTATAGAATAATTTAGAAGCTGTAAACTAAAGTAGAAGATACACTCTAAGATGTATAAAAGTGTTTAAGAGTAGTTAGATGAGGCCTATTTAGATACATATAAAAGATGTATAGATGTTAAGAAAATCCCAGATACTAATTAAAATTATATGTTTACAGGTACAGATCATGGTATTAAAGATAAGACTGATAATACCAAGATTAAAATAACGAGTAACGAAAAGATGTTAATGCTTGGCAATAAGGATTTAGAAGACATGAAGAGGTTGATGTTGGATTCAAATAAGCAGACTAAAGAGATGTCAGCATCAATTGGAAGAGCAGCTCGAAAGCTCGAGGAAGTTTCTGACGCGATGTTAGATGCCTTAAAGGTGATGACAAAAGGGTACAGAGCAGAGTTAGATCGGGAAAAGACTAAAGCAGATGCAGCTAAGGTAAAGAATTCACATACAATTCCTACTTTCCCAGATAAAACCAATTTAGAAGCTACAACTAGGAATAATATTATTGTTAGAGACTTGAACGTAATTAAAGATACATTATTATCAAATCAAAGTAAGATCAATGTTAGAAGAGAATACAAATTAACTCAAAAATTAAACTAGAATATCTGGTTTGATTATTTAAAATCAGAACTTACTAGTTGTGATTTATTAGATGTAATAGATGAAAATAATAGTAATGATAATAATTTATTAAGTTCAATGAGTAACAAAAGAAAGTGTCTTGTTAGAGATATTATTATCAATCATTTAGATGAAGGCTATCACAAGAGAATTCTGGATATTTCTGAACCCGTAGAGATTTTTAAAAGAATTAAAGAATGTAGAAAAGAACAGATAAACCTTACGTCAAGTTCTGTTAGAAAAAGATTGTATTCAATTAAGATGAAAAATAATGAGAAAGTTAATGATTTTTGTGAAAGATTTGGCCAGATCATTAGAGAATATGAATCTTGCGGAGATGGGGAACAATTAACTGAGCAAGAAATTAGATCTGCATTTTATCAAGCTATATCCCCAATTAATGTCCGCAGATTTTATTAAGAGATCTCATTCAAAAGAGATGACATTAAACGAAATGAAATCTTATATTCTACAGTTAGAAGCAGAGAAGAAGACCAGCGACGTAGAAGACAAAATCAAAGCACAGATAGCGAAATTTGATGGCAAGAAGAATTGCTTTCGATGTGCTAAGCCTGGACACAGAATTGAAGAGTGTTCATCACCAAAAGATGTGTGGTTCTGCTACTACTGTCAGGAGATAAGATCTCACAAGGGTTCGGAGTGTAAGGACGGCAGACTTAAAAGTAAGGTTATAAATAATAATAATATCAAATCTAGAGGTAAATTAGATAGACAGGGAATTAATTGAGTTAGAAATAATGTGAATTCTGAGCCATATAAGAATGATAGACGTTATAAGAATTACAATAAAAATAATCATTACTCAGCTCAAAATGCACCCAAACGGGATAGTGGTAGTGCAAAAAGAGTGACTGATGAAAACAAGGTAAGAGACTATTAAATGAAGGTTTAATAGATGAGATTAAATTTATTGCTGATTCAGGAGCAACAGATCACATAGTAAAGAATCGATTGATACTAAGTAACTTTGAAAAATGTGAAAATAAAGTAATTAAGAGTGCTAATAAGAATAAATCGACATTTTAATAGATGGAAAAGGTGATCTTTTGCTCTACACGAATCAAGATAACAAGATAATTAAATTATCCAATGTTATTAGTGCTAAAGATGTATCAGATAATTTATTATCATTAAGAAAATTAGTAGATAAAGAATTTAAGATTTATTTAGATGATAAGATTTTGCGAGTATTCAGTGAAAATTTAGAAGAAATAATACTAGAGGGAATATATGAAAAACCCAACTGGATCTTAAACTTCAAAGTTAAGAATTACATCGACGATCAAAACAAATTAGATTGGGAATACAACGCTTATTGTTGTAAAGCTGTAATGATTCAAGAAGATGATACCAACGAATCTGAAGTAGATTTGCAGAGGAAGGAGGGAGATGCAGAAAACGAAGAGGTCAAGGATTCCTCAATTAGGAGGGAGGAAGAAGTTACAACATCTCCAGAAATAGAACAACATCCTGAAAATACAAATGATGACATGTTTAATTGGGATTCTAGTTTAATAACTAGAAATACAATTAAGTTCGATGACATTGAGAGCATTAAGAATTTAGAAGAGTTATTCACATCAAATCCATTAGAACAAGGAACAACAGAGTCAGGCAAAATAAATGAAGCTATGTTATGGCATGTAAGACTTGGTCATGCTTCATTGAATTATCTCAAGAAATTACAGAAAGTATACAGCAAATTAGAGAAAGTCAAATTTGATGATTCAATTTTAGACTGTGAAATATGTATTATGTCAAAGATGCAAAAATTACCATTTAAAGAAGTTAGAAAACGAGCATCAAGACCATTACAAATAATACATACGGACACGATGGGTCCGATAAAACCAACTTCACACCCAGGACACAAAAGATTTATTAATGTGTACATAGATGATTACTCCAGATTAGCTAGATCATATGCAGTAAAGACTAAAGATGAATCAGGAGAAACATTAGGAAAGTTTCTCATATCTACAAGAAATTTACTTGGTAAAGATGGAAAAGTATGCTACGTTAGATCGGATCAAGGAACAGAGTTCACTGGTGGAAAATTTCTAGATGTTTTAAGAAAAGAAAAGATAGAATTAGAATTAACACCGCCTTATACCCCTGAACACAATGGAGTCTGAAAGATTCAACGCTACGTTGCAGAGAAAAGTCAGAACCTATATGCTGGATTCTGGTTTACCCAAGAGTATGTGGGAGTTAGCAGTAGATGCAGCTGTTCACTCATACAATCGAACACCACATAAATCTATAGATTATAATCTACCATTGATGAAATTTAATAAGAATGAAAATTGTCATTTCGACAAAATTAAAAGGTTTGGATGTATTGGATATATTAGAATTCCAAAACCAGAGCACAAGTTCAGTGAGAGAGTAATCAAAGCAGTCATGGTGTGATATAAACCCACAGGATACTTGTTATGGCATCCAAGTACTGGAAAATTTCTAGAGTCACGACATGTTAGATTCAATGAAAAATTAGTGTATAAAGATGTATATAAGGATAAACAGACAGAAGAAATTGAAGATGAAATTAGCTGGAAGTCAGATGAAAGTGTACCAAATAATCTAGAAGACAAAATCAACGTAGAAAAGGAGAAACCGGAACAAAGAAAAAGAGGAAGACCACGTAAGAATCCACTAGAAGCTAAAAACTTAAATGAAAAGAAGTTTTCATCAGAAGAAGGCAGACCATATACTAGAGGTGAGATCAAAAGAAAGTTAGAATCTGAAAAGGACAAAAATAGAAAACTGATTGAAGATATAAGCTTTGCAAAAAGTGCCAATGTGTGTGAAGATCAATCTAATAAGGATGAACAAGAACTAATAAGGTGTTTAATTACTTCCTTAAACAAAGAACCAATCAACTATGATGAGGCAAGCAAATCAAGCGAAAGATGTCAATGGATGAGGGCCATCAAGGATGAACTGGAATCAATAACTAAAAATGACGTCTGGGAACTCGTAGATTTGAAAGAAGCAAGTAAAACTGGAAGAAAACTAAATATCATTGATTTAAGATGGGTATTTAAAAAGAAAGTAGAAGTAAATAAAGATGTACTTTATAAAGCACGACTAGTATGTAGAGGGTTTAAAGATAAGAATGATTATGATTTAAAAGATACATATTCGCCAGTATCTAGACTATCACTCATACGATCATTACTTTCAATAGTAAATAAATATGATCTAGAAATCTGTCAATATGATGTGAAAACGGCATTTCTTTATGGAAATTTAGATGAAGAAATTTACATGAAGATTCCAGAAGGCCTAGACGTAGATGAAAAGACAAAGCAAACAAAGATACTCAAATTAAAGAAATCCTTGTATGGATTAAAAGTAAGTCCTAAGAAATGGAATATCAAATTCAATCAAGTGGTAAAAGAAATTGGTCTCGAGAATGATTTACATGAACCATGTTTGTATACTTGGAGGAAAAATGGAATCGTAGCTGTATTGCTAATTTATGTAGATGATATTTTAGCTGCTAGCAATGACCAAAAGAAATTAGATGAAATTGGAAACCATTTATGCAAGAATTTTGAGATGAAAGTTCTTGGTGAACCTAAGAAATTTCTTGGAATGGAGATAGAAAGAAATAGAGAAGAGAAATACATTGTATTAAATCAAAGTAGTTATATTGAAAGCATTTTAGGTAGATTTAAGATGACTGACTGCAATCCTCAGAACACCCCAATGGTTACTAGACAAGCCGAAAATAGAAGTAAAAGAAGAAAATTGGAAAAAAAGGAAAAACATTTCCTTTGCTGTACATTACTTAGCTAGAAAACAACTAAGTGCTACCGAAGATGACTGGAAAGATGTCAAAAGAATTTTGAGATATTTGAAAGGTACAGTAAATTTAAACCTAAAATATACAGGTAACTCAGATGAATTAGAAGCTTTCTCAGATGCTAGTTTTAGAGATAATGATGACTCCACGTCATCAGGAGGATACATGATTAGACTTTTTGGTGACGTAGTTGCCTGGAGAAGCCACAAACAAAATTACGCTATATTGTCAACTTGTCAAGCAGAATATTTGGCAATGAGTGATTCTTGTCAAGAGATAATATCTCTAGATAAAGCAATTAGATTTGTGATTGGAAAGACATTGTTTCCTACAACTATTTGGTGTGATAACAAGTCAGCAGACGACAGCACTAAGAAAGATGGAAGTCATAAACTTAAGATGTTCGATAATAGTGTAAATGAAATTAGATTAGAACTACTAGAACGAGAGAAAACGGGTAATAGAAAGCACATGGCAAAAACCCATGGTGATTTTATTAAACAATGTGTTAATGAAAATAGAATAAGAGTTTGCTGGATTTCTACAAAAGAAAATCTGGCTGATATACTAACTAAACCATTACCTGCAGAACCGTTTAGATATTTAAGAGATAAACTATTAGATTAAATAATAAGAAGTATATTAGAAGTTATTTAGAATTAATTATAATTATTTTTCACTATGTTGCAGAAAAACCCACTGACAAAAAGAAGTAGCGCAATGGAAGCTGGACGTAAGAAAATGGAGGGAGTGTCAAGAGCATACAATTTTCTAGTCCATTCCCTAATTATTATTTGGTTATTTATTTTTCATTTGTATTTGCCGCTTAAAGCGACAACTAAGTTACTAGTATTATTTTGGATGAGTTAGTGTCGGTCTACGCGTCGCTTGACGGCGCATACGACACACTCTCCCGCTCGCTCGCTGTGGCTCGCTCACGCTCTTCACTTGGCGGTTCTATGTGATAATACGTTGTAGTAACCAAAGTATTTTTCTATTGCCTATATTATAATATTTATAAATTAATTGATATTAAAGATTGTTAAGATGTTTATTAGAAGTTAATAAAGATTAGAATCAGTTAATATAATTAATGGTTTCAAAGTTTATTCAAAACCCGACACTTATAGCTGTCAAACTATTATTTGATTAAATATATGAACTTAAAGTTATTTAAATTTTTAATTTTAGCAAAATTTCGAGATTAATTGTTTTATAATTAAATAATATTCATATTTGTAGTAATTTTTCGTCTTATTTTATCCATTACTTGACAAAAAAAAAATCAAAATTTTTAAGACAGTCAAAATCAAGTGTTGACAATCTATTTTTGGAATGGATTTTACAGCTATGAGTCATTAAACTTTTTATATAGAAAACTAAATTCTCTCCAAAAAAGGTCATGTACTTTTTTTCTCTAAACTCGACCGTTCATGAGTTAACAGCAAAAAACGACCAACTTGATACAAAATTTGACATTAATGACTCACAGGAGAGCTAGAGTTGAACTCAGAGCTAAGCAGATACTGGCTTTTTTGAAGAGCATACAATTCTCTTTAAGAAAAACTTTGGGCTGATACGATACATCAATGTAGGGCTGAGTTTTATTCATTGAAAAGGAAAAAAACTAGAGCTGTACAATTTAGCCGGTTAAGCCGGTTAAAGAAGTTAACCTGGTTAATTAGCTGGCTGACTGCTTGGCTTAGCCGGTTAACCGAAATAAGCTAGGCTAATTAGCTAAAGGTTAAACCGGCTAATCGGCTAATTTTATATTTTATGAAATATCTATGTTTTCAAGTATTGATAGGCATAATTCGACCGAAAATGAATTTATTACGTAGTATTGAATATTAATAACAACGATTTACATTTATGAAAGTTTTTTAATCTAGTTTTTCTATCATATCTCTATTTTGATATAAAAAAATTAGTACATTAGCAGTTTTTGGTGACAGACAGCTTTTTTTGGCAGAAATTCTCTGCAGATTTCCAGACAACCCGCGTACAGGATCGAAAAGATAATTTAAATCTCTCTCCCTTTGATTTTTACTCAAATCAGGTTCATTTACTATAATTCTATGATTACAGTATATCAACCCGATTTCAGTAAAAATCAGAGGGAGAGAGATTTAAATTATCTTTTTGATCCTGTACGCGGGTTGTCTGGAAATCTGCAGAGAATGGCAAGTCTTGAACGTCAAAGTGCTATTGAGAAAGAAATGATAAAATTTGACTGAAAGCCTACAATTCCAAAGGCAGACAATCCACTACTTTGGTGGAATTCCAAGCGGAACAAATTCCCGACCCTGGTAAATTTTGCCAGAAAATTATTAGGCATTCCTCCTTCCAGTACATTTTCCGAGCGGGTTATTTCAACGGCAGGCAATATAATTTCTGCCAAAAGAAGCTGTCTGTCACCAGAAACTACTAATGTACTAATTTTTTTATACCAAAATAGAGATATGATAAAAAAACTAGATTAAAAAACTTTCATAAATGTAAATTGTTGTTATTAATTTTAAATACTACGTAATAAATTCATTTTCAGTCGAATTATGCCTATCAATACTTGAAAACATTGATATTTCATAAAATATAAAATTAGCCGATTAGCCGGTATAACCTTTAGCTAATTAGGCTGGCTAATTTCAGTTAACCGGCTAAGCCGAGCAGCCAGCCAGCTAATTAGCCAGGTTAACTTTTTTAACCGGCTTGACCGGCTAAATTGTACAGCCCTAAAAAATAACTAAATTTACGTGCTTTTAGCATGGAAAAACTTCTACGACGTTGTTCCAGTGGTTAATATTAATATTAAGAGCTCAAATTTGGTCTAAATTTTTATTTTAACACATAGAACAAGATTTTTGATGGGGAGTGAAAAAAAAAACGTTCGTTTCAAACGGAGCACCCTAATAATTATGTATTATCGAGTTATATACAATTATATATAATTTTATATGATTATATATAAAACAATTTTCTTGCGTCCAGGTTGAAGTTGAGTCAAAATGACTTCAGTAACCTGAATAACTTTCGAAGGAGTGAATTTAGCAAAAAATGTTAAGAGACCTTTTTTGTAGAGCATTAAATTTCCTTCGAGAATATGTATCTTGACTAAAAAAAATTTTATTATTTCTAGTAGTTACAAAAATCTAAAATAGAAACAAGGAATTTAAAAACAAATCAATGTTTAAGGCACGGTTACAAAGAAACGGCTCGTTTTACGTCAATTTACTAAGAGAGATTTTTTTGTAGGGAATTCAATTTCCATTGAGAATATACATTGCTCAAATTTTTCAAATAGCTGATTTATGCGTTTTGGGTAAACAACGAAATTTTTGTCAAAAAACTAATAAGGTTAAGTACCCAGTAGTTGAACACGTTTCAAAATAGAACGTATTTGACCCGACTTTTAATATATAAAGTTATAATGATTAGTACAAATTAATGATTTTCATGAAAATGTAAACAATTTTGAATA
Organism: Microplitis mediator; assembly: GCF_029852145.1. Taxonomy (NCBI): domain Eukaryota; kingdom Metazoa; phylum Arthropoda; class Insecta; order Hymenoptera; family Braconidae; genus Microplitis; species Microplitis mediator. The sequence continues at coordinate 10,889,463 of NC_079971.1, forward strand.
GATTGAAGCGCAAAATAACGCAGATAATTAAATATTTATATATATGACCACGTTTTTATAATAGACTACGAAAGGAGTAGTAGTTGAACACTACGGGAGCAGTAGTTGAACTAATAAAATATATGGTAATAGGCACACCAAAATTTTTCAACGTTTTATTGAAATATCAAAAGAATTATAACACATTATTGAATAATATTAAAAATAATACTGTGAATACTTAATGTGATCAATGATCATTTCAAAATCAGAAATATTTGTATTTAATTTTTTAATTACATTTTTTATTACTAATGTATTGATTATTATGAACTAAAAACAACACAAAAAATGAACTGTTACCTGAATTGAAAATCATAAATACTTTTAATTATTTATTGTAAATATAATTTTTTTATTGCAAGGACAGAACAATAATTTAAACATTTTGATTTAAATAATTTCTTGTTTAATTTTTGAAGTTTTTAAATATTTAACAAACTTCATTGTAAATTTTACTAATTGTAACGGATCATTTTTTATTAACAAATAAATGTTATTCACAATTTTTATCTTACCTATGTGTTATGAACTTTTTTTGGTTAGAAAATAATAAAAATTTATTTTGATGAAATAAATACGTTTTTACACAAAATCACTTAAAATCATTACACTTATTGTTGATGAATCACTCATACTGTATTTATGTATACCTTTTTTGACAAATAAATAATTAAATTAAATTATTTGTTATTGCACTAGAATAAATTTCACGTTGTTCACCTACTGCTGCCATGAAAATAACATGGACCCAATACTTGAGCGTGTAACGCCATCTCGTTCAAGTTTTGGGTACCACTCTGAACATTGGGAGGTATAGTTAGACGCCAAAATTTAATATTGTAACAGGGTACATTAGTCACCTCGATAAATTATAATAGAAGAATAGAATTTATTTTTGCTTCTAAGAGTACATTCCCATTGCAAGAGGATAATCACATATACATACAATTTTTCATATAATTTCAGGTACAATTATAAAAGAGCCTCTTATAGGTTAAAAAAAAAAAACAAAGAGAGAATCAAACATTATAATTGAAAATCAATAGGTATAAGCAACACATTATAATAGGTCATTCAAAAAGAATAAATGCTCTTAGAGAGCGGGCGTTTTGTATAAAATGGTATACTGGTTTTATGTATGGGCAATTGGGGCTTAAGATGTCATGGATTGTAGGCGCTGGTCCGAAGTTAGCGGTGATGTAGTGCCGCCGAAGGTTTTTGAGCTGTGGGCATCTTAGGAGCAGATGTTCAATGCTGTCCTTTTCACCAAGATTGCACAGCGGGCAGTTTTGTGAATATTCAAAGTTGTACTTACAGTTGTTCACATTTATTTTACAGTAGTAGCAGCTAGCCAATCTGAGCTGAGCGAAAACTCTTAGTGTCTGGAGATTTGTTCTTCTTCGCAGGTAGCTGGAATTTGGATCCGTTGGCGTATAGTGGGTTTGGAGATAGTGGGAGTTATAAGTGAGTCTGAGATCCTGCTGAAGTAGTGAGTTTTTGTACATGGGATTTTCGCATATGTGACTTGAAGTCCTCCTTTTTGTCTTGTTGCCAGGTATATATGTCTCTTCCCGGTTCATAGTAATTGTCTGAGCTTATGCCGCGTTCAAAAGTACTTGACAAGTAGGTTCGTAGTAGCAGCGGGAAGTGATCTAAATCATTTTTATATTTGAGTACCTCTAGGTCGACAATTTAATCAAACGCTTGTGCATTTGTGATTACGTAGTCGATAGTGCTCCATCCCTTACCGATATGCGCGATTTTACCTGGTGAATCGCTAATTGTTCTTCCGTTTATGAAGTGCATCGAGTTGTTTTGGAGAAAAGAGTATAATTTATGCCCCCTGGTGTCTACTTTTGTGTCTATTGATGTTCTAAGCTCCGTTAAATTTGTGTCTATAATGAGGTCTTCAGAAATCTAGGTTACCAACATGAGCGTTAAAGTCTCCGGTCAGTATAATTGGTGGATATCCAGTGGTTCCATTTATCTCGTCTAATACCTGCTAGAGTATGTCAAGTGAGGCAGACATGTTGCGAGATGGTCTAATGTAGACACAGGCTAAAACAAAAAAAGACAGACCGACAGAGACTGATACAAAAAGCTAACAATCTGAGGAGTCAATCACCTTCGGTTCCAAGCCATTTCTGGCTATAATTGCGATACCACCACTTGCATGTCCCCTGATTTTTTCCTTGACAGCTGGAGATGTAACTATGGTGAATTTATCCCAGTTGCCTGCTAGAGTGATTTCGCTGGTAGCCCATGTTTCACAAATACAGTAAATATCGCTGTTCATACATTGCTGGTGATTATAGAAGATTTGTAGGCCCCTTACGTTCCATGACATGATTTTTAGCTATTGGTTTGGCTGTGACCAATTAGGTCTCTGCAGTTTGGCGCTGTGAGTATCAGCAATGTTCACCTTTCGCATAGTTTCATCATTTAGGTCCCAAGTATACCATTTTTTCTCCACACACATGCGGCTTCCTGAGACTTTCACCGTCTTGCCTGTGTTTCTGAGTTCAGCTGCCTTTTCTTAGAGTTTTTTGTTACACAGAAGAGCTTTTTTGGTGAGGTCGTGAGTTATAGATACAGTAGTATGTTTTAGAACGCGTGCCTTGGTTGGCATTACTGTCTCTTAGGCTCTGATGCTATTAAATTTCACGCGTGCGATTTTCCATTCACGGTTGATGTGTGTGACACTTTCAATAACGTTCGACAAATTAAAATTAATTTTAAAGAAGTTTGTTTGCATCAGTTGTAAGGCTGCGATCTGTCCATTCGTGGTTTTTGACGACAATATTCATTTGTTCGGTGAGTTTTTCTTGTTGGTGGATCATATTTTCGAGCTGTTTCATTTTTACTTGAGTTTCTTCCAGCTCTGAAGTGATGCCTTGAACTGATGGAATGCTGATTTTGCCGGACTTGATATTTTCGATTTCAGCTTCGAGTTTGTCTTGTCTCGCTTTGATGCCGTCCAGCTGACCTATTAGCTCTTCCTTTACTTGTTTAAAATCCTCTACGTTGTTCTGTTGGCTTTTTTCGATTTGCTCTTTGATTTCGTTAGTATTCATATTTATTTGCTTGCTTAAATTGTTAAACATGGTGAAAATAGTCTCGAGACCCAGAAAAGTAGTCAACATCCAGCAGCAAATCGCAGCAGAATTAACGTCATCAGTTGCCGTAATAAAGTTCTGAAGGTAAAATTATAATTAAGTTTAGGCCGGAATTTCTATTCCAATGGCCGAATTTATTTATAATTAAATTACTTAATATCTTTCCGTCGGTTTTTACATAATTAATTTGTTAGCTGAAGTCCCTTGGCCTTTACAACTACGCGTCTCGTGTTTCTCGAAAGTTGTCGTGCCGTTTCGTCCGCCATATTTTGTTCGTAACTCAGAGTTATTTACTTCAGGTCCTTTGGCCGAAGTAAAATAATTTTCCGCGTAAATTATTAATGAGTTAAAATTTAACTGTTAAATTATTCTATAACGTCAATAAATTAATTTAGGCCGGAATTTATTCCAATGGCTGAATTAATTCTCAATTAATTCATCTACTCGAATTCATCTACACGAATCGTAATTTAATTCTAGTCGATACTTAATTATAAATCAATTTTAAGCAAATTAAATAAATATTTAAATAAATTAAAGTTCAAAAAGGACGCTAGAATTTTGATAAACTAAACGTTGAGTAAAATTGAGAAACGGATTATTTTGTGAGTGAATTAAATTTAATTGTGGAAATTATCAGTGAGAAAAATATAAATTAAAAGTTATTAATGGATATTAATTGTGGCGAAGTAATTAGTAAAATTTTATGCGTGGAAAAATTAATTAATTGATAATTATTATTAACCAAAATTGATTAATTAATAAATATAATTTAAAACAAGGTGAATGATTAAATGACAAATTAAAGTGAAAATTTAGATAGCGAAAAATTCGAATAAAGTGGAAAATTTGCTGAGTAATGTTAAAATAGAGTCAATTTAGTGTAAGTAAAACTGTGTCTGTGATTTAGGTCCGGTGGACAATTAAAGGTACATCCAGGGGATGTTTAGTTTTAATAAGATTTAACGTCCAGAGGACGATTTCAATAGTTAAAATAAGGTTAATGTCCAGGGGACAGATTATTAAGGTTTAACGTCCAGAGGACGATATTTTAACGTGGGTGTGTGTGTGAAAACGTCCAAGGGACGATATTAGTTTGTCATAAGGAACCGTCCAGAAGACGGGAAAATTTTAGTTTGTCACAAGTAAACGTCCAGGGGACGCATTTAGTTTGTCATACGGATTAGTTTGTCATAAGAATAATTGTTATAAAAGGGTAAATAAAAATAAGCGAGGTGCTTAGTCAATTGAAATTAAAATTTAAGTTTAATTAAATTTATTTCAGCCATTTTCATTATTCCTTTCCTCTCTCACAAAATATATAATTTACAACGACCCTGATTTCTAAATAAAAATTAACTTAACATCCGGTTCTGGAAGGCCGAGTACGTCTTCCAGTGGCACCCTATTATTCGACCATAATACTAGGTGCGACCAGACTTGGCAAGTATAATCGCTCTGTCATAATATGAAAATTTTAGTTTATGTCTTTACAAAAAATATATAGTATTGAGAAAAGACTATTTCGTTAGGTTGTACGATTTTTTTTTTACTTAAAATGATGATATACCGCTTTTTTTACTGATTGTTCGGTTTACGGTATAGTATCTTTTTCATGAAAAAAAATAGCATCTATCGGCTATTCTCGACATGTCAACTTTAAAGTTAAAAATTATACAATTTTTTCGATTTATAATTGAAAACACTTACAGAAATCATTTACTGTATCATTGAATAATTATAACAAGTGCATATTATTTATAATATATGTACGGATTTTGTATAACAACAATTCTAAAAGTCTGTTTAACTACTGGTCCCATTTTCAGAAGTGTTCAAGTACTGGGTAGTTTACCTTAGTCGTGACGATGCACCTCTTAATATTAATATTAAGGGCTCAAACTTTCGCAATAATTTTTTTTGGTCATCAGGAAAATAATTTCACAGTATCGAAAAAAAAAAGTAGTCGATTATTTTGGGCCAGTGTAATATATATATATAAGACTAGCAGATCCCGCCTGCTTCGTGGGCAATAAAAATGTTTTATTATTACTAATATAAATTTTATATGTATCATTCCACCGAATAAAATTTTTTTTGGAGTGTGACCCCCGCGGATTTTTTTCAAATTTTGTAGAGTGATTCTCTACATCAGAATAAAGATTCCCTGAAGAGTTGAGCTCTTAATATCAAGTACTTTCGTAGTAATGATTTTTTGAATTTTAACGATTTTTTTTTTTTAATTTTATTCTATAGTAAAAACATTTCCTATAAAAATACGGACGGGATATTTTTTTCGTAAAACATTCTCAGCTTCTCGATAAAAATATTCATTTTTCATTATAAGTAATGGAAGACACTCAAAACTTTAATTAAAGTGAAAAAAGTGATTTTTCGGGCCTTGCGACAATTTTTACTTCAAGTTTGATATTTATTTCTGAAAACTGAGAAATTAAAAAAAAAATGTCATTTTGGGGATGGGGTTATTTTTTGTTTGAACGTACAATTTTATTTTTGTAAATTGATCCGTTGACGTATCAGTAAACACCGGGTCTTTAAAAAGTATAACTTGCAGTAAAACAGCAGCACTTTCTTGATGTACAATGGAGTATGTTATGCGAATTTTTCGGCAATAAATTCAAATGTCGAAACTTGGAAAATTTCTATATAAATATTTTACCGTTTAAATAAAATCATAAAGTTAATTATTAGTATTTCATAATTTATTTATGTTCAAAGAAAAAATAACCCCATCGCTAAAATGACGTATTTTATGCGAAAAATTCTCAACTTTCAGAAAAAAATATCAAATGTGAAGTAAAAATTATCACAAGGCCAGAAAATTTACTTTTTTCAATTAATTAAAGTTTTGAGAGTTTCCATTAGTTATAATAAAAATGAATATTTTTATCGAAAAGCTGAGAATTTTTTACGAACAAAATATACTGTTTATACTTTCATAGGAAACGTTTTTGCTGTAGAAAAAAATTAATGAAAAAGTTAAAAAAAAAATCGTCATTATTCAAAAAATCTGCCTATCGTTTTACCCTGCTCGCCTGTCCTAACTACTCTTGTATGCCTTTCTTTTCGAAAAAAATAGTTTTTTACCATTTTTTTCCAACGATATCTCTCAAACGAATAAACCAATTGAGACGGTTAAGGTGGCAATCGATGCCTTTTATCAAGTTCTAAAGCTGATTAAAGTTTGAATTCGATTTATTGGGTCGTTTTTGAGGTATTTAAAAAAAAATACAAAATAAAATTTTTTTTAATTCTTTCGACAACGGTTTCTCTTGAACGAATACACCGATTTTGATGGTTGACGTGGCATTCGACGCGGCTTATGAAGCTCTAAAGCCCAGTGCATTTTGGAATCAATCCATTGAGCACATTAAAAGTTATCCAAAAAAAAACATTTTAAAAAAAATTTTATTTTTGGAATATCTCTAAACCAGCCTTACCGATCAAGCTCAATTTCTCACAGCTTCAAGATATTGACAAGCCACGTCGAATGACACCTTAAAGTTTGAAATCGGTTCATTCGTTCAAAAGATACAGGTAGTTACATACGTACATACAGACATACATACATACTAAACTGATTCAAAAAAATCGACTAATTTTCATTTTCTTCATTATATCGAAAATATCGTTGGGAATGACGAAAAAAAATACTGTGAAAGTTTGAGCTCTTAATATTAATATTAACAACTGCCGCATCGCAATTTTCTATTTACCGTTTAAATAACATAGGAACATTTATTTTTTAAGCTTTGGAAGTTTGTAGCTCACGTTGGGATCAATACTTTCGAATGTTCGAGACATAGTCTTATGGGAAATTTTACGCTCTACAAAAAAGGTCTCTTATCATTTTTCGATATTTCACTTAAGTCGTATGTTATTTGCAATTAACTGAAAATGTTCTTAAATAATCTAAATTTTGTTGCTTAAAGTTAATTATATTAAATTTTCAGTTAATTGCGAATAACTTACGACTTATGAGAAATATCGAAAATTTTCTCTGAGATAAGTTGTAGGAAATAACATGCTCTACAAAAAATGTCTTCTAAAATTTTTAGATGAAGTTGATGGTTGCGTCAAAAAATTTAAATAATGTATCGATTTATCGTCAATCTAATTTTAACTTCGAATTACTTTTGAAGAAATAAAAATATCGACACATTATAAGTGTTACATTCTGGCTTATCTATTAATCAGACAGAATATTTTTAATTTTACCAGGTTGACGTGATTAGGGTGTCGATAGACCCCAGGTGCGTCAGCTGTTGACCGTTATTTATTTTATGCAAAAAAGTTTATTGACTTACCATGGTTGGGATTATGGGCTCCATAAGTCGGCCCAAATAATCCCTTGATACGTCCTCTGGGTGCGAACGAGACGAGCTTTGAAGACTTGGTTCTTTCGCAGAGGAAAGTAATCCCAAATGGTCGATCAACCACCACAGCTCGAAGGCTCAACAACACATGACCTCGAAAGCCTAACAACACACGAGCTTGGAAGCTCAACAACACACGAGCTCGAAAGCTCAACAACACATGAGCTCGAAAGCTCAACAAAAACTTCCTCCGACTTAATTCTTGGATGACCTTCAGTGAGGTCCGCGATAACACGTCGAATCCCGCGACCGAGCTGTACCGCACATCCTGACCTCCTGAGTTATCGGCCTCGAAGCATGAATTTCGGATTCAGAAAGGAAGCGTTCAGGCTGCCGGTATCGGCGCCCGGAACAGGTGAGAGTATTGGGCTGCCAGTAGCGGCGCCCAATACGAGGTATGTGATTTTTGGGCTGCCCGTAGCGGCGCCCAAAGTTTAAATAAGGAGTGCGTATTTGGATAAAATACGGATATATATTTTGCTTCAAGTCCGAGTGACAGGATCAAGCCAGCAGGTTTGTGTAGAGTTCTTGGCTCTACTAGATCTTGTGATCGACTGCCTTGTAAACGACTGACTTGATTCTGTCGCTCCTTGGTATTATACATTTTCAAAAATGTTAACGTTGCATCTCAGGTTTCCTATGAGAGAATCGTCGTGGCCCGAGTCTCATACATCGTCATCTGTTTAGACTATCCGCGATCTACGGTGACTCTCTTATCGCAAGAGATTTCCGTTACATTGTTGGCGGTGAATAAAAATAGTATCGCCAACAAAGTAACGATTTATTAATTTATTGTTTAATTATGATTCTAAAAAGTGTCGAACCGTTTATTCGCCCACTGCGGCGAATAAATAATTCGAGACTTCAAAAAAAAAAATTTCTAAAAATTTTTATTTAAATTTAATTAAAGCCAGAACGTAACAATAAGAAACCTTTTTTGTAGAGCGTAAAATTTTCCATAAGACTATGTCTTGAACATTCAAAAGTATTGGTCCCACCGTGAGCTACAAAATTCCAAAGCTCAAAAAATTAATTTTCCCATGTTATTTAAATAGGAAATAAAAAATTGCGATGCGGCAGTTGTCAATATTTGTTGTAATATTAATTAAATAAAGACATGCCAGGACTAGTTGATGGTTGGGATGTTTGAAAAATACGCATATTTAAAAATATAACAATATTTTTATTTGTCACAGCACAAAATATCACTGGGTTGTAAATTAAATAGTTTATTTAATTCATAAATACTGTTAAAAGTCTGAGCTCATGAATACGTGAATGATTGAATACAAATTATTGAGTTGAGCTCGAGTAAATAAATGAATTAAAAATCATCAAGTTGAGTTTAATTGAACACTGAGTTGATTGCAAAAATGTCATGATAATAAGTAACATGATGTCAGAGGTTATTGAGCGAAGTAAATTATTGAACACGTAAATTACTATTTTTAATAGTACTGAATATATAAATAATTTAGTTATTGAGTTTTAATAGTAAAGATCACTTAATTGAATTGAATTTAATGAGCTCCTAATAAATTACACTGATTCTAATTTACTTGTTGAACACGAGGTAGCATGATTGCAGAGGCTACTGAGCGAAAAATAACTTTGAGTTTAATTAATTAAGAAATTGAGCATAATAATATTCAAATAAATAATAAAACAGAGTCTTTTGTTTTGATGAACACTTGAATTAATTTATAAAGTAGAATTTAAGCACCTGTACGATTCTCCGTCGAAAATAACCTCCTCAGGAACAGGTTGGAGAGCACTGGATTTCTTGATATTGTTTTTTATTTATTTTATGAGCTCTGGTGCTCGCAATTATAAAAATAATTATATTTTTATATAGAGTTACGAACTCTGAATGTAATTAATTGATTACTTTTAATTATTTACTCGAGATGAGCGCAATTTGAATAGATTATACAAAACACGTGGTGACACTTAAAAATGTATAAAACGAAGAGATAATGGCGTCGGTCTCCTTGCCACGAGGCAGTAAAAATTCATGCGCATGCGTCGCACTGCGCTAGTCAAGTTTTTAATTGATAGACACTAGGCCCCAGTAGGTGCTGCCTCTATTTGCCGGAAGTTCAACTACATTCAAATTTGAATGTACTTGTGATTACGCAACATTCCGCCCGCCATCAGCAACAGAGTTGATGATTGATGAGTTCTTGAGTACTTGATCTTTTGATGAGCATGTCATTGAACCAGTTAAGTTATTCTTCGTCATCTTCTTGAGGTTCTGGTTCAATTGGTAGGAGTGCAAGCTTCGTGATTGGACGAGTGAGTGTTGAGTTCACTGTTTTGAGCGTAGCAACCCTGGTCAATCCATCTTTGCCAGGGTGGAGTGCGATAATACGAGCGAGAGGCCACCTAGTTGGTGAAAACCTTTCGTCGGTGAGTAATACAAGTGACCCAACTTGAATTTGATGAGTTGGACGTTGCCACTTGGTGATTGCCAGTTGTCTTTGAAGATAACTTGTAGACCAATAATTCCAGAACTGTTGAACACGTTGTTGTAGAAATTGCCATCTAGACAATCGAGAACTATTTGTATCGATGAGTGCTGGTTTAGGAATCATGTTGAGTGCTCGTCCAATTACGAAGTGACCAGGAGTGAGTGCATCCATGTCATCTGGATCTTCCGTGAGTGGCTCCAATGGTCTTGAATTCAATATAGCTTCAATTTGCGTAAGAAGAGTCGTAAATTCTTCAAAAGTAAATGAAGACTCTCCCACTGATCGAGTAAGATGATGTTTGAGTGATTTGACAGCAGCTTCCCACTTTCCACCCATGTGTGGAGCTGCTGGTGGATTGAAATGCCAGGCAATACTGTTCACAGTGATGTGATCCAGTATTTCTCTTGACTCTTGAGTTCTTTGAGTGAACAGACGGTTGAGATCAGTTTCAGCGCCTTTGAACGTCGTTTCACAATCGCTGTAGAGTGCTGTGCAGATGCCTCGTCGGCTGATAAATCTGCGGAGTGCTGCGATGAACCCACTAGAGCTGTAGTCGCTGACTACCTCTAGATGTACTGCTGACGTAGAAAGGCAGACAAAAACACAAATCCAGCCTTTGTATGTTTTTGCTCCTCTGCGTTTCCAATTTTTGAGTGTTATTGGACCAGCATAGTCAACTCCAGTGTGAGTGAATGCAGATGATGGAGTGACTCGTGATACTGGTAGCTGACCCATGAGTTGTTGAGCTCTATCAGCACGATGTCGTGCGCATCTTATACATTTGAGTATAATTGAGCGTACTGGTTGTCTACCGCCAATGATCCAGTACTTTTGTCGTATGAATGCAAGAGTAAGTTGAGTACCACCATGCATGGTACGCTGATGAGCATCAGAGATGATGAGTTTAGTGAGTGCCGCATTCCGTGGTAGAATAGCAGGATGCTTACTTTGGTCTTGATTTGGAGAATTTTCCAACCGTCCACCTACTCGAATGATGCCGTCGGTGTCAATGAATGCAACCAATCGAGCAATTGGATGACCATTAGGCCATGGTGCGTGTTTGGAGTGCATGTTGATCTCGTTTGAAAAATGAATGCGTTGAGTTTCTTTGATACAGAAGTTGAGTGCAGAAATTATTTCGTCAGAAGTAATTGAAGCCTTGAGTGATGAGTTTGGTGATTTCTTGATTATGTCACGAAGTCTAAAGCAGATTGCAGTAGCTCGTAACATGCGTAGGAGTGGTATTGGCCGTTCCATGATAGGCCAATTTGATTTCAGTGGTGAATTCGATGAGAACAGGGCCAGTCCAGGCTGGTCTTCTGCTTGAGCTCCTGTATCATCAATTGATAGACATTTAGGCCAGGACGATGAACTCTTGAGCAACCATGGTGGGCCAGTCCACCATAGTTGATGATCACGGAGTTGAGTAGGTGTCAACCCTCGTGTTGCGCAGTCTGCTGGATTTTGTGTGCCCGGAATGAAATTCCAGTGGCCATCTGGAAGTAGATTATAAATATGTGACACCCTATTTCGAACAAACTCCTTCCAGCGAGACGGATGAGATTTAATCCACGTGAGTGTAATTGTTGAGTCCGTCCACAAGTATATTGGCGATTGAGTGAGATTTAGAGTGCTCTGGCAGTGTTTTGTGAGTTTTGCCAACATGTGAGCTGCGGTGAGTTCTAACCTTGGTATCGTTAGTCGTTTTAACGGAGCTACCTTGGTTTTGGAGCAGAGCAGCGTAACTCTGACTCCATGAGCAGGTGTGTGGACTTTGATGAACACGGCAGCTGTCATTGCCAATTGAGAGGCGTCCGAGAATCCATGGATTTCGGTGGTTGAGCACGTGGATGAGTGGATTCATCTTGGAATTTTGATTTCAGAGATAAATTTGAGTTCATTTTTGAAGTTTCTCTATTTATGCCGTTGATTGGCTGCCAATGGAGTGTCCCAGCTGAGCTTTTCGAGCCAAAGCTCCTGCATGAATACCTTGGCTCGAATGTCGAGTGGTGCGAGAAATCCAAGAGGATCAAAAATTTGAGCAATCTCTGATAGTATGATCCTTTTTGTAAATTTTTGAGTTGAGCATGGTGGTAAGTACGTGAAATAGAACTGATCTGAGTGTGAGGACCAGACATGCCCAGAATCTTGGTGCTGGAGTCTGAATCGTCGAATTTATGATTTTTGAACGCTTCCACATGATTGAGTTATTGTATTCTTGGGATGATTGCTTGCCCATTTAGCAAGAAGGACTCCGCCTGCCTTGCAGAGTGCTTTAATTTGTCAGCAACTTGTAATGAGTTCATCTAACACGTGTGCGATGATGACTAAGTCGTTTGAATGCTTAGATGAGAGTTTGAGTGCGAATTGACATTTAGCTTTACCAGCATTGGATACACCGATACCAATAATCTGAATAGATGAGTGAGTGCGTTTAAGTTTGAGTGAATTTACCAAGGAATCTGAAACAAACGATAATTCAGACCCTGGATCCAGCAATATGCGTACTGGATGAGTACTTAACTTGGTGATCAAGTCTACTAGGCATGTTGCGAGTAAGATTGCTGGGCGATGAGTACTAGTATGATGAATGCCGGACGTGTTGAGTGCAATTGAGTTCAGTTGAGCGTCGCTCGAGTCGTCATGTGGAAGCAGACGTCTTTATTGAGTTCTTATAGCGGCTAAGCTAGATGGTTTTTGAGTGCTGTTGAGTTCCGGGTGTATCATGGTGTGATGTTTTTGTTCACACACCCTGCATGTGAAGTGTGAATTGCACGCATCTGGTAGATGATGGCCAAAACAATTTTCACACAGTCGCTTCTCCACAACGACTTGAGTGCGTTGAGCCTTTGTGAGTCCCAAGAATTGAGTGCATCTCACAATAAAGTGATCTCTTTTACACAAATCACAGGGATATTGTGCAGGAGGGAATACCTTCTTGGGAGGCTTCTTGAGTGCAGTAGATAAGTTCGTGGCTGGAGCTTTAGTTTTCGATGAGTGCGAGTTGGAAACAGCAGCAGCAGCAGAGTATGACGCTGGTTTACCAGACGAACGTGGTGGTTTTGATGCCTGTTCCACCCGTTCTTGAGCACGAGCACGACTGACTAAAAAGTCATTGAGATCTTTGAGTGATGGGTATTCAGTGGAAGCACCCATTTTGTTCTCCCAGAGCTCCCGATTATGTGAGTCCAGTTTTGATATGATCAACTGCGTAAGCAGCGGATTCATATCTGAGTTCACTTGTACCCCGAGTGCGTTGAGTGCGTTGATTACCTCTGATACGGTATTCAGAAGGTAATTGAGCTGCTCAGATGAGCGTGAAGTGAGCACATGCATATTAAGGAGCTTGTCCAGTTGAGCACCGATAAGTAGGCGAGGGTTGTTGTACCTCTCCTTTAGCTGATCCCACGCAGGTACAAATTGGTCGTCGCACATTTGTACACTGGCGAGGCTGAGTGCTGCTTGTCCTTGCAGACAGCTCTTCAGGTACTGTAGACGTCGAACTGGAGCAAGTTCTGGAGCATTGATCACCATTGAGGTGAATGAGTCCCTGAATTCAGGCCAGTTCTCGTAACGCCCATCGAACTTGGGAATTGCGAGTGCTGGCAGATGCGTTGGAGCCCGGGTTGAGTGCACTACAGCTGGAACAGCAGCTGGTACTGGAATTGAGTTGATGAGTGCGATTAGTTTGCCCTTGGCGTTGATATACGACCGGTACACCAGGTCGTATACTCCGTCCTTGACGTATGAGCTCTCCAAGAATTCCTTGGTGCAGGTGAGTGCTAACGAGTCATGAGTGAGGTTGAACTGGTGCCATTCACCCTCAAGTAACTCAAGTCGAGACTTGAGTCGAGCCAAGCCGTCGGCGACGGTGAGTGTAGCCGCCAGAGCTTCCCAGTCTGAGAAGACTCTGAGGCGTGAGTGCTGGCTGATGACTTTCAGCTCGAGTGCTGGGGAAATCGTCGATTTCCTGGGAGAGCGCTTGATTTTCTGCTTAGACTGGTCTCCTTCGCCGTGGATCCCAGTCTCGGTGGCCCTTGAGTCGCTGAGGAGTGTCGCCCACGTTGATCGCTGGATAGAGGTGTTGGTCCGTGGGGGTACCTTCAGGGACCTCTGAGTGCGGCTGGTCCGTTGGAATACCCTTTTTCTTCTCCTCACCCCCCACAGTGAGCTCCTTGACCTGTGAATGGGGTTATATGAGTACAACAATATTAATATTAAGAGCTCAAACTTTCACAGTATTTTTTTTTCGTCATTTCCAACAATATTTTCGATATAAGGAAGAAAACAAAAAATTAGTCAATTTTTTTGAATCAGTCTAATACATACACTCGGACATTATCTTGAAATTAGTCAGAATAGCTTCCTAGGACCTCAAAACGTCGACATCTGATAAAATTTCGATTTTCATAAATCGGACCGAAACCAATAACTTCCCGGATTTTTTAAAATTTACAATTTTCTTAGCGGGAAGTTAAAAATCATTGCTACGAAAGTACTTAATATTAAGAGCTCAACTCTTTAGGTAATATTTATTCTGATGTATAGAATCACTTTACAAAATTTGAACAAAATCCGCGGAGGTCACACTCCAAAATCACTTTTATTTGGTGGAATGCTCGCATGAAAAAAAACGTTTTTCATCAAAAAATATTTTCTGAATAACAATACAATTTCTCAACATTAAAATTATTTTTAGACTGTTATGGAATATTTACCATAATTTATCTTCAATATGTTTTATTCAGTCCTAGCCTTTCGACTAATAGACCGGGGATCGGAAAAGTTCAATCAAGGAAATTTATAAATAAAATAATGTAACTTATTTCCGTATACCAGTCAAATATATTGTTACAATCCATGCAATGAAATTAATATAAGATTCACATGAATAGTATATTTTACACCTCGGGCAGTAAAGTAAGAAATGTCTCAGATATCATGTAATTGTTGGCCGAGGCGAAGCCGAAGTCAACAAACATGTGATCTGAGGCTTTCTTATTTACTTAGAAAAATCTTACTTACATCTTAGAAAAAAATTTGCGCGCGTAAGTTTAGATAAATAGAATACCGCCATCTATGAGTAAAATGTAACCAACATTGGATTTGAATTATCGGCTATAAAATCCCAGCTGTTTTAAATTCATCGATATTCATTGAAATACATCGATATTCATTTAAATAAATTTAAATCTATACTAATATATAAATCTATAGGCTCTGTCTGTACATGGTGTTTTTATATCGAATTATGCGTCAAATATAAATTTTATGACCTACTCAAAGATTATCTACCCTTTTTGGAATTTTCGTCTGTCTGTCTCTCTGTCGGTTTGTACCTTTATAACTCATCAACTACTTATCTAATTGAGATGAAACTTTTTATACATATACAAGATGCTGTCACTTAAAATATAGGCTACTTTTTAAATCAATTATAACTCAGGATTCGGGTATTTAAATTATTTTTCTAATAGTATAAGAAAAAAACAGTTAAATTACAGCCATCAATTGTTTTTATTCCATTAGCGTCGGTTGTTTTTATATTTTTTTTTCTAGATTAGATTTTGTTTCATTTATCAATTGTTTCTGTCAACTGAATCGTATATTACAGTTTATAAAACAGTCAAAATAAAAGAGTCTAATCTGACTTATTTGTAACTAAGTAAGAATGTAAATCTATTCAATATAGTATCTCTGGAACTATAAGGCTTACGGACTGAAAATTCAGCGTGAACGTTTGATATGTCATGTAGGTATTCTTCATAAGGGCATTAATAAAATTTACGCCTAACAGGGTTTGCGTGGGCTTCAAGCGTTAATATGCTTCCGTTTTTCAAATACATACGTTACAGTGTTGAAATTCGGCATGAACGTTTATTACGTCATGTAGGGATCCCTCATGAAACGACTTCAATAAAATCAACCCCAAAGGGGGTTCGCGGGGGCGTCAAACGATGATATACTCCTGTTTTTTAGTATAGGTGTAACTAACTCAAAATTCGGCCTGAATGTTTATTATGTCATGCCAGTACCCCTCACTGAATAACTATAACAAAATCGGCTCCAAAAGGGCTATGCGGGGGCGTCAAACGTTAATATACTCCCGTTTTAATATATATGTGTTACAGAGTTGAAATTCAGTGTGACCGTTCATTATGTCATGTCAGTATACCCCACTAAATGGCTATGATAAAATCGGCTTCCAAAAAGAGATGCGGGGGCATCAAACGTTAATATGCTCCCCTTTTTAAAAAGTATGCGTTACAAAGTTGAAATTCAGTGTGAGCGTTCATTATGTCATGTAGGTATTCCTCATAAAAAGGCTTCGAAAAAATTTACTCCTAAGAGCTTTTGCGTGGGCGTCAAGCGTTAATGTGCTTCCGTTATCCAAATACATACGTTACAGAGTTGAAATTCGGCATTAACGTTTATTACGTCATGTAGGGATCCCTCATGAAACGACTTTAATAAACTCAACTCCTAAGGGGGTTCGCGAGGCGTCAAAGGTTAATATGCTTCCGTTCATTGAATATATGTGTTACAGAGTTTAAATTCGGCATGAACGTTAACTTTGTCATGTACACAGAAAAAAAAAATTCTTGACTGAAGATAAATATTCTTGATTCAAGAAATTTTTTTTGAAAACTTCAATTTTCTCAGATAAAGTAGAAATCTTCTCCGACCAAGGCAAATTTTTTTTAACCAAGACATATTCTCTTGGCTCAAGAAAATTTGGATTTGATTCCCGAAAACACTTGTCTTCCAAAATATTTTCTTAATTTAAGATATCTTTTTTTTCTGTGTAAGTATCTCTCATAAACCGGATTTAGTAAATTCAACTCCTAAAGCAGTTTGCGGGAGTGTCAAACGTTAATGTATTCCCGTTTTTTAAATATATGTGTAACAGACTTTGAATTGAGTATGACGATTAATTGTATCGTCTACTTATGAACTATACTGAAAAAAAACTTTTCCCAAGTATAAATACTTCATTTAAAGAAATATTTACTCGGTACTATACAAACAAATAATATTCTTAATCATAGTAAATATATATTTCAACCGAGTAATATTTTCTTGATTTAAGAATTTCTATACTTATTTTAAGAAAATATACTTGATCGGAGTACATTTTTACTAAGATTAAACAAATATTTACTCGGTAGGATACAAACATTTATATACTTCAAAAAAGTTTTTTTTTCTCAGTGTAGAATGGGTTTCAAAGGTACGAGATTAATTTTTTATACACTCTTTAACTGAATTACTTTGATGAATCTATGTTAATGAAAAAACAAAAAATAATTACATTTCAATCAAAATATTAAGAACTCCGTCTTTTATCCGAGATCTGATGAGAGAGACGTGTATATTTTCAACTCAAAAAAAATAAGCAAATAACTTTTTTTGTCCCATCCTTATGATTGTGGTGTAAATATATCCAATTGCATTTTGTCATTAGTTCTTTATAGCTTATTACAATAATATCAATACGATTGCCGAGAAAAGCATCGGTCAAAGCCATAGTTATAGAAATATTTTTAATCATGAAATAAAAAAATCATCACTTAACTGTAATTTACGACCAGCGAAGCGGGCGGGTAACGGCTAGTATAAAGTATAATTACCTGTTTTTTATAAGATAAAACACTAAAGTAATAATCAATGCATCTAATCATTAGTTGTGGTACAATCAAAATTCATAAAAAAATATACTCCGGTAGTCAGCAAGTTGGCATAAATGACTGAAACTTGACCGTAAGTTGACGTTAAAATTGTCATCAACTTATTACATTCAGCATGGTAGAAGCATTAGGTTGATGACAACTTATCATCAATTTTTACTATCAGATTGTATTGAAATTATTTGATACTTCAATTAAAATAATACTTAATTATAAAATGTAAACAATTATTTTCTAGGTTATAAAAATGTAAACAATTATTTAATATCGTTTAAAAATAGTAATTGTTAGAAAAAAAAAAAGTTGAATTGCATCAAATTCAATTTCAAACGCGGGAAATTTAAAATCGATACATCGGATCGTTAATGTTGGCGGTAAATTCAATCAACTTGTTGTCATCAAAATGTGACAACAAGTTATTTTAGTGGGTTGATGTCAGCTTATCATTAGTTTTGACTACCAGAATGCATTTCAATTATTTGATAATTCAATTAAAATAATAATGATTAATTATAAAAACTTAAACTATTTTCTAGGTTATAAAAATGTAAACAATCACTTAATATCTTTAAAAATAAAAAGAAAAGGGGGGGGGGATAGAGAAAAAGTAGAAATACATCAAGTTCAATTTTATTCATTACTTAAAAATCCAATTTTTTTAAATTATTACATTTTCCAGAGCGCACAAGTAATTATTGTTGTTTAATTTACAGTGATATTTACAAAAATTATTGTTCAATAATTTTATATTTTTTAACGCGGGAACTTTGAAATCATCTAAATCAATTACAATTTTTTCGTTTCCAATTAAATCTTGGATCCATAATTTTTTCTCAAAACTTTTTACATAAATATATCTGTAATTATAAGTGACATGTTCAATTGTTTCTTTTAGCTTTAAATATTGCGTTTTTCCAGCATCCCAGGTGATTCCATGATGCTTATATGTTACCCAGGTATTCAAGCGTTGACACTGATTCGATAATAATGTCCAATCACAAGGTGGTTTGAATAACGTACATGACATTTCTTCAACACCATCAATTTTATGTTGAACTGTAATTGAAGCAAGTTCTTTTCGATAAACTGATAGTGTGAGCCTTTAAACCCTTGAACATCTATTATCATTTCCATTTTAATAGCTTGTATCTTGACAACGGACAATGAATTACTGAATAATTAAATAATCCGGCACAGCTATTTGTTATTATACCCCACCACACTATTTTTTAAATTAATAATATTTTAATTCCATTGGTTAATTTTAAAACTGCGCAGTAGAAAGTTCCAGAAAATTTATTTTGAGACTGATGACGTATTCATGTGCAGGAATAAACTTGTTTTCTTTGTTTGATTCTGAAACTGCGCAGTAGAAAGTTCGAGAAGATCTATTTTTAGACTGATGACTCATCCATGTGCAGGAAAAACTTGTTTTCTTTGTTTGATTTTATAACTGCGTAGTAGAAAGTTCCAGAAGATCTATTTTAGACTGATGACTCATGCATGTGCAGGAATAAACTCGTTTTCTTTGTTTGATTTTCAAACTGCGTAGTAGGTGACGTCATACCATTCGTCGCACCATCTGGCGTTTTAGGTTATGTTGACACGTTATTCTAGGGGATTTCACTACTTTTTGCTTGGTTATGTTGGTACTTTTTGGGGCGACATCTATTTTTACTGCGTCATTGATGACGTCACAGGTTGTTCTAGAACTTTCTACTACGTAGTTGATGAGTCGCGCCCCACCTATAAAAGCGATGCGCGAGAGCATACTTCACAAAAAAGAAGTACGAGTCTCTGAATGAAGTACGAACCTCTGCTCAAATATTCTCTGACGTTTACTGTGTTGAAGTTCTCTGTGAAGTTCTCTACGGTTTTTTAAATAATTTTTTTACAAAAAATTATAAACAATTTTAAGTTTAAGTAAAGTGCATAGACATTAATTTTTAGTGCAACTGACACTTATTTGTTTTTAATTTTTGTGCAACTGACACTTATTAGTTTTAATTTTTTGTGCAACTGACACTTATTAGTTTTAATTTTTTGTGCAACTGACACTTATTAGTTTTAATTTTTTGTGCAACTGACACTTATTAGTTTTTAATTTTTGTGCAACTGACACTCATTAATTTTTTTTTAGTGCAAAAGACACCTTTTTTTTTTGTGAACTATTGATAAAAAAAAACATTATTTAAAAATGGCGCGATTAGTTGATGCACTTCACGGTTTGGTGAATTCTGTTGCACAATCATACAAGGATTTACAGTTAGAGTCAGTGCATGAAGAACATTGCCAGAGGTGCTATCAGGTGTGTGTTGAGACCATTGATTATTGTAAGACTATTTTAGCAGATTCACAATCGAGTGTTCAAATTAAGAGAAGCGTTCAAGCAAGTATAGTGCTTTTGTGCTGGTATGGCGATCAATTTGCTTAACTCAGCGGTCTGGCTACAGGTGGTGATTTAAGAATGCGTCACCGACTCATCAAGTGGCAAGATCTCGATAACGCTTTCTCAAACAACATTCGAACTGGATGTGTCACAAATCTTGCTCACACGGATTTGAGAGAATTTTTTAAATGATTCTCGAGACTTGGTTTTTGAAAAAATCCGAGAAATGTTGGGGGATGTTGTGTTACGTCAAAATAACACATATTAAAAATTTGTGCTCCTGTTTAGCCTTCGCCGAGCGAAATAACTGGGACGGAGCTATAAGGATGACTGTTTATTAGAAATAAAATTAAAATAAAAATACTTACGGTTCGTTGTCTAAGAGATAATTAAAATTCTTACAAATTAAGTAAAATAAAATTTGATTAATTTAGTAAAATAATAATAGCAAAATTAAAACAACTTCCAAATTTATTTAAATCAAAACAATTATTTAAAAATTATTACAAAACAAAATTAAATTTGATTTATACAATTAAATGCGGTTTACAATTTTTAACGTTTTATAAAATGATTTAGCTCTCGATTTCACTTGTTATTTAATTTATATAAACAATCAATTTATTATTTAAATTTATTGTTAATTATTTATTTAATTAAATTGTTACCTTGATTTATTTGATGATTATTATTATTATCAACAATTATTTATTTGATTTATTATTTATTATTCTTCCTTCTCAACCCTTGATACACTGGTCACAGAAATTAAGGGATAGAAAAAAAATCCGAAATTTTTAGGTGATTTTCAACATGCTGTAACTCGGTGAAAAATAGTCGTATAAAAAATCTAAAAAAAGCAAATTGTAGCCTCAAGTTTCTAGTTTTCAGATCTGGACCTCAACATTTTTTATCATGTACGGTTCCGGAGTAATCATAAGAAAACCAACGAAAAAAAAATTTTCAAGATTTTTGCTGGTCTTTCAATACCTCTATGGGCGACAATAAATTTTTTTAAATAATCCGACTGTCTGACTTTTCTCGGAAATTTTATGCCCTTTAATTTGGTGGCCTTAAAAAGTCTCTACGACGATTTGGCGCCGAGTTATCATTGATCAAAGCAAAAAAGTCCATTTTGGCTTTGATAATCAATAACTCCGGATGTATTGGTCGTACAGAGAATGGAAGCAGGGTTTTGAAAACTGGTAAACATTCTTTATAAGGCAAAATGAGTGGCATTTGATAGAAAAATTTCTTTTAAAGCGATATTGTTTGGTAAAAAACAGGTCAAAATTCACAAATTTAAGGATATTCGGAAATCTTGCTATTACTTTGGATATAAAGGATGAACAAAGGATATCTTCGACTTTTTTTCAACCTCAAAGTGTCCTGAAAAAACCCTGAAAATTTCAAATCGCTGCGATTTTTCTTTCTTAGTGCCCCGAAGCTTTGAATTTATCGATTTTGTCAAAAATCACCATAATTGGTAGTTTCTCGGTTTTTGTTCATTCTTTCGATTTGAAAATGGTTTTTTGTCCGATAATCTTCATTTCTTCGATCTAAAAGATCGATTATCGAAAAAAATTGAAAAAAAAAAATTTTGAAAAAAATTTTTTTTTTTTCAAAATTTTTTTTTTCAAAAATTTTTCTTTTTCAAAATTTTTTTTTTTGTTGTATCTGCAATGATTTATCATTGTCAAAAAAAATTCCTAAAATTTTTTTTACCGCCGGCATTAGAGTTACCCAAAGGGTATGTTTGTTAAGTTGACATTTGAAGCAGATGCAGTTACAGCGGTAAAAAAAATTTTAGGAATTTTTTTTTGACAATGATAAGTCATTGCAGATACAACAAAAAAAAAAATTTTGAAAAAAAAAAATTTTTGAAAAAAAAAATTTTGAAAAAAAAAAAAATTTTTTTCAAAATTTTTTTTTTTTCAATTTTTTTCGATAATCGATCTTTTAGATCGAAGAAATGAAGATTATCGGTAAAAAAACCATTTTCAAATCGAAAAAATTAACAAAAACCGAGAAACTACCAATTATGGTGATTTTTGACAAAATCGATAAATTCAAAGCTTCGGGGCACTAAGAAAGAAAAATCGCAGCGATTTGAAATTTTCAGGGTTTTTTCAGGACACTTTGAGGTTGAAAAAAAGTCGAAGATATCCTTTGTTCATCCTTTATATCCAAAGTAATAGCAAGATTTCCGAATATCCTTAAATTTGTGAATTTTGACCTGTTTTTTACCAAACAATATCGCTTTAAAAAAAATTTTTCTATCAAATGCCACTCATTTTGCCTTATAAAGAATGTTTTCCAGTTTTCAAAACCCTGCTTCCATTCTCTGTACGACCAATACATCCGGAGTTATTGATTATCAAAGCCAAAATGGACTTTTTTGCTTTGATCAATGATAACTCGGCGCCAAATCGTCGTAGAGACTTTTTAAGGCCACCAAATTAAAGGGCATAAAATTTCCGAGAAAAGTCAGACAGTCGGATTATTTAAAAAAATTTATTGTCGCCCATAGAGGTATTGAAAGACCAGCAAAAATCTTGAAAATTTTTTTTTCGTTGGTTTTCTTATGATTACTCCGGAACCGTACATGATAAAAAATGTTGAGGTCCAGATCTGAAAACTAGAAACTTGAGGCTACAATTTGCTTTTTTTAGATTTTTTATACGACTATTTTTCACCGAGTTACAGCATGTTGAAAATCACCTAAAAATTTCGGATTTTTTTTCTATCCCTTAATTTCTGTGACCAGTGTAATTGATGTAATTTTATCAATATTGAATTTTATTTATTAAATGAATTATATTTAAATAATTCAAATTAGATTTGATAATCGATGGAATGTTTATCAAAATTATTTATTAATTAAATGAATTACTACTTTTGAATAATTCAACAATTATTTTAAAAAAACTTCTGAATTATATTTTAATAATTCAGTTTATAAACAATTAAATCACCATTATTAATGATTTAATAAAATTAAGGACTTTGCCTTTAAATAATTAAAATTTCGTCAATGACGAATGAGCTCGCTTAGGAAACTGAAATCTTTTTCGATTTCCAGAAGAGCTGTTACCAGGTAGTAACATCCCTTGCAATAATTATTTAATTATACCAATTATTTCATTGGTCATAATTGAATCAATATTTTTTTATAATTATTATTTATATATATATTTTTCATGACTTCCAATGCAGTTAGCAACATACGCATAAAGCATTGGAGTCGAATCTATAAATCAATATTTATTGATTCTTACTTTTTCCTTTATTGCAATATATTCTTTTATTATTTGAACATTTATAGTTCATTTCATTTTTAATTATTAATAACTTGTTTATTAATAATTATTATTTAATTATATTTTATTATATCATTTCATAATTTCATTTCATATTCATTTATTATTTAATTTCTTTATTAATAAACATATCATTAATAATTAATTGTATTTCTTTTTCTTTTAACAACAAATATCTTTATCTCTCAAAGATATTTCAAAATTTATTTTATATTTTTTTTTTATAATGTGTCACGAGATATTCCCGGCTGGGAATCTAACCAGCGAGAATTCTCGGTGCAATTAACTTTTGGCTTACCTGCAGTTCCCGTTGGACGCCAGGTAATTTTTGGGGAGAATTACCAAACTCACGACGCAGAAATTTACTAGTGCGGAGGGTTCAGGGAAAACGAGCTTCCTGGGCGGCGGGGAGGAGTTGGGTCTGGGTATCTTACCGGCTAGTTCTGTCAAAGCAGTTGGTTTGAATAAATAAAAAAAATTTTATGGTCGAAACAAACTCATGAAACACTTTAATTAAACAAAAAAAAATTACGCCTCTCTCAACAGTATACTCAATACATAGCTTCGCGTATTCACCTAAAAACAAAATTTTACATTCCAAATCATACCACGCGGCACTCTGATCATACAACACGCATTCAACTAGAATCACTGCTCAGAGATTCGAATAAACTTACAGTTACTTTTTTTCTTTTTTAAAAAAAACTTATTTATCGTAACGCGAAATTATTGTTACACGCAACCCACAACAACAAACCTCAGGGAAAAAAAAACAATGTAATCCGTTATTGGTAACTCATGGCATTTACAAAAAAAAATAATAATATTATCAACTAAGGATCGCGACTTATTTTTAACAACAGAAAAAAATTTAAACTCTCTACGAATTAAAATAACAGAAATAAATGATATAATCTTCGCGTCCCGTACTCGCAGCGACGGTGAACATACACAAAGAAAACAAATGTCTTAAATTCGCGAGCGCAATAGGATACAACGTAAAAAAAAAAAATTGCGGTAAACAAATAAGAATTACGCGCAAAAAAAAAAAAAAAAACAGTCACCCGTGACGACCACGCGACGCACGAGGACTCTGGCTTAACAACTCACCAAAATGCTCAAGTCAACACAAAAAAAAACAAATTCAAAATAATAATAGTAATCAATACAAAAAAAAAATAAAACAAACGACCCCACAAATACAGGGTATAAAAAGAAATGAACGATAAACGCAGTACAAACCTCCACTCACCCTATACGGCGGTCGACGAGGGGATGTTGGTTTGGTACAGCTCTCGGCGATCCTTGGCAGGGTTGTCTAGCTCCTTCCCAGACTGTGGTAATTGACCAGCTCCAAGGTCAGCTGCGAGACACACGCGATTCAACAATGATTTGTCTCAGCTTTCTTTTTTTCTTTATGTTTAATATGTCAAACAATTTGCCTTCGCGGCACTTAACAACTTTTACAGATACTATAAGACAGTATCTCGCCTTCGCGGCACTCAAAACAATTTATTAGCACGATTTAATATCCAAAATACTCGTGATTTACTGACTGATGCAATCACCGGCAAAGAAAAATTATTCACAACACGTGTACTCAGCAACAGGCGTTCAGCAAAGATGGCTGCAACACCTCAGACAACGTGGATCTCACACGCGACTCCCCACTCCATTGCCCAGTTCAGCTGCTGCCTCAGAGATGGCGCCAGCGGTACCATAAATTGTTCTATACTGAACCTTCGAGTCCATGGCTCGGGTTGATGGCGCGCGTGCTCTCGCGTTTGAAACTCGAACTGCTCGTGGCTTACAGGCTGACGGTCGTTGGTTTTGCTGCGAGTTTTCTCTTGTCTTATCCGCGGGTCTTCTTGGACTGATTGCGGCTCGTCTCACTCGATGATCGTGGTCCACTTCCGGTGGGTGAGTTGGAAGTTTGTCCGGCTACTTAATAACTAATTCTTAATGACTAACTTAGCTTAACAATAATCAATCTCCACCTACCAGAGTCTTCGGGGATCGTTGCTGGAAGCCTGTTACTAGTCGCGTTACCTTACCTGAGACTTCCCATCACTCCCGTGTGCCTCGCAGGTCCTAATTATTATTATTAGTACTCTAATAAAAATACAACAAAAAAAACAATGCCCTGAATTTATGCGAACGCGTGGGATTCGCCGAGAACTGGACAACTCCAGATGTCACAAATGATAATTTCATAATTTTCATTTCATATTTATTTAATTATTTTCATTATTTATTCATTCATATAATTTCATTTTCATTTCATTATTTCTTTTCATTATTTCATATTTCACATTCATAAATTTTTATCATTTCACTATTTCATTATTTCTTTACTTATTTATTTATTTATAAATTTCAATTTTTATAATAATTTGAATTTATATTCAAATTTTATAAACATTTATTTTTTTATCATTTGATATTTTATTATCATATTTATTTATATTTATTAAACAATAATATTTCATAATAAATAATTTGAATTTAAATTCAAATTTAAAAATCATCAGCCGTAATAATGGCTGGAAATCATTTGCTAATTAATTAATTCATGCGTAGCCAGATGGCATAGCGTGTACGATTTTTAATAAATTGATTGACAGCAGGAATAGGACGCCGTGACGTCACAGTTGCTAGGGTGAAAATCAACATCGAACTTGTATGCAAATTCAGAAATGAAGAAATTAATGACGTCGTTGATGAAACTAAATTTTTCAACTCTACAAGTAGTGAAATTACACCCACAACATCTCTCGTTGATTGGTATGCTAATCATGTCAACGAGAACTTGTTAAGAAAGGTTAACGAGTTCAATCAAAAGGACTCGCGGTGGAGATTACTTGAGATCCATAGCTTGGTCATCACAATGTCCAGATATACACCTCTACAAGCTGGAGCATTTCTATTCGTCAGACTGCCGAGAGACATCACACTCAAACGCGCAGTCTTGAACATCGAGAACCACGACGAGTACTGCTTTCTCTGGTGTGTTGTGGCGGCAACCCACGAAGCTCACACTGGACATCCGGAGAGGACAACATTGTACCCTCATTACAGCAGCGTACTTCAGTATGAAGGTATTGATTTTCCCATTACCCCCGAAGATATACCGAAATTCAAAACTATAAATAATTTGTCAATCAATGTATACGGTATTGAGTCAGAATTTAACGGTTTCGGGGGTGCAAAAAGTACCATTATACCACTGTATTTTAGTAAAAATTGTAAGTCTGATGTAAAAAAAGTTCATCTTTTAATGATGCAGGCAAACGTAAATTTAAATATATCCAATGAGAATGATTATAAAAATTATAAGCCTGTTTATCATTTTGCATTCATTAAAAATCTCTCGCGATTAATAAAAAGTCAAGTCACAAAGTCACATTGTAAATTATATTTCTGTGATAGATGCTTAAATCACTTCAAAACAGAAATATCTTTCAATAGTCACAATGATGACTGTTTTAAATAAAATAAAGTCCGTTTGAAATTTCCAACTAATGAAAACAAAATATTAAAATTAAAAAATTATCGTAATAAAGACTCGGTACCGTTTGTTGTCTACGCAGACAGAGTGTACACTAGGGCCTCAGGGGATGATGAAATTCAAAAACATGTTCCACACAGCATTGAATTTTATCGTCACTGTAATTATGACAATAATTTGTCAAAATTTGAAATTAATCGATCATCTGATTGCGTAAGGTGGTTTGTAAATAAACTTGAAAATTTTGCTATTGAAGTTGAGCAGTATTTAAAGAATCCTATACATATGAAACCACTTGACAAACAGCAACAAAAGAGTCATGATCGGTCAACTGTTTGTCATATTTGCGAAAAAACAATAGCCTCTGATAAAGAGAAATGCTATGATCATTGTCATTTTACGGGCAACTATTGCGGACCTGCACACATCTCATGCAATTTAAATTACCCAAAATGTCATATAATACCGGTAGTTTTTTACAATTTATCTGGGTATGATTCTCATTTTTTAATTAAATCATTAGCAACAGTTTTTGGAGGTAAAGTTACATTATTGCCAATTAATAAAGAACGATATATATCATTTCCAAAGTCAATTGATAATATATCCGTATCTTTACGCTTTATCGATTCATTTAGATTCATGGCATCAAGATTAGAAAAATTGGCATCTTATCTTGATAATGATAATAAAAAAATTACAAAACTCCATTACCCAGATTCGGAAAAATTTTAATTAGTTACTCGCAAGGGTGTATTCCCATATGAATATGTTACAAACATTGATAAGCTTGATGACAAACAGTTACCCGATCAAAACTCATTTTTTTCAAAATTATCTAATAATGGTATATCTGAAGATAATTATACATTTGCTCAAGTTGTCTGGAATAAATTTAATATCAGTACATTGAGTGAGTACTCTGATCTGTATTTGAAGACGGATGTACTACTCTTGGACGATGTATTTGAAAATTTCAGACATAGTTGTTTAAATAACTATAACTTAGATCCGCTGCACTATTATACAGCGCCCGGATTAGCTTTTGATGCAATGCTGAAATACACCAATGTGGAACTTGAACTGTTGACTGACCCCGAAATGGTACTTTTCATTGAGAAAGGTATACGAGGTGGAGTGTCTCAGTGTACTAATAGGCATGCGAAGGCCAACAATCGGTACATGGGTAATGAATTTGATGTAACTAAACCCGAGTCATATTTGATGTACTTTGACGTGAATAATTTGTATGGTGCGGCAATGAGTGTGCCACTACCCAAAGGCTCATTTGAGTGAGTAGATGAAAATGATTTAAATGATGTAGATAACTTTGTAAATACCAATGATACTGTAGGATATATTTTAGAAGTAGACTTGCACTATCCTCAGGAGCTACATGAGCTACACAAAGATTTACCATTGTGTCCTGAGAACTTTTTACCATCAGGTAGCAAGTCTACCAAATTATGTACCACTCTGTATGATAAAAATAGATATATAATCCATTGTGAAAATTTAAAACAATGTTTAGATTTAAGAATGAAGTTAAAAAAAATTCATCGCGTACTTAAATTTGAGCAATCCCCATGGCTAAAGACATACATTGACAAAAATACAGACTGTAGGAAGGCTGCCCAAAATGAGTTTGAGAAGAATTTCTTCAAACTCATGAATAACGCAGTCTTCGGTAAGACTATGGAGAATGTTAGGAAACACAAAGATGTTCAATTGGTTACTACATGGTCTGGTCGATATGGTGCATCAGACCTCATTTGTAAACCTAACTTCCATAGTCTTACTATCTTTGACAAGGACATAGTTATAGTGGAAATGAAAACAACCCAGGTATATTTTGATAAACCTATTTACACTTGGTTTACGATTTTAGATTTATCAAAAACATTCATTTATGATTTCCACTATAACTATGTCAAACAGATCTTGACAAATCAACAATCTAAGTTGATGTACACGGACACTGACAGTTTTATTTACCACTTTACCGTACCAGACATCTACGAAATCATGAAACGTGATATTTCAAAATTCGATACCTCGGACTACCCGCTTCAAAACTCGTACAATATGCCGCTAGCAAACAAAAAGGTCCCAGGTCTGATGAAAGATTAGAATAATGGGAAAATTATGACTCATTTCAACGGACTTCGGGCCAAGCTATACGCTTATAAAATTTTAAACGACGATGAAACGAAAAAACGAGCAAAGGGAATCCGAAGTACAACGTTGCGAACTATCACGTTTCATGATTTCGATAGATGTCCTCACGATCACATTAACTTGACGAAAAAACAGTACTTAATTAAAAGTTCTAAACACGACGAGACGACAGTAGCACAGTACAAAATTGCCTTAAGCTGGACAGATGACAAACGACAACTTTTGGACAACTCAACTGACACATTGTCATGGGGATTCAAATCAAATAATGATGATGATAACGATGATAACGATGAAAATGTTATAGCAATTAAAAAAAGAAAAATTTTGTAAAAAAAAAGTATGTAAAAATTAGTTTTAAGGATATGTGTGTAAATAAAAATGAATAAAACATTTTATATACAAATGAACAAATTGTTTTTTTATTTTATAGATACAAGGGTATTTTTATAAGTTTTTATTTACAGATCAGATTTTTCAATCCAGCTGTTGTGGGAGCTATCGAAGCCAAGCTACTTTACGTACAACTTATTTCCGCGTTTTTTTATAATTTTCTCCACTAGATATACATCTGTCACGTAACCATTCAAATTAATTAGAAATAAGTAATTAAAAATATTATTTAAGTTTAAATTTGAATGGTTACGCGGGCATTTCGTTGCCACGCCGGTGAGACAGCGTTTGCTCACGCATGCGCGCGGTATGACTGAGAGCACGTGTGTGCAAAAATTTTAATTTTTAATTTAAAAATAATTATATTTATTGTTTATTATTTATAAGGGAATATTTATGATTTGGTGTTATTCAGGGGACATAATGTGTGGTCACATTATGCCCCGACGATTATTTTTATTTTATTTCGATTTAATTTCATGTCCAGGTATTGAGGAGATGAGAAATATTGACCGCAGAGGAGGGGAAAATCAATATTTTCTCCTGCAATATCGACGCGGTTGACATGTGTTAAATAATTATTATTTAAGTATATGTATGTTTTACGATGATTATTCTGGTATAAATAAATACCATATATATATATTCAATTTATTATGTATCATTCAGGTGAGGTAAAAATGTTCTTATAATTTATTTAATTAATTCAAAGGCCCGGGGCTAGGTAACAATGATAATGATAATTAAGGGCGATTGTTGCGCCACGTGAGTGGCCAACAGGTGGCCGGCCCATTAAGTACTCAGAAAGGTACGGAAAGTGCAACTGAGCAGACGCTGTGTCATTTATACGTTGTTGATACGTCGCGAATTTTCTTAATCAAAGTCATTGTTGTTTGTGGTCAACTGATTTATATCTCTTGTTTAGTATATATTCACCGGGTGATTGAGTTCCGGAACGAGTTGCTGATTAATTTGGAAGATAATCGAGTAAGTACTCTTGTATTCCCCTTTAATGCATTGTTACCTGTAACCTCTCCAGGGATTGTTGGAATTCGCGAGTCGAATAATTCGACGGATTTTATGTTTAAATACCCCTGAATGATACATTCTCATATATAAAAGGAATTGGGGATGATAAATTAATTGTATTTTGTTTAATTTATGATTTAACATTGTAAATTGCGCGTTTGCGGTAGTTCAATATTTCGATATATCGATAGCTACCTATATCTATACTTATAGCTATAGCTATACACCGGCTAAGAAAATAAATTCCTAAGCCGACGACGTAATAGTTCAGAGGAAAAATTCCTGAGCAAATAATAATAATTATTAAATGGAATTATTATTATTTATTATTATTTATTTTATTATAGTTATTATTATTATTTAATTAATTAATCCCGAGATACTATTATTTATTTTCTTTCATTCTTTTCTGCGTAAAGTTTAATGGTTATTATTATTTACCCCAGTGGACAAGTAATTGATATTATATTTTTAATTATAAATAATTATTGAAAAAGGGATGATTATGTATTTAGAAGAGTTTATGTTGTAATTTTGGAGATTTAGTGAATGAGTGTGAGAGGACACCGTATCTTTCTCCCCCTATGTAGTGTAAAGGGGTAACGCAAGGTTTGAGGTGTTGATAAATTTTTATTTACATTAATTAATCTTGTAGGATTGTTATTTATTTAAGCGAATTATTGATATATTTATACTTTATTATTAATTTGAATACTGGATTTAAATTTGCGATTTTTTGCATTGTATAGATTCGACCCCCAGGGGTTCATGAAAGATTATAATTTGTAATATCAGTGAAATATTGTATCAAAATTCTTGATAAATTTATATAAATAATTGGATTCAACAATTCTCGGGGAAATACTCTGTATTTATTTTCCTGGGTCTCTTTTCCTGCTATATTTAAGTTATTTTATCATTTTATATATTTAACTGTGCTTAATATTTTCTTTTCTGATTATTTCTTTTTTTTATTATTTCATTCGATTAATCCGCCTTGTTACTGGTTATACTCGCTCGGATTTATCCTCGCAAATTTCCCCCTGATAAAATATTTTGTCCGTTTTTGAGAAACGGTCTGGCGCCTACGTGCACTAACCCAGCCTGAGGAGCTGGTCCAGGCACTCTTTATTTTTTTTTATTCATAACTTAATAACCTTATTATTTATTTAAAAGTTAAAATTTAATTATAGTAAAATTTATCGATACTTTATTTTTCCGGACTTTGAATTTATAATTTTTTTTGATTTACACGTGGGTGACCGCATACAGTACTGGGATAATTCGCGTCTCCGTCGCGAAATTTAAAACAGTATTTGTTATACATCTGGATATTTGACTTTGCTGAGTTCCTCTGCATAAAATCCACCTTCAATTGGCTTATCTTGATAGTCTACGAGCTTATACGTTGTTGGATTTGTTTTCTGCACTGTCTTGATTGTAAAAATGTTAGTTGTCCAGTTGGGTGTGTAACCTTTCTCAAACACATGTTTGTACTTGCTGATTCGAACTTTGTCTCCGACTTTGAATTTATTTTTTCGTGCTTGTTGCTGAGCTTGAAGAGGTTTGTATATTTTTTCCAGCAGTTCTTTTTCATTAGCAGCAGTTACACCAGCAGGTTTCATTTTAATTGTCCGGTGTCTGGTATTATTGTAAGTATCCAATAAGTTTTCTAGTATATCAATCCATTTATAGGTACTACGTGCAGAGAATTCACGCCACATTCTATTTTTAAGTGTCCTGTTAAATCGTTCACATATGGATGCCTTCAAGTTGCTGAATGTCGAGTACATGTTGATATTTTTACGTTGCATAAGTTCTTGAAATTCTTGATTATAAAATTTTTTGCCTTGGTCAACGTGCAGATTTATGGGAACACGTCCTAGTTGAAATATATATTTCATTGCACTGGTGACATCACTGCCACTTTTACTCTTAATCGGTACAGCCCAAGCATATTTTGAAAAAATATCTATGACAGTTAGCAGATATTTGTTTCCTTTGTTTACTGTTGCATAAGGAATAATTTCAACTAAGTCAGCTTGCCGAGTTTCATCAAGTGCTCGTATGTCAACATGACGTCATTGATCATTTCTGCGTGCTGGTCTGTGTAGCTCATACGCTATTACTGATTTCTTGTCCTCCATTGTCAACAAAAATTCTAGCTCCAATTCTTTTATTCGCTGTGTATTTCTACTCATTAAGTCTTTTTGTAACTTTATACGTTTAATTATAACTTTTAGTTCTTGATTTTCTTTTTTCAATAGCTTCACAGCAGAGTCGAGTGTTACCACTTGAGAGTGTAAGTGCGAAATGATCTCAGACTGATCATTCCTTATACTATCATACATTAAAGACAGCTCGTGATGCACAAGATCACGTGTGAATTTTACAGTTGCTGCATCGCTATCTTCAGCAGGTTTGCCAACATGACACAGTCTCTTGCTCTCAACATCATACTGTCCGTCAACAGTTACTTGAAATCCTCGTCCAGGTGGTCCTGGTGGTCCACTGATTACAGCACCAGTTGGTAGTGAACGTCCAAATATATCGATACTCATTTTTTTTTTGCTCTTTTCACTTCAACAGTCAGCAAGTAAATGACATAAATT
Source organism: Microplitis mediator (assembly GCF_029852145.1). Lineage (NCBI taxonomy): Eukaryota > Metazoa > Arthropoda > Insecta > Hymenoptera > Braconidae > Microplitis > Microplitis mediator. The sequence continues at coordinate 10,922,606 of NC_079971.1, forward strand.
TGACCCAACAGATGCTAATAAATAATCCCCGCTTCTCGTAGCTCTTCGATAATTGATATGATTTCATTAGTGTGACTTGGATTTCCAGCTGCTTGAGATGCCATGAGTAAACGCAGATGGTCAACTAGTTCATTTGGATCATCCCAGTAGACATAATCCATACGTGATTTTTTCTTTTCCGCAATCATAAAATCGGGTAATCCTTTACCTCTTGGTAAGTTTGCATTTTCAGCAAGAAAATCGGCAATATAATTATTATACTTGATTGTCGAGTCTTCATAAAAACTACCATCTGGTTTATAATTTTTTCTATGAGTATTTGTCATTTTAATAATTTTGAGATATTTTTTTTATTATTCTGCGTGACTTTTGAATCATGCGGCGATTTTTTAAATAATAATTCCAATAAACCAGGAGTCACAGAGTAATTTTATTTTTTATATTGATTTCATTATCATCATCATCAAAAGTTATTTCAGAATCACCAATATAAAAATCATTATAACGTCGACGTACACCATATCTCACATCTATATCTTTACTTTTTTTATATACTTTAGCTAAATAAGATTTTATTTCACCACTTATTGGCTTAGCGGGGGTACTCGATGCAGCAGGAGATATTTGTGTTTCTTCCAGAGTCTCGCTTCTATCTTCAGAGATGATACTGTTGTATTCACTTGCATCATCATCAAGTTCTGTATTATTAATCACCGCTGAATTATCATCTTTAAATTCTTCTTTGAATTCTTGCTTGATTTTATGTTTAGATGATTCGACTAGACTCTGATGAGGTGTAACAATAGGCTTAAACATTTCACCCATTGCCTTCTCAGCTGTGTCTTTACCCAACTTGAGCATTTTGTGCTTCCGACGGATAGCATCACTTGCCTGAGATATCTGATGTAAGACATCTCTCTGCTTTGAAAGCTCCTCAGTCTTCTTGTTGATATGTTAGAGTTCACTTAACCTCTGATGACTATTCGTCAAGCTCAACTTAATTTATACTAATAAAGCAGTCAAATCCTTTTCTATATCTTCCACTATTTAGCTCACTGTATTTGTCAATTACTACAAAACCATATTAACCATCATCATTCCAACATGCTGAACACAAATCTTTGAATAAATTGTATGACATGTCAGTATTTACATGATCATCATACACATATTTCAAGCTCATTTCATCTTGTCGAAAGAGAACTATAAAATTTGCATTGTCACGTATCAAATGTTTAGGGATACGTGTGAAAGTCTGACAGAGATAAAAACTGTCAACATCTTCGTGTCGACCTATGCAAAAATATGCTCTGACATGATCTTGTTTTTCACAAGCAACATCATCAAATATCATCAATGAGTTTGGTTTTGCATCTTCAGGTTTCAACACTTCTTCGTGCTCGTTAAATGTAAAAAATCCAATACCTTCTATTGGTTTAAGTAGTGATTCTAAAAATTTGTACTTCGGCTGATTTAGAGATTTTGAGTAGAGATAAATATTATCGAATCTCAAGCCGTTGGGGTGTATGATGAGTGACAGCAGAGCATTTGTTTTTCCACAATTTGATGGACCACAAAATATAGCGCGTACACTGTTTGGCAATAAAGCACCGTGTCTATTAATTTTTTTCACCCCTGTACCTTGAACAATCTGATCAAAATTTATTACTGGTAACTTGGCAGCTTGACTTTTAAACTACATGTTAACAGTTTGCAGTTACCTCAACAACTCACTCAGCGAGCTATAAGTACCAGGTTTTATAGGATTTTTGATCAGTCATGATGCTGCTACTATGGAGAGCAGATATATGAATACCAGTGGTAGAGGTCTTGTAAACAGTATAATTAATAAGCTGACATTTGAACTACATATACCTGGATACCAGTACTGTGGACCAGGCACAAAGCTAGCCAAGAGATTAGCTCGTGGAGATCCTGGAATTAATCCACTGGACGCTGCGTGTAAAGAACACGATATCACATACTCATATAATCGTGAAAATTTGCCTGCACGTCACGAGGCTGATCAAATACTTGCTGAGAAGGCGTGGCAACGTTATCAGGCAAAAGACGCTAGTATTAGTGAAAAAGCTGCTGCGTGGAGTGTAAATAAAATCATGAAGATGAAAAAAAGATTCGATATGGGGTTGAAAAAGAAGAGAACAGCTAGCAGGAGAAAGCCTAGTAAGAGAAAGGCTGGCAAGAAAAAGACTAGCAAGAGAAAGACTAGTGTAAAGAAACAAGTAACACTAAGACAAGTTGTCACAGCAGCCAAACAGTCCATGACTTCTGGTGGTGATCCAATCAAAACAGCGTTGAAGGGTACTCGTCAGGCAGTTAAAAAATCTGGTGGAAAAAAAAATATCAGGCTGCCACGAATCTTACCAGTTCCATCCAAAGTTGATGGTGTATTACCATTTTTGATACCACTTTTTGCCGGCTTAAGTGCAACAGGAGCTTTGGCTGGAGGTGCTGCTGGTATAGCGAAAGCTGTAAATGATGCAAGTGCCGCCAAAAATCGATTGAAGGAGAGCAAACGTCATAATTTAAAAATGGAGCAAATATCCGTGGCAAAAGGTTTATACTTGAAACCTTACAGACGTGGTATGAGCTTATATTTGAGACCATATCCCGTAGGCAGAGGATGCAAGTCAAAAAACAAGTAGAGCTACCCCATCGAGCACTCACAAACATCGACTTACTGAAGTACGCTAAAGCTCTAAAAATTCCAAACTTTCGTGGTGTTTTTATGAGAAACGATTAACCTGAAACTGATTTACCTGAAACTGATTTTGCTGACAAAGAAGAAATTTTTGGAACAAGCGCCACTGTATGTTATCGATTGCTCGAAACAAAACGAATCAATTAAATCTGGACCCGTCGACATTCGCCTGGAATTTGAATCTGCAAATCAATTTCCTGCGCAGACATCAGCTTATTGCCTCATTATACATGATCGCATCGTCAAGTATAATCCCATAAGCAGCATCGTACGAAAACTAATATGAAGACTGTACAATTTAATCCAACGCCAACCATACATTACTTGTATGTCTGGAGATTTGCACACGAACAAACAAGAAAAAGCAAATGGGAACAAGCAGCAAGAGATCGAGAACGATTTCAACAAAGAATTCATAAATTAAATATAATTATTGAACCTGTATTAATTAAAAAACTTACATTTATAAATGAATAAACTTTTTTTATATTGATATATATTGTTTTTATTACTTATCACCTAAAACATACATTTAAGTTTTACTCCTCTAAAATATATTTTTTTTTGATATAATCTCAAATACATAATAAACTATAGTATTTTTTTTTTAACCTAAAAAATCTACATTTTAGCGTGACATAACCTCAAATACATAGTATAATAAACTATAGATATTTTTCTAAAGCTAAACATACATCGCCAGTGCGTACCAAACCTTATCGTAGAAGTCCTCCAGTAATGAAAGCGATGCATGACAGAGTAGACGAGCTACTCGCGAAGGGTTATATTCAGCCTTCGAATAGTGCTTGGGCATGTTCACCGGTAATGGTACCGAAGAAAAACAATACTTGGCGCATGTGCATCGATTACCGGCCACTTAATAAAGTCACGAAAAAATCCGCCTATCCGTTACCGATTATGCACCGCATCTTATCAAGTCTTCAAGGTGCTAAAGTAATTTCAGTACTTGACGTCAGTGATGCTTTTCATCATGTCTTGGTAGAGCCAAATAGCCGTCAATATACAGTATTTTGTGTAGATGGACAAGGTCTATTTGAATGGATCCGGATGCCATTTGGTCTTACAAATACCCCCAGCACTTATCAAGAAGTCTCGGATACGGTACGACGAGAAATTGTTGAGTCGTTAAAAACACAATTTTCTCACATTGAAGCTGAAAATAAAATTTTTGCTTATCTCGACGATTGGATAATTATCAGCTATGACTTAAAAGAACATAAAATTCTTCTTCAAGCTGTCTTTGAAAGCTTCCACAAGGCTGGAATGAAGATGAACGAAGAAAAAAGTCATTTTGGATGCTCTGAAGTTCATTTCCTGGGCTTCATCATCAATGAAAAGGGTTTGAAACCACATCCAGCTCGATTAGAACCGATACCTAAAACATACATTTTGGTCTTACGTAATCAACTATAGTATGTTTTCTTAACCTAAAAATACACATTTTAGTCTTAAATAAACTATACTATTTTATCTGAACTTAAAAAAATACAGTTAGAGCAATCTTTTCTGAATGGATATGCAAGACAATCAGGAATATCATCATAGAAAAGAGAATGATCCCGACACCTTCGATAGCCAATCAATTTTTCATTATTTTGTAGTCGTTCAGGCAGTTTGTGCCAAGCGAAATCGATTTGCTGAATTGAATTTTCCAAGATGAATGTATCATCAAGACATGCGATATCTCGATCATCCATACAAAGTAGATTCCGCAATTGATTGAAGATCTGAACCGATCTTTCATAGGTTGGTTGAAATCCATAAAAATGCCAGAACCATCTCTTGAACTCTTGGACATTTTGAAATGCACATGAAGTATCCAGTTTCGTCAAGTGATAGGCATAATATGGACATTGATATTTCAAGAAATCATTCTTGACAGAAAACGAGAAAAATCTCATTTTTTCCAAATCTATAATCGGTATGGCGGTGTCAATTAGATCTTCAAGCCATCTCTTCTTCTGTTCACCTTGTACGTAAAAATAACGTGTACGTTTGACCATAATTTCAAGAATTTCTCTCAATAATTCATATGGTAGCAAACCAGCTATCCATGATATTGAATGTTGATGCCCACAGTGATCAATACTTTTCTGCATTACAGCAACCTCAACTTGATCCAACGGTGGTTCAAACAACCAATGTTCACATCGTGCAAGTCCATATGTACAAACTTCATCGCAAATATCAGTAGCGCACAGTTCTTTTACTACAAATTTGCCATCAGGCATCTCAAAACCCACGAAATCAATGATTAGTTCCATGATGATGATGATGATGATGATGATTGTTAGCGTGAAACAATAACTTGGTTAGCATGAATGTAGTTTTATGGCAAGCCTGTTTGTATTCGTGATGATCTTTGAAGCTTAACAATAATCTCTTCCAATGCTTCACTTATAAATCAATTTCTTTTTTTTGTTCAGCCAATTTATTTAATTTTTCTTGTTCTTCGTTACGATCAAAGTTATTAACGTTGTCGTCAGCCATCACATCCTCGAAGTCTATCTGCGCATCATGCATGCATACATCCGTACACACATGCGGTCTGGAAAAAAGACATTTTATTAATTAGTTAATATAATTAAACGACTGTAAAGCAGGTTATTCAAAATAATAATTACTACATACCTCGACGAAAGACTCATCGTTATTTATTTATTTGTTGCACGCTTTTCCAGTTTCGCCAACTTTTCAGTAGTTTTAAGTAATCTTCTGGATAAAATCCTCCTATCGTGACAGCTCACACACGATGGTTCGAATCGAACACTGTGAATAATGTCTGTGTTTTTTGCGAAAGCGATGATATCGTCAATAAATTTACCGATAGACTCGGGAGGCACGTCACCAAAAAAACCCTTCAATAAGATCTTCAAAACTTTCAGCAAACGGGTAATTATTGCGAAGATAAATCTTTTCACTTTCACTTAATTCAGCCATAAATATAAAATTACGGGGAGCGATATGTTCACTTCAACTCTTCTCAGCGTAGACTGACTGGATGCGAGCTCTTGAGCTCAGCGCACAAGCCTGTATCCCCCACTCAAACTTTAATACAAGTTCAGACTTGTCGAATGACGTCACAAACAAAGGAAAACAAGTCCAGACCTGTTAGATGACGCAAACTTTAGAAAAAAAAGGAGGGAACTAAACCACTAGATGGCATACTCTTCGCATGCTTCTCGCATGTACCCTTACATACCCCAGTTTCAATATATAAAACATCGGTTGGAGATGTAAATAGACCTCGCGATGACGCTCAAGGCTGATAGACTGGAAATCATCAGCCTTGAGCGCCATCACGAAGTCTCTTTTGATTCAGAATTTCCTACTCAAAACAGACTGTATGCGACATCTAGTCCAAAAAAGAGCTCAATTCGACCGGAAAAATCGATGTGAGCTCAAAATGGCGACCATTAGTTCAAAAGTCCCTTAAAAATGAGCTCAAAAGCAAATTACAGCCGGTAAGAGTGGTCTTACCGACTGCCAAAACAAGCTGATCGACTGCCAATGTCCAGACAGACGATAAAACAGAACTTATCGACTGCCAATATCTATACCGACTGCCAATATCCATACCGACTGCCAGTATCCATAACGACCGCCAGTACACTGACTGCAGGCAGGTTACCCTCCGTCGGTAACTTAGCACGAACTGGAAACCACAATCTGTTTTATCGAAGGGGTAAAATCCTCCTGCTCAACTACTATATTATTCGAAAAACTATGATAGATTATGGTTTTATTCGTCAAAAATTATACCATAAGGACAAAAGCAATAGTTTGCTTTCAATGAAATCCACTAATGAAATAATCTAAGATTAAAATTTAATTGCGATATATCGAAGTGTCGTACTTGAAATTAGTACTAATATTTGACATAAAAAGCCTATTAGAATATTGAACGTCCAGTAGATATAGAGAATATTATCATCATAACTAATGTTCATCTTTTTATTGATATATTGTATTATTTATACACTGTCGATAAAACAAGATTGGATATACCCACTGAATTGAAATGTTTGGATTTTATAAGTGTCACACTGCAATAATATAAATTTAAGTAGCTCCATGAATTTACGAGAAAGTAGGAGAACTAATGCCATAGGGAAATTTCATTTAATGAATGGTAAGATAAGTAATTTTATGGGTCTAGGCACATATATAGGCATGAAAATTAAAGCTTACTCGAAGAACTTTCAGATGAATTTTATAGGAAGTCGATAAGTTATCACATTCAAAAGATATTGAAGGCAATATAAGTAAAATATTAATTTTGGACATTTTGAAAATCTTGAAATGCTATAACTTCAAAACTAGTCGACCGATTGAGCTCATTTTTTAACCCGATCAAGTTAGTTACCCACAGAATACGTATACCGAGTTTCAAGGCAATAAGTTTGAAATTGTGTCTATAATCAACGCGAAAGTTTGCACAAAATTAGTTTTTAAAATATTTTGTAAATGTTCAAAACCATTTATCTATTAAAAAAATGGTTAAATCGATGAGCTGTATAGTGAAAATTGTAGGCAATCGAACGAGTTTTTACATAGAAAAAACAAAAATAAGCTATCTCTTTGCGTTGGAAAGTAACATCCAGTTAAATGAGTAAACAAATTTTTGTTGAAAATTTTACAAAATTTGAATGAACCATAACTTCTAAACTTATTGGCCGAATTTGCTCATCTTCGAACTCATTCAAGGCAATCGTCCATAGAATAAGTATGTTAAGTTCCATTAAAATCGATGTAGAATTGTGGACGCTATCGTAGGAGAACGGCACGTTATATTATATATATATATATATATATATATGTATGTATAACACTGTCTTTGATGACATTTTGTCATGAATAATACGGAGTTCGATGACATTTCCCGTCTTTGACGACAGTCGTCGAAATTTTTTCGAATTAACTCGGACTTTGGTGACAGTCACCGAAATTGAAAAAAATGAAGGATATTTTTTATCTCGGACTTCGGTGACTTGAGCATGTACGGATTATTTATGTGACTTTTTGTTCATAAGCACTTGGATTAATAGCTTATGTTAATGTTGATGAGTATGAAATCGTTTAATAACAATATTTATTGAAACTTAACAATCCATTAAATCTTATCTAACTAATTATAGCAATAAACCGTTTTTATCGTCTGCTAAAAAATTTTCTAAATGCGCGATACGATGTATGAGAGCATAGGTATTGATACGTATTTTCCAACTACTACAATATATTGTTATGATGTAATTGTTTGTGTAGCTTTCATCGAACTTATAATTTTACAAAAAAAAAATCAACAGGCTGAAACATTGTAAAAACATGTTGTAGTTTTTTTTCTATTAAAAACTTTAATAAATTACAGTAATTCTAATATCCCTCTGTATTTTTTTGAGCCATATTTTCATAATAATATACGAAATACTAGGGCTTTTTCAAGCACGATGGTTTAAGATATGCAACATTCTACAAGAATATTATTCATGGATAAATCTCTTTTGATTGAATAGTTCAGTACATAACTAGAAGTACCACAAATAACCTAGTTGCATGAAATAAACTTCGAATATGGTTTTTGAAACCCAATCCAGACTATAAAGATGAAAATTTTTTGTGACAAATGCTGCATGTTTATGAACACATTCATAAAAATATAACCATCTTTAACATTTTTTAGTATTATACCGTGACTTGGGCGACTTTGTATCTGAAAATTACTTGCAATATATATCTGACTTCAGAGACATATTTGTATATCATACACTAACTTTGTATATCATACACTAACTTTGGTGAATTTGTACCTCAGTATTACTAGCGATATATATCTGACTTTGGAGACATATTTTTATATCATACTCTGACTTTGGTGACTTTGTATCTCAATATTACGTGTGGGGTATATCGGAATTTGGGAACATATTTTTATATCACACTCTGATTTTGGCGACATTTTTTAGTATTGCAATCCAATTTTGGTGACTTTTTATTGGAGTATTACTTGTAATATATATCTGAGTTCGGGGACATATTTTCATATCATACTCTGACTTTGGCGACTTCAAATTGTCGTGATAAGTACAATACATATGTATTTTAGTTTGACATTTTTTAGTATTATACTCTGACTTTGGTGATCTTGTATCCCAGTATTACTTGTGATATAGATCTGAGTTCGGAGACATATTTTCACATCACACTCTGACTTTGGCGACTACAAATGGTCGCGATCAGTACAATACGTATATATTCGAGTTTGAAGACATTTTTTAGTATTATAGTCTGACTGTGGTGACTTAGTAGATCAAAAATCGGGTATTTTGTCGCGGATATTATATCGTCGGGTCAAGTGTTACGCAGCCCTGTAGTTATATAGCATGAAGACAATATTGGATTATAGTAAAATTTACCGATAACATAGAAAATACTCATATTCAACGAGCAAAATTTACAATGCACATTGTAAACTTGAAAAAGCAGAAGACTTTATATTTTATCGAATATTTTTAGTAACTGCATCGTAATTGATACTGTTGTATTATGATAGTTACTAAAATACTCGTAAAATATACACTAGTAGGGTGTTTCAAAAAAAAAAATAATTTTTTTTTTATGGTACCCAAAAATTGATGGTATAACAAAAAATAAAAACTTTGGTACAAATCCGAGCTCTTAATAATAATATTAACGTTTGCCTCAATCCATTTTTCTATTTTCCATTTAAATAACATGGGAAAAAAAATTTTTTTTTTTAGAATTTTCTAGCTTACGTACCACTCAACGGATTTTTATGCACCATAAATATTTTTGTAGAAAATTAAACGCTCTACAAAAAAAGGCTCTTATCATATTTCGATAAATCCCACTGTTCAAAAGTTATTTAAGTTTCAATTCAAATTTAAAGTAAATTTCGAGATCTTGTCACTTTTCCGGCGACACTATCAGTCTCATCACAAAATGACATAGATTTTTTTTTGTAGTTAATTCTATTCCTTACAAATTACAACGAATAAAGTTTTTCGGAATTCCGGATTGTTTTCAAGTTATTTTCATTATAATATCAAAAGCTCTTAAAATAATAGATTTCTGATTGATTTTAAGAGCTTGACATTGGAATGAAAACAACTTGAAAACAATGCAGAATTTCGAAAACCTACATTGTAATAATTTGTAAGAAATAAAATTATCTACAAAATAGTTTCCACGACATTTTTTGATAAGACTGATAATTTCGCCAGAAAAGTAAAAAAATTTCAAAATTTACAATAAATTTGACTTAAAGCTCAAATAACTTTTGACCAATGGGATTTATCAAAAATTGATATGAGACTTTTTTGTAAAGCGTTTAATTTTCTACGAAAACATTTATTGTGCATAAAAATCTGTTGATTGGTTTTTGAGCTAGAAAATTAAAAAAAAAAAAATTTTTTTTCCCGTGTTATGTAAATGGAAAACAGAAAAATGGATTGAGATAAACCTTCATATTATTATTAAGAGCTCGAATTTGTACCAAAATTTTAATTTTTAGTTATACTTTTAATTTTTGGATACCTTAAAAAAAATTGTTTTCTTTTTTTTTAAAAAAACACCCGAATACACTAGTCACAAAAATTAAGATACTAGTCACAAAAAAAAAAGCAAATTACAGATCTAAGTTTCTAGTTTTCAGATCTGAACTTCAATCAATAACTCAAGACTTATAAGCCTCAGACTCAGGAACCTGAAAAAGTTCCGGGCCTCGTTTCTAAAGGCGCTATCGTAATGTTTGTAAGCGTCGTTCACTGATAACTTAATCGTTATAGTATTTTCATGCACCCGGCAAACTTTCTGACTCTGTCAACAGATTTTTCGTTTAAGGAAGACCACTAGTGTAAAATTAAAAAAAAATCAATTATTTATTGGCATAATTTGAAGACAAAACATTCGATAAATTTCATTAGAGTTACAGTTTCTTTTATTAATGTTTCTACGCACCATGAACCTCCAGCTTTCCGAACGAATCAAAAATTTTTTTCAGATGATCACACTAGTGGTCGCTCTCTAGTTATTTAAATCGAAATTTAGATGAAACTATAAAGCTTACGTAAAGATTCATCATAATCTTTAATCATAATCTCTAATTAATCAAAATTTGGATGGACTACAAAAAGTTTATCATTTTTTGATAATTAGTAATACTTTGTAGGAAATGAAATTGTCTACAAAAAAGGTCCCATGATATTTTTAAATAGGTCTGATAGTTTCGCCGGAAAAGTAAAAAGATCCCAAAATTCAATATGAATTCGACTTCAACCTCAAACAACTTTTGAACAAATAGATTTATCAACAAATGATAAGGAACTTTTTTTCTAGAGCATTCAATTACCTACAAAAATATGCCTGCCAATCATTCCTATGACGCATTGTAAGCAACTCATAAAAATCAGAAGACGTAAAAAAATTTTTTTCCATGTTATTCTTATGGAAAATAGAAAAGTGCGATGAGGAACCTCTTAATATTAATATTAAGAGCTCTAATTTTCACAGTCGTCTTTTTTTATCTAAATGAAACTTTTGAACCGGTTTCCGAGAAAAAAAAAATTTGTAATTCTTTGGATCACCCTAGTATAAACACTAGGATATACTGGCATATAAACTAGGCCGAAGAAAGAAAAATCAACTATTTTTTTTTTTTTTTTTTAGGGACACATTTCAAAAATCTAATAGGATAAAAAAGTTGCATGTTTATTATAATAATAAGTACTACCTTATTGTAATTTACTATTTTCCACTTAAATAACACAGGGAAATATTTTTTTAAATTTGGAATTTTGTAATTCATTAGCTAATTACTGTACTCGACAGACCAATACATATTCGTGTTGAAAATTGAAAGCTCTACAAAAAGGTCTCTTATAATTTTTCGATAATTTTTCAAATGTCATTCAACGCCAAATTTTAATTCATGGCAAATTCCAGTATTATTTGACATTCCCGATAAAAATTTCTGTTTTATTACGAAATGTCGTAGGATTTGTTTCCCGATAAAATTTTCAAAATGCAAGTAACGTAATTTTCAAGTGATCAATATTTACAAAAGTATAGTGTAAAAACCTTGTAATAAAAAATGCATATAGTATTATAAATACGTAAATAAATGAAAAATCTGTTATTTTCGGTTTTAAAACTGGTCAGCAATGGTCAGAATATGATTTTCATCAAGAAATTGACGTGAAATTGAAATGCAAAGAACTAAAAAGTATTTCCGGATTTTAAAAACTTGGTGAAAGATAATTTATTGGAAATAAAATGGTCCCCAAAAAAACTCCTAAAATATTTTGAAATAAAACTGGTATTTTCGTCGGATCTGTTGAATAATACTGAAATTTACCATGAATTAAAATTTGGTGTTGAATGACTTTTGATTGAATTTATTAAAAAATTATAAAGGAACTCTTTTGTAGAGTTTTTAATGTTCAATAAGAATATGTATCGACGTTTCTGGTACAATAATTTACTGACGAGTTATAAAATTTTAAATTAAAAAAAAATTTTTTTATTGTTTAAATGGGGACTAGAATATGGCAATAAGGAAGTACTTAATATTTATAATAAGAGCTTTAGTTTCAACGGGAGTCCTTAATTATCCTATTGAAACTTTTGAGTGCGTATCCTTGAATAAAAAAATAACAGTATAATATATGTGGCGAATTTAACTATATTTTCTGATGCATTTTTTTTTTTTTTATATTAAAAAATATAATATTCATCATATACGAGTTCGTATATGTTAAGCATATATAAAATATATATGTCAATCATATACAAAAAATATATTTTTATCATATATTCTTGTCCTATACGAAAAATTTAGTCTGCCCTGGTGGAATTTTTTCGGACGTTTCTCTGAAAAGCTCTGAAAAAGTCTTTAGAACTTTGAGAAAAACTTTAGAACTTTAGAACTGAATTTTTCAGAGAAAATTCCAAAAAATTTCCACGAGGGTGATCATATATAAAAACATATATTTTTATTGCGTATGGAAAAAAAACTTTCTTATTCGTATGACCAACTCAAATTAAATTAGATCTAAATTTTAATATACTCTTTAAATTGCAGCCAAAATTTTCAACATTAGTTAATTTGATGCGAATATGCATACCTATATACATATACATACACCGAATAAAATATCTGCTTAAATATAACAAAGAAAATATTTAGTGCCATATACAATATAAATTATATGCTACCATATATTTCATTTCATATAAAAATTTTATATTTTTTGAATATAAAACGAAATATATCAATACAATATATTATAAGGTAAATGTAAATGTAAATATAGCTTAATATAAAAAGCATGTAAGTTACATATATGGAATACATGTATTTACTACTGTATATAATTTTATTTTAAATCGGCGACAATCTCTATATGATTTTTTATAGTCTGACTTCGAAGATTATGAAATCGTAGTCGTGATTTTCATATATTTTTGTATTTGAGTACATTCCTTTAAGCTCCCATTCTAGAAAATTGAATGTATGATTCAATTTTTATTTAACCGAAAACTCAATATTTTTTAACTCAGATACTTTAATTTTGAGTTCAAGATAAGAAGAGGTTGGTGATTGTTTCCTGACTTATTCAAAAAATATTATTTTTGAAATAAAATCAAGTAAGTATATTTAAAACTTTCATTATTTTTGAGAAAACTTTTTCTTATTTTTGAGAAAAAAGTTTTGAACAAGTTTAAGAATAAAAAGAATCAACTGTAATAGTTAATTACTCTGTGAATAAACTTAGGATTTAACTGCTATTGATTTCCTAAAAAATCATGATTTACAAAATGATCGTTTTTATTGCGTAACTCAAATTATATCACCAAAAATGTTCTTTTCCTGTTATTTCAACAACTCGTTCCTTTAGAAGAACTAAGAAAGGTTACAGGGATTGTTTGGATATTCTTTGAAGTTCTGAAAACAAATTTTAAAAACTATTTTAATTTCATTGAAATTTATTTATCTTTACTTAATAAAAATAACCTTTAGTCTATAAGAAATCCTTGTGAATGAGAATATCAATTTTTATTTTCAATAAATTTTTAGCTGAAAAATTATTTTTCTTGGTCAAATTTTTAGTAAGATACCAAATTTTGTTTGAATATTTCCTTATTTCATTTTATTATATAGAGTACTCCAAGAAAACTATTAATTTTGTTTGATAAGATTTAATGGTATCTGAAAAATTTGAGCTGTTTTCCTCGATTAAGTTATGGAAAATTTAAAAATCTCTTGTTGCTATTATGTTATTTTCATTGTGAACGTCAACATAATATTTATTTTTTATTTGCGTAGAAAGTAAAAAACATTGCAGTGTTAAGCAAATCCAGTTAAATAAGTTAAAATTTTTTGTTGTATCATTAAATTCAGTTTAATTTATTAACACTCGTGATATATGTATCACCCATAAATTTATTCAGAATTATGACGAATTAATTGCTTGTTTTGGCATGCACAAAAACTTTTTAAAAATTTCAATAAATTTATAAATTTAAAAAGCATATCATTATTTATTGTCAAATTAACCAACAATTGAGTAACATATTTTTTTTAGAACAGGCTTCAATGAAAACTTTCATGTAAATCAGATTGGTGCTTCAGTAGAAAGTCGGTTAAATAGATATCTCAGTTCATATTTGTAATAATATCCACTAGATGTCGCACTATTCTCTGTCCATTTTTAATTTCACTTTATCGACATTTCACCTTCTATCTGCATATTGATTGCTGTTAATGGAATAGTCACAGCCATTTTCATACTAGAAGCTTTTTTGTAAAGTATGTCGAGTACGACAACTGCGTTGTTGATAAATAAAAATTAATTATTACTTCTGGCAAGGTTTAATTATACTTATATTGATTATTAATAATGTATTCCTTAATACGTGATGAAAATAATATATTTCATGTTACTTTAAAAAAGAAATGTAAAAAAAGAAAGCATTCATACAGTTTCGAAGATTCAGATGGAAATTTTATATCAGGACGCTTAGAATGTTCTAACGGTAATCGTAGACGTACTTTATTATAAGTAATAGATTTTTTAACATTAAATATTTTATCATTATTTTTTTAAAATTATTAAATAATAAAATGTAGAAAATTTGCTGATTTATCTATAAAATAATTAAAATATATGTGAAAAAGAACAAAAATAAAAATAAGTATAAAATTCTTAAGGGTTATATTTCTGTTGAGGATAGTTCATGTGAACGGGATGTATGGCGGACTTAAAACTAGAGATGCCATCAATAATACTGTTCACTGATGAAATACACAAAATTTTGTTTTTGAATTTTTTAATTTTAGCTTTCTTTATACACTTTTAATTATTTAGCAATTTCAATCAATTCATTTATTTTGACAAGAGCTCTGATTATTTACTTAAGACATAAATTTATAACCAATTAGCATCAAGAGATGCATTATGTATCATCAGTATATTAGAAAATTACAATGTCACCTTGTATTTCGATGCAATAACTCATTTATTTTATATTATTACAGATGATATAGAATCTTTACGTTCGATACAAAAAAATCTTACATCAAAAGTTCCTAAAGTTGAAGTCACTCAAACATTACCTAGCCCATCACACAAAAAAAAACTTAAAAATATAATTATATTAGAAAACACAAAATTACAAAATACGAAAAAAATTCATATAATTGAAAACAGTCTCAAACATTCCATTAAAAACAGCGATGGGAAAAATTTATTTCACGATTCGCCAAGATTAATAACAAGTACACCAAATACTTCAGGCACATTGACATCTAGCTTGAAATTAAACACAACCCATACATCAAGCACAGCAATAAATTTATCTCTTATGGAATCTGAATCAATATCTCAAATTAATGGAATTGATAGTGTATTGGCAAAAAATGATTCTCAGATCATATTAGTTAATGAATCAGAACAGTTATCAACTTCTCTCGATCCTTATTTAAATGATGGCGGAAATTTATCATTTGAACAATCTCTTACAAATTTAAATAACGATAACTTTATTGGTAATTACTTATGGCTGATTTACTTATTTTCCACTGAAATATATAACAATTCTTCTTTTTATCATATTTGAATGAACTGTTAAATTCTACAATTACATAAAATGTTTTTTATCATAAAGACATTTATTACTGATAAGTTTATGACTACTTATTCTAAACCATAAAAATTGTTATTGAAATTTCCTAGTACTGATTTTGCAAGCTGCTCACTAATTAGCAGGCTGATAAAATTTCTAGAATTTACTGAAAATTATATTCTATTAACTCAAATAAGTACGTATACTGTAAAAATACTTACGTTAAATTTTTTTCCACTCAAATCTTACACCAAAATAAATATGTATTTGTTGTTACTGAATTGTTCTCCATTGTCTATACATTCGAAATTATTCAATAATTACAATCGGTTAGAGTATTTACTAATAATGAAAACATTTTAATACTTCTGGTTGCAAATATTAAATAAACTATAAATTACAGTAATATTGCCTGTAATTTTTTTTGTTTAGTTTTACCCTTCTAAACATCAGTATCAGTAACTTTTTTTTTGTAAATATTTTGAAATAATTATTAGGACCGTAATTATTTCCATAATTATTGTTTTTTTTGCAATGTGGAGTGATTTAACTTCGAAAAGACGACATTTACCATGAATTTATTTATCTGTCTACCAATAAGTAAATTAAATATCTTGAAAACAAAATATAATGGAAATTTAATGCAAAATTTTTATGATAATAGAATAAGTAGAGTTGTAGAATTCTGTCATTGCCTTTTAAATGTAAATTCAGAAAGATTTTTTTTCTAGGTATAGTTGAGAAGTACAATCTAACAGATCAAAATAATTTTGATAGGTATGATACATTAGTTATCTTTATTTTTTTGTTATATTCAACACTTAGTTAATTTATTTTAAATACTAGGATATTTCTAAATTCTCAAGTTCTTGATTTATCCGAAACCGAGTTAGAACTATTAAAAACTATTGATAGTGAAATTTCAATAGATGTTTGTTTAGAAAATGTGGAAAAAATTGAGGAAGTATCAACTGAAATGGATTTTAGTAAAAAACAGGTTATGAAGACAAATGATGAACAGTTGATTTTAAATAAAGAAGCTTCAGAAAATCTAATGCCTACTGAAGTTGATAAGGAAGTGAACGGTAATATGATAAGTCTTATAAGTTATAGTTTAAATTTATTATTTCTAGTATATTTTTAACCAATGTAAGACGTGCTCTTTTATCAAGAGTTAAAAAAAAATTGAATCTCGTTCTTTAAATAAATAAAATTATCTCTATCTTGTATATCCTTATCATAAATATTACTTTCAATAGATTCGGATCCTAGTTATGCACCTGATAATGATTCCAATGTTTCTATTGATGAGAATCTCTACGAAAATAATGAACCCGGAGAAACTACTAGCAAAAAAAATGATGTTACAATAGTAATTCGAGAAAATATCATATCTCAAGGATTTGATGTATCTTTGCCTATTCGACACGTTCCCTCATCATCGAAAGTATCTGAATTAGAACATAATCCAAGTGACGGTGGTCTTAATGAAGAGAGATCTGTCGGTCAGATATTTAATGACAAAAATGGCACTAATGACACAGAAAAAAATGCAGGACGTAATTCTGAAGACGTCGATAAATCCTCTAAAATCTCTGAAATACCAGAGCAATTGGAAAATACTGATAAGAAAATTTTAGTTAAGCCGTCCAACTCAGGGAGTAAAGTTCATGCGTGTTTATACTGCATGAAACTACAAACACGATTACCCAGGCACTTAGAATTGATTCACCCACTGGAAAAAGATGTTAGAGCTTTCCTTGCGTACCCTCGAAAAAGTTCAATTAGACATGAATTAATTGCGACGATTCGGAACAATGGTGATTATATATATAATAGTAATTTAGAAGGTGAATCACTTCGTAATCGGATTGTGTCTAGGCGGCCTAATGTGTCAAATCCCAAAGATCCAAGTGAGTTTATGTTTTGCCCTAGCTGTCAGGTGTCAGTTCGTGAAAAAACTCTTTCAGCTCACTTCAAATACTGTACCGGACAAAATGGAAAAAAACGCAGAGTCATTAAAAAACTGGCAAAAATATATGATAATGATTTACATCCTGAAGCATGTAAAAAGTTACGCAATCTTATTGTTTGCATGCATGTCGACGATGTTTCAAAAACTTTAAAATTCGACACTCTATTGATACGATTTGGAAATACGCTTTGTGAAAAGTACAAACAAGATCAGCAAAATGAACTGATTCGGAATCGACTTAGACTCCTTTCAAAGCTACTTGTAACGACACAAAAAATTGAAAAACATACATTCGAAAAAAATAATCTTGGTAAATCTTTTATTTTCACTCCAAAAATAAAAAACATGACTTGTTTATTTCACCCACAACATATAAATACTTGCATAAAAGCAGTTCATCTCATGGCTGGAGGAAATGATAAAAATTACGATATGAAATCTCCGTCGGTTGCATCTTTAATCGGGACTTTGTTAAAACAGCTTGGAAATTTTTTGAAATGTGAAAATATCATGAGTAATTTGAAGAACAAAAATGAAGAGATTGATGACTTTCTGTTGGTTGTGGAAAGAAAGTGGGCAGACGTTATAAATAAAAACGTTCAAGAAGCGCAAATTAAAAAGAAGAGACAAAAAAAAATAATTCTACCCACGACAGACGATATTAACAAACTAATGGATCATTTACTAAATCAACAAATGTTAGCTTATAATTCTCTTAAAGAACAGTTTTCAACTGAAAATTATCTTTTGTTGGCTGAAACAACACTCATGATTGTTCAAATGTTTAACCGGAGAAGGGCAGGTGAGATGGAACGGGTTCTATGGGAAGATTTTAAACTGTATAATAGTCTCAAGCAAGATCGATTCAAAGAAATTATGGAAAGTATCTCTGCCCAGGCCAGAGAGTTCTGTAATAAATACGTAAGATTTTCAATCCGAGGCAAGCGTGGAAGAGATGTTACAGTTCTATTAGATGAGACTATGTTTAGTGCAATTGAAATGTTAGAAAAAAACAGATTGAAAGCTGGAATCCGTCAAAATAACCCGTATATCTTTGGGATACCTGGAAATTCCGACGATAAATATTGTTATTTACGAGCTTGTGTACTGATGCGTAAGTATTCAAAGCAATGTGGAGCTCAAAATCCTGGGTCTTTACGTGGAACAACATTACGAAAACACATTGCTACCTATTTAGTAAACCATAATGCAGCTAATATTGATCGTACTAAATTGGCTAACCATCTAGGCCATAACATGGGCATACATGAAAATTACTACCACCTTGTCAATGTTGCTGAAGAAATTTGTCAACTACCGAGAGTGTTAGAAAGTGCTTGTGGCGCAAAACATTCTAAAGACAAAAATCACGATTCATCTGATGATTCTGATTCGAACTCTGAAGATGAACAATCAGAAGCTGATAATTATGAGCTGTTTCAAAAAAATAGTCTCATGGCAAATTCATCTATTAATGCCGGCGAAGTATCATGTTCTAATTCTCCAAAAACTTTAAGTGGAGTTTCATTAGACAAAGGTATAAAATCCATTCATTAGACATGTCAAATTTTTTATGTATTTTTCTCTAGTATTTCGAAGTTAAAAAGTTCATTTTTTATTATCTTAAATAAAAGTATACTAGGGTGTTTCAGAAAAAACAAATTTGTTTTGGTATTCGAAAATAGTAAGAATATTTGAAAATACAAATTTTAGTGCCAATCCGAGTGCCAATCCTTAATAATGATACTAAGGTTTGCCTCCATATATTTTTCTATTTTCCATTTGAATAACACGGAAAAAAAATTTTTTTTTTTTAATTTTCTAGCTTAAAGACCACTCAACGGATTTTTATGGGCAATCAATATTTTTGTAGGAAATTGAACGCTCTACAAAAAATGACATTATTTTTGGATAAATCCAACTGTTCGGAAATTATTTAAGCTTAAAGTCAAATTTATAGTAAATTTTGAAATCTTTTCACTTTTCCGACGAAACTATCTGTCTCATCACAAAATCTCATAGAAATTTTTTTGTAGATAATTTTATTTCTTACAAATTACAACTAATAAAGTTTTTCGAAATTTCGCATAGTTTTCAAGTTATTTTCATTTCAATATCAAGCTCTTAAAATCAATCAGAA
Source organism: Microplitis mediator (assembly GCF_029852145.1). Classification (NCBI taxonomy): domain Eukaryota; kingdom Metazoa; phylum Arthropoda; class Insecta; order Hymenoptera; family Braconidae; genus Microplitis; species Microplitis mediator. Next base: position 10,942,607 of record NC_079971.1, read on the forward strand.
ATCGATTTTTTTAAAAGCTTGATATGGAAATAAAAATAACTTGAAAACAATGCAGAATTTCGGAAAATTTTATTTGCAATAATTTGTAAAGAATAAAATTATCTACAAAAAACATTCTATGATATATTGTGATAGGACTGATAGTTTCGCCGGAAAAGTCAAAGGATCTCAAAATTTACTATAAATTCGACTTTAAGCTCAAATAATTTTTGAACAGTTGGAATTATAAAAAAATGATAAAAAACATTTCTTGTAGAGCGTTCAATATCCTACAAATTGTTTATTGTGCATAAAACTTCGTTGATCGGTTTTTGAGCTAGGAAATCCAAAAAAATAAAAAAATAAATTTTCCCGTGATATTTAAATGGAAAATAGAAAAATGGAGGGAGGTAAACCTTGATATTATTATTAAAAAGAGCTCGAAGTGGTACAAAATTTTAATTTTTTGTTATACTTTCAATTTTTGGAAACCATAAAAAAAAATTTGTTTTTTTCGTATTTTTTTTTTTAAACACCCCAATGTATACTTATGTAGTTGAGTTGATTAGTCTTTTTTTAGTTGTGAACTGTACCATCTGAATTATTCAAAATACTTTTATAATGATCTTGCATAGTCAACACTTGTGTAAAAACTGAAAATAAGTTATTTTGTTATTGTGAAAATTATATAAATAACAAAAAGATAGTTTTAAATAATTCTTGTTTTTTAATATCGCTTTTCATGTTCATATTCAGTTGATTTTTCACATGATATTCTTTGTACTACTAATTACGATAAATGTAGATACTCATAAACAATGAAACACAATTTCATTCTAAAAACAATTATGATTAGAAAAAGTGTTAGTTATTAATAATCGATAATAGGCTAAAACAAAAATTTGATTGAAATTCTTTTTATTTAGATTTGGATGAATCAATAAAAACTTCGTGCAGAAGGCAAAAATGGAATGAGCGCCACATCGATGCGATGCTGAATCATTTTAAAGACGAAATAAAAGATGGACGCTATCCAAACAATAAAAAAATGATGAAAGTATGCTCTATTGAGCCACTATTAAAAAACCGCTCAATTCCAGCCATGAGAACATGGTTTTCAAATTACTATAAGAAAATAAAGCCAAAAAAAGCAGAGTGATTTTGATATTTGATATTATTCGCAAGTTATTTTGAAAATTATTTAGTGAATAGAAATAGAGGAGTGTTGTGATAATGAGTCAATCGCTCTTAGGTTAGTTATATTGTAGAAGCAAATGTTTCTTAACTTTTGATAATGCTAGTTCGTTTGTTTACGATAGGATGAGTAGTCAAATCCGAACAGTGCAATGATACTTAAATATTTAAAAACGAAAAAAAAAACTTTGTAGTCTTAAAATAAGTGATTATTTTAAGTACCAGCTCCGAAATATTTGATAGTCAATTATATTTAAGTTCAGCGCTGAATTATTGATAAGTCATTATGATTATCTTCTTCTCTTTATATTATGTTTTTTAAAAACAAAATTTCTATTTAATTGTTACTAGCATTAAGGTGTTTACTGATTATGATTCGCTTAAATTATAGACATTTTTATATCATTCAATGCGTACGTAGCATGAAGCTTATTGATGAAAAAAAAAATTGTTATCAATAATTAACATAGATATACTTGCAAAAAATGTTCAATTTTATTTGCTAGGATTTTTGACAAATCCAATTTTTTTTTGTTTTTTTTTTTTTTTGTTTATTGAAATGTGAATTGCAGAACTATTTTTACAATTCAAAAACTATAAATGATTAATATGTCAGAATTATTTTGCTCACCATAGTTTTTTTTTTTTTCGTTAATTTATGAAATAACTACATGATTATGATATATAGTATTTCATATTCTGCTTGGGTAGAAAAACGATCGTAATATTTAGAATACTATCATTTATCAGAGAACATATTTACATGATTATACTTCAGTTTGCCTCGAAAAGTTGATAATAAATCGTTTTTGTATTTTAAACGATGCATCCACAAATTGCAGATTAATAAAAAAAAGAGTATTTGACCACAGAGAATAGAATAATCTTATTAAATTGAAAAGAATGATACTACTAAAATCTTCACAGTTTTTAAGGTGCAAAAGTTGAAAATAAACAGTTTTCGAGACGTATAAGTAAAAAGTTACGTCATAACAATTTCCGTTTTAAATTGTCAATATTTTTTGTTTTGGGTGAACGGAAAAGTTATATTTCTACTAATTTTCTATTTATAATGTTGATTGTATGTAATCAATTACTTTAATTTAACTTTTTTCTTATTTTAATAATGATATAACGATTAATTTTCAATAAATAAAATTTCTCTGGTAATTAAGCATTATTAGTTAATTTCTGGTTCTAGAATATATAAGATTTTATACTTTTATGTTTATGCAATTACACAATGATACTTATATTCAGATGCATCTGTATTTTGTTGAAATAAACACTTTTCTTTAAGTACGAACGTTATACTGCCATACATCAATGTGATAAACAATTCGTTTCTATCTTATCTTAATAAATACGATTAGATGTTAATATTAAGACATTACTCTACCATCAAGAAAATAATTTTTGTTGCGAAATTTATTTGTCTTAACTTTGAAAATGATTATTTTTGCTACAAACCGATAAAAAATAATTGATAATAATAATTAACACAGAACTGTATTTTATTAAATTTGTGATTAATTTTTCCGAACTCAAACTCATATCAGTTCATGGAATCGCGGATTCAGTGATGTTGGGAAGTCAGCAAAATTACAAACTTTTATGTACTTTTCATAATATTGTTTTATTATAACGAACGTTAATTTGGAGACTACGCTGTGATTAATACAGTGAAATTTTCTACGATAATTACGGCATATGGTCGCTACAATTTACGTTTCAATTAGAAGTCTTAGAAGTTAAGTCAATATTACATGCCAACTTCTTAATAAGGATCATTTGCTCATCAGAAGTTAAGAATAACTAGGAAATAATAATTTTGAGGAATTTAATAAAATTTGAAGCCACTTATTTAAGGGAATTTTATCATATTTCACTGCTAAAAAAAATGACTTTTTGAAATAGTATAATAATTTTGTAAAGCTCTGTACGATGTCTAAAATTAAAAAATTACGTAAGATCATATAAAACATAAAAATATTTTAAATACATGAAAATGAAAATATATTGCATCGCAATATATTATTATTTTGCTATCATATTTCGGATGGCAAAAACAGGATTACCTGAAATTTGTGAAAGCATACAGATAATTAAAACGATTATAATATAAACGATCGGAAAAATTGTCATATAGATGTCATTTAAGTCCTTAAGTTGATTGGCATCCAATATAAGTATATCGTCAGCACTGATTCATTGAAGTGGTTTAATGACCGGTAAGTAGTTTAGACTTAGCGCCTGGATGTCAGGGTTGAATACAGTTGACATCAAGATTTTCCATTAAATAAAGAGACAAATTATCGGTTTTAACAACTAATTTCAGTCTAAGAACTTTAAAGATATTAATTCGTGAAGACCTATGAGTTTTTCACAAATAGATTTAAAAAAAAATATTTGCAATAAGTGTACAGTATGTATAATTTGATAAATTTTGTTAAAATTTAATCAGCAGTTCAACATTTTACATTGAGGCTTTATTCAATAATTTTTAGCGGGTGCTGCAAATTGAATATAGATCTCCAGTAATCCTTTAATGAAAATATCTCTTGCAATAAAAAATATTGAGAAAGAATGCAAATTTATATACAAGAGTTGTCCGTTTGGAACGATTATTTTTTCTTTCACTCTCACTTAAAAATTGCTGTAGACATTGAAAAAAAAATTCCCTGAAAGTTTTAGCTCTCAATTTTAATTTCAAGTATTTTCCATTTCATTTTGAAGTTTTACCCTTTATAATACACTCTCTAAAAATGAATTAGTGAAATTCTCGCGAATCAGTGGATAGTCACTATTTCTACAGCTATAAGTATACCACTAATTCAACCAGTGGTATACTCATAGCTGATTCCCAGTGAATATTCACTAATTTGAAGTAAATTTCACTGATTCATTTTTAGAGAGCATGGGAAAGTCAGGATTTTTCGATTCTGTATAGCACAGGCACATTTCAAGTGATTAAGTCGCCATTTGCGGCATTTGATAAATAATTCAGAACTCTTTAAAATTCTCCTTAGTAATTTTACTCAGATTATAACTGTTTTTTCTGTATTGGTTCTGAAAAGCTTTTTTTAATAGTCATTTGGTTTTTTAATTGATACTGACTGAATAACGAAATTTTAGGAAATTTTATTCTCTACAAAAAGGCTCTCTTAATTAAGTAGTGCAAGTTCGTCGTTCACGTAATATCAGGATTATGATAATTTTGTAAATATGTTTTTTTATATTCGACCGAATGCCTTTTAATTTCAAAATCTTCTAAATAAATAATGATATAAGCGATCAGTCACTGAAGTCAGAGTTGAGTAGCTCTGTTTAAATAGTCAATTTCAACGACTATTATCATGAACCGAGTTAATTCTGATAAATGTCGACGACAGTCATCGAAAATGTAGAATGTCGTCAAAGATAGTGCATGTTTATTCAAATTGTCATCGAAAACCGAGTTATCCGCAAATATCGTAGTTTAAATTAGGATATAAAGTCGCCAAAGTCAGTGTATGATAGGAAAATATGTCTCCGAACTCAAATATATATGCCAAGTAAGATTTGTATACAAAGTTACGAAAGTCAGATTACAATATTATTTAATTTAGCTAAAATCAGAGTACGATATAAAAATATGTCCCCGAATTCTGATATATAACACAAGTCATATTGAGATACAAAGTCGCCAAAGTCGGAGTATGACATAAAAATATGTCACCGAAGTCAGATATATATCGCAAGTAATACTAAGTTACAGAGTCACCAAAGTCAGAGTATAACATTAAAATATGTCACCAAAGTCAGATATATATCGCAAGTAATACTAAGTTACAGAGTCACCAAAGTCGGAGTATGATATAAAAATATGTCACCGAAGTCAGATATATATCGCAAGTAAAACTAAGATACAGAGTCACCAAAGTCAGAGTATAACATAAAAATATGTCACCTAAGTCAGATATATATCGCAAGAAATACTAAGTTACAGAGTCACCAAAGTCAGAGTATAACATAAAAATATGTCACCAAAGTCAGATATATATCGCAAGTATTACTGAGATACAAAGTCACCAAAGTCGGAGTATGATATAAAAATATGTCACCGAAGTCAGATATATATCGCAAGTAAAACTAAGATACAGAGTCACCAAAGTCAGAGTATAACATAAAAATATGTCACCAAAGTCAGATATATATCGCAAGTAATACTAAGTTACAGAGTCACCAAAGTCGGAGTATGATATAAAAATATGTCACCGAAGTCAGATATATATCGCAAGTAAAACTAAGATACAGAGTCACCAAAGTCAGAGTATAACATAAAAATATGTCACCAAAGTCAGATATATATCGCAAGTAATACTAAGTTACAGAGTCACCAAAGTCGGAGTATGATATAAAAATATGTCACCGAAGTCAGATATATATCGCAAGTGATACTAAAATACAGAGTCACTACCCGGGTCAAAAAATTAAATCTGTTTTATAATATATGATAAATTTAAATATTTTTTCTTTAATTCAAGTTTATAAATCGTATTCATTTTATATAGGAATTTAATCTGTTTGTGTCCGTACTAGTCATTATCCAGGCCAATATCAGACTTATTTTCGTATGATATTTAGTCTGTTTTAAATCGGGTTTAGACTAAAAACAGACTTTTTTATTATAATTATTGGTCTGTGTTCAATTGTTTTTAAGGACAAAAACAGACTTTATTTACTATAATTTTTAGTCTGTGTTCAATTGTTTTTAAGGACAAAAACAGGACTTTTGATAAATATAAATAATAATAATAATAATCTAGAATTATAAATTTATTTTAACTTTCTTGGTATTTGAAATATGCTAATGCGCTTCGGTAATAAGATGTCACACGGAGAAAAATGTTGGCTTGAAACCTACCAATTTTTACAATGCTGTAGACCAAACTTGAAACAGGAAGTGAAGCATCCAAAAAATTATTGTGCTCTTATAAAACATTATTATGCTACATCAAAATACTTACAACGCTCAAGAAACTTATCGATAAGCTATAATATCAATTACTTTCATACATTACAATAATTTTGATGCAGCATAATAATTTTTTATAAGAGTATAGTAATTTTTTGGATGCTTTATTTACTGTTTCAAGTTTGGTCGACAGCATAATAAAAATTGGTAGGTTTCGAGCCAAAATTTTTCTCCGTGGCACAAGAATTTTGATGTTTTCGAATGCCAAAATATTTTCGATTTTATCCAGTAAATAAGAAAAATTTCTTGACATTTTGAAAGTTGTTTTATCACTTTTATTCAATGCTATAAATATTCAGCCAAGACAACTAAAAATTAAGCTGTCAAATTTTCATTATCTGCCGACATTTTTAAACAAAAGATACTAAATAAATAGTAAACAAAATATAATCAATTCTGTAACTTAATTTTACTTCCTGCTAAGAAAATCGATGATTTTCGAAAAATTCAGGAAGTTATTGTTTTCACCCCGATTTTCAAAAATCGAGTTTTCATCAGATGTCGACGTTTTGAGGTCCTAGGAAGCTATTCTGACTATTTTCAGAATGATTTCCGAGTGTATGTGCGTGCGTGTGTGTGTGTGTGTGTGTGTGTGTGTGTGTGTGTGTGTGTGTGTGTGTGTGTGTGTGTGTGTGTGTGTGTGTGTGTGTGTGTGTGTGTGTGTGTGTGTGTAAACTCTTTGTAACTTTTTATCTAATGAACCGATTTAGATGGTTAAGGTGGCAATTGAAAGAGCATGTTAGCTGTCAGCTTTCCTGAAAATTTCAGAACATTTAATCAAGTAGACTCGAAAATATTAGTGAATTATGAAACAAAAAAATTTTTTTTTTTAGTTTATTATTGATTTCTCAGGAACGAGTTGAACGATCAACTTCAAAATCTATTAGCTCTTGAACTGGATAAAACGCATCGATCGCCGCCTTAACCATCTCGATCGGTTAATTTGTTCGAGAGATATCGTTGGAGAAAGAAATGGTGAAAAACGGGTTTTTCCAAATATCTTCAAAACGGCAGATCGGATCGATTCCGAAATTATATCAGCTCTAAAATTCGAGAAAACGCGCCGATTGCCACCTCAAACGTCAAAATCAGTTCATTAGTTCAAAAGATTTCGGCGCTGAAAACTTAAAAAAAATAACGTAAAACGTTATTTTTTCCGGATAAATCAAAATGAAATGTACTAAATGTGAAATCATGCCAACTATTCCTTTTTATAGTCTCTTTCGATCATCATAGAATGTCATCTAATTTGTTCTTTAGTTTAAATCATATATTCAGCAAAAAATTAAGAAAACCCAGTTTTTAATATGTTTCTCGGATATTTCATATATTATTGCTCTGACCTAATCAAAACTAACTCAAATCATGATTTTGATCACTGAAATTGATTTCTGCCTCGATACATTTATTTCATTGAACATAATCGAGACTAAAAATTTGAAAACCGCTTCTTCATTAATAATTTTGGATTTTTAACTTGTCAAACTTGAGCAAAATACGTAACTTAGTAGAACTTGAAAAGCTCATAAAAAATAATCTCAGGCAATTGCATTTTCGAGCTCGAAGAGCTTGAAAATATATTCACAATAATGTTTTCAAGCTCCTTGAGCTCGAAAACAGCGGGAAGTTGTGGGGCTGGCCCGCAGGGTCAACCGACGCCCAAATTTTTTTTTATAAACATTGCCCATAAATTAAAACTTTTTAAGTCCATGATTTAATCTAGTTTTGTCCTTGTAAATATTCAGAGCTAAAATTTTCAAGAATTAATTTAGTTTGGTCTGCCTGTAACGCAATTGTTTTTTAAAACACCAGGTTGAAAACAGCTTAAAATTTTTGTAAAAGATCAAAAACAGATTAAACAGTTTAATTGGACTAAAATCAGATTAAATCTTTCGGTCCGGGTAGATCAAAAACAGATTAAAATTTTTATAGAAGTTCAATAACAGACCAAGTAGTCCAAATACAGTTCAGTTAGACTAAAATCAGATCAAATTTTTCGACCCGGTTACTGAGATACGAAGTCACCAAAGTCAGAGTATGATATAAAAATATGTCACCAAAATCAGATATATATCACAAGTATTACTGAGATACAAAGTCACCAAAGTCGGAGTATGATATAAAAATATGTCACCGATGTCAGATATACATCGCAAGTATTACTAAGATACAGAGTCACCAAAGTCAGAGTATAACATAAAAATATGTCACCAAAGTCAGATATATATCGCACATGTACCCGAAGTCGATGTATAACATTTAGATTTTTGAGATTTTAGAATCTATATATATCAGATGTCATCAAAGTCAGACTATATCATGAAAATCAAAAATAACATTGGAATATCAATAAATAGACTAAAAAACTTAGTGTTATATACCTCAGGACAGTCAGTAGTAGCTATATATACGTAATATATATCGGCCATTTTGGAGTCATCAAAGACCGAGTTAAACATATATATATATATATATATATATATATATATATATATATATATATATATATATATATATATATACATATATATATATATATGTATATATATATATATAATATAACGCGCTGTTCTCCAACGATAGCGTCCGCAATTCTACACCAATCTTAATGAAACTCAGTATACTTATTCTATGGACGAGTACCTTGGATGAGTTCGAAGATGAGCCAATTCGGCCAATAAGTTTAAAAGTTATGGTTAATTGAAATTTTGTAAAATTTTCGAAAAAAATTTGTTTGCCGCTTTACCTGGATGTAACTTCTAAATGGAAAGAGATAGCTTATTTTCGTTTTTTCTATGTGAAAGCTCGTCCGATTGAATCTCATCAAAATCCAATTTTGACTAAACAGCTCATTGATTGGACCATTTTTTCTAGTAGATAAATGGTTTTGAACATTTACAAAATATTATAAAAACTAATTTTATGCAGGTTTTCACTTTGATTATAGCTACAATTTAAAACCGATCGCCTTGAAACTTAGTACACGTATTTTGTGGGTGACTACCTTGTTCGGGCTTGAAAATGAGCTCAATCGGTCGATTAGTTTAGAAGTTATAGCATTTCAAAATTTAAAAAATGTCCAAAATTCATATTTTTACCTATTCTTTCTTCAATATCTTTTGAATGTGATAACTTATCGACTTTCTATAAAATTCATCTGAAAGCTCTTCGAATAAGCTTTAATTTTCATGCCTATATATATGCCTAGACCACTGAAATTACTTATTTTACCATTCATTTAATGAAATTTTGCTATTGCATTAGTTCTCCTACTACTTAATTCATTCATGGAGCTCCTTAAATTCATATTATCGCAGTGTGACACTTATAAAATCCAATCATCTCAATTCAGTAGGTATATACAATTTCGTTTTATCGACAGTGTATAAATGATATGATAGATCAATAACAAGATTGACATTAGTTATGATGATACTATTTTCTATATCTACTCGTCGTTTGATATTCTAATAGGCTTTTTATTTTAAATATTAGTACTAATTTCAAGTATGACACTTTGATGTATCACAATCAATTTTCAATCTTAGAATATTTTATTAGTAGATTCTATTGAAAGCAAATTATCGCCTTTGTCTTGATGGCAGAATTTTCGAGCATTAAAACCATAATCTATCATAATTTTTCGAATAAGGTCCGGAATACCATTGGTCCGATAGTCTGAATATATGCATACGTATCTTTAAATAACGTCAAATCAAAACATATAGTGCATTATCATCAAAAATTCTTTTGAAGCTCATTTAGATAGCTTCAATTTTTGGCATTATATTTATAATTATTTGATTTTTCTTGTTTTATCATCTCGAGAATTTTTACGAAAATGTAAAAAAAAATTTTATTTCATTATTAACTTTTATTTGAACAGTGAAAAAATTCAACAATGAGAAATCTACTTCCATTTCGGCTGCCGAATGGCCTTTTTTTTTATCTTTTAATTTTTTCCATTAGTGTATTATCAGTTAACATTCGAAATTCTTGTACACCGTTTAAATATTTAAATTTTGGACTGAAATTTTCAGAATAGTCATGATTTTACAAGTATAAACTATTGCTGCCACGAGAAAGAAAAAAATTTAGAAATAAAAATCCGAAATTCCATCATTTTCGATATTTTCCTAATTCGTGAGCGACCTCTTGAAAGTTTTTTATCGAGCTGATTTTTCGAGAGGCTTCTTAAAACATTGTAAACCAACAAATTTTCATGCGAGATCGAAAAAAAAAAAATATTCGGTTTTTTTGCGCCACCCTAATAATATATATATATATATATATATATATATATATATATATATATGTCGGAGATGAAAGAATAAAACGGGGTTTTCCAATAGGACGGGAAATTTCCAACAGTCGAGACTAGTTTTTATAGTAACAATTAAATAATAAAATTTAAGTTCTAGTTGTTTACAACTTAAGCAGATTATGTTTATTACGGGAGGCTTAGGCTCGCTGTGACATCTGTTCACCAAACGTAGCCACGGTCACAGGATGGGTATAGTAAGACACAGAGGACAAGATAGTAAGATAATATGAGACGGTTGTCCTTCTTTGAATATTTTGACAAAAAGGTTTTTAACGAAAAGTACAGTGTTTGGTACTAGTTGAGTCAGTTAGTTCTGATTGAGCATTCGTTGTGCGAGTACAAGTTTTCCTGTCGACCGTGGATTCGTTCTCGAGCCTAGTTTACCGTAGTATTTGTAAATTATTCGATTAGGTTTTATTTGAATATTATTGGACTGTCGTGTATTGCAATTATTATAATTCCCTGCGTAATCAATTATTGCATTAATTAGTATTTAGTGTATTTTGATATTTGTGCGATACTATGTTTATTCTTTTACTTGTCTAAGTATCGTTATTTATGAACAATACTTTTAATATTAAATCATTGTGTTGCATAATTAATATTCGTTCATATTTTAAATAAAAATGAGAGATATTAGTATTGAGACCAATACTCGGGATAACGCCCAAGGTTGTAATGACTTTCCGACATCAGAAGTGGGATCTGAATCGTCAACAGGAATTTCTGCTAAACAGCTTAGTCTTCTGTTAGAAATTCAAAATCGAAATTCTGTAAAATCAATCTCGGTCTTCAATAGTGAATATGTGTTTAGCTAAATGTTCGTTAGGAGGTAGTGCGCTCATTAGTGAATATTTAGCTGTATATTCAAGCCGTATTTTGTCAGTGTTTGCATCGAAATGAAAAATCGAGTTTCGAAGAAATCGCTGTGTCAATTGTGCTCGTTTATGTTTTAAGTATAGCATGTGTGGTCATATTGCTTTAAAGTGTTCATTTCCAATTGGAAACGAGAATACCAACCCCACAATGAACGTCGTGTGAATGTTTGCACTGTGGCAGCTCCATCAGAATTTTTAAGAGAACTTGGTGAGTCGTTTTCATTTTGTTTTGATTTTTGAACAGATTGTTCATTAATTAAAAGAGAGCAATGCTGTTTGATTCTTAGGGAAAAGAGAACATAAAATAATAAATTTGAAGTGAATAGGAAATGCTATTGTAAATTGCACGATACAAATTGTATCTACTGTAACCGTCAATGTTGATATATTAGATTTTTTTCTATGTTGTATGAGATGATTATTTAATGAGTGACGTCATGATTAGTCGTGAAATTTTTTATCCAAAGATTTGACATTAACATAATTTTAGATCACTTTACGATTTTTTCAAAAGTGAAACTATTTGTGCATTTCATAAATCGGAATTAAATGATGAAATCGATTTTAATAACGTAGATACAGATGTAACCGGTAATTACAGGTAAATCAAGTAGCAAAAATAATTTGAATGAATATGTTATTGTTATGATAGATATCTTCACTAAATTTGTCTTGTTACACTAAACACACAAAAAAAAAAAAAATGAACTATATAAATTGAGAAACGACAGGTATTATATTGATGGAGTGATCAGCAAATGCTTTCATTCTGAATAGTGATTCCTTAATTTATAATTGAAGCGTGAATAACTATGGGATGAAGATTAAAGTTTGTTGTCTATGCGGGAGATATTGATATTTGAATTTAAAAAAAAAAATAATAATAATAATAATGACGATGATAATAATCGTAACTTGAACATAGAGAAAAATTTATGACACGTACTATAAAATTTATAATTTGGAATGTTGGAGTTCCCTATGTTGACACCTGGGTTCCGGGTTATAATTTTAAACACTAATTTTCAAAGTTTATTTTTCCGGGCATACTCGAAAAGTAGATACAGCAAATACTATCAGACCCTTGAATCGCGCTGTATTCTTGTTTGGTCCATTCGCTCGTGTAACAGCAGACCACGTAGATGTTTTAGAGGCAACGAGTTCAGAGATTTTTGTACCTCTCAAAATATTTAATTACATTTACTAGTAAGGAGTGCCAATAGGGCCAATGGTCAGGTTTATCGAGTAACGAGTACTCTTAAAAATATGTTTATAACAGTTGGAAGAAAACGAACACACACGGCAGGCGGTCATACTTGAGGTTTAATTAGCGATGAACTGAATTACTAATCGCGTTACAAAGGCTAGTTTACTGCAATTGTCAATTGGTAAAGTAGCACGGTTGTTTCGGGTTAATTGTTGATGATAAAAAAAAAAAAAAAATTGAAGTCTCTGATATAAGACAGAATGGGATTGAAAATATAAAAAAAAAAAGAATGCTAGATATAATAAGTATAGATTTGAAATTAATAAAACAAAGATAGTTCGATTCAAGTTCAGTTATTTTGTTTTAATTAAGAATAAAGAAAGACATCAAATTTAGCTTGGTCCGAAGTTCAGGGATCCATTCGTGGTCACAGAAGTTCTCTATAACAATCGATAAACTTTAAATCTTTAAGCTGTAACAGAACTTATAAGAATAGTCATGAGAACTTGGGAAAATGCCGAAGAGTCATATTCCTAGCGAGTTGGATGTTTCAGATGGGAGTGTTGATGCAAGAGACTCTGTGGCAGAGTCTTGAGCCACCAGGGGAAAGATCAAGCACTAATGACAGAAAAAAGATCGCACCACTTGCACCAGAATGTAGGTCGTAACTGCAAACAGGGAGTGGTTTGATCAGGGGGCGATGGGCATCTGGTGAAGTGGCGGGGGTCTGAAGTTTTTGAGAAGTCGCACCATACATATCATACTGTGGCAGTTGATAGTATGGCGGGGGCTTGGACAAAAGTGTACCTAGTTATGGCAACTAAGGTAGTATCGGACTGCACGTGGCATGCAGGGGTCATCGAGTGTGAGGATCTATGGTGGACGAAAATACGAACATAGTGAAACGACTGCTGAAGGGAATTATGAAAGGCATACTTAAGAGATCATATAGTAAAATTAAATATAATGTTAATGAAATACTACTGAAAGCTTTTAATACTACTTTGGATTTCTGAACTGGATAATGAAATAGAAAATTTGTAAATTATGTTTTGTTGTAAATAGTAGTAAATACAAAAAAAAATGTTTCAATGTAAATAGTAGTAAACACAAGGAATTTATGTGTGGTTTAAAATAAACGTTTTAGATTCACTCGAGGACGCGTGATCGTTAGGATGGCCGTGTCGGAGATGAAAGAATAAAACGGGGTTTTCCAATAGGACGGGAAATTTCCAACAGTCGAGACTAGTTTTTATAGTAACAATTAAATAATAAAATTTAAGTTCTAGTTGTTTACAACTTAAGCAGATTATGTTTATTACGGGAGGCTTAGGCTCGCTGTGACATCTGTTCACCAAACGTAGCCACGGTCACAGGATGGGTATAGTAAGACACAGAGGACAAGATAGTAAGATAATATGAGACGGTTGTCCTTCTTTGAATATTTTGACAAAAAGGTGTTTAACGAAAAGTACAGTGTTTGGTACTAGTTGAGTCAGTTAGTTCTGATTGAGCATTCGTTGTGCGAGTACAAGTTTTCCTGTCGACCGTGGATTCGTTCTCGAGCCTAGTTTACCGTAGTATTTGTAAATTATTCGATTAGGTTTTATTTGAATATTATTGGACTGTCGTGTATTGCAATTATTATAATTCCCTGCGTAATCAATTATTGCATTAATTAGTATTTAGTGTATTTTGATATTTGTGCGATACTATGTTTATTCTTTTACTTGTCTAAGTATCGTTATTTATGAACAATACTTTTAATATTAAATCATTGTGTTGCATAATTAATATTCGTTCATATTTTAAATAAAAATGAGAGATATTAGTATTGAGACCAATACTCGGGATAACGCCCAAGGTTGTTATGACTTTCCGACATATATATATATATATATATATATATATATATATATATATATATATATATATATATATATTAGGGTGGTCCGTTTGGAACGACTATTTTTTTTTGCTCCCACTAAAAAATATTGTTGTAGACATTAAAAAAAAAATTCTCTGAAAGTTTTAGCTCTTAATTTTAATTCTAAGTACTTTACATTTGATTTTGAAATTTTCCCATTTAAAATACATGGGAAAGTTGGGATTTTTTTTTCAATTCTCTATAACTCAGCCGCATTTTAAGTTATCGGGTCGCCGTTTGCGGCATTTTTAGGTAATTTGATACTCTTCGAAAGTCTCCTTAATAGTTTTACTCGGACTCTAATTGTTTTTTCTGTATTGGTTCTGAAAATAAATTTTTTAATAATAATTTGGGTTTTTAGTTGATATTAACTAAATAACGAAATTTACAGAAAAAGTGCAGATAACGATTTTTTAGGAAATTTTATTCGCTACAAAAAAAGTCCTTTTAGTTAAGTGGCTCAAGTTCTTTGTTCACGTGATATAGAGATTTCAGTAATTTTGTAAATAAAATATTTGTCAAAAAATTCCACCAAATGCTATTTCATTTCAATTTAAATCAGTAAATAATTTTCCTTCCATTAATTTAATCCAGTCATTAAAATCAGAAGGGGTCAAATTGATGAACTTCGGAAAAATTTTTTAACAAATATTTTATTTGTAAAATTACTAAAATCCCTATATCACGTGAACGGAGAACTTGAGTTACTTAACTGAAAGGACCTTTTTTTCAGCGAATAAAATTTCCTAAAAAATCGTTATCCGCACTTTTTCTGTAAATTTTGTGATTGAGTTAATATCAACTAAAAACCCAAATTATTATTAAAAAAATTATTTTCAGAACCAATACAGAAAAACAATTAGAGTCCGAGTAAAACTATTAAGGAGACTTTTGAAGAGCATCAAATTACCTAAAAAATGCCGCAAACGGCGACCCGATAACTTAAAATGCGGCTGAGTTATAGAGAATTAAAAAAAAAATCCCAACTTCCCCATGTATTTTAAATGGGAAAACTTCAAAATCAAATGTAAAGTACTTAAAATTAAAATTAAGAGCTAAAACTTTCAGAGAATTTTTTTTTTTCACTGTCTACAACAATGTTTTTCAGTGGAAGCGAAAAAACAAAAATAGTCGTTCCAAACGGACCACCCTAATATACATATATATATATATATGTATACTAGACTGTGCCAAATGAAATCGAAATTTTTTTTTTGGTCCCATACGAAAATTAGGTTGTCTCACTAAAAAAACAAATCCTGAAAAAATTTCAGCTCGATATGTCTATGTTTCAGTTAGCGCTCGCGTAAATAAGAATTTTCTAATAAAATTGTTTTTTATCCCAACTTAATATTTTACAACTCATTAAATATAACTGATTAAAAAATGGCCAAGGTGCCATTTTGTAGGGAATTCAATTCTCTACAAAAGGAACTTTTGATAGAATGAAAAACATTAGCCAATTTTTTTCTGCAGCCATTTGAACCTAATTTTTTTTTTTTAAATTTACATTTATATTTACTATTAAACGCTTAGAAAACTATGTTGCTATGTATGAAACTTATTGAATTGAATTTCTCTAGGAACCTTTATGATCCCAAGAAATAGTTTTCATACTTAAAGTAATAAAACTAACATTAAACTATTGATATTATCGATATTTTTTTAACAAAACTTTTTCTTCGTTTTGACATTTTTTGCATTTAATCTTTCTAGTAATTTTTATCTGCATTAGAATATCATCCATAGTTGTAATTTTTAAATTCTCATACTGCTTATCAAAAATTATTACTTTATTGATAAAAATATACATTGTTTATCATAATAAAATACCCATAAAAATTCAATTAAAGGAAAAAGTAATGTTCTAACTGTGCAGAAAAGTTTTAAGAGCTTATGATTTGTCAGGAGAACCTATTGCAAACAATCTGAAAGTTGCCTACAATAGGCAGCAACAACTTGTAGTAGAAATTATTTAATTTATCTATCTATTGATTAATTAACTAATTAATTAACTAGTTTGGAGCAAGTACAGTTTATATTCGCAACAGGGTCTCCTGAGGTATCATAAACTCTTAAAAACTAGTAACAGAATTGAAAGAAAATTTTCTGCACATTAGAACATCAATTTTTTCTTTAATTGAATTTTTATGGGTATTTTATTATGATAAACAATGTATATTTTTATCAATAAAGTAATAATTTTTAATAAGCAGTATGAGAATTTAAAAATTACAATTATGAACGATATTCTAATGCAGATAAAAATTACTAGAAAGATTAAATGCAAAAAATGTCAAAACGAAGAAAAAGTCTTGTTAAAAAAATATCGATAATATCAATAGTTTAATGTTAGTTTTATTACTTTAAGTATGAAAACTATTTCTTGGGATCATAAAGGTTCCTAGAGAAATTCAATTCAATAAGTTTCATACATAGCAACATAGTTTTCTAAGCGTTTAATAGTAAATATAAATGTAAATTTAAAAAAAAAAAATTAGGTTCAAATGGCTGCAGAAAAAAATTGGCTAATGTTTTTCATTCGATCAAAAGTTCCTTTTGTAGAGAATTGAATTCCCTACAAAATGGCACCTTGGCCATTTTTTAATCAGTTATATTTAATGAGTTGTAAAATATTAAGTTGGGATAAAAAACAATTTTATTAGAAAATTCTTATTTACGCGAGCGCTAACTGAAACATAGACATATCGAGCTGAAATTTTTTCAGGATTTGTTTTTTTAGTGAGACAACCTAATTTTCGTATGGGACCGAAAAAAAAAAATATCGATTTCATTTGGCACAGTCTAATATATACACACATTTATAAATTTTTTAACGAATGGTATTTTTGAACTCTACTCAACTAATTATGATAGTTTATGACAAAATCCCTTGAAAAATCAACTATGAGGACAAAGGCAATAGTTAGATTTTTAATAAAATCTACCTAAAAAAATTCCAAATTTTTGGGCGATTTTCAACAGGCCCCAACATTGAGAGAAATGGTCGTACAAGAAATAATAAAAAAGGAAATTGTAGCTCCAAGTGTCTACTTTTTGGATTAGAACTCCAGAATTTCGTAGCATTAGCGGTTTTAGAGTAATCTTAGAAAAACCAGCGACGAAAAAATTTTCAAATTTTTTTAATTTTTGTTTTTTGGTCTTTGGGCGTGGAAAAAATTTTTTTTGCTTAACCACTATAAGGATCAGATATCTTCATTATTCAGCTTTAATTTCTTCTTTATGGACCTTGATACGTCCACTTCTCGCTGAGATATCGATCTTCAAATGGAAAAGGATTCTTTTGTCTTTGATTATCGATATCTCAGAAACCAATGATCGCACAGAAAGTTGATGGTGGGTTTTAAAAATTTGGATAAACTCCATTTAACGATTAGCCATTGCCTTCTCGAAAAAAATTTTTTTCTATCGTCACATGAATTTAAAAATGCAACAAAAAAAGCGCTATTTGTGGTTTTTTGAAAAATTAAGCGCTGAAACGAAAATATTGTGGAAATTGATAATGTTAACTGTGCATAAAACAGTTCAATACGTCCACTAAAACCCTACAAAAAGCCAGATCAATCCAACCAGCCGTTGATTTGTTTCACTCGATCAAATTTTTGAAAAAATTAAAGGATCACCTTTTTGCTCTGAAAAGCTCATAATCTTTGACAAGATAAGAACAAACATTTATTCTGAGCTTTGTCCACAATTTTATTGCAGACTGTGCTTAAATTTCAAAAAAAAAAAAAAGTTTTTTTTCGAAACAAAATTTAAAAAAAAAAAAAATTTTTTTTAAAATTTTTTTTTGGAGTAACTTTTGGAAATTTACAAAACCAACCCTAATCATTTTTAACACGTTTACGTCGCTGCATTCCATGATTTTACTGATCTCTCAATCATTAAATTCAAAAAAAATTTTTTTTTTTTTAATATATGTTTCGAAAAAAAACGTTTTTCTTTTTTGGAAATTAAAGCACTGTCTGCAATAAAATTGTGGACAAAGCTCAGAAAAAATGTTTGTTTTCGTCTTGTTAAAGATTATGAGCTATTCAGAGCAAAAAACGTGACCCTTCAATTTTTTCAAAAATTTGATCGAGAAAAACAAATAAACGGCTGGTTGGATTGATCTGGCTTTTCGTAGGGTTTTCGTGGACGTATTTAACTGTAAAATGGACAGTCAACATTATCGATTTCCACAATATTTTCGTTTCAGCGCTTAATTTTTCAAAAAACCGCAAATAGCGCTTTTTTGTAGCATTTTTAAATTCATGTGACGATAGGAAAAATTTTTAACTTCCCGCTAAGAAAATAGTAAATTTTCAAAAATTCGGGAAGTTATTGGTTTCGGTCTGATTTACGAAAATCGAATTTTCACCAGATGTCGACGTTTTGAGGTCCTAGGAAGCTATTCTGACTAATTTCTAGATGATGTCCGAGTGTATGCATGTATGTACGTACGTACTTACGTATGTAAATACCTGTATCTTTTGAACGGATGAACCGAACATTGAGGTGTCATTCGACGCGGCCTGTCAATACCTTGAAGCTGAAAGAAAATTGAGCTTGATCGGTAGGGCTTGTTCAAAGATATTAAAAAAAAAAAGTTTTTCAAAAATGTTTTTATTGGATAACTTTCAATGTCCTCGATGGATTGATTCCAAAATAGACTGGGCTCTAGAGCTTTATAAGCCGCGTCAAATGCCACCGCAACCATCAAAATCGCTTCATTCGTTCAAGAGAAACCGTTGTCGAAAGAATTAAAAAAATTTTTTTTTTTTCAATTTTTTTGAAATATCTCCAAATCGACTCGATAAATCAATTTCAAAATTTGATCAGCTTCAGAACTTGATAAAACGCGTCGATTACCACCTCAACCGTCTCAATTGGTTAATTCGTTTGAGAGATATCGTTAGAGAAAAAATGGTAAAAAACGTTTTTTTTTCGAAAACAACAGCATTCAAACGTATTTTCGAGCTCGAAGAGCTCGAAAATGTATTCACAATAATGTTTTTGAGGTTCTTGAGCTCGAAAACAGCGGGAAGTTTTGGGGCTGGCCCACAGGGTCAACTGACAGACCGATTTTTTTTCGAGAAGGCAATGGCTAATCGTTGAAGGGAGTTTATCCAAGTTTTTAAAACCTACCATCAACTTTCTATGCGATCATTGGTTTCTGAGATATCGATAATCAAAGACAAAAGAATCCTTTTCCATTTGAAGATCGATATCTCAGCGAGAAGTGGACGTATCAAGGTCCATAAAGAAGAAATTAAAGCTGAATAATGAAGATATCTGATCCTTATAGTGGTTAAGCAAAAAAAATTTTTTCCACGCCCAAAGACCAAAAAACAAAAATTAAAAAAATTTGAAAATTTTTTCGTCGCTGGTTTTTCTAAGATTACTCTAAAACCGCTAATGCTACGAAATTCTGGAGTTCTAATCCAAAAAGTAGACACTTGGAGCTACAATTTCCTTTTTCATTATTTCTTGTACGACCATTTCTCTCAATGTTGGGGCCTGTTGAAAATTGCCCAAAAATTTGGAATTTTTGTTAGATCCTTTGATTTTTTCCATTAGTGTAAGTAACTAATAGTTTGAATTAATTTTTTATATTTTTTTATGACTCGATTATTGTCATTTCACTGAAATATTATTTTTGCATAACCAAAAATATACAGGACAGTCTTAAACAATAAAATTTGGCAAGTTTTGAATAAGCGAAAAAACCTACAAATTGAATGAAAAAATAAAAAAGTATGTAAATAACTTATTCTTTCTATTTCTCGGGTTATATTTTCATTCATTGTCATGCCAATTGATAGTGAAAAAATCGAGAAGCTTTATTATTAATATTTAAGGGTCGTTCAAAACCGTCCAAAAGACAGCACTCGGAAACATTCAAAATTCTTGAGCGAGGCTCAAATATTCAAATTTTGGGCTGAAATTCTCAGCGTAGTCATGATTTCACAAATATAAACTATTGCTGCTACGAGAAAGAAGAAATTTAGAACAAAAAATCCGAATTTCGATCATTTTTGATATTTTCAAAATTCGTAAGCGACCTCTTGGAAATTTTTTATCGAGTTGATTTTTGGAGAGGCTTCTGAAAACATCGTAAACTAACAAATTTTCATGCGAGATCGAAAAAAAAAAATAGTCAGTTTTTTTGCGTCACCCTAATATATATATATATATATATATATATATAGATATATATATATATATATATATAACACAAAATTTAGACGCTAATTTCTGCGTTACAACTTCCTTCTCTGCCCTTAGCCTCCAGTCTCAATACGAATAGGGCGCCAGGTAATTTTCATCACTGGAATCACCAAACCAGTAAATTATGAAAATTAGATAATTTTTGATCCGTGGAATTATGTCAAAAAAAAAACACACATAAATAAAACTAGATAATTTTTGACCTGTGGAATTATCACCAAAACCACGCATACATAAAAACTTAAAATGTTATAATGTTGATTTTTTTTGTCCCTACTATCCCACAAGTATAAAAAGCAGGGATATTTTGTAAGCCCCGGTTGTTGACCTAAATATAGTGTAGCGATTTTTAGATCGCCACAAAATTTAAATTGATGTTCTGGATACTTTGTTTTATCTAATACAATCCGTAAATTTTCGTAAGTCTCGTTTAGTTTAGCTGAATGAGCTATTGAAATTGGCGCATATGTGTTTTCGCCATAAAGAAAGACAGCTTTGAGTCTCTTGTCGATGAATCAATAAAGAGGCTTCACTCATCGTCTTCATACGTGTTGGGTCTCAATTCATCAACTAGACCTGTGACATTAGAAAAGTACACCATCAATTTTTCATCGTCGTTCGTAACAACTTACCGGAACTTCTCTTCCTTATTTCGATAAAAGTAAGCTTATACTCCTTTAGCCAACAAATTTTGTTTTTTTCAGTGTTGCTGCTAGATATTCAGCTCCATCTTAAGGTGATCCTAAGTCTCGCACAAGTCCATTGAATTCTTGTCAGCTGAATGTTTCAGGATCATTTGTTTTTCCATCTGGCAAGTATTCTTCATCCTCGGAGCTTTTTTCTTCGCGAACCTCGTCAAGCAGCATTTCTTCTTCTTGCACACTTATCTCTTCAGCAGTTACAATTTTATCCATGGCTAATGCTTTCTGTGGCTTAACAGCTGATGAAACATCGGCGTATTTGGTTTTGATTCTGATTTTCGAGAAAAAACTGGTAACATCAGCCTTACAAAAGCAGCAATTGTTTAGTTTTGTTGGTGAAGACCATACCAGTAGTATTGTGAATTCCAAGTTAACCGGGTTTTTGCTTTTTTCCATCGGGTTAACATAATGTTACATTGACCACAAGCAGTATGTGAAATTCAAGTAGTTAGTAATTTGAATACCAAAACATTCTCTATAAACTTCATTTAATTTATCGGAAATCAGTCTGCGATATTTTGCCAATCGATATTCCCCACAAACGTAACAAAACAAATCAGGAGGTTTATTAGATGGTTGAAAGTTACTCTTTATAATAGTATACTTTCCAAAAGCCAAGTTACCCATTAGTAAATACCTGCAGTCGCTTGATGACGACGCCTGCGAGCCAGCTTTCTCACTCTGAACAGACACCGATACTAGGGTTCCGAATCCCTGCACCGTAAAGCACTTCACTTGTACCTGCCTTGACGGCACACATACCGTTAACCCAGGGACTTTGCCAGATGGATTTGTTGCTCACCGTCACCAAGAGAAGGTGCCATGGTTACAGGCACTAGCAAGCAAGTCTCCTGAAAACCTTGGAGACTACGGAAAACGAGGAAAACAATTTCATCAAGACGTAAGTGAAATAGAGAATCTGCATCAAGGAAATGGTAATGTCAATATGATGGCAAATTTTTACTGGACGCTAAAAAGAGAAATGCTATGATAAAATAGAAGACCAAAAAAAGAACCTGCTGCGTAGGTCATTTGAAGAGAAAAGTTCGATACAAGCGGAGAACAGTATAAAATCAATGGAAGTCATTTTTTTATTCATCATTTTCATAACAATTTATGGGTGTTATAATATAATTTGAAATAAGTCATCGTCGGTTCATTACTGTAAGTAAGAACAATACTATTTTTTGATATTATCTATTACTTGATGACTTTTCCACGATTTGTTAATCATTCTTAGCGGTTTTATGCAATTTACTCAAATTTTGGAGTCATGGCGAGCTAAAAAATCTCCATATTTGGATTCAACGCATCAAAATACGTAAGGAGCATACTCGAATTAGGTCGAAAAAATTTTGTCGATTTCATAACTGCATTTTTTTTTCAATTTTTGTCTAATTTTGGAGGTTTTTCGCGATTCGCTCTAATTTTAGAGGCTTGACAAGCTAAATTATTTCCACATTTGGATTTAGTGCATAAAAATACGTAACTCTAGGTAGATCCAGTCGAATTTCGACTTCTTTTTTGGGTGCCGGTGTGATCAAAACATAGGTCTTTTGTCTTTTAGCAACGTAGTTCTCATTGATTCTCATTAATCGATGCTCCGCATATATTGAAGCATTGTCTTTTAAGACATCAACCATAGATGCCTTTGCAATGAAATAGAATAAGATTTATTACGACTTAAAATTTCCCATTTACTGCATACTTTCAGATAATTCAAGTAACGTTCATAATTATTAATTATTTACATGAGACAGAAAAATATTCTTTTATAGTGGCAAATATTAAGCAATTCATAATTTCTTTTGTTCTAGAATAAAAAATATGTTGCCGAGCAATAAGTTTGAAATATTCAAATAAATCATTGAATATTTGGAGCAAATTCATGGATACATTAACTAAATAAAGAGGATTCATTACTT
Source organism: Microplitis mediator (assembly GCF_029852145.1). Classification (NCBI taxonomy): domain Eukaryota; kingdom Metazoa; phylum Arthropoda; class Insecta; order Hymenoptera; family Braconidae; genus Microplitis; species Microplitis mediator. The sequence goes on from NC_079971.1 coordinate 10,965,990, forward strand.
TCATTCTGAACGTAAAAAGTAATAAGTTACAAATTTATAGCAAATCTTCTTAACAGGACGAATTGACAAGTTATTGTGAACATGGAATTGTTAACATGGTCAATTTTAGCTTTTGTAACAGTGATTTATAATTTAAATCAAAGCCTAGGATTTTACAATAAAAATGATGTGATACGCGGCGAAAGTGGAATCAAAGTGGGTATTCATGAAAGAGGTATACTATTTAAAACTTTTGGAATCGGTTCAAGCCGAGAAGGTTCTGGAAGAAGTTCAGGAGTACGAATAGGTGAATCTAAAAGTAATATTACCCGCTACAAAACGGCAGTTGTTACTCAAGCATCGTATACTACTGTTACTCCGTCTTACTATACCCATGCTCCTCAACTGTCAATGTTTAACAACAGCAACCAAAACATCACCTACTTGAAGGTATGCTTAGAAATCGTAAATGTTTACAATTCGATGATATTTAATTTTTTCAATGAAAATATCTAAAAATAATTCGAGCTAACGGTTAACTTTTCAATAAGATATTTTGATACTTATCAAGGACTATATATCATACTCAGTTCAGAAAACAAGGTGTGGCAAGTCAAAAAATTTTGTTTAATCAATCTCTGAGTATCGTACATATTGGTCGATGAGTCTAATGGACTATCATATGACTAGTTGATAATATTTTTAGCAATTTTCATAAATTTATGGATTTTTTGTATATATGGGTCAAGCAAAAATACGCATAGATGATCTTACTCATTGATGTAAGTGGCTTATCGAATAGATTTAGTATTAAAGAGCAAAAAAGTAACAAAACGCAAAGAAATACAGCTTGTCAATAAGATCTTGTTCTTTCTGTCTTAATTAAATATCGTAATACCTCTTGACTTGATTATAATTTTTTAATGTTAGAAACTACGAATAGTTTCAAGGAAATCGAAGGATGTAGAAAATTGTTGAGAATTTTTTCATTTTAGGTTTAACTTTCTGTGATGTTACAAATTTATTTTTATTTATTTATTTATTTGACTATACTCGCTGATCTGCTATATACATTTAAAATAATAACACAGGTCCACAAAAAAAGCGGTGTGTACTGGGTGTCAGACTATGATTATCTGGCGTGTTTTTTCTCGCTGGACACGAATCTAAAGTCAGAATTAGGGGTCAAACTGCAAATATTCCAGAAAAACCCAAAAAATCGATAAAAATCACGATTTCGTAATTGTTTCCACATGATATTATGCCGCGGTTTTTGTTTATTTCTCTCTGTAGTATCCATCCGAAATTTGTAACTGCATGGATTCATTGCCTATTGTATCTGATTTGGGCCTTACACAGATGTAATAGATTTTTTACTTTTTGTCTTTTACAAAAAAAAAGTCGGTAATCGAAATGGGTATATTTACCGGCAGTAGCCCGCTACCACGGAATGTTTGGACAACAATGATAACTGCCTTTTAATGGGATGTGTAGAATGATTCGCTACTCAACATTTTGTCGTATCGAAGCCAGCAAAGGGGCGCTGTTTTGCAGGGGAGCGGTAGATATAAGGATGATGCCGTAGTGTGTCCGACGATGAGTGGACATTGTCCTCGTCAAAGTCAGAAAGCCCTCATACTCAGACCTTGGAAGGTATGAAGGTCATCTCCCCTGGGGCGGCTTACACACCTGCGATCGGGGCAGGTATTCTAGCGTGGACCTCTAGTACTCGTGACGATGATGAATGTTATGGAAATCCTTATGTATTTTGCTTTGTTTCTGCAAAATACAAAGAGTCGGAAAATCTACAGAAGCTCACAGATCGATTCAAACATGATTAATAGATTTGAAAAGCATCAGATTAAAGAGAAACTTGAATTCACAATTCCAGCTATGTAGAGTGAAACGTAGTTGAGGTCCACCCCTCTAGTAGGGATGAATCAACCGTCCGTTACCCATTTAAATTAAATGGGCCCGTGTCCCTTTTAGCTAATGAGCTAATAATTCGGTAACTGATCCTGGTGTTACCCGGTTCATAAGGACCAGACGACCGGTTGGCTGTAAATTTATATATGCAAAAGGCATATAAAGGATCGGGAGTCGTGGGGCTTGTTATAGGGTATTAATATACCAGAAAGAGATAGTAGACTACAGGTGTTTGCAAAATAAGCCAAACTAGTAAGAAGCACAATAATTACAATGGTATAATAATAGTATTATTATACTTACCTGTGAGGTGTTGATTCACTGGTATTGATGATTGAGAGCAATAGATAATTAAGACAATTGTGAGCTCTGTATCACAATTGTCTGGTATGGCTACAAGCAGGTATTGTAGATGATTATCGCGGCAGGTACGCGCTTCTGTAAGCAGGTATTACAGGGTAAACCACGGCAGGTACGCGCTTCCACAAGCAGGTATTGTGGGATGAGGTCGTGGCAGGTACACGCTTCTACGAGCAGGTATCGTAGGATGATATCGTGGCAGGTACACGCTTCTACGAGCAGGTATCGTAGGAAAGGAGTGCAGCAGGTATGCACCTCTACAAGCAGGTATTGTAGGAAAATGTCGCGGCAGGTACGCGCTTCCACAAGCAGGTATTGTGGGAAAAGGTCGTGGCAGGTACACGCTTCTACAAGCAGGTATTGTAGGAAAAGGATGCAGCAGGTATACATCCTACGGGGTTACCGTCTTCTATAGGCAGGTACTATAGGCTAGGGTGAGGATACAGCAGGTATGCACCTCTACGGGGTTACCGTCTTCTACAGGAAGGTATCTAGGCTAGGAAGTGTAGGTAGTTCTACGAGAGAATAATCATTGAAGTTAATGATTATTCAATTAATTAAAAAGTATACTTAAATACTACTGAATACTCAGGCGTAGACAGGTAAGAGTTAAAAGAAAAGAGTTAAAAAGATAAACTGTATTTATTATATAGACATAGTGATAGTAAAGTTGAAGAAAAGCTGAATAATTAGAGGCGCGCAGGCCTTCTTATAGATTCACGTCGATGCTGACGCGTCGACGTGATGCGCATCCCTTCCATTTGAAATATAAATGGAGAGGGATTATTAAATAATAATAATAATTAACGGTAATCTAATGGTAAATCAGGTAACACATGGTAATTACTCATGGTAACTGCCTATTATCATGGCACGATAAGGAGGTATTCATAAACCTCGTTACACCCCCGGGCCAGACTGGAAGTTACTTGTTGACTTTCAGTCGAAAACAAGTTGAAAAGTACCATGATGATAGGCGATTACGTACAATTGTTCTGTAAGAAAAATAATAATAAGAAAATAATCAATTATTACAAATCAATAGTTAATGACAATCAATAATAATTAATTATAATAATATTCGGTACTTAATACGTTATACATCAGGTAACACTCTTAGGATTCATCAATATCCTTTTCTTTTAAATAAAATAAAATTAAATTACAAAATAATAATTGAGTTACAATAAATTATCACAGGTTTAACTTAATGTCTCGGTATAAAAATACTTAGCTATTTGTAAACTAAATGTTACCTTATTAATAAATAATTTAATGTAGTATTATATTATTTATATCTTTCCTTTACCCCCTTTTTTTTTTTTTAACATTTATAAACTCTATTTTATACGTTATTTTAAACAGTCTTAAATTTATTTTAACATCATAAATATATTTATTTAGTATGATATATTGTATTTTGTTTTTTTTTTTTTTTTTTTTTTTTTGATAATATCGGTAATGATATGAATAGTATTTAGATCGGTAATTAATAGTATGTCGGTCATTTCGTATTCTGAGGTATATAAAAGAAAGTAAACCTTTTTTCAAATAAAACTTGAGTAATTAAATGAATTGATAAAAAATAATATATTTTTTTTTTTGAAATAATAATAAGTTTTTTTTTTTTTTTTTAAGTTTCGGGTGAAGCCCAGAAAATAAAAAAACGTTGAAAATAAAACATAAAAGTAAGAAAAATAAACTCACTGAACATGTTACCTCAGGTACGAGACACTTGGTTTGATGCAGGTGATTGTGATTATGGTGGTAGGATGTCCATGGCCCCTCTGTCTTCTCGGCTCAGATTCACCCGAGTTCTGCAGGCTCTGCATTTAGGGTCGAAATATGGGTGTTGTGTCTTGCATGATAGACAAAATTCTTTTATCAGCTCAAAACCAGCTGATGATGATGATAGATACGGGCAGGAGTTGTTGTTGTGTCCTACTCGTAGACAACTGGTACAGTAGTCATCTCCAAACTTGGCATTAGAGCATTCTTGGTGGGAATGTCCCTTTCTTTTACATCGGAGACACCCCGTTGTCCCAGGCACGGATGATAATCTGGTCTCGGCGGTCTGAGTTCCCACTGTTCTTGTAGTAGGTGGCAATATCTCAACTTTTTGGCATAATTCTCGCCAATAAGCTCTCCAGGTGTCCTCCGATACAGTGTCACGCATGTCGTATTGGCTCTCGTGCACAGATTCTCAAATTTTGATGGTCAGTGGTACGATGAATGGTACTCTTGTGAAGTCAGGTAATGTTGTAACGGTGGCTGGTTTTGGTATTGGTTTGACGAATGACATGTCGCTGATTTCAACCAATTTGCTGTCAGGATGGTCATATACGATAGTACGTCGATGGTCTCTGATTACATGGAATCGGTATAATAAATTTGGAGTGGTCGGTATATTAGGATCGATAAATGCAGGTGCTTTGAACACAGGGTTACTCCAATAACGTCGTAGGCTGGATTGACGAGCGCTCTCTTCGGCCATTTTTCAGGTTTGATTGGATTATAATGAGGTCTCACGTTCGATGATAGCACAGGTGGTGAAGTGTCTCGCCCCTTGGTGCTGTTCAGGTGGTCGACTCTGTGAAATTATAATAAAATATTAATTACTCAAGTATGACGTGTGGACCTTCTAGGTACTTTTAAATCTGACAATTTATAAGTGCCAATAATTTTATTATTCTCATCACAAATAGTAGCCATGCTAGATGATATGAATTTATTTATAAAAAATGGACCCTTTCTGGGTGGAACGAGCTTACCAGCGATTCCTTCTGCTTTCCGACTCAGAGTTTTTGATTTTATATATACTTCCGCGCCAACGGTTAAATTAGTTTCAGGTCGCGGAGATTTTCGCGCGGTAGTTTGCACATCCTGCGCTTTTAACATTTTTAGTTCAACGAAATGTCGAATCTCATCTAATAAATTTATGAGTCGCTCGCGCTCCACAGATTTATCAATTTCAGGTATTAATGATATGTCGCGATGCAGTTCAAGGTATCTAGGGTCTCTGCCAAAATTAAGGAAGGCAGGACTGCAGGCAAGGGAGCTGTGGATTGAGGTGTTATAGGCGTATGTTAACTCAGGTAGCCACTCATCCCATTTATTATGTTTATCGGTTAAGTAAGATCGGATCATGATTTTTAGATTGCGATTTATTCTCTCGACTGGGTTGGACTGAGGAGAATAAGGTGGGGTGAACTCGTGGGTGGTCTGCGTTATATTTAAAAATGAAGTTACGTCTTTGTTTGTAAATTCGGTGCCATTGTCAGAGATAACGACACGTGCAGGTCCCCATCGTCTAAAAACATCGCGTAAAAATTCTACTGCTTTTCTACCGGTCGGTTCAGATGTTGCTTTTAGTTCAAGGTAGCGAGTGTATACGTCACATAACACGAATAAATGTGTTTTGCCGTGAGTTGAACGCGGTAGTGGTCCGACTGTGTCGATCGATACGCATTCCCAAGGTTCAGTAATAGGTCGATGACCCTCAGGAATATTAGGGGGGTTTATGTCAGGTTTGTGTAAGAGGCAGGTTTTGCATTTGTTGACAAAGTCACGTGTGTCTTTGTACATTCCTGGCCAGTAATATTTTAGAGTCAGGTGTTCGTACGTTTTGTTTATACCGAAATGTCCGGATGTATTTGTGTTATGTACTTGTGTTAATATTTCTTCACGACTTTCTTCAGGTACAACAAGTTTCCAGTTTTCGGGTGATTCTTGTTAATAATTAAACGGCGTTCGATGTCGATAAAAATATAGTTTATCGTCAATTATTTTCCATTGTGGGAATCGATTAGGAAAGTCGGTTACGTCTTGTATTTTCCGGTTGTACCAGTCATAGCTAATGGCTCGGTATAAAGTACGGTGTTGACAGTTATCGATTTTTACGTCAGCGTCATCGTAAACTCGAGACAACGCGTCCGCGGCTTCGTTTTCGGTGCCTTTGCGGTGAGTCATGGTGATTGGAAAACATAAAAGTTCCATGGCCCATCGCGCTAGTCGTCCGCGGGGATTTTTAATGTCTTTCAGCCATGTTAAACTGGCGTGGTCAGTTATTACCGTTACGGGATATCCCTCTAAATATCCCCTTAATTTTTTAAGAGCCCACACGACGGCAAGGCATTCACGTTCAGTAGTGGTGTAATTAGATTCGTGTTTGTTTAACGGTCTCGATATTGCGGTGATTACGTATTCGCGATCTTCCCCTTGCTGGGTTAATAACGCGGCAATACCGGAGTCACTTGCGTCGGTGTAAAGTAGGAACGGTAATGTGTAGTCAGGTACTGACAAGGTTGGAGCGTCAAGAAGAGCTTGTTTTAACTCTTCAAAAGCAGTTTGTTCTGTCTCCGTCCATTGCCAGGGTATTTTGTCGCTGGTCAATTTATTTAACGGGTTTTGTGCCCGAGTAACGTCTTTTAGGTGTCGTCGGTACCAGTTTACCATCCCCAGAAATCTCCGTAATTGTTTTCGGGTTGTCGGAGGTGGATAGATGCTGATCGCAGCAGTTTTTTCTGGGTCAGGTGAAACTCCTTTGCGAGAAATAATGAACCCTAAGAATTTAATTGATTCTTGACAAAAGTTACATTTTTCTCGTTTTATGTCTAGTCCGATCTGTCGAAATGTGTCAAATAGTAATTCAAGTATTAACAGGTGTATGTCAAAGGTGGGTGTAGCAATTATCCAATCATCCATATATGATTGAATAAAGTTTTCCCAATAGGCCGGTAGCGATTTGTGTTGTAAGAGACGTCGAAACGCCTTCTTGACTTCGTCCATCGCAGCTTGGTACGTCGCGGGGGCAGTTTTTAAGCCTTGCGCCATTTTTACGAATTCGTAAAAACCTTTACCTTCGACTGCAAATGCTGTTAAATGACGGTCTTCTTCGCGTATTAATATTTGGTAGTACGCGTTACTACAGTCAATCGTTGATCGATATTCTCCCTCGCGTATAACTTCGAGTACGGTATCCATGCGAACCATGGGATACGCAACAAACTTAGTTAGCGCGTTTAGCGGGCGAAAATCGATACACACTCGCCAATGCTCCGGCTTACTTCCGTCAAAAGGTGGAAGTCCTGGTAATGACTTTTTCCGCACCATTACGGGTTGACAGCTCCATTCGCTGGTGCTGGGCCGTATTACCCCGTCTGCTAGCATATTATCGACAATCATATGCATAGCTTGTCTCACGATTGGTGTTCTGCGGTAATTTTTGACACGAATGGGTTTTGTATCGGTTAATTCGATTTTATGCTCGACGACGGTGATCGTGCCGAGGGTTGCGTCTTTCATTTTTTCGAATTCGCGATCGAGGAATTTATTTAACCGGTCTTGCTCTGCGGCGATAGTACGATAAATTAGTCCCGGTAATTTGGTAGAGGAACTGTGATAAATGTCGTCCGTATGTTTCCATGTCCACGTACAATTAACAGTATTAATTTTTAGATGGTGTCGCGTCATGAATTTTAATCCGATTATTATCTCGTCGGGCATGTCTTCAAAAATTTCGAACCAGTCCTCGATGTCAATTTTATTGATAATAAAGTTCAGGTAAACTCTCTCAGTACTACGTGCAGTCGTATTGTCCGCGAGTATGAACGTAGAATTATTTTTGACGGTCTTGAGTTTCAAAATATTATGAGGAATTAATTCAACGATTTTTCGTGAGATGAAATTTTTATTCGCGCTGGTATCAAATATCGCGATGAATGAACGTGTAATGAAAGTAAGAGTGCAATTTATTGATCGACTTACTGCGGGTGGAGGTGGAGTGTCAAGCGGTAGCTCCACAGGTGTATCATAATCAGGAAGCTCGGACATGCTGGTGGATTTGTCAGCTGTTCTTTTCTTTTTAGAAGCGAAGTTTACACAGATTAGTTTACAGCCCGAGTCATTATTTATGTTAACGTCAGTCAAGCAGTGATCAGGTGAACAGATTTTTTCTGCACTAATTAGGCAACCCATGTCGTCTGTAAAGTCGTCAGATGTGCACGAGTCAGAGTAGTAGTCAGAACTGATGCTCCCGGATATCAATTTATTATCCTGGGATAAAGGATGACCGATATTGTTGCACGGCGCATCAGTTACTCTAGGAGTTGTTGTAATTGGTTGAAGAGGCGTTAAAGGTGGTGGGTATGCGTTTGCCCCTTCTCGTATATCGAGCATACCACTTACTCGTTTTTTGAGTCACATTCGCACTCTGTGACTAGTACTCCCACCTTTCCACATTTTATGCACAAATCCACCCTTGGATTGGTACAATCACATATAGCGTGTGAGCCCTTCTCTCCACAATTTTTGCATATATATGTGGGTGAGATAGCGAGGCTATTTTCCCCTCTGGGGTTCTCCTTAGGTGACCTGGATCTGCGTGGAGTGTTGTTGAGCCGGTCCTTAAATTGTACCCTTCGTGGTGTTCTGGTTTTCTCAGGTGGTGTGTAATATTGAGATAACCGTCCGAGACTTTCGTCTTGGGAGTCGGAGGTCTCAGATGAATCGTCATCATGTATTCTCCTCGTGAACTTGGTGGATTTCTTGGATTCTGCGGCCGCTTTAGCTCTTTGAGAAAGTCTTTGCAAGGCAGTTCTTACGGCTGAATTCAATTGAGAGTACGTCTTGGTGTGTGGCGCTAACGAGTCAAGTTGCGCTTGGATGTCGTAGGCTAGTCTTGCTCTTATCACTAGCACTTGATCTTCTTCTGCTGGTGCTCTAGCCATTTCTTGGTACTTCATCATGGCTTCTTTGATGAATTCTCGTGGGTCTTCGCGGTGCTGTTGGTAGGTAGTCATGATTTCCTGGCTTATGTCCAGGTCGGTTTTACCGAGTGTGAAGTATTCGGTGTATGATTTTGCGAAGTCGTCCCAGCAATGCCATGTGTGCTGGTATTGTCTCACCCAATACCCCTCAGCTTGATACATGGCTGTTTTAGCAATAGTGAGGTGTTCTGCATCAGTTAGCCCCATCTCTCTTCCGAAGTCTGTTAATGCTCGTAAATATTCCCGGGCTTTCAGGTTCGAGCTGGGATAAGTCAGTCCCCGTTGTCTTAATGTAGCTTCGGCTGCTGCCACATTTTTCGCAAAGTTTCGCTGGTTTCCATGCTCGGTACCGTGAGCTGATTGGTTGGCTGTCATATGTGGGCAGTCATTTCGCGGTTGTTGGTGGTAGCTCGAGTTCGCGTTCGGTGTAATACCGCGAGGGGAGCTTGGTAATGGTGGTGGACCCGATGCGTGAGAAATAGGTCGCGTATTACACGCGGCGGCAATTTCTTGAATTATTTCGGCAGTGAGATCTGCAGGGTTAGTGTTTATGTCAGGTATTTTGTCTGACTGCATTTCTTCAAGAAGTCGCAGGTCTTCGAGTCCGAGGTCTCCGCGAGTACGTGCTCTTTTTAGCATGTAAGTGGTACATCGCGCGTACAAACCGACAGTTTGGTTGGTTTCTTTTATATGTCGATGATTGGCGCGCTAACTGTGGAGCATGCGCGCTCACGATTATACGTTACTTTCGCTTTCGCTGGGGTCGCTATACTTTGAAGCGACTGTACTACTGCTGCTTGGCTGTATGTGTGTGTCTGAGAAAGTATTCACGTACGCTGAGCCGGTCCGCGGGAAGTATCACTGTTACAGGGCTGCTCTGATTATTGACTTCCGTTTCCGGAACAACGTTTCCTTTTTGCAGGTTTCTTGTTATCTGTAAGATATCGAAAAATAGCACTTAATATGTTCACGATTTTTCTTTCAGGTTTTATATTTTTTTTTTTTAATTTAATTATAAGTGTCCTTTTAAATCTGACATTTTTATTTTATTGTTAATAATTTTAATTTAAGAATTTTTTTTTTTTTCTTCTTTTCTTTTCTTCACTATTTTATTATCCAATGTTCAGTTTTTTACTGAGTAACAAAATATTTATGATGCAGTTTTTATTTTTGTTATTATCCCTCAAGGTTTGTACAGGTACTTTGAGGTAGTTATTGGATAATATCAGATTTTATTTATGGTTGGTATGTCTCAAAATGAAATATGTGAAGTTACGGTTTTTACTGGAGTAATTAAATATTGCTCCAATCTTGTTTCTCGACTCTCCTTTTTCAAGGGATTATTTTTAGTCGGTCATCATTATATTTGTTCAAATAGCCGCCGGGCGGTTAGTTGAATAAATATAGAAAGAGATACTAAATTGTACACCGTGGATCGATACAGGTGTTCCTGAGAGTTATCCCAGTTCACGAAATTAAATATATATTTGTTTCAAAACTATGAAGTTTATATGATCTCATAAAAATCTTATAAGAATTGATATAGTTTTATCAGGATTTTATAAAAATTGCTATGATTTTATATAAACCCGGGAAAAAGTTCTTACAGAATCATATATCAACATATATGCTTATATGTGATTATATGAAATCTTATATGGTATTATAAAATTCTTCTAAGAATTTAGATAATTAATAAATATTCATACTAGATCGCACTCGATAGATAAACTACTATTTTAATTTTCTAATAGTTTTTGTTTATGTTTTGAAATTGATCATTATTAATTGCAATTTTAAAAATAACAGTAGGTCAATCGTCTCATCGTTATCAAATGACCGATAAAAAAGAAATCTTTTAGACTTTATCGGTAATACAACTATTTTTCTACTCGGTGTAGTTGTGGATAAAGTGATTTAAGGCCATTCTTTGAGGGTGCCCCCACTTCTTTCCAAAAAATGTGGCGCTGCCTGGCGGCCAGCAGTCACACTAAAGAAAGAACTAGAGCTGAAAAACTTGAAAATTATTTAAAGTGATAAAATGCCAAAAATGTTAATTTTTAAATAAATGAAAAAATTTTAGTTTTTTTTTTTAATCATTACCTAATGCCAGAAAAATCTAAAACCCGAGATTGAAAAATAATATTATCATTGACCTTGACCTGTCAAGATCATATTTGTTTTCTGTAAGTAATCAAAAAAAAATTATAATATTTATCGAAAAAAGGGCTTCGTACAAGTAATTTCATAAGCGCGTAGAATATTAAAAAAATTACTTTCAGTTATTATAAATACCCAGTTGAGCGCAGTTTCTTCAATAAATTTCAACATTATATTCGTCATTTACCCTTGTAGCAATTTGGTAAAAGCCTTGGGCCAGCATGGATCAAGATACTTTAGAAAGATTTGAGATCAAGAATTGTACAATAATTGGTCCAGATTCTTGACCAAGATTATTGGTCAAGACTTGAGACAAACTGTGGTCAGAATTTGTCAAGAATTTGACCAGAAATCTAGGGGTATCTATTGCGAAACTTTGGGACTATCTCATGGAGTAGAGGTTCTCATTCTACATTAGTTTCATTTACAATACTGTAGTCAAGAAGTGAGTTCTCTGTAAAAATGAATCTAGTTTTTTTCAAAATACGAGTGACAGCTTATTGAATTCGTCATCAAATTTGACAAGACATTTTTTTTACAAATAAAAATAGCAATTTTTATAAGTCAAATTCAAATAGAAAAAACGAGAGACTCTGATTATTAACAATAACTCAAAAATTAATAACGGAAGCGAAAAATAAAAAAAAAGATTTATAAAGAAGAAGCAATTTTCTATAAAATTGTCACAACGTCCGGAATTCTACTCCCATTATTCATAATTTGAATTATTCATCTTAATCTATTAAAAACTTTCCGAAATTTTTTAAGTGCTAGAATCCGTAATTGTTGAAAAATAACATTTTTGAACTTGTTCACTAGACCATAAATGAGAACCACTGCGATACTATAGTTTTCACATTCAAGTGGAAAGGAGGGAAATAGGTGCGCGCTCGTCGTCTTTTGCGTTTTTCGCGCAAGTCTATGTCAAGACTCTGAGCCAAGAGTCTGGTCACAGACTGGCCCAAGTCTGCCGCCAGTCTGGATAAAAAATCTTGATCAAGTATCTTGGTCGAGAATTGTCCAATTCTTTACAAAGTGCTTCTCCAAGTATCTTGCCCGATTCCATTGCTACTAGGGTAGTAGCTTTTTATTTTGACATGTGTAAACATTAGGTCTGTAAAATTTTTTTGGTGCACGCGAAGGTGCTTGAATATAGTAGCGGAAAAAATTAAATTAAATACATTTATTTCTTTCAATCATAGCAATAATAAAGTTCTATGTATCATTAGTTTATTTAATTTTATTAAGAAATAGAAGTTTTTTTGATTCAAAGTATTAAATAAGAAAAAGAAGGCCATTCGGCAGCCGACATGAAAGGTAGATTTTCCAATTAATCTATATGAAAAGTTTAATACATACATATCTTGTGATACATGGGATGCGTTCCACTTGACGTTCACAACGTCACGCTTACGTGTATTGAGATAGGATTTTGAGGCGTTTTGAGCGTTGTGAACGCTTAGTGCAACGCACCCTAAATACACGTGAGCGTGGCGTTGTGAATGTCAAGTGGAACGCACCCATGTTAGTGTATAGTCATGATATGAAATTAGGCTCGTTTTCTAAGAGTGAGGGTAGAAAAGGACAAGGACTATTTTCGATCGAGAATTCAGATAGATGATTTGAGAAAACATTATATAGGTAATGTACCAAACTAACCTTCACGTAGACAAAGTATAGAAAATTTAATTAGTATGAGATCATAATTTTAATTACTATTACGATGGCAAAATCAGATAGAATTATAAGACTACAGGTACGATTGACACATCATAAATAATAAAAGAAATACTTTGAAAATATAAAATAGCTGTGAAATTTACAGGTTATTTCGTTCACAATAAAATCCAAGAGACAAAATTTTATTATAATGGGAAATACATAAGTTATGTGGAATAAACACCATAGTTTCAACATTTTTTGATTCCATTAGAATTTTCAAGGCTATCAAATAATTAGAAGAAATGGTCAAAACATGAAGTTTAAGGTCAAAAATTAAAGCTTACTAAACAAGCTTTAAGAAACTTTTTACTGAAATTGTCTATTAGATTTAGTTTTAAAGTTATATGAACTTTAAAAGTGAATGAAAACTGATTTTTTCGAAAAATCTTGAAAATTTCAAACAGCCATAACTTCAAAACTATTCGAACGACTCAGCCCATCTTTGAACTTGATCAAAATAATCACCCATAAGATAAGTAGGAAAAATTTCGTTCTGATCCGATAAGAATTCTAGGCGCAATCGTGTCCTCATAACATGGTTCTAACACATATATATACACTAATCCGAAAAATTAAAGGAGCAGAAAAATTTTATAAATTTTTTAGTGATTTTTGGAAGGCTGTGACTTGGTGAAAAATGATCGTATCGAGATTTTAAAAAAAGCATTTTATAGCTTGAAATCTCTAGTTATAGTGCATTTTTTTCAAAATTTTTTAAGAGCTCCGGTTTTTGCGCAAACATGAGAAATACCGCGAGACAAAAAATTTCTAAATTTTTTTTTTTTTTCCGAAGAGCCTACGGACCGCGGAAAAATTCTTTCATCTAAACGAATGCATAGTTCGTTTAGCGAATTTATTCAGCTTCAATTTGGTTTTTTTTTCTAACCTCGTAGGACGATTTGTCGCCGAGATATCAGCCTTCAAACAGAAAACGATCCTTTTGGCTTTGATCATCGATATTTCAGGTACCAATGATCGCACAGAAACTTGAAAGGCGGCGATAAAAACTTGAATTAATTCCCTACGAGACCCCGTCATCATTTTTTGGAAAAAAAAAAAATGTTTCATTTTTAACATCCATAAGAAGTAAGTACAAAAAAATGACTTTTTTTGGTTTTTTAGTAAATCAACCGCTACTCTGCAAATATCGAGAAAAAAAATAATGTTGCCAGGGACTTTTTTAACTTAATGTACCCCCAAAACCCCTATAAATTTTAAAATTGATCCATCGGACCGTTTTTTGGGAATCATCGATCAAAGTTTAGCTAAACAATTAAAGGAGCAAGTTATGTTCCTTTAATTGTGTAATCATAATCAAAATGAAAAAAATTTTTTTTTTTACTTTTCTCAAATTTTTGCGTTGGTGACTCAGCAAATGCAAGGAAATGACAAAAAAAATAGAAAATTTCCAAAAAATGTCAAAAAAAAAATTTAGAACCCAACAAAAAGTTTCAATTTTTTTTTTCATCGATTTTTTTTTGACATTTTTTGGAAATTTTATATTTTTTTTGTCATTTCCTTGCATTTGCTGAGTCACCAACGCAAAAATTTGAGAAAAGTCAAAAAAAAAAATTTTTTTCATTTTGATTATGATTACACAATTAAAGGAACAAAACTTGCTCCTTTAATTGTTTAGCTAATCTTTGATCGATGATTCCCAAAAAACGGTCGGATGGATCAATTTTAAAATTTATAGGGGTCTTGGGGGTACATTAAGTTGAAAAAGTCCCTGGCAACATTATTTTTTTTCTCGATATTTGCAGAGTAGCGGTTGATTTACTGAAAAACCAAAAAAAGTCATTTTTTTTGTACTTACTTCTAATGGATGTTAAAAATGAAACATTTTTTTTTTTTTCCAAAAAATGATGACAGGGTCTCGTAGGGAATTTATTCAAGTTTTCATCTGTGCGATCATTGGTACCTGAAATATCGATGATCAAAGCCAAAAGGATCGTTTTCTGTTTGAAGGCTGATATCTCGGCGACAAATCGTCCTACGAGGTTAGAAAAAAAACCAAATTGAAGCTGAATAAATTCGCTAAACGAACTATGCATTCGTTTAGATGAAAGAATTTTTCCGCGGTCCGTAGGCTCTTCGGAAAAAAAAAAAAATTTAGAAATTTTTTGTCTCGCGGTATTTCTCATGTTTGCGCAATAACCGGAGCTCTTAAAAAATTTTGGAAAAAATGCACTATAACTAGAGATTTCAAGCTATAAAATGCTTTTTTTAAAATCTCGATACGATCATTTTTCACCAAGTCACAGCCTTACAAAAATCACTAAAAAATTTAAAAAATTTTTCTGCTCCTTTAATTTTTTGCACTAGTATATATATATATATATATATATATATATATATATATATATATATATATATGTATATAGTGGTTGAGGTGATAATATAAGTTATTAAAAGCAACTAATTAATTTAAACAAATGTTTTATTTAAATAAACGAAAATAACACAGTGATTGTAAGTATACTGTACAGGAAAATGCTTAGATGCATGTATACAGTTCAGTGCTCTACTACGTATTGTCCCCACTAATGTGGTAAAGATGGATAAATGAATAAATCGATGTTCGACGGAAACTGACGAATTTTATCGCGTCACCTAGTATCCCTTGTAGGAAAAAAAATATTGACAACGGGGCCAGTCTTGGCACAATACTGGGCTACCGAGGCTCGGCCTCCCAAGGTTGGTCCGAGATCCGACCAACGTTCAAGTGACGAGTCTTGGTTTGCCAGTCTTGGGCCAAGATTCAGCCAATACTCAAGTGACAAGCCTTGGTTTGCCAGTCTTGGGACAAGATTCAGCCAATGCTCAAGTGACAAGTCTTGGTTTGCCAGTTTTGGGACAAAGTTCAGCCAATGATCAAGTGACAAGCCTTGGTTTGCCAGTCTTGGGACAAGGTTCAGCCAATGCTCAAGTGACAAGTCTTGGTTTGCCAGTCTTGGGACAAGGTTCAGCCAATGCTCAAGTGACAAGCCTTGGCTTGCCAGTCTTGGGACAAGGTTCAGCCATCATACAAGTGACAAGCCTTAGTTTACCAGTCTAAATAACAAATGGTACCTAAAAACTCCTGGCTTCTGTGAACAGCGTAACAGCCTAGTGGTTAAGACGCTTGCCTAGCAGTCATGAAGGACCAGGTTCGAGACCCAGCAAATGCAAAAAAAAAATTAGTTTCATCGATCCACCTGATTTCTCTGTGTACAAATTTATTTCCATATGTTACCATCCCGCACATGTCTACTAATATTTTTTTTTTTTTTTTCAATTTATTTTTAATAAGCATAGGTGCTTATTTAGCAACAGTCGTGGCACAAGTCTGGCAGCCAAGCTTGGGAGGAGGTTATCATTTCGAGACTTAGACTGGCTTGGGCCAAGCTTCAATTTAACTCTTGTCCCAAAGTTATGTAGAGTTGCGCCAGTCGTTTACTAAGCTTGGACCAATCACCGTTTCCTCTAAGGGATCAACGCTATATATATATATATATATATATATGAAATCTACTAAAATAGAAGGTCCGCCTGGATAATTTTTTTGTATTTTTTTCTGAAAACTACATTCAAAAACAAAGAAAATGGAAAAAAAAAGTTTTCGTTTGGTCCATTTTTGGACAGATGCTGGCAATTGAAAAAAAATTCTCTTAACCATAAAACAATAAGTGTAGAAGGAATTTTTTGATAGATTTTTTTAAAAATCTAACTATTGTATTTGTCCTTATGGTCGATTTTTCAAGGGATTTCGTCATAAACTATCATAATTAGTTAAGTAGAGTTCATAAATACCATTCGTTAAAAAATTTATATATGTATGTGTATATATACATATGTATATTAGGGTGATCCAAAAAATAACAAATTTTTTTTTTTTTCTTCCAAACAGGTTCAAAAGTTTCATTTAGATAAAAAAAGACGCCTGTAAAAATTAGAGCTCTTAATATTAACATTAAGAGGTTCCTCATCGCACTTTTCTATTTTCCATAAGAATAACATAGGAAAAATTTTTTTCACGTCTTCTGATTTTTATAAGTAGCTAACGATGCGTCATAGGAATAATTGGCAGGCATATTTTTGTAGGGAATCGAATGCTATACAAAAAAAGATTCTTATCATTTTTTGAGGAATCTATTTGTTCAAAAGTTATTTGAGGTTGAAGTCGAATTCATATTAAATTTTGAGATTTTCTACTTTTCCGGCGAAACTATCAGACTTATTACAAAATATCATCAGACCTTTTTTGTAGACAATTTTATTCCCTAAAAGTTATTTCTAATAAAGTTTTTTCGAATTCCGCATTGTTTTCTAGTTATTTTCATTTTAATGTCATGCTCATAAAAAAATAGTCTTCTGATCAATTTTAAGAGCTTGACATTAAAATAAAAATAACTATAAAGCAATGCGGAATTCGAAAAAACTTTATGAGAAATAACTTTTAGGGAATAAAATTGTCTACAAAAAAGGTCTGATGATATTTTGTAATAAATCTGATAGTTTCGCCGGAAAAGTAGAAAATCTCAAAATTTAATATGAATTCGACTTCAACCTCAAATAACTTTTGAACAAATAGATTCCTCAAAAAATGATAAGAATCTTTTTTTGTAGAGCATTCAATTCCCTACAAAAATATGCCTGCCATTTATTCCTATGACGCATCGTTAGCTACTTGTAAAAATCAGAAGAAGTAAAAAAAATTTTTCCCATGTTATTCTTATGGGAAATAGAAAAGTGCGATGAGGAACCTCTTAATGTTAATATTAAGAGCTCTAATTTTTACAGGCTTCTTTTTTTATCTAAATGAAACTTTTGAACCTGTTTGGAAGAAAAAAAAAAAAGTTTGTTATTTTTTGGATCACCCTAATATATATATATATATATATATATATATATATATATATATATATATATATATATATATATATATATATCTATATATATATACACATATATATATATATATATATGGGTGTGTCATTTTAAGGCCATATTTTTTTTTACTGCTATACCAGAAAATCTGGTACTATAAAGAAAATAAAAAATTATGCCGCTGGGCTGAAGGGTTTAAGTCCAATAGCGGCTTAGCTTATCAAAAAATTCGATTTCCTATTTAAATAACACGGGATTTTTTTTTTTAACTTTGAGTATTTTTAACTCATGAACAAATTAATAGATCGAATTGACTAATACATATTTTTATAGGAAATTGAACGCTCTACAATAAAGGTCTCTTATCATTATTCGATCAATCCATCTGTTCTAAAGTTATAAGAGTTCGAAGTCAAGTTATAGTAAATTTCGAGATCTTTTTACTTTTCCGGCAAAACTATCATGCTCATCACAAAATATTGCACGATTTTTTCGTAGACAATTTTATTTCCTACAAATTATTATCAGTAAAATTTTTTCAAATTCCGCATTGTTTTCTAGTTATTTTCATTTCAATGTCAAGCTCCTGAAATCGATCAGAACACTACTTTTTTAAGAGCTTGAAATTAAAATGAAAATAACTAGAAAACAATGCGGAATTTGAAAAAATTTTACTGATGATAATTTGTAGGAAATAAAATTGTCTACAAAAAAGATCCCACAATATTTTGTGATAAGTATGATAGTTTTGCCGGAAAAGTAAAAAGATCTCGAAATTTACTATAACTTGACTTCGAACTCTTATAACTTTAGAACAGATGGATTGATCGAAAAATGATAAGAGACCTTTTTTGTAGAGCGTTCAATTTCCTATAGAAATATGTATTAGTCAATTCAATCTATTGATTTGTTCACGAGTTAAAAAAACTCAAAGTTAAAAAAAAAACTTCGCGTGTTATTTAAATGGGAAATCGAATTTTTTGATGAGCTAAGCCGCTATTGGACTTAAACCCTATAGCCCAGCGACATAATTTTTTATTTTCGTTATACTACTAGATTTTCTGGTATAGCAAAAAAAAATATGGCCTTAAAACGACACACCCTAATATATATATATATATATATATATATATATATATATATATATATATATATACACTAATGGAAAAAATTAAAGGATCAAAAAAAAATTCTAAATTTTTAGGCGATTTTCAACTGCTTAAATTTCCAAAAAAGAAAAAAACTTTTTTTTCGAAACAAAATATTCGAAAAAAAAATTTTTTTTTAATTTAATGACTGAGAGATCAGTAAAATCACGGAATGCAGTGACGTAAACGTGTTAAAAATTATTGGGTGTTGGTTTTGTAAATTTCTTAAAGTTATTCCAAAAAAACATTTTTTTGAAAAATTTTTTTTTTTGAAAATATTGTTTCGAAAAAAAAGTTTTCTCTTTTTTGGAAATTTAAGCACTGTCTGCAATAAAATTGTGGACAAAGCTCAGAAAAAATGTTTGTTTTTATCTTGTTAAGGATTATGAGCTTTTCAGAGCAAAAAACGTGATCCTTTAATTTTTTTAAAAATTTGATCGCGTGAAACAAAAAAACGGCTGGTTAGATTAATCTGGCTCTCTGCAGGGTTTTTGTGGACATATTGAACTGTAAAATACACAGTCAACATTATCGATTTCCACAATATTTCCGTTTCAGCGCTTGAATTTCCAAAAAACTACAAAAAGCCCTTTTTTTGTTGCATTTTTAAATTCATGTGACGATAGGAAAAAATTTTTTTTTCGAAAAAGCAATGGCTAATCGTTGAAGAGAATTTATTCAAGTTTTTAAAACCCACCATTAACTTTCTGTGCGATAATTGGTTTCTGAGATATCGATAATCAAAGACAAAAGGATCCTTTTCCATTTGAAGACCGATATCTCGGCGAGGAGTGGACGTATCAAGGTCCATAAAAAAAGAAATTAAAGCTGAATAATGAAGGTATCCGATCCTTATAGTGGTTAAGCAAAAATAATTTTTTCCACGCCCGGAGACCAAAAAAAAAAATTTTTTTAAATTTGAAAATTTTTTTGTCGCTGGTTTTTCTAAGATTACTCTGAAACTACTGACGCTAAAAAATTTTCAAGTTCTAATCCAAAAAGTAGATACTTGGAGCTAAAATTTCCTTTTTTTTTTTTTCTTGTACGACCATTTCTCTCAAAGTTAGAGCCTGTTAAAAATCGCCTAAAAATTTAGAATTTTTTTTTGATCCTTTAATTTTTTCCATTAGTGTATATATATATATATATATATATATATATATATATATATATATATATATATATATATATATATATATATATATATTAGGGTGGCGCAAAAAAACCGACTATTTTTTTTTTTCAATCTCGCATGAAAATTTGTTGGTTGACGATGTTTTAAGAAGCCTCTCCACAAATCAGCTCGATAAAAAATTTTTAAGAGGTCGCTCACGAATTTTGAAAATATCGAAAATGATCGGAATTCGGATTTTTATTTAAAAAATTTTTTTTTTCTCGTGGCAGCAATAGTTTATATTTGTAAAATCATGACTATGCTGAAAATTTCAGCCCAAAATATAAATATTTAAACGGCGCTCAAGAATTTCGAATATTAACTGATAATATGTAATTAATAGTTTGAATTAGTTTTTATAACTCAATTGTTGTCATTTCACTTAAATATAACTTTTGCATACCCAAAAATATACAGAACAGTCTTAAACAATGAAATTCGGTCAGTTTTGAATAAGCGAAAAAACCTACAAATTGAATTAAAAAATAAAAAAGTATGTAAATAACTGATTATTTCTATTTCTCGGGTTATATTTTCATTCATTGTCATGCAAATTGATGGTGAAAGAATCGAGAAGCTTTGTTATTAATATTTAAGGGTCGCTCAAAAATGTCCAAGAGACTGCGCTCGGAAACATTCAAAATTCTTGAGCGCCGTTTAAATATTTAAATTTTGGGCTGAAATGTTCAGCATAGTCATGATTTTACAAATATAAACTATTGCTGCCACGAGAAAAAAAAAATTTTTTTAATAAAAATCCTACTTTCGATCATTTTTGATATTTTCAAAATTCGTGAGCGACCTCTGAAAAATTTTTTATCGAGCTGATTTGTGGAGAGGCTTCTTAAAACATCGTAAACCAACAAATGTTCATGCGAGATTGAAAAAAAAAAAATAGTCGGTTTTTTTGCGCCACCCTAATATATATATATATATATATATGGGTCATTCCACCAAATAAAATTATTTTTACGGGGCGACCCTCGTCGATTTGGTTCAAACTTTGTAGAGTCGTTCAATATATTAAAAAAAAAATTCTCTGAAAATTTGAGCCTTTTATATGCAGCTGTTTCAAAGTTATGATTTTTTGAATTTTTTAAAAATTTTTGTTTTCAACTTTTTCATTAATTTTTTTAAAGGAAAAAATTTTTTTTTAAAAATGAGCGCATAACAGTTTTTCGTAGGAAAAATTCTCAGCTTTCCAATAAAAATATCTATTTTTCATTTATGTTACAAAAGACCTTTTAAAATTCGATTAATGACGAAAAAACGATTTTTATGACTGTGCGGCGCTTGATACATCTAATTTGATATTTTTTTCTGAAAGCTGAGACTTTTTCTCACAAAATATGTGATTTTCACGATGTGCATATTTTTTGTTTGACCAAAATCAATAATTATTTAAATACAAGTCATTGATTTTATAGTTTTAACAAACCGTAATAGTTGATTGTGTGGCAAGAAATGAAACAAAACGATGTCAGAAGAAAGTAAAGTAGGCTGCCCGAGCCGTACGCAAAAGCTGACAATAACTGCAATCTGAAGTCGTGTTTCATCTAGTTTTACACACTATTTTTTTCATGATTACCTGCATTGAAAATTATTATCAGTGTCAGCAGCCAGTTAGAATCAAGTTATATTAAACCCAATGGTGCGATCAACCATTAGTGTACGCCTAACTTATGCTTTGCAATTTATAGTTAAACAGAAACCATAAATACTATTTATTATGCACACAAATTTTTATAAAACTTGATTACAAAGTCAGAACTGTCATTAACGCAGATGACATCAATAGTCTGAAATCACTATTGAACAAAACACAAGAATCAAAGTTCAAATTACTAATTCCTAGACTTGAACCATTGATGCTGGTATCATGAAAAATAGTTTTATAATTTTTGTTTTCAGAGCTTTACTGCAGATACATACCCGAAAACATATCCTCACACCGCAAGTTAATACATCCGGGCTATTCAAAATTTTACCAGCGTTGATTTCACTGTTATAACCATCCCTTATTAAAAGAAACGACTTAAAACGATTGGAAAAAAAATTTTAAATACTTTTTAAGGCTTTTGAATACTTTGAATACTTTTGAATCACCCTTTTTATGGGCATTTAACATTACGAACCGTTTCGAATCGTTTGATTTAATCAGGGAATGATGACTTTTTTTAGAAAATAAATGTTTTGAACGTACAATACTTTGAGTCATAAACGGTGAAAGAAACACAAGCAGTGCACCCTATCTCACTTATTGTTGATAGCTTAGGATATGTATGGTAAAAATGTATCAACATCCTCAAAAAAAATAAGAATTAACGTTTTTTAATCATAGAGAGTTTATATTTTATTTAATTTTGTTCAAACAAAAAATATACACATCGTGAAAATCACATATTTTGTGAGAAAAAGTCTCAGCTTTCAGAAAAAAATATCAAATTAGATGTATCAAGCGCCGCACAGTCATAAAAATCGTTTTTTCGTCTTTAATCGAATTTTAAAAGGTCTTTTGTAACATAAAATGAAAAATAGATATTTTTATTGGAAAGCTGAGAATTTTTCCTACGAAAAACTGTTATGCGCTCATTTTTAAAAAAAAATTTTTTCCTTTAAAAAAATTAATGAAAAAGTTGAAAACAAAAATTTTTAAAAAATTCAAAAAATCATAACTTTGAAACAGCTGCATATAAAAGGCTCAAATTTTCAGAGAATTTTTTTTTTAATATATAGAACGACTCTACAAAGTTTGAACCAAATCGACGAGGGTCGCCCCGTAAAAATAATTTTATTTGGTGGAATGACCCATATATATATATATAATATGGACCTATATGCATAATTATACATATATAGGTTCATATACATAATTATATATAATTCCATGTATAATCACGTATAATTATATGTAATTATATATGATATCTTATATATAATTATTTATACTGAATTATAATAATTTAAAATTACTTTTGATTGGGCAATCTTATGGTAGTGTCAGTCCAATTTAATGTTCTTGGATTAAGTGACAGCATCATAGATTGTGTTTTGGAGAAAGACCTTGAGGATACTACTTATCTTTATGATAATTAGTCTGGAGAACTTTGCGATAAAGTTTGGTGCTTTCTTTTCCCCATCTCTTTTCTTTCTCATAGGCCGGTCACTGTCCAAAATGTTCAATTCAAGTTCAAAACGTTGAAAACGTTCTATTCACGTTTAAAACATTGAATTTCCGTATAAAACGTTGAATTTCCGTTTAAAACGTTGAAAACGTTGAATTTACGTTTAAAACGTTAAGAACGTACAATTTACGTCGAAAATTTCGACTCGGGTAAATTTAATCGAAGAGTAACTCGGGCGGACTATTATAAATATCGTTTAGCTATTCGAGAAAACTTTAATGTTTTTTTAATGGGGCGTCGTTTATCGCAACAGTGGGTAGTTGATAGTTACGTTAAAATAGAGAAAGACAGATTGAATTATTGTAGATATAACCAAAAGAAACTACGGGCTGAATCATATCAAGGTTTATTGGATCATTTACAATCCCGGGTCGAGAATAATAATGTACGTTCCAATATAGGTAAAATAATTATTCTTCCTTCAAGTTTTCCAAGTTCACCGCGTAATATGTTGCAGCATTATCAAGAAGCTATGTCCATCGTACGTAAATTTCGAAAGCCTGATATTTTTGTTACTACGACGTGTAATCCAAAGTGGCGAGAGATTACAGAAAACTTATTACCGGGACCAAGTGCCTCAGATAGGCCCGATTTAGTTGCACGTGTATTTAATATAAAGAAAGACATTTTAATTAGGAAGATTGCTAAAGAACATCTCTTTGGTGAAGTTATAGCTTACAATTGGGTTATTGAATTCCAAAAGCGAGCATTACCACATTTACATATGCTAATAACATTAAAAAACAATTTTAAAATTACAACTCCTAATCGAGTAGATGAATTTATCTTTGCGGAAATCCCTGACCAAACAAACTATCCTATATTGCATGGTATTGTTACAAGAAATATGCTTCACGGTCCTTGCGGAGACTGGTGTTTAGTTAACGGAACATGTTCGAAAAATTTCCCGAAAACTTTTCGTAATGAAACAACAATGGATGGAAATGGCTATCCTTTTTATCGTCAACGTGACGAAGAAATAACATTTACGCGTAATGATTACATCTTTGATAATCGTCATGTGGTTCCGTACAACGCAACTTTATTAGAAACTTTTAATTGTCATATTAATGTAGAAATTCTGTCATCAATAAGAGCATTCAAATATTTATATAAATATGTCTATAAAGGCCATGATAAAGCGGGAATAACGATAAATGGAAATATACCAAACGTTCCAGCGGCACCAGTAAGTTCTGAACATGAAACATCTCATGGTCCAAGTGTTAATACCATTAACCATGGTGAAGTTCGAAGCTTTGTTGATGCTCGCTATGTTGGCCCCGTTGAAGCTGTTTGGCGAATTTTATCTAAAACGTTACAAGATAAAAGTCACTCCATTATTCGTTTACCTGTACATTTACCAAATCAACAAAGTATTACTGTTAATGATGATTGCAATGACAACGATCTTCAAGAGGATTTACAAAAACAAACAATGCTAATTGATTACTTTTCGTTAAACGAGCGAGATCCATCAGCCCGACAGTATATATATAGCGACATTCCATATCATTACGTGTTTAAGAAAAATAATGGAACTACCATTTCACGTTGGCAACAGCGGAAAAAACACTTTAATGTTATTGGTCGGATGTATTCTGTCAGTCCTTCTCAAACCGAATTATTTCACCTCAGACTATTATTAATAAACGTTAAAGGTGCAAGAAGTTTCCAAGAACTAAGAACGGTAAACGGAATTGTCTGTGATACTTATATGTCAGCGTGTTTAGCAGCCGGACTCATTGAAGACGATCAAGAATGGAGACGAACGTTAAATGAAGCAGTATCTTGGATGATGCCGAGACAATTACGTTCATTATTTGTTCGCATACTGATTTATTGTCAACCTCTTCATCCAGAAGATTTGTGGGAAGAATTTAAAGAATCTATGTCTGAAGATCTCAGAAGACGTTTCAATATAGAAGAAACACAAAAAAAAGGTTATGTGTACATTAGTTCTATGCTCCATCGTGAAGGGTATAGCCTTTCAGCATTTCCCGGTATGTTACAAATTAGCGAAGTTGATGATACAATTGACGACGAATCATCAGACACCCCTGTGCAAGACGAATCGCAATTGTTTTATACTAAATTGAATGTTAATCGAAAAGAAGTGGTTGATTATATATTAAGTTCAATTGGAAATAATGAACTTGATAATGCTCATTGTGTTTACATAGACGGCCCTGGTGGTTCTGGTAAAACGTTCATTTATAGAACGTTATGTCATATTTGAAAAAATAAAAATAAAATTGTATGTACTATGGCTTATACAGGCATTGCAGCGACGCTTTTACCTAATGGAAAGACAGTACATAAAACGTTTAGGTTACCTGTTCCTATGTTTTCTGATTCATCTTGACATGTTAAACCTAATTCAAAACAAGATGAATATTTAGAG
Source organism: Microplitis mediator (assembly GCF_029852145.1). NCBI lineage: Eukaryota > Metazoa > Arthropoda > Insecta > Hymenoptera > Braconidae > Microplitis > Microplitis mediator. The sequence goes on from NC_079971.1 coordinate 10,991,684, forward strand.
AACGTAGACGTTTTTATTTGGGATGAAGCTCCGATGTCATCGAGATACGCCTTAGAAATAATCAATCGAACTTTACAGGACATTATGGGTAATGACATTCCCTTCGGTGGAAAACTGATGATTTTGGGTAGTGATTTTCGACAGTTGCTTCCAGTTCAACCTCATGCTACCCGAACTGAAACCGTCCATTTGTCTATCAAATTTAGTTCATTATGGCGACATTTCTTGAAATTTTCACTAACACAGAATATGCGTGCGTTACCGGAAGAAAAAGAATTTTCACAATTTTTATTAACCGTTAGTGATGGAAGTGTTAATAATGTTAACGATGAATTGGACCTTCCGGATACGTGTTTAACATCAAAAGATAATGACGTTGTCGAAAATATTTACGGAAGGATTATTAGAGGTAAACGTTATCATGAGTTTACAAAAACAGTTATTCTGTCGGCTAGAAATATGGATGGAGATGTAATTAATAAGCAAGTCGTTGAACTTCTCGATATATCTACAACAAAAATTTATACGGCAGTTGACAGTACCGAAAATTGTGATAACGGAAATATTAACGATGCTATTTTGCCGGAATATTTAAATACACTGAATCCACCTAATTTTCCACCGTATGAATTACAATTAAGAAAACGTACGATAGTAATGTTAATTAGAAATCTCAATTTAAGTGAAGGGTTGTGCAATGGTACAAGGTTGATTGTTTTAGAATTAGGAGTTGATGTTTTGCGGTGTAAAATTTTAACAGGAGATAAAATCGGTGACATTGTTTTTATTAATCGTCTGTCATTATATTGCGAGAATATATACCCATTTACTTTTAAGAGGCGGCGATTTCCAATTAAAGTAGCTTTTTGTGTGACTATCAATAAAGCTAAAGGTCAAACTTTTGATAAGATAGGAGTTGACCTCAACAAAGATGTGTTCAATCACGGTCAATTATATGTAGCTTTTTCAAGAGTTCGAGCTTGGAAAGCATTGCAAGTATATTTGGATAGCACAAAAGCTAATAAATCCGTTAAGAACTTCGTTTTCAGAGAAATATTCTCATAAATTATTTTTCAGAAACTACCATTAGTAATTATCATTTAAATTCTTAGTAATTGTACAGTATATGCTATTTCACACGCGTGCTTGCGCGCGCCGAGTACACTAGTTATTAAATAATCTAGAATTATTATCAATTTGATTAAATAAGATGTATTACCGGAGTAATATGATATTTTTAGTTTGTCATAATTTTAATTACACTGGTCATAAAAATTAAGGGATAGAAAAAAAAGTCAAAATTGTTGGGTGATTTTCAACGTGCTGTAACTCGGTGATAAATGGTCGTCAAAAAAAATGACAAAAGCAAATTGTAGCCTCAAGTTTCTAGTTTTTATATCTAGACCTCAAGTTTGTTTATCATGCACGGTTCCGAAATAATCGTAAGAAAACCGACGAAAAAAAAATTTTCAAAATTTATGCTCGTCTTCCAATATGTTTATGGGCTTCAATTAATTTTTTTTGGATAATCCGACCTTATGTCCCTACTGAGAAATTTTATCCCTTCAATTTGGTGGCCTAAAAAAGTTTCTACGACGATTTGGCGCCGCGTTATTATTGATCAAAGCAAAGAAGTCCATGTTGCCTTTGATAATCAATAACTCCGGACGTATTAGTCGTACAGAGAATGGAAGTAGGGTTTTAAGAACTGCAAAACTTTCTCTATAAAGCAAAATTAGTAGCTTTTAATGAAAAAAATTGTTTTGAAGCTATAATGTGTATTAAAAAACAGGTCGAAATTCGCATATTTAAGGATATTCGGGAATCTTGCTGTAACTTTGGATATAACTGATGAACGAAAGATATCGTCTTTTTTTTTTCAACCTCAAAGTGTTCTGAAAAAACCCTAAAAATTTCAAAGCGCTTAGATTTATCTTTCTTAGTGTCCCGAAGGTTTAAATTTATCGATTTAGCCAAAAATCGCATAATTAGCGATTCTTTGGTTTTCAATCATTTCTTCAATGTCAAAAAAGTTTTTTGGTTCTTTAATCAAAAACAGTAATTCTTGAAAAAAATTGAGAAAAAAAATTTTTTTTCAAAAATTTTTTTTTTTTCAAGAAAATTTATTTTTTTTTGTTTTTCGATATTTTTCTTCTTTATCATCTTCGAAATGATTTTGATGATAAGAAAATCATTTCGAAGATGATAAAGAAGAAAAGTATCGAAAATCAAAAAAATTTAAAAAAATCCACCTCTTCAAAAAAAAAAATTTTTGAAAAAAATTTTTTTTTCTCAATTTTTTTCAAGAATTACTGTTTTTGATTGAAGAAACAAAGCTTGTCGCTAAAAAAAACTTTTTGACATTGAAGAAATGATTGAAAACCTAAGAATCGCTAATTATGCGATTTTTGGCTAAATCGATAAATTTTAACCTTTGGGACACTAAAAAAGAAAAATCTTAGCGCTTCAAAATTGTCACGATTTTTTCAGAACACTGAGGTTGAAAAAAAAACGACGATATCTTTTGTTCATCCGTTATATCCGAAGTTATAGCAAGATTTCCGAATATATGCGAATTTATATCCTTAAATATGCGAATTTTGACCTGTTTTTTTATAAATATTATCGCTTCAAAAAAATTTTTTTCATTAAAAGCCACTAATTTTGCTTTATAGAGAATGTTTTTCAGTTCTTAAAACCCTACTTCCATTCTCTGTACGACTAATACGTCCGGAGTTATTAATTATCAAAGGCAACATGGACTTCTTTGCTTTGATCAATAATAACGCGGCGCCAAATCGTCGTAGAAACTTTTTTAGGCCACCAAATTGAAGGGATAAAATTTTCTAAAAGTGACGTAAGGTCGGATCACCCAAAAAAATTTATTAAAGCCCATAGACATATTGGAAGACGAGCATAAATTTTGAAAATTTTTTTTTCGTCGGTTTTCTTACGATTTTTCCGGAACCGTGCATGATAAACAAACTTGAGGTCTAGATATAAAAACTAGAAACTTGAGGCTACAATTTGCTTTTGTCATTTTTGTTTGACGACCATTTATCACCGAGTTACAGCACGTTGAAAATCACCCAACAATTTCGAATTTTTTTTCTATCCTTTAATTTTTATGACCAGTGTATTAACCTAGCTATACAAAGTAGCATTTATCGATATAGTCGTATGTTTTAGAGATAGAAACGACGAAAAGTTTTCTCTTTTTACCGTTAGTAGTTTAGTTGTTATATATATTTTTAATTATTATGGGGTAGTTATTAAATAATCTGGAATTATTATAGGCTCGACTAAATAAGATGTACAATCGGATTATTATGATATTTTTAGTTTGTCATTATTTAAGTTATTTATTAAGTTATTCAAAGTAAAATTTATCGATATAGTCGTATGTGTTAGAAAGAGAAATGACGGAAAACGTCACGTGGTACGCTACAAGAAGATACCTTGAGAACGTGCGAAGGCAGGCAGTAGTAATTCTATTAATGGAAGGAAGAAATGCAATCCCATGCTTTTAGATGTGCTTATTTTAAATGGTTTATTACAGATCATCCGTTGAGATTGAAATTTGAGTGTTTAGCAATTAATAATTCATTTTTCCTCGTCTATAGATGGGTTATGGTTTTTTATCCCTATCGTTAATTGTTTAGAAGTTTTGCTTGTTTTTTATTTTAAATATTCAATAATTTGCAATTATTATTAATCTCATCGGCAAAGGGACACCAGTGAATTATTATAGGAACCTTGGCTAATCATTATTTTATTTACTAGTTGAGTTATTGGAGGTAGAAGTTATGCTCTTGCGTATGTATTAGGGAGAGACAAATGGGGGAGCAAAATAGTTAGATTCCTTGGTTGGCCTCTGATGGTTAGTTAGTTAAAATATGAGTTTTTATCTAGTCTCGAATTGTATTTTTCTTTATCCACTGATCGGTTATAATTTACTCTTGTTGTTATAAGTAGGTGGCTATGAATTTAAATATTCTCTGTAGGATGGTAAGAAATGATTATTATGGTCATCTGCTCCGCCATTATATGTTATGTAGTAAGTTAATTGTTATCCTATTAATTTTTTATCAATACGTTGGGATATTGCGTCTCAAGTTGTCAATATTTTATTATACTTACGAGCTTTTTGGGTTATGGTGCAATAGTTACTGTTCCTTATTGAAGGTTATTTAATGATTTTATTTACTGTCACTGGTGTCAATCATGGATTTTATTACCTTGTTTTTGTTAATAATTATCAGTTTGTTTAATAGTTCAATTACAATTTTACATGAATTTCGATTTTTTTTTGAGCTAGTCGCTACGAGAAGAAAATGTGAATAGACCAAGTGAATTGATAGTTAAATGTAAAGTCAACGTTGCATAAATGTAAAGGTTATCGGGGTGATGACACTTGTAGTCTAGTCGAGAAGTTGATTTCTTGCGAAAAATAGTTACAGGTCACCAAAAAATATGTTTGATGGCTTAAACGATCCGGATCGGCCTCTAGAAAAAGAAATTTTTTGGATTTTTTCTGGAAAAGAAAATTACAATTGTTATTAACAAAAAACCGGTATAAAAATTAGCCATACAGCTTTTTGGCGAAATCTCAAAAAGTATAAGTAATAGCTCAAGTATTTAAAAAGTTTCTGACAGAGCAGATAATTTTAGTAAAGAAGTTCTCGACTACCGGAATTGTAGCACCAATAGTTATAATTTTAATTTAACGGTGAAAATCGGCTGTTGCGCGGCAGTTTCAGCGTGTGCACGCCACCACTCTAGTGAGCGTAGTTTTGAAATAATTTTTTTTTGGCAAGTAAATATTAATCAAAAAATTTGAAAAAAATTTGGTGTCATCTAAACACTTCAAAGAATATGATTCCACGGTTATATAAGTTGTATCAACATTTTTCAAAATTTTATTCAATCGTTAATTAACACTTTTTTTACGGGTTTGTGTCATAAAAGGCGGTATAAAAGTCTAAATAATTAATCTATAAATTTTGTTTCTTGGAGCCTTTTTTAACATACTCAACGAGATGACGTTATGAAAGTTCACAAATTATTTTTATTTCATTAATTATTAATTTTTGAAGTAACAAAAGAAGTAAAAATTTGAATGATGTATGCCAAATAATTGTTTTTTTCTAATTTTAAGCTATTACTGATTTTACATTCTTGTTAGGCATTATATGATTACTTCCAAAATTATTTCATGCTATTTGTTTATAAATTTTTTATAAACAAATGGATTAATTGAATATTTTAAAAAGTTTTTTTTCACCATATGGTTAGCGTAAGAAAATAATGATTTAAAACAAAAAATTTTTCTTACGACCAATATCTTGTTGATTATAATCGTTTTTTCAACTTCCCGCTAAGAAAATCGACGATTTTCGAAAAATTGGGAAATTATTGTTTTCACCCCGATTTGCGAAAATCGAAATTTCATCAGATGACAACGTTCTGAGGTCCTAGGCAGCTATTCTGACTATTTTTAGAATGATGTCCGAGTGTCTGTATGTATGTATGTGTGTGCGTGTGTGTGTATGTGTGTATGTATGTGTGTGACCGGTCTATAACTTTTTAACTAATGAACCGATTTGAATGGTTAAGGCGGTAATCGAAAGAGCATGTTGGCCATCAACTTTTCTAGAAATTTCAGATCATTTGATCAAGTAGACTCGAAAATATTGGCGAATTGCGGAAAAAAAATTTTTTTTTTTTAGTTTTTTATTGATTTCTTAGAAACGACTTGAACGATTGACTTTAAAATCCAATCAGCTCTAGAACTCACTAAAACGCGTCGATTGCCGCCTTAGCCATCTTAATCAGATAATTCGTTCGAGAGTTATCGCGGGCAAAAGAAATGGTAAGAAACGGTTTTTTGCGAATATCTTCGAAACAACTGAACCAAACAGTTTCAAAATTTGATCAGCTCTAAAACTCAATAAAACACGCCGATTGCCGCCTCAAACATCAAAATCGGTCAATTTGTTCGTGAGATATCGTGGGAGAAAGAAATCCTACAATCGGATTTTTTCGAAAATAATGGCTCACAAAAGTATTTTCGAGCTCGAGGAGCTCGACAATGTATTCACAACAATGTATTCGAGCTCAAGGAGCTAGAAAACAGCGGGAAGTTTTGGGGCTGGCCCGCAGGGTCAACCGATAGACAGATTTTTCATATTTTGATCATTTAAACAAATAATTAAGGAATCGTTTTTTTTTTTTTAACCCTAATTTGCATTTCTAAATATAATGGCAAAAAAAATTTTTTTTTGTTAACAATTTATTCACTTATTTAATTAACAGTTTGTTATAAACTTTTTTTTTTCAATTTTAATTTTGGTATTTGTTTAGAATCGGGGCTAACCACATTTTTGAAAGTTCCAAGTGCTTACACCTTAAAGATCTATAATTAAACTTTTTCCACGTGTTCTGCTACACGGTGGATTAAATTTTCTGTATGCATTTATGTCTATAACACAAGATATCTATCCGAACCTTGTAACTAAAGTGTGCAAAATTGATAAAAAATGGCAGAAATCATGCAAATTTTCCAAAATAAATTTAATAAATTTCTAATAAATACTAATAATTAATTTTATTAATACCATAAGATGGACGGTGGCGATAGAAAGGTCTAACTAAGAGCTACAAAGATTTTTGAACTCTTGTAATAGTGGAAAATCGGCATATTTCTGTTATTTCAATACTTCAAAGGTGTACAACAGCTCACCTAACATTTTGTTGCAAGTAGTTTGGACGGTATCCGCCTTCCTTTACTAGTATAGTGTCTGGCTGAAGCCCACAACACGGTTTTACGCCAGTTCGTACTGGTAAGAGATGTAATCTAAGGCAAGAGTGCGTTAACATAGCCTTACTGACGAGTCCGTTAACGTACTTAGGACGAAACTACAGAAATTATGGCAAATAGGCATATATCTTAAGTTTTTTGTGGTTGACTTAAGAGTCAATACATAGAATAATAAGAAAAATATGTCAAATGATGCAGTGTAGCACGGAACAGAAAAATTTCAAACTAAATCTGTAAATCAAGCAAATTTTATACCTTTGGTATACACGTACAATTTATTAATGCTTAAATAACACCTAAATAAGCAATTATATCTTCAATCCGCCTAAAAATAATGGCGGTTGAAATTGGATTTAAATTGATATGTCCAGAATTGAATTTTTGGCAATTGAAATAGGTGTTAGCCCCTCTTCTAAACAAATACCTTAATTTTTTTCTAGAACTTTAAAAAATCACAAAAACAGCAACCTGCAATAATATGGTTTTAGATTCTGGCTTATCCATTTATTAGACAGAATATTTTTTAATTGACCAGGTTGACGTCATTAGAGTGTTGATAGACCCCAGTGCATCAGCTGTTGACCTTCTTTTATTTTATGCGAAAAAAAAGTTTTTATTGACTAACCATGGTGAAGATTATCGGCACCATAAGTCAGCCGAAATAATCCTTTTCTTACTTAGCTTTTTCGCGTCCACTGGTGCGTACTAGTCCCTGTCGGTGGCCTTGAAATATGTCTCAGCTGTTGGATTACACCACCATAGTCTAAGATCCGAACTAAAATCGACCTTCACCGGGCTGATAATAGAATAAAACTTATTTTATAATAAATTTAGTATATTTGAAAATATAATAAAAATGGGTTGGCTAAAGAAATCCTGGACAGAATATTTTCAATTATTTTTTGAAAAATGATTTTTCATAAAATTTTGCAACATCGAGATAATAAAAAAAATGTTGTCCTGACTTAAAGTATAAAACATATAGAATGTGCAAACTTTGGGTTGTCTATTATTTACCTGGACAAATTACTGGGTTGGCAGGTGTAAACAGGTATGTCGATGCCAGTTACTTTATATACTTTATATCAACATAAGCGCTGTTTTATTGCGAACACGTTGATATAGGGTTGTCTGCAAAAAATTTGGTCCTAATAGAGGTTGTCGAATTTTAAAGATTTAAATTTTAACGCGTGTAGACATGAGTGACAGAGACATCCGAGGTAAGTATACTGTGTAATAATAAAGGACACACTGTTTCAGTCGTGTCTGATGGGACCCTGAATATTAAAAAGTGCGCATGCTCGGTACGTAAACTATGAAGGGTCGAGGTACTCTAATACCCTCCATATAGTAAACGAGCAGCAATATTGGGGCTGTCTAAATCTGGAATCCGACTTTAACGTAACTGAACAAATTTTAGCCAATACTTGCCTACAAACAGTAAAAATAATTGTAGTAGACTGTTTTTGTTTGTAGTAACAATTTTAGCCCTAGAAAATGAAAGCGCTACGAACGAAGTGATTAAATATTCATTCTTCAACCATAAAAAGGAATGTAATCTTTTTAGAATCGTTAGTAGACTTTTGTAGTAGTATGCGATATTCACAAAATCGGTATTCAACTTCGAATTTAACCGAAAAATCAGTCTAACATATTTTCTAAAAAAAAAATAATAGTTCCGAAACTACTCACAATAATAATGATTGTAGCGTAATCAATGTGTTCATAACTTTGAAACTCAAGATATAAGATTCAATAGTGGGAGGTACAACAACAAATAACCTGACAATCAACATAAGATGTTGTGGGAATGACCAACATTTGTTTGTAGACTGTTGTAGCTGTAACAAAATTTGGCGATAAAAAAAAAATAAAAATAAAAGTAGTAATACTTGCTGTCTCGCAATGAAAGCAATATGATAAAAAATCAGACAATCAGCTTAGAAACAACTGCAAATTGATAACTCTTATTATTGATTATATAAAGTATTTAGTCCATATCGTTTTTAAAAAACATCACGCGGTAGCATCAGAGTATTATAATTATTTTAATTATTAATAGAAAATAAACAGCATGGAATAATCACGAATGTTGTGACGTAAGCTAACATCACTACAAACAAATACGGTGAATGACTACTCTTATGGTCGTTTGTAGCTTTGAAATCAGCTGTATTTTCTAAGCAGGACTGAAAGATGTGCTTGATTCAAAACAGTTAATAATAGTTGATAAAAATTGTTAATTTTTTTCTACTACTACAATCAACTACAATCAATTTTAAGTAGGTTACTACTGTTCCTATAACAATATTCCTACGTTTTACTACGAATCCCAAAATCTCACCAATTTTTGTAGTAGCTAACCTTACTATAAACAAATACTGTTGAAGACAATTTTCTGTACCGTTTGTAGCTCCAAAAGTGGTAATTTTTTGCGCTGATGAAGTTGGATTTATTTACTTGGTAACAAATGATTTAAAGTAATAGTTAAGGTGCTATTTTCGTTCTGTTACTGGAATGAACTTCGATTGATTTTAGTAACGATGACCGTTATTTCAAATTTTTATTAATTACCGTATGTTTTCGCAATAGTTGTTATCTGTAACTGCAAACTTAGTCTAGCTACAAATGCATTCTATTCTTTTGAGTTTCAGCAAAGAATATATAAGACTTGGGACAGTGAGTAAGATCGAATCGAAAATATGCATTTTGTTTTATTACTACTACAATCAAGTATTATTAACAGTCGATCACTACCGCTAATTTTCGTTATGACATCACCATAAATACTAATGTTTTTTTAGAAAATATGATAGACTGATTTTTCCGTTAAATTCGAAGTTTAATACCGATTTTGTGAATATCGCATACTACTACAAAAGTCTACTAACGATTCTAGAAAGATTAAAATTCCTTTCATGGTCAAAGAATGAATATTTAATCACTTTGTTGGTAGTACTTTCATTTTCTAGGTTTAAGATTGTTACTACAAACAAAAACAGTCTACTGCAATTATTTTTACCGTTTGTAGGTAAGTATTGGCTAAAATTTGTTCAATTACGTTAAAGTCGTGTTCCAGGTTCAGACAGCCCAATCTTGGGTCCTTTATATTATACAGTATACTTACCTCAGATCTCTCTGTCACTCATGTCCACACGCGTTAAAATTTAAATTTTCAAAATTTGCCAACCTCTATTAGGACCAATGTCTGTTTTATTGTAAATTTTGTTTTTATATTAATTCGAAATAATGTTGAATTCAAAAATTTTTGATGAATAATGAAGCACATTGAGTTAATTAATTGATAAGTTAAGATAATAAATTTTTTTCTGTTATTAATTCATTAATCAGTTTTTTTCTCCTATTCGGCCCTCTGTAACTTCGTTTCTGTTGAGTTTAGAAAAAAAATAGACATAAGCAATTTTGTAGGGAATCAAATTTTTTCTAAGATAGTCAAGAGCAAAATTAAAAAAAAATTTTCTCGTGTTGTTATTTCAAAAATAAATAAAAAATTTTACAATGTTATTTAAATAGGCAAGGAGACTCCCCTTTGCACCAGCTCAATTTTTGAGATATTGAGCTCAAACTTTAGGAGAATTTTTTTTTCATATTGAAGACACTTTTAAGATACGTTCAATCGAATGAAGGCCATTCGGCAGCTGAAATGGAAGGTAGATTTTCCAATTAATCCATATAAAAAGGTTCATACATATATATCTTGTGATACATGTTAGTATGTAGTCATGACATGAAATTAGGCTCGTTTTCTAAGAGTGAGGGTAAAAAAAGACAACGACTATTTTCGATAGAGAACTTCAGATAGTTGATTTGACAAAAAATTATCTAGGTAATGTACCAAACTAACCTTCACGTAAACAAAGTATAGAAAATTTAATTAGTACGAAATCATAATTGTAATTGCTATTATGATGGCAAGACCAGTTATAATTATAATACGTACAGGTACGTTTGAAACATCATTGGTGATAAAAAAAATTCTTTATTTAAAATATGAAATAGCTGTGAAATTTACAGGTTTTTTTCTTCACAATAAAATACAACTGATGAAATTGGATTATGAATAGAAATGCTTAAGTTATGTGAAATGAAAACCATATTTCCAACAGTTTTTGATTCCACTACCATTTTCAAGGCTATCAAATTAATGGAAGAAATGGTCAAAACATAAAGTTTAAGGTCATAAATTACAGCTTATTCGACAAGCTTCAAAATACTTTTCGCAGAAATTGTCTATGAGTACTAGTTTTAAAATTATATGAACTTGAAAGTGGATACAAACTGATTTTTTCGAAAAATCATGGAAATTTCAAAAAGCCATAGCTTCTAAACTAATCAACCGATTCAGCCCACCTTCAAACTCAGCCGAGATAATCGCCCATAGAATAAGTGTAGAACATTTCATTAAGATTTAATAAGAATTGTAGACGCAATCGTGTCCTCAAAACTGCGTTATATCCCATATATATTAGGGTGTTTAAAAAAAAAAACTTTTTTTCTTATGGTCTCAAAAGTTTGTCTTAGGTATAAAAAAAATCCTCCCAAAAGAGCAGCTCGAAATCTCAATTCTACTAGGAGCTCAACGAATATTAATTTTCCCAATCAAATTGCATGTAAAAAAATTTTTTTTTTCGTTTATTGAAAATAAGAGTATTCAAAATTTTTTTTTCGAGAATCAAAGTGCATAGTCTTGTAGGAAATTGAATTCTTCACAAAAAAGCTCCCGAGTGTTTTCTCCAGAGAACTTACAGAAATAAAGTTATGAAGCTTTAAACTGTATTTAATATTATAACTTCATGTTTTCATTATATTAAACGGTTTTTTGATAGAAATTTAGGTTTTTTCATCCGAACTAATGTTAATTGTCAATTTTTTTTGAACACATGGGAAAAATTTTTCATACTTTCAAAACAGAACTTTCTTTTTAATTTGAAAAAGCAAAAAGAAAAAATATTTTAATTTAAAAAATAAATATTTTTCTATTGAAATTTATACGAAAAATAAGTAAGATCTAAGTAATCTTTTTAAAACACCTTACTGATTATACATAGTATATAGATTCACCGTATAAACATGTACACGCAATAAAATCCGGAAATTATCTTTACGTTAAGCTTTTCAATTCACGATTGTTTTAAGCTTCAAAACTTTTCTTCTGTTAGTTGTACAAAAGAAACACTTGGGTGCTTTTTTGTAGAGAATTTAATTTCCAACAAGATCATATACTTTGATGTTCGAAATAAAAAAATTTTGAATACTTTTATTTTCTAAAAACAAAAAAAAATATTTTTTACATGCAATTTGAATGAGAAAATGAATATCCGTTGAGCTCTCAGTAGAATTGAGATTTCGAGCTGCTCTTTTGGGCGGATTTATTTTATACCTAAGACTTACTTTTGAGACCATAGACTTGAAAAAAAAAAAATGTTCATTTTAAAACACCCTAATATATATATGGTGCATTCCACGCCAAATCGATCACTTTTGAACCCGACCCCTGTAGATTTGGCTAAAAAATTTTTCTTTTTTTCGACCCCATCAAAAACGTTTCTCATAATTTTCTCAAATTTTTTCACCCAACCCTAAAAAAGTTATGAATTTTTGAAAAAAGGCGTTTTTTAGTTTAAATAGCTATAACTTTTTCAAAATTTGACTGAATGGGACGTTTTTTTTTTTCAAAATTTTTGTTTTTAAATGTACTTTTTGAAAAAAGATACAAAAAAATTAGTAACCTATCTTCATTGTTTTTTTGTAGATTTTTAGAAAAAATCCAAAAATTTTCGATGTTTACCATTTTTGATTTTGGATTTTTCGTTGTTGACATTTTCTGTAAATCCTCAAAATTTTTCGGAGTGATGTTTTTTCGATTTATTTTTTTTTTTCCAATTGAAAAAAAAACTTCTTACAACTAGCCTTATTTCTCATAACACCATACTTAAAATTTTTGAGAGTGCTTAGTAAACTTTCAAATTTGGAAAAAAAAAATGAAAACAATAAATTTAAATGGTAATCCTCGAAATAATTTGAATTTTGTTCGAAAAATCAAGTTTGAAAATAGAAGGACCTTTTGAATAATTTTTTTGTAGTTTTTTCTGAAAACGACATTCAAAAACAAAGAAAGTGAAAAAAAAAGTTTTAGTTTGGTCCATTTTTAAACAGATGCCGGCAATTCAGAAAAAAAATTTTTTTAACCACAAAACAATGAGTGTAGAAGGAATTGATTTGAAATTTTTTTCTGAAATGTTCAGCATAGTCATGATTTTATAAATATAAATATTGCTGCCACGAGAAAAAAATAATTTAGAAATAAAAATCCAAATTTCGATCATTTTTGATATTTTAAAAATTTGTGAGCGACCTCTTGAAAATTTTTTATCGAGCTGATTTTTGGAGAGGCTTCTTAAAACGTCGTAAACCAACAGATTTTCATGCGAGATCGAAAAAAAAAGTAGTCGGTTTTTTTGCGCCACCCTAATATATTGTAACGCTGGGGTACGTTATCCTGCACTTGGTGATGGAAGGGTGCAGTTTCGTGGGTCAAAGTTTGCCCCGCTAGCTCTTATGAAACTCTGACTTATTGAATTTACTTTAATAATGCCTTCGCAATAAATTAAGTTACCCGAACTGGCCTTACAATCTTAAACTAATACTAGTACTTAGCCTAAGGTTCAGTTCGGCGATGGATATTGTCCTTGATGTCCTTGGACTGGCAACTGGTTGATCCTTGGAAATCGCCTCCTCGGATCGTGATACTGGTACCCAATGTAGTAGCTAAGAAGACCCTTAATTGTCTAATGTGGACTTGGGAAAGCACAGGTGAATTCACTCAAACACTGGTTTCAGTTAATAGAATAATTATTTATTTAACTAATAATGAACTATTATGCCACGTCGCAGACACACACTGGTTTATCAGTATCGTTACTGTACTTAACGGTACATGGCTTCCTACTAATTTATTCAAATAACCGTCTCTGGTATAACAACAAATATGAGTTATTATTTATTACAAACAGATGTGATGTAATAAATACGGGATAATTTATTTAACTAATTATCACTGACACTAGACAAGTTACCAACAAATCTGAGTTAAGAATAAACTAATCATTAGTAATGATGATCAGCGAACAGGTCAATTACTAAGCGACAATTAGCAGTGAATAGGAACTTGACTGTCTACTCAGAGCTAACGACGAAAAAGCACCGATTACGCGTTAACGCGCTCTTTTATAGACAGAACTGCCGCACTAGATCACGTGACAGTTATATCCCGATGACAACCGGAGGCGTACGATGCCAACATCGTAACAATATATATATATATATATATATACATACATTTATAAATTTTTTAACTAATGGTATTTTTGAACCCCACTTAACTAATTATGATAGATAGTGACAAAATTCCTTGAAAAATCGACCATGAGGACAAAGACAATACCTAGATTTTTTAAAAAATCTACCTACAAAACTTATTGTGACACAGTCTAATATACACACACATCTCATTATCTTGTACTAATTGTTCAACGAGTTACTTATCATTCTAATCATATTAATTATCCTCTTTCTGATTGTTGTTTATTTTCAACGGGTCTTATGCCACAGTGCGTTCCCGATTTTTTTTTTTGGTACAAATATATATTTTTCATTTGTCATATCCAACCACGAGATATATTAAAACGATCACTTAGCTTATCCTATCCTTATTATAATTCATATAATTTATTTTGAATACTGACTTATTTTTGATTTCTAGGTAAATTTAAATTTTAAATACTAAAAAAAAGAAACAGATTTACGCTGACAAACGACTCCTCAATTATTTATTTAAATAATCAAAATATGAAAAAAACGATTATAAACTATAACATATTGTTTTTAAGAAGAATTTTTTTTTAAAAATCATTATTTTCTTACGCTTACAATATAGTGAAAAAAAATTTTTCTAAAATATTTAATTAATTCATTTGTTTATAAAAAATTTATAAACAAATAGCATGAAAAAATTTGAAAAGTAATCATATAATGCCTAACAAGAATATGAAATCAGTCGTAGTTAAAATCTAAAAAAAACAATAATTTTGCATACATTGTTTAAATTTTTACTTTTTTTGTTACTTCAACAATTAATAATTAATGGAATAAAATTATTTTACAAACTTTGTGGGATATAAGAATGCTCACACGCACCCACACACACACGCATAGCGACGATATACTGCGCAACCTTGTGCGCTGACTACCACGTGTACCGACGATACAGCCAACATATCTATTATTGTTATAATTGATATGAAACTGAATGGTGTGCATAATTAAAACATGATCAACATTTTATATTGTACCTTTTACATTAATTATATTACTGAATCTTACGTCAAAAGAAGCCTGGGAAAAACTACGGTCAATCCACGGGTCGAAAAGCCCGTACGGAAGATTGAGTTGCTCACGGACATCACATCATTAAAGATTGATGAGGACGACGACTTCAGGGGGCGACTGGAAAAACTCTCGGGCGCAGTAAAACAACTTGCAGGTATGAAAATTGAGATACCAAACGATATGCTCGTTGTATTAAGACTAAAAATCCTGCCACCGAGTTACGAGAATTTTAGATGTGCCATGAAGTCACTGGATGACCTACCAACCATGGAGGCGTTCGTCGGAAAGATTCTGGACGAATGCAAAAGCCGACAAGTTTCCAAGCAAGGTCACAATAACGCCGTGCTCTACGCTGGAAACAGTCAAGACAGTAACCCACGACGTAAGAACTTGAAGCAGAAGAAGAGTCATCCGTGTTTCGTGTGTGGAGACACCGATCATTGGGTATCAAAGTGTCCAAAACGCAGCAAAGACTCAGCGAAAAGCGTTCGCACGACGTTCGAAAACTTGTACATCGAGGTTGTGGCTGCAGAGGAAGCCGAAAACGTGTCGTCAATGGGGAGGTGGTGCTTGGACAACCGGTGTACGACGCACATGTGTACGAACAAGGACATCATAGAAAATATCTGACCATGTACAGCAACGTTAAATATGGCCAACAATGCGTCAACCAAGGCAAATGCGAAGAGTTTAGCGTACCTGAAAGTGGTGTCAAGCGAAGGTAATGTAGAAGTTAAAATTAATGACACATTACTAGTTAAAGACCTCAGAACTAACTTGCTCTCTGTGTTGAAAATCACCCGAAACAACCGGGAAGATTTATTTAGAAGAGACGACACAGTCATCAGAGACCTCGAAGGCAACGTCAAGTTGATCGCTGATCGAGTAGGTGACTTATATTATCTGAGAGTAGCCGACGAACAGACGTGACTCAACGTGACGATTGAGAAGACGCAGTTATCGGAAGTGTGCCTGTGGCACGCTAGACTAGGGCACCTGCACATCGATGCCGTAGTTGACTTGTCAAGTGGACAAGCAACAGGCATGAACGCGGAAAACTAACGGCGAAACCATATGCGGTGAGGACAGAGAAGAGCAGCAAGCTGCTCGAGATAGTGCACACAGATTTGTGCCACTCGTCGACAACGCAGTCAAAAGGTGGAAATAGGTACTTCATAACCTTCACGGACGACTATAGCGGATGGTGCGAGATATACTTCCTGAAGAGTGAGGACGGGGCATTAGAGGCGTTCAAAACGTACAAGAATTTCGTGGAGAAGCAAACAGGTACGAAAATCAAGGCATTACAATCAGATAATGGCCGAGAGAATTGCAACAAGCAATTCGACGAGTTTTGAGGCACGAAGGCATCAAAAGACAACTCACAGCGCCATACACGCCACAACAGAATGGCGTAGCCGAGCGCATGAACCGAACAGTCGTCGACATGACCAGATGCCTACTGATACAATCAGGACTCCCAAGTATATACTGGACAGAGGCCATAAATACGGCGTGCTACCTGAGAAACCGATGTCCGAGCAGAAGTCACGAAGGAGTGACACCTTACGAAATATGGCACGGAAGGAAGCCGAACTTGAAGCATTTGAGAGAATTCGGAGCAAAAGCATTCATCCTAGATAAGGGGCCAGGTCGAAGCAAGTTCGATCACAGAGCCACCAAAGGAAAACTCGTCAGATACACAGACTCCGCGAAGGCGTATAAGATTCTACGGAACGACAATGGAAAAATAGTGATCACTAGAGACGTATCAATCGTGGAAGAAAATTTGGATATACCACGCAAGATTATCGACATCCCGAGGAGGGAAACCCTGAAACAGGGAGACAAACATGGACTGAGCGAGTCCATGCACAAGCTCAACCACCACCACCGAAACGTGCAAGTGGAAGACCCGCAAAACAAAAATCAGGGAAACCAGGAAGACCGAAGAAACTCTAGAGATACGTCAGCCTATCGAGCATAGCGTCAGGCCACGCATCTAGTCATGAGAACCTGGTTAACGAAGGAGAGATTGACGATAATGCATTCGACGTAGAGGACGACGCTTATCGAGGAGAAAAGAGACCTCTAGGGACGTCGATACAGCAGATCGACAAAAGAGCGTGCAGCTGTGGAAGCATTGGTGGAGCTGAACCGCCAGTTAACGACGTTAGTCCAGACAATGAACATGACAGAATAGAAATAAATTTCACCGAAGAAGTGGCCCACATGGCAGACGTGGACTTAGAAGAAGCCACGAGAGGCACCCACGCACAAGAATGGAAGCGTGCAATCGGCGAAGAGATGCGCGCACACCTCCTACATGAAACCTGAGAAATCGTGAAACGACCCGAACCAGGGAAATTCATAGGGTCCAAGGTAATTCTCAAGAACAAGACGAACGCAGAAGGGGAAACTACACGCAGGAAGGCGCGTGTAATGGCCAGAGGTTTCACACAGAGATCCAGATTCGACTTCGACGAAACGTTCGCACCAGTAGCAAGGTTGGACACCATGAGACTGCTAGCCGCATTGTCAACAGAAATGGGAGCCAAAATACATCAAATGGATGTAACAATGGCGTATCTATACGGCGTCATTGACAAGGAACTGTACATGGAAGCATCACCTATGCTTAAGGAGGCACTGGAGTTCATTGTACGTAACGAGAGACGAGACTTGCCGATACTTTCGAAGGCGACAATCATGTTGAACGGCAAAAAGGGTGATCCTGTATGCCGATTGCGAAAAGCTATATACAGATTGAAATAGTCAGGAAAAAAAATAGTACGAGAGACTAAAGGCTGAACTACAAAAATTGGGATTGGAACTCACCGTCTCAGATCCGTGCCTATTCCAGCACCGAGACCAAGAGGAAGTATTGTTGGTAGCCATATATGTAGACGACATATTGGCTACGTCGAACGACGAAAGAAAGGACTGAGCAAAGAGTTCGAGATCAAGGATCTGGTGGAGGCCAAATACTGCCTAGGAATAGAGATCAAACAGGAGAATGGCCAGATCAGTTTATGCCAAGGAAAATACGTCGACGAGCTGCTAAGGAAATTCAGCATGGACAACTACAACGCGCAGAACACACTGGCGAGCCCGATGACGAAGTTAAAGCGGAAAATCAACCTCGAAAAGTAGACGATGAATCCACAGTACCGGGAGCTAGTCGGATCATTGATGTACTTGTCAGTAGCAACGAGGCCCGACATCGCGCACAGTGTAAGCGGGTTAGGGCAGTTCAATGAACATCCGAACGAGGAGCACTGCAGAGCGGCGAAATGGGTACTCAGAAAACAGCGGACAGTGGTACTGTTGATGACAGAGGCCGAATATCAAGCCATCACGGAGGCCATGAAAGAGTCCATGTACCTGAGGTTGGTCCTCTACGAGTTGGGCATCCCACAACTATCAGAGGGGCTGATCTACTGTGACAGTCAGGTCGCAATCAAGTTTTCGCAACTATGAAGCTTCACGACAGAACCAAACATGTCCAAATCAGGTTTATCTTCGTGCTGGAGGCTGTCAAAAGTAACACGCTACAGCTGATGCATGTTCCAACCGAAAACATGATCGCCGATATCCTGACCAAGGCGATGAGGAACAGGGAGAGACACGTCAATTTAACCCGGGCATTGGGAATGAAAGAAACGGAGCCGTGAAAGCGTACGCGTTCGCATTCAGGGAGAGTGTAGGATATAAAAATGCTCACACGCATTCACACACACACGCATGGTGACGATATACTGTGCAACCTTGCGCACAGACTACCACGTGTACCGAGAAGACAGACAGCATATATGTTATTGCTATTTTTTATATAAAATTGAATTGTGTGCATGGATAAAACGTAGTTAACATTCTATATTGTGCCTTTTACATTAATTATATTACTGAACCTTTCAAAACTCCGAAAAACTTTCATAACTTCATCTTGGTGAGTATGTTTATAAAAAGGGCTCCAAGAAACAAAAAATTTATAGATTAATTATTTAAACTTTTATACCACCTTTGATGACAACACAAACCCGTAAAAAAATGTTGATTAAAAATTGAATAACTTTTTGAAAAATGGTAATACAACTTTTATAGCCGCAGAATCATATTCTTTAAAGTGTCTAGATGACACCAGAATTTTTTCAAATTTTTTAATTAATATTGTAACGTCGGGTTTACGTACAAACTATATTTTAGATGTTGGATATAGCTTTTGCGAGTTCACCCAGCTAAACTCAAAATTGAGACTCGTCTTTCTTAAAACATTTACCCGAACTGGCCTTACAAGATTAAGCTAAACCTAGGTACTTAGCCTAATCTCAATGTTCGGTGTAGAGGTTCTTGATGGTCGTGTACCGGCGTGGTTGATCCTCAGAAATCTCCTCCTTGGATCCGTGGTTGACCTGGTGCTGCTACTCTTATATTTAATTATAGGAGCGTGGACTGGGTTAGGCGAATTCACTCAACATTGGTTCCGTTTATTAGTTTGGATAATTATGTATTTAACTAACAATTATCAAACTAGCCACATACAAACACACTGGTACAATACTGATAATCTCACAACTAACTGCGTGCGACATCATTGTTACTGTGACTAACTGCACAGGGCTTACTACTCAAATTACTCCAAATGATCGGACAATTTCACCGTACTAGTATAACACTAACTGGTTATTGTAATTATTAACTAAATGTAATAATTACACTGGTTAATTGGCCTGGTTAACTAATTGTAACCAACTATAACGTCAATTAACTCTGACTATAACGCAGTGGCAGCGAAGGCTGATAATACGAAAAGATACTGCACTGTTAACTGCAAGCAGGAAAAAAGCACCGGGTACTGGTTGCACGTGCTTATATAGGCGGCAACGCCATATTGGGGCACGTGACGATCACTACCCGAGTTCAAACGGCGGCGTACGATCCCACATCGTAACAATATTTAATTGCCTAAAAAAATTATTTAAAAACTACGCTCAGTAGAGTGGCAGCGCGCATGCTGAACTTGCCGCGCATGCTGAAATTGCCGCGCATGCTGAAATTGCCGCGCATGCTGAAATTGCTGTGCAAAAGCCGATTTTCAACGTGGAATTAAAAGTATAAATATTGGAGCTACAACGCCGGGAGTCGAGAACTTTTTATTCTAATTCTCTACTCTTTCAAAAACTTTTTTGATACTTGAGCTATTACTTATACTTTTGAGATTTTGCCAATAAGCTGGACGGCTAATTTTTTTAACGGTTTTTTGTTAATAATAATTGTAATTTTCTCTTCCAGAAAAAATCTAAAAGAACGTCTTTTTCTAGACGCCATTTCGGATCGTTGAAGCCATCAACCATGTTTTTAGGAGACATGTAACTATTTTTCGCAAGAAATCAACTTCTCGACTTGACTATTGACTTCATACAGAATAACGGAAGAACATCAAGCGGCATAATTTGAAGGTGGTACTGTTTAGGTTGCAAGCATTACGGAGCTTATCAGGGCTTAATTAATGGCGCGATTTATTAGCTAGTTTATTATATCTTCATATGTAATAAAGAAGGGAATTTATGGTGTTTTCTTTTTATATTAACAAATTCTGACCACATATCCGACCGTGAATATGTTTAGTTTTTAATTTATTATTTTTCTTTTATTTATTTAATCATACGTCATTTATGTTTTTTGGCATGTTACGCCGCAACAGTCGGTGCCGATGAACTTTGCTATGTATAAAAAAGTCTTTATTATTATAATTTTTTATTTGCTTGAAAGTAGGAGAGCTCTACTGTTGTTTATTTATATTATTTTATAAGAAATAAAAATAAATTATTATGTGTGAGCATTGAACGTGAGTCCTTCAGTTCGGAAGATTTGTGTGCTACCACAAAGCCATGTAGTGGCAGTGAAATCAGAAAACATGAAGTCATACAAAAATTTGGACTGAAGGCTTGAGTCTTAAACTTATTGAATCAATGTTTCATATAATCCTGATTAGATTATAAATTATCCTCAGATCTAAAAAAGACGAAAGAAAGAAAAAATTCCCTGTGTAATGTAATCGTTTTATAAGCCAATTGTTTTATCGCGATTTGAGAGACATTTCGGCTATTCTCGGCTTTCCCTGATAACTCAAACGTGGGCCCACACCAACACGACGTAGTTTGTGTACGTTACTTCAGTGTACTACATGGTGAGAGTATATTTTCCCCTTCTTAGACAGTTGAGTTCAATTGTGCTTGGATCACTTCGACATCGAGAACACATGGACACCGACAGCTTTCATTAAATACTGTTCCAGTGCGCCGCATGGAAGGGTTTGATAAGTCCCACGTTCTGGCAATACTGGTCATCGTTACAGTTTCTTCCTAGGTTTTTCGCTTGGCAAAGACTAAACCGGAGCACAATCATTAATATCTGTTGCAGTGTTCGGCAAAAAAAAAAATTTCATTATTAATTATTTAATTAAAAAAAAAATAATAATTAATGATGTAATTATTACTAATTTTTCAGTAAATTTATAATAATTCCACACAAAAAAAAAATGAATTTAATTGAAATTTATGCATAGATATATTATTGATTGAAAAAAAATTTATAACTTATTGAAGATCGATTACTAATTACAAAAAAAATCTATCTTTCAAATTATGACTCTACGAACTCATTCGAAGCTTAAAAATTAAAAAAAAAAAGTTTTGAATTTCTAACAAAAATTAGAAAAATGTACTGCCTTATTATTTAATACCCAAACAATTAATAATATATGTGAAGCATTATGAATTTTTTTTTTAATGAGAAAAATTTGTTCGCTAATTAATGATTTTTCTCAAAAAATTAGAAAAAATTTTCAGCTAATTACTAATTTTTCTTAAAAAATTAGAATTTATTTTCATCTAATTACTAATTTTTTTTTAAAAATTAGAATTTATTTTCATCTAATTACTAATTTTTCTTAAAAAATTAGAATTTGTTTTCGGCTAATTATTAAGTTTTCAGAAAAATAAGAATTTTTTTTCGGCTAACTATTAAGTTTTCCTGAAAAATAAGACATTTCTTTGCATTGAAAAAGTAATAACCTTTCTCAAATGATTAGACGTTTATTCCACGTACTATTACTACTAATTACGTACTAATATTGATCGTCCACTTGAAATTAAGTATTTCCTTCTTTAATTACAAGAAAAAATTTCCATATCGCGTTGGTATTTCCTATTCTGTTCAATATGTACACAAAATACTTTGCAATTAATCTGTGAAATAAATGGAGAATATAAGATTTCAAGCCAAAATTTTTGATTTCAAATTACCATAAAAGTATTTAATGATCAGAAAAAAAATAAACATTTGTTTGAAGTAACTTAAGATGCGAAAAAAAATCACAACTGCTCAATGAAATAACATCCTTCTTATCAAAATGAATAGAAATAATTATTATAATAGTTAAAGAATATTAATTAATATTTATTTTTCTTTAACTGTACAACGTTACGTTTTTTACAGATTAGTTAAAGAATATAATATTCTAGATAAGGATCGATGAAGGCAAGTCAGTTTGAAAGTATTTTAATATCTGATAATATTTAAACAATTTTTTTTAGTTACTAAAATCCTTAGACAAAATAACAGATTTGAGTTGCAATTTTTCCTGTACAATTGATAAAGATATTAAATATTTGGCAAATAATTATTGAAAGAGTTAGAGAATATAATATTCTAGATTAGGATTGATGAAGGCAAGTCAGTTTGAAAGTATTTCAATATCTGATAATACATAAACAATTTTTATTAGTTACTACAATAACAGATTTGAGTTGCAACTTTCTCATTCCGGGAACAAATATTTTTACAAAATTATGTCAAATTTTATGCAATTTTATCAACTCATATTAAATTTTATACAATATTATAAGACTTTATGGGTGTGGTGCATCTCTACAGAGAATTTCTCTACATTATAAAATCTCACAAAGTTTTTCCTTACACGAGTTAGCTCTACAGAAAAATTTTTACAAATTTTAGTATATAAAAGAAAGAATAAATGAAATTTAAATAAAAAGGATTGAACCCTGTGTATTATAGGAATGATTCCGATAGTATTAATATTAAGGGTGGCATTCCCATAATTATACGAACTGCTCCCATAAATTATGGACGTAGCTTCTATAACCGTATAAGAAACAAATCTCATAAAATTATGAAAACCGTACCCGTAATTTTTTTTTTCCTTATAGTAAATTATGAGTGGAGATCAATTAATATTTTATTAAGAATAAAAATATGAAGACAACAACAAGTATTAATACTGGTTAAATAATAAATTGATATGAGAAGTTGACATCAGACCACCAGTTTAACATCAGTAACCCCTAAATTTTCTAAATTTGTTGTGGGGATGAGTCATCACTTTTGTATTATTTAAATTTCATTCATTCTTTCTTTTATATATTTAACCTATTTCGTTAATGAAATGTCATAACAAAAATTCTACTGTTTGAACTTAGCGCCTAGTAGAAGTGATCGCTGTAGAGATTTTCTATATGAGAGATGTTCTTATGTAGAGATGGATCGATATGAAAACAATCGTTTGTAGAGTTGTTGCGATGTAAAAATTTTTTGTGAGATTTTATAATGTAGAGAAATTCTCTGTAGGGATGCACCACACCCAATATAGGAATATTTCATATAATTTTATAAAGTAAGACCTGAATAAGAGAAGTCATGATTAAACGAAATTTTATACCATTTTATAAATCTTTACAAAATTAGATCCTACGAATGCATCCAATGTGAGGTCACATGTTTTAAAATTCTATAAAATGTCATAAAAAATGTAGAATATTTAATTTTATAATATATTTTGATCTGATCAGACACGACTGATATAAACTTGATTGATACGAAACGTATATATGTTTAATTACGGATATATCTTAGAGTGGTCCATTTGCAACGAATATTTTTTAATTTTTTTCGCTTCCACTTTGAAATATAGTTGCGAACATTGAAAAAAAATTCTCTGAAAGTTTCTGCTCTTAATTTTAGTTTTGAAAACTTTACATTTGATTTCGAAGTTTTTCCATTCAAAATAGGGGAAGGGGGGCAAAAGGGGGTAGGGTAGGCAAAACGGGGTACTCCCAAAATTTTATAAAGAAAAATTGAATTTTTTAAATATTCCAAAATCACTTCTGTAAATATAATTGAGCAATCTTTTGATTATTTTTTGTTAAACTTTTTCAAAAATCAAGTGTTAATCGAAAAATGTTGATGGCTTTTGTTTTCTGATAAAAACCAATAAAATTTTTTTTTCTTCCTTTGCATCCAATAATTGTGTAAAATGTAATTTTTCTGTATGTAAATTACTTACAAGAAAATTTAATTTAATCAATTTTATTTAATAGGAATACAAATTTTTTTTTGTTTTAACGGTGAATGAAATTTTTGTTTATTTACTTTGAATATCATTAAAAACAAAAAGATTTAGCGTATTTAAGTCCTCGAAACCTTAGCATTTTCTGAAGTATCCCGCTTTGTCTCCCCTTCCCTTACGTGTGAAAGTTAGGATTTTTTTTCAATTCCCGTCCACTCAGCCACTTTTCAAATCATCGAGTCGTCGTTTGCGGTATTTCGTAGGTCGTAAGTAAAATTTTTATGTTAGACAAAGTGGATGAATATTTAAGAATTGTTTATTCTGGTAATTTTTAATTGTTTTTAAAAAATCACTTATCTTTAAGAGCTTATAGAGAATTTTTTGAAGCTTTTAAAACTCAACATTGATTCTCTGTATGATTATTTTTTTTCGAGTTATTGATTTTCAAAGTGAATGTAGACTTCCTTGCACTGATCGACGATAACCGCAAAACTTCTCAATTTCTATGAGAAGTATTTAAAAAAATCTATTGCGTGAAGTTTTTTTCTTAACGATTATTCAAAAACTTCTTTTTGGAGTGAATTTCACTACTGAGGGGAGTCAGTTAACTGAATGATATCTCTTTTGTATTCACTCCCAAATCACTCCGTACTCACTCCGAAAATTTTGTACGGTGTAATTATTCTGGAAATGAGTAATTAGAGAAAAAATATCTTCTAATTATTCTGGAAATCAGTAATTAGAGAAAAAATATCTTTTAACTATTCTGGAAATCAGTAATCAAAGAATAAATATCGTTTGATTATTCTGAAAATCAGTAATTAGAGAAAAAATATCTTCTAATTATTCTAAACATCAATAATTAAAGAACAATTATTTCCTGATTATTTGATTAATTAATATTTAGACACAGAAATTTGCTAATGATTTTTCAATAAATAATTAAAAGTAAACGATTTCCTCATTTTTGAAGTAATTAGTAATTAGAAACAAATAATTTTTAATTTTTTGAAAATTAATAATTGGAGGAAATTCGATCCTAATTTTCAAGAAAATCAAAATTATTGAAAAAAAATTATCTAATTGTTTGTCAATTGAATAATTATCAGATATGAGTATGAAATTTTTCTAGAATTTAGAAATTTTTGTAAAGAGAATGATAAATACTCTGCTAATTATTAATTATAAAATAAATAATTATTGAATTTTTTGGCAATTGAAATTTCTTTTTCAGATAATTTTAATTTTTCTTTTAATTGAAATTATCAATACTCAAATTTTTTATTTCGAGATATTTAATAAAGTAAGTTTACAAAATACTAATTTTTTTAAAAAATTCATAATAATTTTTAATAAATTATTAATTAATTGAAAAATTAATTAATTAAGCGAAAAATAGTGATGAAAATACTATTTTTGCCCAACCCTGATCTGTTGTTTCTTATGGAACACTAAGATATCTTTTCTATAATTTATCAGCACAAACTTCGATCAAATGTCTTTTTTTTTCACACATGACATACGTTAAACAATGTTATAATTAACTTAAAAGTAAATAATTGAAAAATACTATCGTAACTTTATAGGCAAATGTGTCTTTTCATTTATATAAGGTTTTATAGCATGTGTATTTCTACCGGTACGTGGCGATAAAATTTCGAAGACGAGTCTCTAATTTGTTTATCTCATTTAATAATAAATTTCAATACTTCTATGCAGGCATAAATTTTAAGACGTCTTATGAGAAAACTTCTTTCCATTCTGGTAGCTATAAAGAATTTGCGTCATTTAGATCAATATTGACAGAAGTTCTTGTTTAAGTAAGCCTGTTGAAATTTGTAAAACGAATCTGTGAAATCGCTTGTATGTTATCATCACATTCCCGTTCAAACTTCTTGATTAGCTGTCATAGGATTGAATTTAATAAACAATATAATACATAACAAATTGATTGCTTGTATGTTTTTCGGATGTGATTAATCTGATTGTTTATTTCAAATCTATTGTCTTGATGTGATTTTTTTACATGACTGATGTTATTTCTTATTTTGCCGAAAAATTATGTGCAGGTAGGAATGGTTGTGCCATATAAATCTTTTGGAGTACGTGAATATACAAAAGCTGTTACATCTGCAATCAGTACTTTGCAGAGAAGCACAAGGGGGCCTCGACTAGAAATGTTTCAGAGATATGATATCCATGTACTTATAACAATGAAGGAACTCACGCCAAGCCCAACTGGTGAGTTTTTATAATCATAATTACATAATATTCATTAATTTATTTATTAAATAGGAGCAGAACGAAATTTTGTCTGAAACCATGTTCTGATTTTTTTTCAGTTAGTGACATTGTTATAACTAGTTAGTAGGTTTATTTTACATACGAATCTGAAAGTTAGAAAACGGATTTTGGTATCCTTCTATTTTTTAGAGGTCTGACCTTACTTTGCACTCAGTGCAGCCAGATCGTGCGATATTTTTACCCCTTCCCGACATAAAATAGCATGGAGTGTAATGGCAGGAGGGGGTAAATATATCGCACGAACTGGCTGCACTGCTTGCACTTGTCAATCAAGCTCCAAACATGATTATTAAATGAATATTATTATAATTAATAGTCATTATGATATATTACATATTATATTATTATAGTAATTATTAGTAATTGATATTATTAATTCAAAATCCGTTCTGCAACAGACTTGGGAATCGGATTTACTGCCATTTACTTTCGGGCTAACAAGATACTATAACTCAGAAAATTGTGAAAGGGCAAACTTAAAAATATAAAATTGGGGGATTATAAATTAACAAATTATCATCTAAGAATTTGAATTTCGAGGAAAAGAGTTTTTATAATGCGATTGCTTGATTCAATTCAATTTATTTGTTTAGAAACTGGGAGTTACTCTGTCACGATATTTAAATATCGCGGCAGCTTCGCATTAGGTCGGAGGGGCAACAGATGGCAGCACACGCTGATCACACGTCTTAGCTTGTATTATTATTATTCTTATGTACGATTTTGTGTTAATTATTGTGTCTATACTATATGATTGATTCCTTAGGTGTAAATTGTGTCGGAATCAGGAAAATTCACTGATTTATTTAAACATATAAATGGATTTTATTGGCGCTGGGATGGATAATTGCGCATTTTATTTATATGCTTATGATTTTTTTGCTTGGTTGACGCATGCGCGTCAACGCAACAGTTAGCATCAGTAAATTTATTTATTATCAATAAATTTACTAGTTTTATGAACAAATCATTGCGGGATTTATCTGTGAATCATATTAATAATTGACTCTGAAATGTGCGGGTGGCCATTCAATGTCGGGAATGGGCTAAATTACACGAACCAAGTCATGCTTATGTTTGTGGTGTTGTAAAAATTAACATGCGACAGGTATATTTCTCCATTGGTTTGAGTGAGATAGATAACAAAATGGCGTCGGCCGAAGTGCTGGCGTGAAAAACACGTGCTGCCTTGGTCAGACGTGGATAAACAACTGTAAGAGCAGGGTGTGTGCCTGTTGCAGTGCAATAAAGTCGGAGACGCCATTTGGAATTGGTTTAATAATTATAAAGTTTTTATTGGCCATTTGGCAGTAAAGTTGTTTTGTTTTTGCAATAATTATTGCTTAATTAATAATTACAACCGATGGAGCCTGTACGTATGTTGTACATCGATGACGACTGTAAGTACCTTCGTGCTATATACATTGGCCTGTAATTTGTTCCCGCGTTGGTAGCCAGTTGCATATCTCACGAGTGTGAATGAGATAGCGCGATACTTATCAGTAACGTTCAGAGATATAAATTAATTGCGTACTTATTTATCCCAGCGGTCAGTAATTCGAAAATTGGAAAATTAATAATTATTATTTCTTATTATTCAGTATTTATATGGTGAATGTTCAGATGGGTTACAATAATCATTTATGATCTTATGTGTTAATTTTGTTGTGGGTATACGAGCGGTGCACTTGTTTACAAGCATTATTTACTTTAGTGTGAGCAGTTATGGTTTATGTTGGTGGTAAATATGTAAATATTTACACTTATTATTTACCATCCCTCTTTAATTATTATGGGTAATTCTTTAATATTATTGGCGGTAAATATTTAAAATATTTACAAGGATTACTTGAGTATAATTCGCGATTGCGGTAAATATTTCCAATGATTTAAATTTTGTTTATGATCATTTATTGTTTTGCGTAGAGATATTTACGAGTATTTTAAATATCATTTGTGATCATTTATTATTTTGCGTTAAATATTTACAATTATTTTAAATATTATCGGTGATCATTTATTATTTTTTCGGTAAATATTTACAATTATTTTAAATATTATTTTTAAACATTTATTAGTTTTTGCGGTAAATGATTAACTATCTATAAATATTATTTAATTATTAATTGTGGTTAAATTATAGTTGATGTGCACAATATTATTATTTACAACTATTTATATTTATTTGCTATCACCTGCGAGTGGTATCAAGATTTACAAGTATTAGAATTATTATTTTGCGTTAATTGAGTATTGGTTAAGCGAATTATTTTGGAAATAAATTATTATTATTTGCATTTTGTTTATTGATACCCGATGGGCCTAATATTATATTTTAAAAACACATTGGATTGGTACATGATTACCAACCCGAGAATTATTTAATTTATTCGTTTATTTAGTGCTATCTCTTTCTTGCTATCCTTTTCCTACATCTGAAACTGCTCTCTGACTATTTATTGTTATTTTCATTTTCATTTCGTTTCGTTGTGAATAAAATTTTGTTCGTGGAGGTGCACGAACCGGCGCCCAATTAGGTTTTCTAACCCAGCCTGATAAGAGCTGCGTGTCCAGTGGAGATTTTGGGACATCTCCAAAGGAACTTTGTTTTGTTTTATTATTTATTTTCAGTTTTTCACCATCGGAGGGCCATAACGGCTATTTCGCACACATCACACTCCGCCGTGGGTTGTGTTAAATAGTAGAGAATGTAATAACTCCTTTGGTCAAACACCAACACGTTGCAGTGAAATTTTATTATCAAAAATAAATATATTCATAATTATGTTACCTCGTATAATATTCGCACTTCTTACAAAATTTATTGCAGTAATTTGGAAGTAGCAGAGTAATAAGTTTTCTCTTGAAATAGCAGTCTTGAATAATTAATTGTTGTACAAAAAATATATACGTGGTGTCACTTACCGGGAGCAAACGAGATGGTTTGATCAAAAAGACAATTCAATAATAGGCAGCAGTTGTAGAGGGTGAAGAAGCACACATATGTTCGTGTGGTAGAGACGCGGGAAATGATATTAATTTGAATAATTAATATAGTGGAATTCTAAACATTCCATCTGCCTTCATGCACATTTGGCTGCATTTAATCTACAAAAAGGACAAGTAGCTTGTTGAAACCACGTTCAAGTGTCCCAATAGCGTATCGTAGTTCTACTACCCTCATAAGGTTACTTTTTCCGGGGTGTATTGTAGTAATGCAAGCTAATGGCCATGCTGATGTATGACGCTCATCCGTCAGAAGTACCATTGTGACGACCTTTATGTCGTGATTGACACAGAACGCTTTTAAGCATACGTGAAATTTTTGTAAATAATTGGTAGACCAGTTATCTAAGAACTTTTTGATCCGGAATTACACGTGTTTTCAGGTTTTGAGTGCGGGCAGGTAAATTTTGTCGAGCCAAGGTTCTGGATTTGTCCTGAGGATTCAGCCTGCAGTTAAGTGACCGAGAGTTAGCGGAATAAGTGTTCAAAGTCATCCGTAAGAGGAGTTAACGGTCTTGGATTGTAGTATTGCTTTATCGTGAAAAAAAAAATAACGCAGATCGTTGTTTGTAAGCGAGGCTTCACCGTTAACCCGAATCAAGTGTTGATTGATCGATTCCATTGCTACTTCCTATCTTCCTCCAAAGTGTGGGATTTCGGGTAGGATGAAGCTCTATTTCACGCCGCTGGTGTTTAAATTGTGAATTGGAAGGTATTTTTCAGGCAGAATAGCCTTGAAAATGTGGTTGTTAGCAGTTTTACCACCTTGCAATGTGACGCTGCAATTACTGTAGAGAACTCAAACTTCTTCACTTCGATTAATCATGCGTTCGTAGACTTTGATGAATGCTTTGGAGAGTAGCTGGTGTCAAATTCAAGATGGACAGCAGAAGTGGCAAAACATACAAAAACTGTGATGCATTCCTTGTAGGGAGTGGTTCCATGACCTTCGAATCTTTGGAGCATTATCGATCCTGCACAATCGACACCCAGATATTTGAATAGGCATGCCAGTTGAGTGATTTTCCTAGGCAGTTGTGAATTCGTAAATGGTAAAGTGGATAGGAGCTAGTCCTCTAAATATCCAGAATCTTTTGCCAAGTTAATTCATGGTGAGCTGCATCTCTTCATGAAACGTTGAGATACGATTTTGATTTACAACGAGCTGAGCCACTGTCAAATTGTATGGCAACATGGCAGAATGTCATGTATCTAACAATAGTGGCACGTTGTATAATCGGACTCCTACTTGAAGGATTCCTTGGCACGCTCGTCACCTCTGATCACTTTTTTTATATTTGTAATTTTTATCCACATGTTTCTAGTTGCTACATACGTAACACGTATTTTACATTAATACAAGTGCGAATTATATATGTGCTTATTGAGCATATTCAGTAGTAATTTAAACTGAATATTTTGATGAATATTATTTACTATTCGTAAATATAAGTGAAAAAAATTATGCTTACATACATTTTCAAGAGCTCGAATATATAATTAAGGTTACCTATCCGTGTGTATTATTTACCCTAGGAACAGGTGTTTGAGCAAGATTCTTAATAATAAATATTTGAAATTTATAATCTAATAATATTGAGTATAAATTATAAAACATATATTTATTATTCATAGTTTAACATTTATCAATTATATATATATTACCTTATGAATTTTCGATTTTCAATCATTATTATGAATTATTGAGTATTAAGTTCAGAAAATAAGAAAAAGTTTCAGAATAAATAAACAAAGGCCCTGGGACGATAAGAATACCGAATCGGCCCTAGAAAAGTATCGGGCTCATAACTTCAGGAAATATTCGTACCCATGAAATACTTCAATACAGCAAGTTTCAGATTTTTATCTACTACCACGTCTGAATAAATCGAAAAATACTGAAAATTAGTAAAAATTGTTATTCTCTGCGTCGTGTTAATCGAATGATCTAGTAACCGGATATGTTTTGGGGCATGATGGTAGTGTTTTGGAAAAAAAAAGAGCCACATTTGTCCGTAAGAACCTAAAAAAAAACGAGATTTTATTCTCAATTTTGCTTTTTAAGCGTGTGACGATAATCGTAAAAATATAAGACTATCTTTTTTTGAATTTCCCATTCAATTTCCGACGAAATTATGAGCTTGGGAATTCATTTTTAAGGGTACCACATATCGTACAAAAATAAAAATCGATTTTTTTTCATGATTGACTTCTAAAATGATAAAATACAAAGCTTTTGTTAATATTGTACTGGTATAAACAACGAAATAAATTCAGAACACTCATATAAAACTAATTGTCTACATATAATGAACTATATTTATTA
The DNA here is from genome assembly GCF_029852145.1 of Microplitis mediator. Lineage (NCBI taxonomy): Eukaryota > Metazoa > Arthropoda > Insecta > Hymenoptera > Braconidae > Microplitis > Microplitis mediator. The sequence continues at coordinate 11,023,916 of NC_079971.1, forward strand.
TCATAACCTTTCTTCTAATTGTAATAATTAAATCTGTATCAAATACTATTGTATACATAATTCAACTAGTTTTCAGATAAGTTATACTTTCCCGCTCAACTTTCAGTTCATTCAGAAACCATGAGATGGCACTGTAATTCGAAACTGGTAACACGGTTTTCTGTTTTCATAAAAATCCACTGTTTCTGCCGATAATCTCAAAATTACGTACTGTTGACATTCTAATCAAAAACTGGTCGTGCCTTTATTTGCATTCAATAGTTTATTTTATCTGGTTATATTCTTATTTAAGTGAAAATATGTCGACACCTAGAGCAAATAATTCAAAGTACTGCATTTGTTCAAAATTAAAAAAAAAACGAGAGGAACTCCGAAACATATACAATCTGATGAAGATGTTAAAGATTTTTCAACGATTTTTGATCATCCAATTGTAGTTGGTGAGATTTTATGTTATAATTGTCGTTTCAAAAAATACAAGAAACCGAGACTTGATGAAGATCAGGATACAGCTTCGGAGGATCAATTACCTTCAGATTCGAGTGAATTATTAGAAAGAACTGATTTAAACCTATCAACGATGACTTTGTCTCAGTCAAGTACTGATGATCCATCATGTAAAATATTAACTTAAAAACTACATTAAATATTTATTTGCTGGATCGGGATGGTGGAAGAAATAATAAGTCACTGATTTGGTGTATTGTCCATATTTAATAAAAATAAATTACAGATGATAGCGTAGAGTACAAGAGTCGATCACGAGTTTATATCAGAGCACTTATTGAATATAATTTGATTATATTTAGTTTTCTTGAGTTCAACATAAATTACATGGCACCGTACACATGAATTTTATTTGCATATATATTGTAACATGAGAAAATTCGACCTCGACCCGTGGTTCAATATTATTTGAATAAAATAAATAGTTATCCGGTGAGCCAATTCGAGTGACACCTATGAGCAAAGATTTCAACTTTGACCAAGCAATCGACTCGACGCATTGATTGTCACGAGAGAGCCGGGATAGACACCGAACTGAACGGCCACGTTTTTTTTTTATTTTTTTGAACAATTCTCCTCCGACCAACCGAACAATGTCGATTTCGAGTTCAGAACAATTAAATTATTGATCAAAGTGACCGACAAGTAAATTCCGAGTGAACAATAAACCGACGATTGTGAACAAGCCGAAGCATCGGCGCGATTTTGAACAAAGTGTATATGTGATTTTATTATTGAACAAGTGAACCGCGGTTGTGTAATAATTAAAAAAAAATTAATTAATTAATTACGCGCAATAAATATATGATAGTGCAATTTGACGCGTTACCGAAATAAAATATTATTTTATATTTTATTTTATTTCGTTCGAGCAATTCTGAGAATTACGGATTATCCGTGTCTCATTCGCAACAGCAGTCTTGTCACCTCGCCGTGTAAGAATACTCTGACGTCACTCGTCAAGTATTTCTTTAATACTTCCGCTGTGTGTGTGTCTTCGGACAATAAAATTATTTTATTTTAATTTCGTCAACCGAGTGTGTTTTTTTTTTTTTTTTGAGCAATGAACTGATTTGTTTTCCGATCAAGTACGAGAAATTTTGGTTTTGTTTTCATCGAGTCAAGCCGACCACGGCAATTTATTAGTTTTGTTGTAATCGAAATTTTTGTGATACCGATCAATTATTTTGTATTTAATATACGACTAATTATTTTGTGTTAATTCTGATCAATTATTTATCGTAATCTTAAGTGCCTGACCTTTCCCCGATCCGCCACCCTGAGCCGAGTTATATTTTGATAATTGTTTGTTTTGGTGATTATAAAATCACCTGGCGCCCAACTAATAATTTTGAACAAGGTTGCCAAAAATCGTAAGTGTATTCGGACTTCACTCCGGTAGATCCCCGGTGGTGAAAAACCCGTTACAATATATAGAGCGTAGTTGAATTGAAGATTGAGTTTTTTGAGTTTAATAGAATATGAGTTTTCTATAATTTTACACAGCACCATACACGTGAATTGATTTATAGTATAGACCGCAGTAAAGAATAAATTATTAACAATTAATGATTCATAAATATCACAATTAGTTCGAGTATAATTTTAATTCACAAGTAAATTTAATTACGCGACATGAAGAGTACGAGTAAGAACCGAGTAATAATAATTAGGTGCGTAGAGAGCCGAGTCTCAACGTATAATAATTACTTTGCAGTCACAAATAAAATTTGATATTGATTTTAGAGATTAAGTATGACTGGATGACTGAATGATGACATCAATCACACCAGTTGACATCGAGAACAAATAAATAATTAAGCAATTAGTAATAACGTAAATTGTAGATTGAAATAAAATATTTGTGGCTGCAAAGTCACGTGATGGCGAGTATATATATAGATATAGCCGGCAGGTTATTTTGCCACGCGGTCAACACAAAAATGATCACAGAGTTTATGTATTAAGTTGAGAGTATCATTAAAAAATATAGATAATAAACAATACCTGATGAATCAGCGAGTAATATTCAAATTGATATAATCAATGAAGCAGCGTAATTCGCACGATGTAATTAACTGTTATAAATACTAATTGCACGTGGTGTTCTATAACAGGTGTTGTAGAATAATGCCAGTTGCCGCGTAGCTGGCTATCGAGTTGAAATTCCGAGTATCAAAGAGCGCGTCGATAGCAGCACCTCTGGTATAGTAGAGCGTAGAGTTATCAAGTGTTCTGGCGTGAACATTTGATATTTACGCAACACATCATTTAATTTAGAGTTTGCATGTGATGATGATACAGAAGAATGTATTGAAGTTCAAATTAAAAGAACAGTTGCAATTCATAGATATTGTTGTGTATGTTTTGTTTCAAACCAGATGCTCGTATGCAATGCTTTATTAAAAAAGAATTTTTATTCCAGATGGAAATCGATGTTGCAGCGATGATCTCATAAAAAAGCGCTTCTATGCTGAAGATTTGAATTTATTAAGAGTTTATTCTAATTGGAGTTTTTTTAAATTCTCATAATTAATTGAAATGATAGAAAGCTTGGCTGTTGAATGTGACTCTACGTTAATTGATAAAATGGATGATTTTCGTATACCTGATGAACAACTTTACATATTCACTGGGTTGAAACGTGAAAACATAATCGAATTGCGGGATTTATTATTGTTAACAGATTAATATAATTAATATATTTTTTTATAGTTTATTATTAGATATTAATATTGACGTTATTGAATATAGAAAAATTACTTTTATATGAGCGTTCTGAATTTATTTCGTTGTTTTTACCAGTACCATATACACAAAAGCTTTGTTTTAGGTACATTTTTCTAAAATCTAACTATTTTATTCGTCCTCATGGTCGATTTTTCAAGGAATTTTGTCACAACCTATCATAATTGGTTGAGTAGAGTTCGAAAATACCATTCGTTGAGAAGTTTATATATATATATATATTAGGGTGCTTCGTTTCCGGCGAAAGTATTTTTTTCGATGCTCATCAAGCAAAATATTGTTTTTTATGCTGAAACAAAAATTCCTGCCAAGTTTGAGCTCTTAATTACAATTTCAAGTACATTCCATTTGATTTCAAAGATTTCCCTTTTAAAATACATGTAAATTAAATTACTTTTTTTTGAACTTCCTAATACTCAGCTGCATTTTATGATATCGACGCGGTTTTGGTCGCAAATTGTAGAGCATTTGGTGTTCTTCAAAAGTGCCCGTAGTTACTTAGCTGTAATTCCAGCTGTTTTACTAGTGTCCGTTGCGAAAGTTATTTTTTCTATGAAATTGACCTTTATTGACTTGCGGAACGTAAACCAATGAAAGTACACTAAAAATGCTAATGGAGATTTTATAGGAAATTTGATTCCCTTCAAAAAAAGTCCTATGAGTCAAGTCGCTAAAGTCCATAGTTTCCGAGTTATAGTAATTTTAATAATTTGAAAAATATAATATCAATTATAATAGTTTTTTTTTATATTTTATTTTTCAAATTATTAAAATTACTATAACTCGGAAACTATGGACTTTAGCGACTTGACTCATAAGACTTTTTTTGAAGGGAATCAAATTTCCTATAAAATTTCCATTGGCATTTTTAGTGTACTTTCATTGGTTTATGTTCCGAAAGTCAATAAAGATCAATTTCATAGAAAAAATAACTTTCGCAACGGACACTAGTAAAACAGCTAGAATTACAGCTAAGTAACTACGGGTACTTTTGAAGAACACCAAATGCCCTACAATTTGCGACCAAAACCGCGTTGATATCATAAAATGCAGCTGAGTATTAGAAAGTTAAAAAAAAAGTAATTTAATTTACATGTATCTTAAATGGGAAATCTTTGAAATCAAATGGAATGTACTTGAAATTGTAATTAAGAGCTCAAACTTGGCAGGAATTTTTGTTTCAGCATAAAAAACAATATTTTGCTTGATGAACATCGAAAAAAATACTTTCGCCGGAAACGAAGCACCCTAATATATGTATATATACATATATAAATACATTTATAAACTTTTGATCCAAATGTATTTTCTGATTCAGCTTGTCGAGCTGAGTTGAGAGGTAGCAAAATTTTTCGAAAATTTCATTATGTGGGCAAATACACTAGTTAGATTTTCATGAAATCTACTAAAAATTGAAGAGATAGCGTGTCCAGCTAGTCTTTTTCCGAATTTTGTAATTTTACAATCCTCAAGTTTAAAATGACAGCTACAAATAAATCGTATCGATGGAAGTTTGCTTGCGGGAAGGCCCACAAAGTTCTTCTCGCCAACAACTTTTAGCCATCCTTTCCATCTGTAAATAGCATTGGATGACATATAAAATTTTTATCATCTCTGTTGAGAAAATAAAATTTTCAATTATTTACTACTTTTAACACCGACGAGTGGTCGGACTTAATAATTAAAATTTTTTTTTTCACTTTTATTCACTTTCAAATTATTGTTTTGATGTATAAAGTATAATTTAATAATAAGTTTAAAATTTTTTTACTATCCGTTAACAAATAGCAGAAAAAGTGGAAAAAACACAATCATGTGTATTTTTTAGGTGATCACAATCTTTCGCCTAGCACCATGTATGCGTTTGTTTTTTTTTTTCAATTCACCCATTATAAATCTCAATCACTTTAATCATACATTAATTTGTTATCTATTGTTTTAATATCACTGATTGCACCTTGAGCACGTTGTTTTCAAAGTAACTTAGAGGTCATATAAATTTACTAGTATAGCAGTGGAATTGATAGACAAATCAGAAAGTGTAAGGGGTAGTTGTTAGCAACCCGCTGCACCCATATCGTTTTTTATGCCTCAATGCCGACGAAGCAGGAGGTCGGGAGGTGCAGTACAGCTCAGTCGCGTGATTCAAGGTGTCATTGCAAACCTCACTACAGGTTGTCCGAGAAGTAAATCCGAGGAAGTTCTTACCAAGCCAATAATGGTACTAATACCACCAGTGATTGTCAGCGTTTCGATTTTGTGGATTGTTGAGCCGCCGAGTTCGTGTGTCGCTGAGCTTTCGAGCTTGGGTGATGTTGAGCCTTCGAGCTCTGGTGGTTTAATCGACCACTTAGAATCAATTGCCCTTATGAAAGAACTGAGACTTCAGAGCTCACCCTGTTCACACTCATTCAACGAGAACATCATCTTTTACGACTCTTGTTATGGGTACTATTCTGAGGACTACTTCAAGGCCACTGACAGGGACGAGTACGCACCAATGGAGGCGGAGCAGTTACTTAAGAAAGAGATTATTTGGGCCAAGTTATAGGGCCCATTATCTCAACTCCCGTAAGTCAATGAAAGGCCCTAGGGGTATAAGTATGGCAAATCGGCCCCGGAAACATATTTGAATGATACTTGGAGGATATGTAAGTACTAATAAAATACTACAATCCTGAAAGTTTCAGATGTCTTACTAAATCCGTTTCCAAGAAAATAAATATGATGTAAAAAATAGAAAAATTTTTTTTTCTCAGGATTCGCTTGACCGATTGGTCTAAAAATTTAGTATGGTTTGGGAGCTCATAATAGCTTTCAAAAAAAATAATTAACAGTTTTATAGCTTCATAAGATCCTTGAAAAAAAATAATTTTTTTCTAAATTGTTTTTTCTAACTATGATACAATTTTGGCACAATTATGAAACTATTTTTTTTCAAAGCCTTATGTACTCCTCTATAACACATATTTTTTTCAGATTATTAAAAAAGGTACGCCACCGTTGAAAAAAATAAAAGACATTTTTCAGCTCAATTAATGCATCTATTCAAAAAATTGAGGCTATACTTTCTTAATTTAATGCATATTGAGATAGTTTGTAGCTATCAGAAATAATATTTTGTATTTAAAACAATGACAAAAATTTTTTCATCAATGTAAAAAATTAAAATAGTTAAAAATAATTAACTATTTATTAATTTTAATAAATATTTGTAAAAACAACTTTGTGTTTCACAGCTTGAAGATTTATACAAAATTGAATTAGGCTTAAATAAATAAACAATTAAATGAAAAGAAAAAAAAATATATAAGAGGTATAAATATTAGACTGATTAAAAAAAATCGACTAATTTTTTTTTTTCTTCATTATATCGAAAATATTGTTGGAAATGACGAAAAAAAAATAGTGTGAAAATTTGAGCTCTTAATATTAATATTAACAACTGCCGCATCGCAATTTTCTATTTCCCGTTTAAATAACATGGGAAAATTTATTCTTTAAGCTTTGGAATTTTGTAGCTCTCGGTGGGACCAATACTTTTGAATGTTCAAGACTTATTCTTGGGAAATTTGACGCTCTACAAAAAAGGTTTCTTATAATTTTTCGATATTCTTGTTTCTTCAAAAGTTATTCAAAGTTAAAGTTAGTTTGACGATAAATTTCTACATTTTTTAATTTTTTGACGCAACCATCAACTTTATCGGAAAATTTTACAGGACATTTTTTGTAGAGCCTTTTATTTCCTACAACTTATCTAGGAGAAAATTATCGATATTTCTCATAAGTCGTATGTAATTTGCAATTAACTGGAAATTTTCTTAAATAATCTAAATTTTGTTGCTTAAAATTAATTATATTAAATTTTCAGTTAATTGCGAATAACTTACGACTTGTGAGAAATATCAAAAATTTTCTCTGAGATAAGTTGTAGGAAATGAAAGGCTTTACAAAAAATGTCCTGTAAAATTTTCCGATAAAGTTGATGGTTGCGTCCAAAAATTAAAAAATGTAGAAATTTATCGTCAAACTAACTTTAACTTTGAATAACTTTTGAAGAAATAAAAATATCGAAAAATTATCGGAGACCTTTTTTGTAGAGCGTCAAATTTCCCACAAGAATAAGTCTTGAACATTTAAAAGTATTGGTTCCACCGAGAGCTACAAAATTCCTAACCTTAAAAAATAAATTTTCCCATGTTATTTAAACGGGAAATAAAAAATTGCGATGCGGCAGTTGTTAATATTAATATTAAGAGCTCAAACTTTCACAGTATTTTTTTTTCGTCATTTCCAACAATATTTTCGATATAATGAAGAAAAAAAAAATTAGTCGATTTTTTTGAATCAGTCTAATAAATATACTAATTGCTCTTCTTCTATCTTTAAAATCGTAGATATCAATTTATTTAAGTTGCCTGTGCGAAGCTTGACTAAAATTACAATGAGTGCTTGAGTTATGCTCCGAGCATCAGTATTTCTCATTAATGACAACAAATTCCGCAGCTCAATCAAGTTTTCCCATTTTAAAGCCGGTCAAAACATGAAGTTTTTCATCCGAGATGCGACAATTGTCCATTTTGCCTAATAATGTGGAATCACATTCAACAGCAAAGTTTTCCATCATGTTGGTTATTTCCGAAGATATAATTTAAGTCCAATTAGAATAAACTTTTATAAGATGAAGATCTTCATCATAAAAACGTTTATTGATGATATGGTTCAGACAGCATTGATTTCCATTTGGAATGTAAACTCGTCGTTTAATGAAGGATTGCATTCTAGCACTTTGAGAAATCACTGTCAAATTCTTATCACCAATCAACAAAGTAACAAACACAGCAATATTTATGCGTTGAAACAGTTCTTCTGATGAACACTTCAATGTACTCTGTATTGTTGTCGGTACATATGATGTTCGCTTCGAAGGATGGATCCTCAGAACTTGATTGAGAACTTGATTTGAGATAAGCTGGACTCCGTTTTTTCTAACAATTCACTGACGGTACTTTCTGATTCATCTTCAGAATAATGTAATCTCGTTTCAGGATCAACTTTTTTTTTATACATCCCCAATCGACATTTTCCACAGACACCATAACCAATAGAAAAATCATAATCAAAAACAAACGAATATTCATCAATGTCTTCATTTGTACATAAACACTTATAAGTACCAGGAACTTTTTTCAAAAACTTTGAGCAAATACAACATTTTTCATTGACTGTCTTAGAAGACATTATTTTTTTTATCATTTAAATAATACTATTTATTGAATAAAATGTTTTTCAAACTGTAGATCATCAAGTTGTGAAACAAAAAGTTGTTTTTACAAATATTTATTGAAATTAATAAATAGTTAATTATTTTTAACTATTTTAATTTTTTACATTGATGAAAAAATTTTTGTCATTGTTTTAAATACAAAATATTATTTCTGATAGCTACAAACTATCTGAATATGCATTAAATTAAGAAAGTATAGCCTAAATTTTTTGAATAGATGCATTAATTGAGCTGAAAAATGGTTTTTATTTTTTTTAACGGTGGCGTACCTTTTTTGAAAATCTGAAAAAAATATGTGTTATAGGGGAGTACATAAGGCTTTGAAAAAAAATAGTTTCATAATTGTGCCAAAATTGTATCATAGTTAGAAAAAACAATTTAGAAAAAATCAATTTTTTTTTCAAGGATCTTATGAAGCTATAAAACTGTTAATTAGTTTTTTGAAAGCTATCATGAGCTCCCAAAACATATTAAATTTTTAGAGCAATCGGTCAAGCAAATCCTGAGAAAAAAAAATTTTTTTATTTTTTACATAATATTTATTTTCTTGGAAACGGATTTAGTTAGACATCTGAAACTTTCAGGATCGTAGTATTTTATTAGTACCTACATATCCTCTAAGTGTCATTCAAATATTTTTCCGGGGCTGATTCACCATACTTATACCCCTAGGGCATTTATTTTATAAAATAAAGGAAGTTCAACAGCTTACACACCTGTGATCTATCAATACCCTAAAGTTGTCAACCTGGTCATTGAAAATTATTCCATCCAATAATTAAAAAAGCCATAATCTCTTATTTCAGGAGCTTTTATTTTTTGTGACAGGGTACCTTTATGTTCATAAATTGACTGATTGCTCAGGTTGTTGAATGTTGTCCATCATACAATATATGCATTCAATTAGATATAGTTGTATGCTGAAGTCGCTGCGTTGGGATGAAAATACGAATGGAAAATAGGATAATCGAAAAGAAGTTATCCTCTAATGAAAATATAAGTTTTTGAATAATGGGGGATGGCCCTTCTCAGTCATTTTGACTTTGAAAGGGGTCACTAAAGCTAAAAAAGTTCAGTTTTGTACCGAGCGCAAATTCGGAAAGCAAAGCTTTGCTCGACGAAGGTATTAGCGACACGGTAAAAATCGAATCGTCAAAGTGTAACAAAAAAGCAAGTGTCAAAACTCTGAGTGGTGAATTTTTAACACTTTTGGAGATCAATATAACACAGTATCTATTTTTTGTGAACTGTTGCAATCGATTGATATTTCAACACACGAAAATGTTATTTTATACGAAAGTAAGACTTTTTATATGTTACTGTCAAATCGCCACACTAAATTTGTTGAAAATAATCACGGCCATCACAAAAAATTTTTGGAAAGTTTTTTACTTTTAACATATACGCATGTAACTTTTTCAACACTCACGACATGTTAAAATAACATGAATATCAGTGTACGTTTGTTTTACACATGATAAGTTTTGATTTTTAAGAATCCTCTTTTATTGTTCAGGCAGACACGCTAACTGTTCCCTGTCACTGAATTCATACGATTTTCAGTCAAATTTTTTACTCCATCAAGTAGTTAAGTCTTGATGCAGCGTCCAAGGACCAGTGAGATCCAGGTTGCATCTGTTCAGGGTGGCGAGTTGATTAAGAGTTTTGGAGGTAAATAGTTAGAGTTAAGGCAAAGCCGCCCTACTCAACTATGAGATTAGTTATTATTTGATCAATTAGGAGTAAGACGTAGCTGAAGTTAAAGTGGGCACGCCAACCCAACTATAATAAACCATAGTGTAGGAAATCAATTATAATATCATACTTGAAACTGGAGATGTTGAGAATCCGGTGGATTTGAATGTTGTTCGGTGACATACGATAATATGCTAAGAGTCCTGGGGACTTGCTTAGATTTTAAATTTTTGCGTGTCAAGAACCCGGTGGGTTTCACGCCTAATGAATTGATTACTAATTAAGTGGAGAAATCAAGTGATGAGAGAACTCAATCATTCACAATCATTATTGCCATGTGTGTAGAAGACTAAGTGAAAGTGCATAAAAATTAATAAATAAAATCATTAACCACATTCGATTCTGGAGTAATTTCCTGACACGACCCAGCTCTCTCTAGTTAGTGATTCCGGCTCTGAAAACCGTGATTAAAAATTTTAGTAGCACTCTTTTCCAGGACGCTAACCTACAGGAGAAACACTGTTCAAAAATAAGTGATTCACATCACGCAAACCATGGAGAAAGACTGCAATGACTTGAAGTATCACTGAGCATGGACTGGAAAGCATTGCAGTTGCAAAATCTAGCTTTTCTCGCCTCACTCAAGAATTCTCATTGACCAACTTTTAGCTTTAACCCCTCTCCTCTAAATCAAGTCATCTCATTAGAGTGCAGATACCGACTTTTCTCACTCTGAGGAGAACATTCTAGAACCCGACTCTCGGGTATAAAAGAAGGAGATCTGAGAGTGGCAGAGCATTTATCGACAGTCCGAATTTTTCAAGACTCGCTCATGGACAGTAACCCAGCAGGCGCTACTGTACCTTCTAAACTTCTACAAGACAGCCTGTTGAAATTCTTATCTGAAGCCAAAAAATCTTCTGGAAAAAAATGAAGTACGGAAGACATGCATAAAAATGCAAAACCAAGCAAAACAAGTGAGTCAATCCCACTTAGCACCAAATTTGACTTGCTAGCGAATGACAATACTGATCACGAAGACGAGATGATACTCATACGATATGATCGACCCACCACAAAGGCAGCAAGGCACTCCGAAAACAACAAAAAAACGTCAAACTATACCGGTAGTCGCTGATATTACTACAGTGCCAAAACCACGAATCCTAGAAGTTATGAAGATAGTCAATGAGACTTTGCCAGATGTAAAAATGAAATACACACCAAGCAAATTTTTATATTTTATACAACAACAGAAGAAAAACTTACGGACATTACACAGAGTGTGCAAAAATTACAGCTCGAGTATTCCACATACTCCCGCAAGGAGCTACTAGACAAAAAATTCGTTATCAAGGGGCTACCACCCACGAACGTTAAAAGTCAGTGATGACCTCATTAGACAATGAATCACACCAAAGAAAATATCACAAATGAAATCAACTCCTGAGTCAACCGGCAAATATGCCACCTACTACCTAGCTGTTACTCATGACACAGACGTAACCAAAATCGTCAAAATCAAGACCATATGTAGTGTTTGTATAAAACAAGAAAAATACAAATATCCGAAGAAGGTTACACAATGTTATAACTGCCAATGCTTTGGCCATGGCACTTCTAACTGCCACAACAAATCCAGATGTGTCAAATGTACTGGAAACCACCAAATCAAAGAATGCACGAAAACAAAAGAAACCAAACCAAAATGTGTCAATTGCGGCGGCAAACATCCTGCCAACTACTCACAGTGCGCCATCTACCTACAACACCTAGAAAAAATTGAAGCGAAAAGATTTGGACCAGCTACAAGCAACGAACGAAACAACATTCAACCTGCAGCACCAATCAACGATATCCATAACTTCCTAAGATTACCTAGCAGCGTCAGACCCCTGGAAGCATACAACCTCAGGTAGTAAGTCTAATGATAATAGCACATATAATAATCATTTTGTAGATGATTATTAACAACATAAAATAACTTATAAATGAATTAAAAAATTTAAATAATTTATGTGACATCAAATCTATGCTCGACATGGTAAAACAACTCAATAACAAAATGAAAAACTGCAATGATAAACGATCGCGTTGCATCGCATTTCTTGAATTTATAAACGATCTCAATGGCGAATAATGATAGAGCGTTAAACAACTTAAAAATAGCCCATTGGAATGCTACTGGACTTGGGTCAAAATGGACAGAAAAATTTTATTAGCCATCACAGCATAGATTTATAACGTATACGGAGCTAAAATTCCGCGACGGAGACGCGAAACAGTCCGATATAGCGTACGCAGCTACCCACGTGTGATAAATGAACAATATAAATAATTATAAATACTGAGATCAAATTATAATAAAATAATAAATTTAAATGATCGTTAAATTATAAATAATGAATAATTGTCGTGCCTAGACCAGCTTCTCAGGCTGAGTTAGTGCACGCAGGTGCCAGACCGTTTATTTTAAAACGGACAAAATAGTTGTTCAAGGGAAGGTTTACGAGGAAAAATCCGAGCAAGCGGTTGGCGACGAAGCGTCTAGTCGACGAGTTAAAAATCGTCCAAAATAGAGATACTGCTCTTAAAATTCGGTGCGATAGCTCATTGGATCCGGAATGACGCCTAGAAAAATGTTCTCAAAGCGTGTATTAGCACATAAAAAATAGCAAAAGTTATGAACAATTAAAGATGGAAAAATTAAGGTATTTAGTTTTTTGCCAATATTTCATAGACTATCAATATTTAAGAAATCTAACAAAAAGATTCTTAAAGAGGAGGAAATTTCCAATAAAAAACTCCGATTCCCCGGATTTCTATCTCCATTATTTATAACTTTAATTTAACGCTGAAAATGGGTCTCCGCGCGACATTTTTAGGTCGCGCGCGCGGCATCAATGGCGAGTAGACACATTGATTAATTTATTTAAAGTATTAAAAATTTTTTTTTTAATTTGAAAAAATTATGGTGTATTCTGAACACTTTAAATAATTTATTCCCGTTGGAAATTTGACTTTAAGTTAATTTTTCAACAAATTGAACGATTGTTAACTAACAAAATTTTCTCAAACTTACGTCTTCATTGTAAATGAGAAAAAACGTTTAAATAATTGTCGTATAAATTTTTCGCTTCGTAAAGCCTTTCTTACATACATACTCAACAAGTTCACGCCATAAAAGTTAAAAAAATATTCACACTTTGTTTATAATAATTTTTGTACTTGAACAAAAACTGAAAAATCCAAGTAATGTTGTGTTACATACTGGAAAATCCAGGCTTACGAAAAATTACCAGGTTGGTGGCGTTAGGGTGTCAATCGACCCCAGGTGCACCCGTTGCTGAGCTCTTTCTAATTTTTATGTATTTTTTAGGGTTCGAGAATTAAAATAAAACATTTTAATTATAAGAATTTGAATATATTTTAAATATTAAAATTTGGATTGGAGCCAGTCGGTCTCCGGACGTATGTCCGGGGCCTAAGATGTTCATCGGCTGACTGGTTGCTCTAGATTTTTATCCAGAGTACAATGAAATATAAAAATTAATTATTGCGACGTTGCATCTCAGGTTACTCTGGTGAACACCATCGTGGCCCGAGTCTCATGCATCGTCATGAGTTTGGACTATTCGCGAGCCACGGCGATTCTCTTATCGCAAGAGATTTCCGTTACAATGTTGGCGGTGAATAAAAATAATATCGCCAACAAAGTAACGATTAGCACCTACAGTTCTTATCGGATCTTAATGAAATTTTCTACACTCATTCTATAGGCGATTATCTCGATCAAGTTTAAAGATGGGCTGAATCGTTCAAATAGTTTTGAAGTTATGGCTGTTTAAAATTTTCACGATTTTTCGAAAAAATCAGTTTTTATTCACTTTCAAAGTTTATATAACTTTAAAACTGAAACTCATAGATAATTTCTGTAAAAAGTATTCTAAAGCTTGACTTATAAGCTTTAATTTATGACCTTAACCTTTATGTTTCGAGTATTTCTTCCAATAATTTGATAGCCTTGAAATTTTCATGAAATCAAAAAAAGTTGAAAATATGGTTTTCATTCCACATAACTTATGTATTTTCCATTATAATACAATTTTGTCAGTTGTACTTTATTGTGAACAAAATAACCTGCAAATTTTACAGCTATTTTGTATTTTAAAAGTATTTCTTTTAATATTTATGATGTTTCAATCGTACCTGTAGTCCTAAAATTATATTTGATCTTGCCATCGTAATAGCAATTACAATTATGATCTCATACTAATTAAATTTTCTATACTTTTTTACGTGAAGGTTAGTTTGGTAGGTTACCTATATAATGTTTTGTCGAATCAACTATCTGAAGTTCTCTATCGAAAATAGTCGTTGTCTTTTTTTACCCTCACTTTAAGAAAACGAGCCTAATATCATATCATGTCTATATACACTAACATTTATCACAAGTTATGTATGTATGTGAGTTTTTATAAATCTACCTTCCATTTCGGCTGCCGAATGGCCTTTTTTTTTTATTGATACAAGATATTAATTGAATTGCAAAAAAAAATTTTACGCCATTTGGCGATAAATTTTTTATAAACAAATTGATTATTTCAATATTTTTAAAAAATTTTTTTTCACCAATTCATTACACAGTGAATATTATGATTTAAAAAAAAAATTTCCATAATAACAGTTTTTAATTGTTTATAATCGTTTTTTAAATATTTCTATTATTTAAATAATTAGTTAAGAAATTATTTTTTTTATAAAAATCATAATTGACAGTCCTCTATGAAATAACAAAAAAAATTTTTTTAACCAACAATTTCATTGTTTATTAGCTTTCCAATTTGTTATAAACAAAATTTTAACTTTGTTATATTTTTTTTCTGAAACTTATAAAATAAACAAAAACAACCACATATAACAAAGTATAGAAAAAAATTTTTTTCAATTTCTTATTGTACTTTAAAAAAACACGTGCTACAAAAGTTGCAGCGGCTGCTTCATTTGTCTACTAAAAAACTAATATAACTTTTAAACTATTAGAGATACGAAAATGAACATTCTAGACGATTTTATGAAGGAGTAAACGATCTTTTAAATGAGCTATTGAAGAAACTTTCAGTTATTGCTAATCTATTGTTATGCGCATTTGTTTATAAAAACTAATATTTTTTTCGATGCTTGTCGAACACTTGTGGTTTCTAACTAGTGAGAGAACCATAAAACAGAAAAAACGGCATTTAACTTTTTAAAAAATGCATAACAATAGATTAGCAATAACTAAAAATTTTTTTAATAGCTCATTTGAAAGATCGTTTACTGCTTTATAAAATCGTCTAAAATGTTTATTTTCGTATCTCTAATCGTTTAAAAGTTATAATAGTTTTTTAGTAGACAAATGAAGCAGCCACTACAACTTTTGTAGCACGTGTTTTTTAAAAGTACAATAAAAAATTGAAAAAATTTTTTTTCTATACTTTGTTATATGTGGTTGTTTTTGTTAATTTTAGAAGTTTCAGAGAAAAAATATAACAAAGTTCAAAATTTGTTTACAACAAATTGGTAAGTTAATAAACAATGGAATTGTTAGTAAAAAAAAATTTTTTTTTGTTACTTTACAGAGGACTGTCAATTATGATTTTTAGATAGCAAATAATTTCTTAACTAATTTTTTAAACAGTAGAAATATAAAAAAAACGATTATAAACAATTAAAAATTGTTATTAACAAAAAATTGTTTTTTTAAAAATCATAATATTTGCTGTATAATGATTGTGTGAAAAAAAATTTTTTTAAAATATTGAAACAGTTAATATGTTTATAAAAAATTTATCACTAAATGGCGTAAAATTTTTTTTTTGAAATTCAATTATTATCTTGTATCAATAAAAAAACGATAATATGATGATTAAGAAAAAATAAATTTTTTTTAACTACATTGCTTGGATTTTTCAGTTTTTGTTCAAGTACAAAAATTATTATAAACAAAGTATGAATATTTAAGGATAAGAAAAGCTCCATGAAGCAAAAAATTTACACGACAATTATTTAAACATTTTTTCTCATTTTCAATGAAGACGTAAGTTCGAGAAAATTTTGTTAGTTACCAATCGTTCAACTTGTTGAAAAATTAACTTTAAGTAAAATTTCTAACGGGAATAAATTATTTAAAGTGTTCAGAATACACCATCATTTTTTAAAATTAAAAAAAAAATATTTAATACCTTAAATAAATTAATTAATGTGTCGTACTCGCTTTTGACGCTGCGCGCGCAACTTAAGAATGTCGCGTAGAGACCCATTTTTAGCGTTAAATTAAAATTGTAAATAATGGAGATAGAAATCCGGGAGGTGGGAGTTTTTATTTGGAAATTTCCTCCTCTTTAAGAATCTTTTTGTTAGATTTCTTAAATATTAATAGTTTATGAAATATTGGCAAAAAACGAAAAGCCTGTTTTTTTTCATCTTAATTTGTTTATAACTTTTGCAATTTTTTACGTGCTACTACACGCTTTTGGCACATTTTTCTAGACGTCATTCCGGATCCAATGAGCTATCGCACCTAATTTTAAGAGCAGCATCTCTATTTTCGACCATTTTCAACTTATTGACTAGACTATAAACACTCGAGCGAAATAGTAGAAATTAAATAAATAATAGAAAATTACATACAAATAATAAATAAGATTGGGAAAAATGAAATGAAGCAGTAGGAAAGATCCAGAGAAATGAATATTAAACTTCCCCGACAGCTGTTGGTTTCCGACTATTTAATAATGATATAAACAATAGTAAAAATAATAATGATTTTTCTGACAATATTTAGTTTGGTTCAATTAGTAACAATGATGCGTGGCTATTTAGCCAAATACAATTCACAATCCTTATGAATTTACCGCTGGGGTTGAAATTTAACACAATAATTTCAGTATATAAAATTAATTATTTAAACTCGATATAAGAAAGATAAATATAATTCAATTTAATTAATAATATCCATTTTTAATATTAAATAAAAGAAACAATTACTTCATTTGATTTTATCTAAATAGTAAATAATCACAATATTTTTATTTTATTTTATTTCTCAACACTTATGAGAGAGAGAAACATACGGAATTTTATTCTCACTCACACTCAAATAATAAACTTTTCTCTTTTAAATAATTTATAATAATTAATAACTAATTAATTATTCTTAATTGACCACTGGGGTATGTAAATAAATCAAAGATAAAATCACTTAGTTTTAAATAAAAATAAATAATAATCAATAATATCTTATAGATATTTTTAAGGATAAATAATAATTATAATAATTCGGGAATTTTTCACCCGAGCGATGATGTCAGTACTTGAGGGATTTGCTCAAGTACTGTAGATGCACTCAGAGATCGGCAAAAATATTTTTTTTGCTACATTTTTTCTATTTACCCATATAAGAAGAAAGAATAGGCCCAAGCTTGGCCGAGGCTTGGCGCAAGACTTATTAACTCTGAGGAAAGCTTGAAATTTAAGCTTGGCCCAAGTCTGTCTAAGCATCGAAATGATAACACCCAGCCAAGCTTGAGTGACAGTGTTGTGCCAAGACTGTTGCTAAATAAGCACCTATGCTTATTAAAAATAAATAAAAAAAAAAAAAAAAAATATTAGTAGACATGTGCGTGATGGTAACATATGGAAATAAATTTGTACACAGAGAAATCAGGTGGATCGATGAAACTAATTTTTTTTTGCATTTGCTGGGTCTCGAACCTGGTCCTTCATGACTGTTAGGCAAGCGTCTTATCCACTAGGCTGTTACGCTATTCACAGAAGCCATTGGTTTTTAGGTACCATTTGTTATTTAGACTGGTAAACCAAGGCTTGTCACTTGAGCATTAGCTGAACCTTGTCCCAATACTGGCAAACCAAGGCTTGTGACTTGAGTATTGGTTGAATCTTGGCCTAAGACTGGCAAACCAAGACTCGTCACTTGAACGTTGGTCGGATCTCGGACCAACCTTGGGAGGCCGAGCCTCGGTAGCCCAGTATTGTGCCAAGACTGGCCCCGTTGTCAATATTTTTTTTTCCTACAAGGATATTTTCAATTATTTTGATTCTTATTAGTAGGAAAGTCATTAAATTTCAATTGTTTAAGTATTCATAATTTTCATTATTTAATTACATTATATCATGAAAATTAGAAATCGTGGTCTTAGTAATTTCAATTTTTTAAATATTTGTCTTGAAAAAAATTTTATTTAAAAATTTTTTTTTAATGATCAATTTTTTGAAATATATTTTCAAATTATGTAAAAAATTGAAAAATGAATTTAATTAATTTTTCGATTTTTTTAAAATTGGAAATTTTCTGAACTAAAATTTCCAATTACTTGAAAAATGAATAATTGTTTAAAATGAAATTTTCAATTTTCTGAAAAATTGCTAATTTCGGGAAATGGAATTTCCAATTACTTTAAAAATGAATAACTTTTGAAATTGAATGTCCTATTTGTCATTCTTAGAAATTAATAATTCTTGTTAACATAATTTTTAATTATTTGGAAAATCAGTAATTGGTTTAAATGAAATATGCAATTTTATTATAAATTGTGAATTTTAAAATAAAATTTTTAATTAATCAAAAAAAAAATATAATTTTCAAATGAATCTCATTTTCTTAAGAGATTGATTGAGAGCTTGATTAAAGAAAATAGAAAAAGATTCTCAAGGCGATTATTGACGACGATAAAGTAAAAAAAGTTTCGAAACGAAAAGTTTTGCGTTGTTTTTGTACAAATTTCAAAAAATCGAAAAAACAAATTGGGTTCATTTCAATCATGATTACACAATTAAAGGAACAAAACTTGATCCTACAATTGTTGTGTAAAATTCTGATCAATCAATCCCGAATAACGGTTGAATAGATCGATTAAACAATTTACAGGGGTTCTGGGGGTACAGTTACTTGCAAGAATATTTGGCGCCATTAATCTTTTACTTAATATTCGTAAGGTCACAGTCTACTCACGTTCAGTTCATTCGAGTTTCGAATACTGCCCTCAAAACGACAGTGAGACCATTGGTTAATAAGTAATCTATAATCAAAGATGAAAGTACCCTTTCTCAATCAACTAAGTTTGCTAACTGGTGGATGAATACTTAATCTAAAAGTATTTCTTCAAATACGACAGCGAGTATCTTTAATTAATTTGCATAGAGAATAATTATAGCTCAAAAAATTCTCTATTGAAAGTTACTCTTATGTTTTTTTCCACAAACTACTCACATATTTAAAAAAAAATAATTTAAGTCATAAAAGTGAAGTTTTGGTGAATAAATAATAAAATTAAAAGTATTTTTTCAAATCTGACAGATAGTATCTTTAATTAATTTGCATAAAGAATAATAATAGCTCAAAAAATTCTTTATTGAAAGTTACTCTTACGTTTTTCTCCACAAACTACTCACATATTCGAAAAAAAAATAATTTACGCCAAAAAAGTGAAGTTTTAATGAATAAATAATATATATATATATATATATATATATATATTAGGGTGGCTCATTTGAAACGACTATTTTTTTTTTTTTGGTCCATTGACGGAATATTGTTCTAGACATAAAAAAAAAATTTTCCACAAAATTTGAGCCCTTAATTTTAATTTTAAGAACTCGCTAATTGAATTTGAAATTTTCCCATTCATTTAGCATGTAAAGTGGAGGTTTTTTTTTTTAATTATCTATAGCTCCGCTGCATTTCACGTTTTTTTACTGTCCATAGGCAGAAGTTATACGCAAACCTTTATACTTCAAAAGTTCCTACAGTAAAATTTATGTGACAGGAACGGGGTCAGAGTTAAAAAATGTAAAAGTCAATTTTTATCGATTTTTGCGTATTTTTTGAGTTTTTCGTAGAAAATATTGTAGTTACCGAAAAAAGGTAAATGACAAAATTGTAGGAAATCAAATTTGCTACAAAAAAGGTCCTGTAAGCCAAGGCTGTAAAATCTGTTGTTTCTGAAATAAATTGAATTATACATATGAAAATTCAAGATATCTTTGCAGTATATGGTTTGTTAAATTAATAATTTAATTTTCATTTATTAAATGTTTTTTTTGAACATCATATTACTTTTTCATAAAAATATAACTTAAAAAAAATTTATCTATATGGGGCATTCCACGCCAAATCGGACGGTTTCAAAAATTGATTTTTCCGATTTTTTTCGATTTTTGGTATTTTTTAGTACCCCTTAAAAGAGGCTTCCCGGTAAATTTTGAGATCTTTTTGATTAATGGTTCAAAAAATTTCGAATTTAAAAAAAAAACCGCTCTTTTTATGGTTTTTTGATCATAACTTTCGTAATAATGGTCGAAATTCAATGTTTTTTTATTCAAAATTTTCGTTTTGAGTTGGCCTTTTCAGACAAAAATGCATAACAAATATACAAAATGTTTTTGATCGAGATTTTTGAATTTTAAGTATTCAACCGTGTTTTTAAAAAATGGTGTATCCTTCGATTTTCTTGAAAATTTCCTATCTTAAACTTCTATCCATTCTGCAACTTTTAAGCCCGGTCCAGTAGTGGGCCTTCCATAATTACTATTTTTTTTCGATTTTTCGAAATTAAAAAAAATTTTTTTTTTGCTATAAATTATTATCAGTACCGATTTTTGACATTGTACACTTGTTTTTCTTGAATATTATAAATTGATTCCGATATTTTTTCGTTCTGAGTAGGGATTCAAAAGCAGTAAGTAAAAGTTAATGCTACACAGAAAAAACAGTTAACTTGAATCAAGGAAAATATTCTTGATTCAAGAAATTTTTTTTGATCGATTCGGAAAATAAAAATTTACTTGCCCCAAGTAAACAATTATCTTCAAATTTTTTTCTTGAATCAAAATTTTTTTTCTCACGTCAACATATTTTTACGCTTAAATCAAAAAATTTTCACTTGTTTCAAGAGTTTACATTTCTTAAAGTAAGAGACCTTTTTTTTTGAGCAATATACATTGATTTTTTGTAGCAATATTGCATTTTTTTGGTTAAACAGAATAAAATTTCTCGGAACAAGTACTATTTTTTTTACGCAAGTATTTTTGTATTCTCCGACCAAGATGATAAAAGTTGCTTAAGCCAAGAGAAAAAATTTCTTGGGAGAAAAGATCGATATGGAGAAGGGGAAAGTCACTGGTGCTAGACAGCAGCAGCGGGAGTAGTTCGGTGCTCGCCACGAGATCGCGCCTACGACATGTAGTGTCCCTGGTAAGACATTTATTTCAGAAGTGTTATATTCCAAATTTCATTACGATTTTGTTCGAGTACTTTTATGTCATTTGACAGAACCACAAGTACCCTTTTGAATTGTACTATAGTATATCCTATAATACATCATGACTTTAATATTTAATATTAAAGTTTACTTGAAAATCAAGTCTTGAATAATTTTGCTCGGAAAAAAAAAAACAAAAAATTACGTTTCAGATAAAAAAAAAAAAAAAAAGAATTAACACGTCAATCCGTCGGAGAGAGAATTCATTATTGACTAAGAAAATTTCAAGTCTTTATTGAAGAAGCAAACTTTTGAAGCAAGAAATTTTTTTTTCGTGGGCCAATCAACTTTTATTTCCACTTAAGCAATTTATTTTTTGGAGCAAGAGAATTTTTTTCTTGGGCCATGAGATCTTTTCTTGGCCCAAGGGTTTTTTTTTTTTTCAATCAAGACGTTGATTTTTTCGAGCAAGAACATTTTTTCCTTGGGCCAAGAAATTTTTTCTTGCCCCAAGTTAACTTTTTTTCGTTCAAAACTTTGATTTTTTGGAATAACAAATTTTTTTCTTGGGGCAAGAAAAAGTTTTTTGGCCGAAGTTAAACTTTTTTTCGTTCAAAACATTGATTTTTTGGCAAGAGATGACTTATTTTCTTTAGCCAAGAATTTTTTTTCTTAAACCAAGAAATTTTCAATTTCACTTCAAAAATAAATTTTTTTGGAGCAAGAGAATTTACTGTCTTGAACCAAAAAAAAGTTTTTGAAT
Organism: Microplitis mediator; assembly: GCF_029852145.1. NCBI lineage: Eukaryota > Metazoa > Arthropoda > Insecta > Hymenoptera > Braconidae > Microplitis > Microplitis mediator. The sequence goes on from NC_079971.1 coordinate 11,046,177, forward strand.
CAAGTGTTTTACTTTTATTAAATCAAGAAAGAAAATTCGGAAGACAATATTTTTCTTGAACCAAGTTAACTGTTTTTTCTGTGTATTTATAAGCTGTTATAATAAATACTTTTATTTTTTAAAAAGCAACTATTTCGAAGCAAAAGAAACATTAGATTTGCTATACAATACAGCTAAGATCATTACAGGAGCTCCAAAATTTCATATAATTATTCGGAAAAGCGACAAAACTGCATCACAAATGTTTTTAATTATTTCCGTGTTCTTTCGAAAATTTTACATTAACGATTGTTTTATGAACTAGAGGACTCCTTAGTGAATATAGCTTCGTCGCTTTTTCGAATAATTATATAAAATTTTGGAACACGGTTGAAAACTTAAAATTCAAAAATCTCGATCAAAAACATTTTGTATATTTGTTATGCATTTTTGTCTGAAAAGGCCAACTCAAAACGAAAATTTTGAATAAAAAAACATTGAATTTCGACCATTATTACGAAAGTTATGATCAAAAAACCATAAAAAGAGCGGTTTTTTTTTTAAATTCGATATTTTTTGAACCATTAATCAAAAAGATCTCAAAATTTACCGGGAAGCCTCTTTTGAGGGGTACTAAAAAATACCAAAAATCGAAAAAAAATCGGAAAAATCAATTTTTGAAACCGTCCGATTTGGCGTGGAATGCCCCATATAGATAAATTTTTTTTAAGTTATATTTTTATGAAAAAGTAATATGATGTTCAAAAAAAACATTTAATAAATGAAAATTAAATTATTAATTTAACAAACCATATACTGCAAAGATATCTTGAATTTTCATATGTATAATTCAATTTATTTCAGAAACAACAGATTTTACAGCCTTGGCTTACAGGACCTTTTTTGTAGCAAATTTGATTTCCTACAATTTTGTCATTTACCTTTTTTCGGTAACTACAATATTTTCTACGAAAAACTCAAAAAATACGCAAAAATCGATAAAAATTGACTTTTACATTTTTTAACTCTGACCCCGTTCCTGTCACATAAATTTTACTGTAGGAACTTTTGAAGTATAAAGGTTTGCGTATAACTTCTGCCTATGGACAGTAAAAAAACGTGAAATGCAGCGGAGCTATAGATAATTAAAAAAAAAAACCTCCACTTTACATGCTAAATGAATGGGAAAATTTCAAATTCAATTAGCGAGTTCTTAAAATTAAAATTAAGGGCTCAAATTTTGTGGAAAATTTTTTTTTTATGTCTAGAACAATATTCCGTCAATGGACCAAAAAAAAAAAAATAGTCGTTTCAAATGAGCCACCCTAATATATATATATATATATATATATATATATATATATATATATATTAAGGTGCATCATTCCGGAGCAACATTTTTTTTTTTAGTGCATGTGGAAAAAATTATAGTTCAACATTTTTGTTTGATAAATTCATCTGTTCAAAAGTTATTAGAGGTCGAAGTAAAGTTAGAGATGTTTTACTTTCCGGCAAAACTATCAGACTTATTACAAAATGTTGTTGGGTCTTTTTTTGTTGAAAATTTTATTCTCTACAAATTATTATCAGTAAACTTGTTTTTAAATTCCGCATTGTTTTCTAGTTATTTCCATTTTAGTTTCAAGCTCTTAAAAAAGTAGTTCTGATCAATTTCAAGAGCTCGAAATTGAAATGAAAATAACTAGAAAAAAAGCAGAATGTGAAAAAACTTCACTGATAATAATTTGTAGAGAATAAAATTGTCAACAAAAAAGACTAAACAACATTTTGTGATAAGTCTGATAGTTTATAACGTTCCTTACTATTCGTTACAAAACACGGCGGAGTGTGGTGTGTGCAGAATAGCCGTTATGGCCCACCGATGGTAAACTGAAAATAAAAATAATAAACGAAACCAAAAGAATCCCTTGGAGATGCCCACGATCCCCACTGGACACACAGCTCTTTCCAGGCTGGGTTAGATAACCGAATCGAGCGCCAGTTCGTGTACCCCACGAACAAAATATAATAAACAATAAATAAATAAATGAAAATGGAAAATGAAATAATAGAAAACAATCAGAGAGCAGTTTCAGGTGTTGGAAAAGGATAGCAAGAAAGAGATAGAATGCAATAAATAAATAATAAAATTAAATAAATCCCGGGTTGGTAGCCATATATCAACCCGATATATTTTTAAGTATAATGTTTCAGTGGGTATATAAAACAATAAACAAATAATACGAGTTCACTTTACAATAAATTTTCACCGCTGGTTAAGTAACACAACAATAATTATAAAAGTGTTCGGCGTGTTATCACTCACATGTGATATCAAATAAATATAAATACTTGTAAATAATACTTTGGCGCACTTTAAAATGTAACTTAATTACATTGCATAATTAAATAATACGCAGAAATAATGCTGGGAAAAATGTTATAATACTTCAAGCAATTGTAAATAATTACTGCCAATAATCACCAGTGTTTAGAATTTATAGTGAACTAATTATAAAAATAACCAACGCAAAATAATAAACAAATGGTTATCAATAATAATCCCAATACAAATAGTTAAACTCAAAATAAATTATCACTGATAATAAATTAAATCGTTATCGCAAAATAATACAACACCCACTGGTGATATTTAAATAATTGTAGAATATTTTCCAAATGATGACTATTGATCACAAATAATAAATTATTGATGGGTATATATTTACCACAAAATAATAAATAATATAAATAATAATTATCAAGTAATATTATCGCATTAAATCAAACTGTTCCCAGATAATACTTACTTATTTGTAAATATATACCGCAACTAAAAGAAAAACGTTCCCAATAACAGTCAAAATAATAAATAAATTAACGTAAATGTTAATAATTATTTACCGACAACTCGTATGAACGGTCACCAATAATTATTAAATAATATAATAGTAATAAATGTAAATGTTCTTAATTATTTACCGTCAAATCATATGAACGGTCACCAATAATTATTAATTAGAAAATCATAAATTTAAACTTCCAAATTTTTGATTAAAGTTTATCGCCAGGACAAATAAGTACGCACATATATCTATATTAAACGTTACTGCAAGTATTGCGCGCTCTCTCGCTCACACGTAAGAGAGATACGAATGACCACCAACGCGGGACAAATTACACGCCAATGTACTTAGCACAAAGGTACTAACAGTCGTCGTTGTAATATAAGATGCTTATCGACTCCATTGGTCTCAATGTTAATTACAATATTAATTAATGCCACAACTCAAATCAATATTACTTTCCAAATGGCCAATAACTTTCCAATTATATGCAAATTTGCCCAAACGGCGTCTCAATTTATAAAATTTTTGTGGCAACAGCAATAACAGCACACCTTACTCTCACAAGAGATTATCCACGTCTGACCATGGCAGCACGTGAGTCCCATGCCGGCACCTCGGCCGGCGCCATCTTATAATTTTTTCTCACTTTGACCAATGGAGCAATATACCTGTCGCATGTTAATTTACTCATCGACACCAACATGATGCATGACTTGTTTTGCGTGTAATCTGTCCATTCCCGACATTAAATGACCATTCGCATATTTTAGAGCCAATCATTAATGTATTTTACCGGTAAATCTCGCATTGGTTTATTTATAACAATAGTAAATTTATTTAAAATAAATAAATTTACCGATGCCAACTGTTGCGTTGACGCGCATGCGCCAACCGACCAATAATAATAATAATAATAATAATCATTCAATCAAATAAATAAATACGCAATTATTTATCCCGGCGGCTATAAAATCTATTCATCAGTGTATAAAATTCAGTAATTTTTACTGATTTAGCTGCAATTTTTGCCTAGGAATTTAAACAAATAATAGAAACACAGTAATTAAAATAAAATAAAACATAGAATAATAATAATAATAGTATGATAATAATAATGGTATGGGAGACGTGTTGAGCAGCGTGTGCTGCCATCTGTTGCACTTCTCCGACCTAATGCGAAGATGCCGCGATATTTAAATATCGTGACAAGTTTCGCCGGAAAAGTGAAAAGAGCTCTAACTTTACTTCGAGCTCTAATAACTTTTGAACAGGTAGATTGATCAAAATATGATAGGATACCTTTTTTGTATAGCGTTCAATTTCCTACAAAAATATTTATGAGTTTCTTCTATTTATCTATTTTTTAACGAGTTGAAAATACTTGAAGCTAAAAAAAAAAAATATCCCGTATCATTTGAATGGGAAAATCGAACTTTGTAATGAACTAGGTCTGTAATTGATATAGAATTTTGTTTCTTGCGCAAATTTTTTTTTTGTGTTAAATTATGGTTTTTTCGACATGCGCTTGAAAAAAAAAAATTTTTGCTCCGAAATGACGCACTCTAATATATATATTAGGCGGTATCAAACAAATCGTCTATTTTCTTTTTCTTGATTATATCAAAAATATTGTTGAAAATGACAAAAAAAAAAAACTGTGAAAGTTTGAGCTCTTAATATTAACATTAAGAGGTTCCGCATTGCACTTTTTTATTTTCCATGAGAATAACGTAGAAAGAATTTTTTTTCGTCTTCTGATGTTTATAAGTAGCTAACGATGCGTCATAGGAATAATTGGCAGGCATATTTTTGAAGGTAATTGAATTCTCTACAAAATAACTTTCTTATCATTTTTCGAAGAATCTATTTGTTCAAAAGTTATTTGAGATTGCAGTCGAATTCATATTAAATTTTGAGATCTTTTTACTTTTTCGGCGAAACTATCAGACCTATTACATAATATCTCGGGACCTTTTTTCTGGCATCCGTTAAACGGCATCCGAAAACGGAATATAGTATAGTGCCGGATAGCTCAACTGGTAGAGCACTCGGCGCGATACCGAATTGGTCTAGGTTCAATTCCCAGTTCGGGCTATCTATATTTTTCTCACTTTATCTATAAATTGTCTTATTGAGAGGTTTGCATGTATAGGTTTCCACTATATTCAAATGGTGTATTACCGTACGATGGACGGTGTGGCTCAATAAGTTATAGATCAAATTGAATGGAATATAGTACACTGAACAAAATAATCGCTAGCTGCTAGCGATTTTTTTCTTTAGCAGCTAGCGATTTTTAATCGTTTGCTGCAAGCGATTATTTCGCTAGCTGCTAGCGATTTTTTCTTTAGCAGCTAGCGATTAAAAATCGCTTGCTGGGAGCGATTTTTCCGCTAGCTGGAAGCAATTTTTTCGCTAACACTGACTTATCGGGTCCTTGTATAAAAAAAAAAGTTAAGCATCGGTATAACTCGAAAATAAAACAAATTCTGTTCTTATCATTAAAATAATTTATAAATATACATATAAATAAATATATATATGTATACATATATATATATATATATATATATATATATATATATATATATATATATATATATATATATATATATATATATGTGTTGTTTAAATAATAAGTTCAGTTGATTAAAGTAAATGATAAAGTTTATTAGTAATTATATACAGTTGCACGCGCTTCTACGATACATAGGTTTATATATAGTTTCACACAACGTCTAGTTGTCAAGAGTACTTGGTAATGAATGAATTGTGAGTCATACTTGCACGTATAGTATTTTGGGACTCATTTGGTTATACGCATGCGTATCTTAGATCACCGCAAGGTTTGTGTGTGTGTCTTTTTAACGACAATATTGGATTATTTCCAACATCTCCCCTCAATGTTGGCGTGTGTTGTTGACAACAGCCCCAAGTTCTCGCAGTGTTTCGCGTGTTTTATAGCAGGCAGTGCTTTTGTGAATATGTCTGCTACCATCTTATCTGTTGATATTGACTCCACCTTGATGAGCCCTTTTCGCACCTTTTCACGTATGAAATGGTACCGAATATCGATGTGCTTCGTCCTTGAGTGAAATGCTGGGTTTTCTGCCAACATTTTTGCACTCCTGTTGTCGCAGACCATTTCCCCATTTATTGATTGATCCATGCCTAGTTCTTCCATGAACCTGTTGAGGTGGATCGATTCCTTTGCAGCTTCTGTCAGTGCCATGTATTCTGCCTCGGCAGTTGACAGTGCGACCGTTTTTTGTTTCTTGGCTTGCCAGCTGACTGCTGCTCCTCCTAATAGGAATGTGTATCCTGTGTATGATCGTCTGTCCCTGGTGTCATTTGCCCAGCTTGCATCTGCGTATTCGATTAATTTTCCTAACGGTTTGCTGTACTTCAATGAATAGTCTGCAGTGCCTTTTAAATATCTTGGGAGTCTTTTTGCTGCTCCCCAGTGATGATCGTTTGGCTTGTCATTAAATTGCGCCAATACGCTAACTGTGTGTGCAATATCAGGTCTAGTACACACCGCCAGGTACATTAGCGATCCCACTAGTTCTTTGTAAGGATACTTTTTCGGTGGTTGCCCCTCTGGGTCCTTTGTCCCTCCTAGATTTGTATTTGGGCTTGCCGGAGTACTTGTTGCATTACTGTCTTCCATTTTGAACCTTTTCAAAATTTCGGTGACGTATTTCTTCTGACATAGTTTTATGCCTTCTCGTTGATCAATTTCTAACCCCAGACAGTATCTAGCTTCACCGAGATCCTTTATCTCAATTCCCTTGTTGATCTCTTGTTTTATATGATTAGTTAATGCTTCATTGCTTGATACGATTAACATGTCATCTACCCAGATTGTAATGACAATTTTATCTTCTTCATGGTGCCCAGTAAATACACACGGGTCCGCCGCTGTTGGTCTTAGTCCTATTTTTCTTAAAGTTGTTTGTAGGTGTTGGTACCACCTCTCTCCGGACTGCTTTAAGCCATATAACGCTTTTTTCAGCTTGCATGCTTTGTTTTCTTGTTTCAAGGCTTCTTGCATCTTCACAGCGGCTGTGTGAATTTTTGAGTCACGTCTTTCCGTACGTACTATGTCATCTACTGCTTCTTTCACGCCTTCCGGAACTTCCATGAATATTTCTTCCTTTTATTCGCTATTTAAATAGGCCGTTTTCACGTCTCATTGTTGAACTTTGGCGTTCATTCCAGCAGCCATGGCCATCACTAGCCTGATGGATTCTAGCCTCGTTACCGGAGCGTATGTTTCGTTGTAGTCTGATCCTGGTCGCTGGCTGAAACCTCGTGCGACTATACGAGCCTTTCTTCGCTCTATGTTTCCATTCTGGTTTATCTTGTTCTTCAGCACAGTTTTCGTGCTGATGATGTTCTTTCCAGCTGGTCTTGGTACGATTTCCCAAGTCTCATATTCTAGGTGTGATTTTACCTCATTCACGATTGCTTGTTTCCACAAATCGGCATCGCTTCCTGCTAGAGCGTCTTTCAACTGAATATCAGCGTTTAAAGCTATATGTTCAGCAATGTTTACGATTTCATCATCGCTTTCTTCTGCTCCGCTCGTGTTTTCGATGCATTTTGTCCTTTTTTCAATTTGAATTATTGACGATTCGAGTTGTCTTTTCAGACCTCGGTTATCTTCTTCGTTTTCGAATAGGTCGTCGTTTTCATTATTTTCTTTGTTTGTTGATCCTGTACTCGATGTACTTTCAGTTCTATATTGCTTTTGCGGACGACCTCGGCTTCCTGTGCGTATGGTTCTTGGCCTTCCACGTAACCTTTTTACTATTTGTAATTCTTCATCACCCTCTTCGGTGTTTTCTTCGTCGTCTCCGAACTTTATTAAATCGACGTTTACGTATATCTTCTCAGATTCCTTTCGGGTTACCCTTTCGTTGATTTTTGGAGTTCGCTCTTCTTCCGTGATCTCGATAGGTCCTTCCTCGTTTTTTACTCGCTCTCTGGTTTTCATCAAACTTGACGTCTCGAGTAATTACCACCTTGCCGTTGTCCAAACGTACCCTGTACGCTTTCGCTCGTTGATCATATCGGACTAAACGACCAGTACTCGCCCTTTGATCTAGTTTTCCGCGCCCGACTGTTTTGTCTAAGACATAGGCTTTCGCACCAAACACCCTCAAATGTCGCAGGTCAGGTAATTTCCTGTACCAAAGCTCGTACGGCGTTTTCCCACCAATAACCCTGCTTGGACAGCGATTTCGTATATAATTTGCAGTGGCTATTGCTTCCGCCCAATATGGTTGGTGCATACCTGCCTCAATCAGCATACATCGAGCTGTATCGAGCAGCGTCCTATTTCTTCTTTCGGCTACTCCGTTTCGCTCAGGAGTATATGGCGTGGATAGTCTTCTTTGGATCCCATGTTCTCTCAGGTACTCATCAAATTGGGCATTGACGTACTCTCGGCCGTTGTCGGACTGTAAGAATTCAATTTTCTGGCCAGTAAAAGTTTCAGCAATGTTTTTAAATTCTTTGAACTTACCGAATACTTCATCCTTGTTTTTCAGGAAGTAAACCTCGCACCACGTACTGAAATCATCGAAGAATGTGGCCATGTACCGCGCTCGGCCGTTGGAAACCACCCTTATGGGCCCACAGACATCAGAATGTACAATTTCCAGTAACACCTGACTCCTCTCGGGTCTCTCTTCGAACGGCATTGCTGCCATTTTTCCTCGACAGCATACTTCGCACACGTGGTTTTCGCCTTTCGGATTTATGTTTATTCCCGTAGCCAAATTTTCGTTTGACAACTTCGTAACTCCATTCATGTGTAGATGGCCGAGTCTTTTATGCCATAGACTCGATGAGTATTGTACTCCTCTACTGGTTGCCCGTGTGACAGCTTGTGCTTGTTCAATTTTATTTCCTTCTTTCATGAAATATAAATCGCCGATTCAATCGGCCGTCATTACTGTGTTGCCGTCGGCATCTTTTATTATCGCCTGTTTACTATCAAAAATCACTGTTTTTCCCTTTTCAGTAATTTTTGATACCGACATGAGATTAGTTTTCAAATTTGGAACATACAATGTGTCATGTAGTTTGGCCAATTGTATTCGGCCTCCGCTTACCGCTACTTTAGCCACGCCTTTCACCTTGGCAGTCGTTGCCGCATCAGTTGCCAATTTCAATACTGAATTACACGTGACTTTATTTTCGAGAATTCTTTCGTCTCCGCACATGTGTGTGGTGCACCCACTGTCAAGACACCATTTCAATTTTGGTTCATCTTGAATCTGGTTCGCCTCTTCTTCGTTCTGTGCCGCGATGTAGAAATCCTCCGTGGTGTTTGCACTTGCACGTTGCCATCTCACATCCCTTTTCCTTTCGGGACAATTTTTCGCAAAATGGCCTGGTTTTCCGCATTTGTAACTATTTCCGTAAATTCCTCCGTTTTTACGAGTTTTTGACTTTGCAACGAATGCTTTTGTCTCAGTATCATGTGAGTCATCTTTTCTAGCTAGACACTCATTAAGAATTTTAATTTTTAATTCTTCCGGCTTCGGCAGATTATCTCGGCTTTCGATGACGCATCGAAAGCTTTCAAAGCTCAACGGTAATCCATGTAGCAGCATAGTTGATAGAAGGTCGTCGTTAATCTCTATGTCCATTTCTGCCAGTTTATCTACAACGTCAAAGAAATTGTCTAGGTACTGATGAATGTCCTCACCTTCCTTCAACTTGCGTACGAACAACGATTTAAGTAATGTTGCTTTCCTCGCCGGTCCCTTTGATGCATATATTTCTTCTAATTTCAGCCATAATTCCCTTGCCGTCTTACATGTCTTTATGCTCTTTAGCTCTGATGGTGCTATGGCCAGTATCATGCTTGCACGTGCTGATTGATCTCCCTCAGTCCACTTCGCAATGGCTTCTTCGTTTCCGCTGGCTTCTGCGGGTTTTATAGATGTTCCATCAGCAAATCGCCATAGCTTCTTTTGGATCAGTAATGCTTCCATCTGTATCTTCCAAGTGTCGTAGTTTTCCTTTGATAGCGCCTGTATACTACTGCTCGTGCCCGCCATTTTTGTGTTACGTCACTAACTCACGTTTCACTATTTATTAACTCGCGGTTTTTCACACGTACTTTTTTTTTTTTTCTTTACATTAGCACAAAACTTTTAAACGCACCAGACGTTTACTGGGCCCATAACCTGTTGTTTAAATAATAAGTTCAGTTGATTAAAGTAAATGATAAAGTTTATTAGTAATTATATACAGTTGCACGCGCTTCTACGATACATAGGTTTATATATAGTTTCACACAATGTCTAGTTGTCAAGAGTACTTGGTAATGAATGAATTGTGAGTCATACTTGCACATATAGTATTTTGGGACTCATTTGGTTATACGCATGCGTATCTTAGATCACCGCAAGGTTTGTGTGTGTGTCTTTTCAACGACAATATTGGATTATTTCCAACAATATGTATATATAAATATATATATGTATATATATATTTAGTGGTTGAGGTGATAATATAAATGATTAAAACTAACTAATTAATTTAAGCAAATGTTTTATTTGAGTAAACGTAAGTAACAGTGATTGTAAGTATACAATAAAAAGAAAAGAAGCCTGGATGCGTGTATGCAATTCCACGGTCTATTACTAATTGTCCCCAGCAATGTGGTAGAGATGAATAAATGAACAAATCGATGTTCGACGGAAACTGTCGAATTTTATCAATCGCGTCACCTAGTAGCAACGCTACAGAACTCCCTTTGTTTTTTTTTTTTTTTTTTAAATTTAATACACGATAATTAAAGTAATGGAATATTTACAAATGATATTGTGGCGGTCACGTAAATAATTAATTAGTTAATAATTATTGATTGTAGTTTTTTCTTAATATTTTATTTTCTATAATCATTTATATTTTAAAGCAGTAAAAAATAGTCTAGCATAAGTACAGGTAATATTTTTTAGCATTTATTTTATAGTAGCAATAGACGTAGGAAATATTGTTGTAAAGTACTTTTTAGTTTTTATTAAGAAATCTATTTAAGTAGGATTAAGTAGTAAACATTTTGTAAATATTTTAACCCGGAGTTTTTTCCCTCCGACCTATGGGTTTTACCCGAACCTATGGGTTTTCCCTAGCAGCGTCTACCTTTCCCTTTTACTTTTTTCCTATTTTTTATGACTTACTTTTCTCGAGCAATAAACCCAAACGGATTAGGGACCCGCGGTCGCCCGGCCAGCGACTTCGGGGCCCACTGACGTCATCGTTTGCGCTTGTTGTCGCGCTCTACCTCTACTTCTATCTCTATCTCTATTTTTCCGAAGATTTTCTTTCGTCATCTTTCGCAAATCTTCGGGCTTTTTTTTGCTCCCACTACTACCCTTCGGTACTCCTACGAATTTCAGAGCTCTGATACCGAAGGGCCTGATCTCACTCAATCACTTCGTCCTGATTCCCCGTCCTGAGCATCACACTCCGGGTGACTATAGGCGAATAAATTATTATAAGTGTATTTACTATCTTGTTATTTAAAAGGAAACCATATATTGCCCCTTCCTCACTAAAATATGAATAAATAAATAATTAAATGGATAAATATAATACAGTGGTGAATTATTACTTGGTAAAAAAACTTTTAGGTAAAAAAAAAAAAAATTAAATCGCGAAATTATTAAATGTTAAACCGGACTCAGAGTTTTTGGGTCTCGGTTGCTGTGTTATTCGGCTGGGAGTTTGTTATTGTCATCGTCGTGTCGATTGGATTCGCCTCGTAAACCGGCTTCAATCTATCTATTGAAATGGTGATTTGTCGTCCACGAAAATCGACGATGAAGTATTTATCGTGTCGGATTATTACACGATATGGACCCTCGTACGGCGCTGAGAAAGATAATCCAACTTGGTCATTCCGTACCAGTACGTGGCTGCAAGTACTAAGGTTCCTGAAACAGAAAACAGAATGCTTGCCGTGACGCGACATTTCGGCTGGTGCCAATGAATTGAAATGACGTTTTAATGTGTTAATGATGTCATGAGGTGAAGTTTTGTTACTGGGAGTGAGTAACTCACCAGGTAAACGAATTGGCTCACCGTACACTAATACAGCCGGTGTCGTCTGTATGTCGTCTTTCCAAGCAGCGCGTAAGCCGAGCAAAACGGCTGGTAATGCGTCATACCATGACTCTTGGTGACACAAAAGTGCTGATTTCAGCTGACGATGTAAACGTTCGACGAGACCGTTGGCTTGCGGGTGATACGGCGTGGTATGTAAGTGTTTTATTCCGTACATTTTCATCAACGATTGGAATAACGAAGATTCCAATTGCAGACCTTGGTCCGAAATAATGCGTTTCGGTACTCCGTGGCGTGAAATCCAGTGCAGCGATAGTGCATGTGCTATCGTTTCTGCGGTTCCATTAGATAACGGGATCGCCTCAGGAAACCTCGTGAATCGGTCGATGATCGTTAAACACTGGTTAAAGCCTCTTGATATTTTTAAAGACACTAGATCGATGTGTATGTGCTCAAATCGTTCAGTTGGAGGTTTAAAATTGGCGATCGGCGATGACACGTGTCTCTGAATTTTATTTTTCTGGCAATCGATGCAGGATTTCGCCCATTCTCGGCAATCTTTGTTAATCGATGGCCAGACGTATCGTTTGGAGGTCATTTTTAATGATCCTTTGATTCCAGGGTGAGCTAGCGAGTGCAGTGAATTAAACACCTTCTTCCTCAGCGGCTCTGGAACATATGGACGCACTGTACCTGACGCAGTATCACAATACAGTGCAGGTCCGTTATTGAGTTGTATCGTCTTTAAATTTAAAGCAATTGTTTGACGTAACAACTGCTGAAGTTCATTGTCGGTTTGTCGAGCGTTGGCAAGTTCTTGCGACGTTATAGCAGTAGATACTGCTTCAACGCGTGACAATGTGTCAGCGACAATATTGTCGGTACCCGACACATGTCGAATATCGGTGGTAAATTGACCGATAAAATCGACTCGACGAAATTGCCAAGGCGATGCTCTTTCGGTGCGCTGTTTGTAAGTGTGCTGAAGCGGCTTGTGATCAGTGTAGATTGTAACATGCCGGCCTTCGAAAATATGCCGAAAGTATTTTACAGCCTCGTAGATGGCGTTCAACTCGTGATCGTGATCGACTTCTGGATCTGCCGCGTTTAACTGTCAAGTTTTTCACTTGATCCGTGCAACTTGAGGTTTGAGCGATATCCGCTCAACCATACGGTCAGCTGACTCGGCAAGCTTATCAAGCGTTGAGTCACTGATAGCTTCAAGACAAACTTGAATCTCATTTGGCATATGCGAAAACCAACGTGCTTTAATGATGGCGTCATCGATGCCGGGTACCAGTGTACACAGATGACGTAAATGTTGCGAAGGTGTCCGATCGCCAAGTCTCTCTCTGTCGAGGAGCTAAGTGATCCGTGCTTCTTCGGATCTCGTGAAGCATTTTATCAGAGCGGCTTTTAAATCGCTGTACGGCGTGTTTGCTGGAGGATTGATGATGGTGTCTTGTAAAATATTCGCGGGAAAACAACACGAGAACTCGCGGAATTTTTACACTGTGTAATGCACGTGTTCGACGCTTCCCTTAAAAAGAGATCGCGTCGGGGTCACCACTTTAGTGGTTGAGGTGATAATATAAATGATTAAAACCAACTAATTAATTTAGACAAATGTTTTATTTAAGTGAACGTAAGTAACACAGTGATTGTAAGTATACAATAGAAAGAAAAGAAGCCTGGATGCGTGTGTGCAATCCCACGGTCTATTACTAATTGTCCCCAACAATGTGGTAGAGATGGATAAATAAATAAATCGATGTTCGACGGAAACTGTCGAATTTTATCGATCGCGTCACCTAGTAGCAACGCTACATATATATATGTCGGAAAGTCATTACAACCTTGGGCGTTATTCCGAGTATTGGTCTCAATACTAATATCTCTCATTTTTATTTAAAATATGAACGAATATTAATTATGCAACACAATGATTTAATATTAAAAGTATTGTTCATAAATAACGATACTTAGATAAGTAAAAGAATAAAGATAGTATCGCACAAATATCAAAATACACTAAATACTAATTAATGCAATAATTGATTACGCAGGGAATTATAATAATTGCAATACACGACAGTCCAATAATATTCGAATAAAACCTGATCGAATAATTTACAAATAATACGGAAAACTAGGCTCGAGAACGAATCCACGGTCGACCAGAAAACTTTTACTTGCACAACAAATGCTCAATCAGAACTAACTGACTCAACTAGTACCAAACTCTGTACTTTTCGTTAAAACCTTTTTGTCAAAATATTTAAAGAAGGACAACCGTCTCATATTATCTTACTATCTTGTCCTCTGTGTCTTACTATACCCATCCTGTGACCGTGGTTACGTTTGGTGAACAGATGTCACAGCGAGCCTAAGCCTCCCGTAATAAACATAATCTGCTTAAGTTTTAAACAACTAGAACTTAAATTTTATTATTTAATTGTTACTATAAAAACTAGTCTCGACTGTTGGAAATTTCCCGTCCTATTGGAAAACCCTGTTTTATTCTTTCATCTCCGATATATATATATATATATATATATATATATATATACATATATATATATATATATATATATATATATTAAGGTGGTCCGTTTGGAACGACTATTTGTTTTTCGCTCCCACTGAAAAATATTGTTGTAGACATTGAAGAAAAAATTCTCTGAAAGTTTTAGCTCTTAATTTTAATTCTAAGTACTTTACATTTGATTTTGAAATTTTCTCATTTAAAATACATGGAAAAGTTAGGATTTGTTTTTTACTTCTCTATAGCTCAGCGGCGTTTTACGTTACGTTTATGTTCATAGGTCGGATTTGTAGGTATTTAGTTGCTCTTTCAGAGCTTTTAAGAAAATTTACCCTAACTTGTATATTTTGAGGTGGGGTCTCAGTAGAAGTTGATTTTTTAATAAAAAACGATTTTTTTTGCATTTTATCGTCAGGGGAATCGTCAGCTAAACACAACATATAACTGACAACATAATTTAAAAAAAAGATAAATAAATTGTAGGGGAGGGTGGGGCAGAGCGGCCTCTCTGAAATTTTGATCAAAAAAAATTTTTTTTTTGTCGTCTAACTACTATAGACCCCACATATTTGCTCATTTTTAACCCTACGCATGAAACCTGGGGTAGAATGGATCAGCCAAAAATAAAAAAAAACAATTCTTTCAAATTTTTATCATCAAATTAAAAAAAAAATTTAATATATTTCCGCATTTTTAGCCCTACCTATAACACCTAGGGAAAATCGGACCAGTCAAAAAAGTATTTATTCAGAGATAAACACGTATAAAAGACAAAAATTAATCAAAAATATCAAAATAAGAGTATTCAATTTCCTTCGAATTGATGCAAATTAATTAATTAGTTACATAGGAGAGGGTAGGGCAGAGCGGCCTCCCTAAGCCAATTATTACTTTTTGTGGCTTTCAACCATCGGATCACTTTACTTTTATCGTATTTCGAACAAATTTATGGACATTTTGCCGAATTTCTGAATAAATTTTTTTAACTTCCTACTAAGAAAATCGGCGATTTTCGAAAAATTGGGAAGTTATTGTTTTCACTCCGATTTTCGAAAGTCAAGTTTTTATCAGATGTCGACGTTTTGAGGTCCTAGGAAGCTGCTCTGACTATTTTCAGAATGATGTCCGAGTGTATGTGTGTGTGTGTGCGTGTGTGTGTGTAAACTCTTTGTAACTTTTTAACCAATGAATCGATTTGGATGGTTGAGGTGGCAATCGAAAGAGGTTGTTGGCCCTCAACTTTCCTAAAAATTTCAGATCATTTGATCGAGCAGACTCGAAAATATTGGCGAATTACGAAAAAAAAAATTTTTTTTTAGTTTTTTAGTGATTTCTCAGAAACGACTTGAACAATCGACTTTAAAATCTAATCAGCTCTAGAACTTTATAAGCCGCGTCGAATGCCACCTCAACCATCTCAATCAGTTAATTTGTTCGAGAGATATCGTTGGTGAAAGAAATGATAAAAAACGGTATTTTTCAATTATCTTTGAAGTGACTCATCCGATCAATTTCAAAATTCAATCAGCTCTAGAATTCAAAAAAATGCGCAGATTGCCACCTCAAACGTCAAAATCGGTTGATTAGTTCAAAAGATATCGGCGCTGAAAAGTTAAAAAATAACATTTTATGTTATTTTTCCAGATAAATCAAAATATAATGTGCTAAGATGTGTCTGAAATCATACCAACTCTTCCTCTTCATAGTCTCTTCCGATCATCAGATAATGTCATATAACTTGTTCCTTAGTTTTAAACATATTGTCAGCAAAAAATTGAAAAACCCAGTCTTTAATGTTTTTCTCGGATATTCCATATACTATTGCTCTGACGTAAGTCAAAACTCATTCACATCTTGATTTTGATCACTGACATTGATTTTTGCCTCAACACATTTATTTCAGAGAACATAATCGATGATAAAAATATAAAAGCCGCTTCTTCATTAATGGTTATCGATTCTTAACTTTTCAACTCTAGCATAAATCGTAAATTGTTGCAGCTTGAAAAGCTCATAAAAAAATGAATCCATGTAATAGCATTTTCGAGTTCGAAGAGCTCGAAAATATATTCACAGTGATGTTTTCGGGCTCCTTGAGCTCGAAAACAGCGGGAAGTTTTGGGGCTGGCCCGCAGGGTCAACCGACGCCCAGATTTTTTTTTGTGGGGCAGAGAGATCCCCTCTAAAAATTGATAGAATTTTTTTTTTTTTTCAATTTCTTTCATCATTAAGAATATATTTCATTTTCCTGACCACTATTTTTGGTTTTATATTACTCAAAAAAAACATTTTAAGGTATAATAAATCGTTCCCCTCCAATTAGCTTAATTACTAATTGTTATTTAATGAAAAAAAAGTTCTATATTTCTTATTCGTCATTATTTAGAACCAAAAGAACGTGTTTTTTGAATTTCAAGATTACAGATTATTTTGCATTATTTAAAAAATTTTATCAATTATAAAATAAATTATTATCTTTAAATTTTTTCAGTGGCCGAATTCGCCCCAACTGTAGTGAATTAGCCGAAAAAATGGATTAATATATTACATTTTTTATAATTTGATGATAAAAATATGAAAGAATCATTTTTTCAGAATTTCTGACTGGTTCAATTTTCCCTAGGTGTTGAGGGTATGGCTAAAAATGCGGAAATATATTAAATTTTTTATAATTTGATAATAAAAATTTGAAAGAATTATTTTTTTTTATTTTTGGCTGATCCATTCTACCCCAGGTATCATGCGTAGGGTTAAAAATGCGCAAATATGGGGGATCTACAGAAATTCGACGACAAAAAAAAATTTTTTTTGATCAAAATTTCAGAGGCCGCTCTGCCTCACCCTCCCCTACAATTTATTTACCTTTTTTTTAAATTATGTTGTCAGTTATATGTTGTGTTTAGCTAAAAAAAAAAAAAGAGCCCCAAATAAATATTTTTTTATATTTAACTTACGCTACCCGGGAAAAAATGTTTTTATAAAATAATATAAAATTTTACACAATTTTATAAAATTTTGTAAGATTTTATTTTATAATATTTTACAGCAAAATTTTATAAAAATTCATATAATTTTATAAAATTTTATAATATTTTATACAATTTTATAAAATCTTCAAAAATTTTATAAAATCTTCTAAAATTTTATAAAGTAAGATCTGAGTAAGGAACGTAATAAATAAATGTAATTTTATAAAATTGTATGACATTTTATAAAATTGTATAAAATATAACAAAATTGTATAAAATATAACAAAATTTTATAAAGTTTTACACAATTGTATAAAATTATATAAAATTTTATACAATTTTATAAGACTGTACAGCGAAATTTCATAGAATTTCATATAATTTTATATAATTTTATCAAATTTCATAGAATTTTATAAAATTTTATAACATTTTATATGGTAAGATCTTAAAAGGGAAGTCATAATTAGATAAAATTTTATATAATTGTACGAAATTTTATAAGATTTTATGAAATTGTATAAACTTTTATACAATTTCATAAAATTATATAAATTTTTATAGAATCTTATAAAATTTTATAAAGTAAGATCTTAGTGAGGGAAGTAATAATTAAATGAAATTTGATATAATTGTATGAAATTTTATAAAGTTTTATCCGATTTTATAAAATTATATAAAATTTTATACAATCTTATACAATTTTATATAATTTTATGAAGTAAGTCCTTAGAAGAGAAGTAATATGTAGATGAAATTTTATAATATTTTATAAAGTTGTATACGATTTCATAAAATTATATGCGATCTTATAAAATCTTATACAAATTTATACAATTTTATACAATTTTATAAAGTAAGATCTCAAAAGGGGAGTAATAATTAGATAAAATTTTATATAATTGTATGAAATTTTATAAAATTTTATAATATTTCATAAAACTTTAGAGAACTTGAGGCCACTATTGCATCTAGTGTAGGGTAGCATTTTGTAAAATTTGATAAAATTTCACACAACTTTATAAAGTTTATTACAAATTATTATAAAAATTGTTAGAAATTCGACGTCAATAGATAAAATTTTCAATGGCCATAAAAAAAAATTTCATTTTTGTGGGCAAAATATGGTGATAAACAAATATGAAAATTATATTATAAAAAATATAATTGACTACCTAAATATATGCAGGGTACCCCCAGAAAAATGTAGAAAAAAAAAATTCCGAATATTGAATAAGTTTGATTTTATTAAAATTTTTTGTAAGTTATTTCCATTAAGAAAAATTATATTTCACACAATTATTGGATGCAAAGGAAGATAAAAAAGTTTTTAATAGTTTTTATCATAATACAAAAGTCTTTAACATTTTTCGACCGGCACTCGATTCTTGAAAAAGTTTAACGAAAAAAATTCAAAATACTGCTCAATTATATTTACAAAAGTAATTTTGGGATGGTTATAATAGATTTAAAAAAAAAATTTTTTTTTATAATATTTTAGAAGTACCTCGTTTTGCCTACCCCCGCCACCCCTTTCTCTTACATATTTATATATATATTACATAATGTGATAATTTTGAATTTAATGTTTTTAAACTTTTATTTTGTCAACTAGCAATTCAAATTAAATCGTCGTTACTCAAGAAAAAGTTCAAAGGTTTCGTCATTAATTCACAAATAAAAATCATGAAAAATCAATAAATTTAATTAATTTTAAAATTTTATGTCCATTAAACAGTCGATAGTTGAATTATTCAAATCTTTTTTTTATATATAATTATAAATTAATACTATGAAATATGGCTGATAAGAATTCATGAGTAATCATAAATACAGCCACGAATGTTTCTAAGCTACAAGTGACCAATAGACGAGCGGAGCAGACTACGATTCTTCAATAACAAAAGTTAAGCAGCATCGAGGTTGGCCATTAATTGGATGGGTGACCCGTCCCGGAAAAAAAAAATCATTTTATAAAACTTTATAAAATTTTGTAAAATTTTACAAAATTTTATAAAACGTTATACTGAAAATGGCCTGGTAAAATTTTATGAAATTTTACAAAGTTTTATAAAATTTTATAAATTTTTATAAGACTTCATAAAATTTTATAAAACTTTATAAAATTTGATAAAATTTTACCAGGCCATTTTCAGTATAAAATTTTATAAAATTTTATAAAATGTTAGTACTAAAATTTTGTAAAATTTTATAAAATTGTACAAAATTTTATAAAAACATTTTTTCCCGGGTAAACATACCAAATTATTGATTTTTATTTTTTTTTAATTCTAAAAGCCTCATAACTTTCAATCTATCCACTTTAACGAATTTCATCACAGGAACTTTTTTGTTGGGCATCGAATTTTCTAAAAATAACTGGCCAAATCTGAGCCGTAGCTCTGACGATTTCCCGATAAAATGCAAAAAAAAGCGTTTTGTATTAATAAATCAACTTCTACTGAGACCTCACCTCAAAATATACAAGTTAGGGTAAATTTTCTTGAAAGCTCTGAAAGAGCAACTAAATACCTACAAATCAGACCTGTGAACATAAACGTTACGTAAAACGCTGCTGAGCTGTAGAGAAGTAAAAAAAAAATCCTAACTTTTCCATGTATTTTAAATGGGAAAATTTCAAAATCAAATGCAAAGTACTGAGAATTAAAATTAAGAGCTAAAACTTTCAGAGAATTTTTTCTTCAATGTCTAAAACAATATTTTTCAGTAGGAGCGAAAAAAAAAATAGGCGTTCCAAACGGACTACCTTAATATATATGTATATATTATAACACAAAAACTAGTCGCTAATTCCTGCGTTATAACTTCGTTCTCTGCCTTTAGCCTCCAGTCTCAATACGAACAGGGCGCCAGGTAATTTTTACCACTGGAATTACCAAACCAGTAAATCATGAAATTTTGGATAATTTTTGATCTGTGGAATTATCACCAAAACCACACATAAACAAAACTAGAATTAAAACTTAACAAAATGCTCAGAACTTATTAGCGAAACAAAACGGAGACTGGAAAACCAAAAACAGAGTTACGGTATGCCATGGTGTCGCTCAGTGTGTAGGTTTATGGAGAGAGGGAGTGGTCCGGGTTACATCATTCCCCAAAGTCATGTAGATTCATTTTAAATTTGCAACTTTTATTTAACAACAAATAATCTCAAAACTCTATTTAACAATAAATAAAATACGATAGCTCAGTACAAATAATATTTTTCTCTATAACGTATGCTGAATATATTAAAATTAATCTTAACAGAAAGTAAATTGACGCCTAAACGATACGTATCGATATTTTATAAATCAATCAATTAATTAACTAGAACTAAATGATAATTAGATGATATTTGGTAAACTAGAACGATAATTATAGATTCGATACTCTAGAACATTCTCTTTAGCAAAATCGTAAAACTAACGTACATGGGTCTCATTTCGATGTTAATTAGACACTAATTAGTTTAACAATCAAACATATTTCTTATAATTCTTTTATAAAATAATATTAACAATGGAACATGATCGTGACTCTAAAAATGTAACATTATTCTCATAATTCTCTCAGATATTGAATCTTTTCTTTAATTAAAACAGGAGCATAATACCTCAAGACTTTTGATTCGAACTCGATTAATTATTTATAATAATTATTTCATACCTGATGTCTGGTGAATAAATATCAAGTAACGTCTTACACTGTTTTTAAACAATACTTCTGTAGCAATAATCTTAATCTGTAGCTTTCCGCAATGCCTTGAACTGTAGCGCCATTACTGCACACGTCTACTCGCTTCAAGCGACTAGAGTCGAATGCTCACGTCCGTACTCCTCGAAGGTCTCCCTTCGACTTTTCTCTCTCAATTCTCAATTCTAAAAACCCCAAACTCAATCCTATCGTTATCAATAACTGACCTCTATATTCTAAATTCTCAAATCCAACTCAATCTTTACTATAACAGTAACTGGAGGCTCAAGTCCTCACCAAACGTACTCACTAAACCCATTCTGATTATAGATATCCTTGGCAGTTGCTCTCCTGGAACAGACTTCAGCTGGGATCATAAAACTTATAAACTAAGTGACCTATGACTTCCTCAGCGGTACAAGTGGTCATGACTTGTCCTCTGAGGCCTGTCAGACTAATAATTTAAAAATGACCAAACGGCTTTCACAACAGCAACGGTCACAAAATTACTGTTGAGGCCTGCCAAACCAAAACTCCAAAACTGATCCCATTCTGCATCCGTCAAATTCCTTATATACTGGAGCACTAGCATCTCAGCTAGACCTCTGAAATCAACCAAGAAGTCTCAGAGGGATAGAACTAGGTTCTATCATCAGATGATACCGGGTGACTAATTTAAGTCCCGCTCCACGGTAACACTGACTCGTCCACATACTCAAAATACTGAAACTTGAAAAATCCAAAAATTCAAACGATCATTTCCCCCAAACTTTAATCTCAAATCATATCCCATAATAATTTCCCATAATTCTGATTCTAATTATTATTTTCTTTATCCCAAAAATCCATAACTGTAGCCAGACGTTACTCCATATTTAATTCTTAAACTATAACTTAATCAAAAAATCTGTATAAAAATCGTAAATTACTGTAAGCTAAATTATAAGTCTTGAATTACCATGCTCGTAAATACAATAAAATTCTTTGGTGTTTGTGACGTTCACTTTGATTTGACCCCCATACGAAAAATAACGTCACAATATATATATATATATATATATATATATATATATATATATATATATATATATATATATATATATATATATATATATATATATATATATATACATATTATAACGCAAAAATTATACGCTAACCTTTGCGCTACAACTTCGTTCTCTGTCTTTAGCCTCCAGTCTCAATACTAATAGGGCGCCAGGTAATTTTTATCACTGGAATCACCAAACCAGTAAATTACGAAAATTTTAATAATTTTTGATCTGTGGAATTACCACCAAAACCACGCAGAAATAAAATTCATAACTAAAACTAAAATGTTCAAAACTTAATAGCAAAACAAGACAGAGACTGGAGCACTAAAAACAGAGTTACGGTATGCCGTGGTGTCGCTCAGTGTGTAGGTTTATGGAGAGAGGGAGTGGTCCGGGTTAAATCATCCCAAACTCGTGTAAATTATTAACTGATTTGCGATTTTTATTTAACAATGAACAAAACAAATATTAGGACATAATACAAATAATCTTACTCTCTATAACAAAATACTGAATCCGAAAAATACAACGATCCGGTAAATCCGGACGAATTAATTAATGTAACGGGGCCGTTAAGCCCACCTCCGTTTGACGGGAGGCCGATACCTCGCCCTTTTGGGCATACTCGCGCTGCGTAATCCCTATTGTATATACTGAATCCACCATATATTATAATAGCGAAATATGAGCATAAGCTCATATTAACTTACCCATTAGGCATGCATTGCATGTGGGTGTCTCACCAACAGCCACCACGAGTCCTACCTCACTCGGCCCCCCATTCCTGCCATCCCAGGAAATAAAGAGACTCTGACCGAAATGGGGCTTGGAAATGAAGCCCCCATGGTACCAGACTTCAGCTCTGGTGAACTGCTTGCATAGATTAGTGGTGGGACGCAAGTTCTCCCCATACCCTATATAAAGGGCCACTCCACTTGTTTCTTTCAGGTTCCCAACAAGCAATTATCCGCTTGTTTCGAAACGTCCCCTCTAAGATTTTCTACTTTCCCCAAGCCAGATAGCACACTAATTATTCAAGCCAAATCAACGTTGGGCGGCTTGGGGGGGGGGGGTAAATCCGGACGGCAACTTGGCATCTAACTGATGCGCGTCAAAACCTTATAACTAAATTAATTAAAAATAATTAATAAAAAAATTAAATAACTGGAGCCAACCGATACTCAAAGAGTACTCGGTGAACGGGAACAATAATCTTAAACTCATTACTCTAGATATTTTCTTTAACAAAATCGTACGACTAACGTACCTGGATCTCATTTTGACGTTAATTAGGCAATAATTAACTTACTGACTAACATATTCCTTAAAATTATTTTATAAAAATAATTTTAACAATAGATCGCGAACCTGACTCTTAACTGTAACTACTTTCTCATACTTTTCACAGATCTTACATCTTTTCTTTAACTGAAACACGTAGCATAATACCTCAAGATTCCAATTCGAACTCGATTAATTATTTACAATAATTATCGCATACCTGATTACTGATGAATAAAATATCAAGTAACGTCTCACACTGTTTAAAATAATACTTCTGCAACGATAACTCCAACCTGTAGCTTTCTGAAGCATCACTCCGGACACGTCTGCTCGCTTCGAGCGACCAGAGTCGAATCCCCTACTATACTCCCCAAACTAAAAACATCATCGCCATTTATACCGACTCTCTACACTTTCCTCCATAACTTCAACTCGATATTGAGTATGGATATCCCAATGTGTGCGCTCTCCTGGACTTGGCTTCGGTGAGATCGCAGACTAAAATGCTTAAATTTAAGTTACCAACGGTTACCCTCAGCAGCACACTGGTCAAAGCTGTCCACTGAGGCCTACCAACAAAACCCAAAACTCCAAAAATGACCAGAAATAGCGACTTCTACAGCGATAGTGGTCACTAAACCATCGCTGAGTCCTGCCAATCATAATAACAATAACTGATTTCTTACACCTAGACCATAGTCCTCATTTTGGAGCGCTAGCATTTCAGCTAGACCTCTGCACTCCACATGGAAGTCTCATAGGGTCAGGCAAGCATCCTGACATCAGATACAACCGGGTGGCAATTACTTGAGCCCCATTCCACGGTTGCTTCGACTTTTCCACACACTCAATAAACCAAAAACTGAAAATTCCAAAACTCAAACTTTATCTTTTACCAAACTCTATTCTCAACCCATAGCCCATAATAAATTTCTCATATAAATTTTCTGTAGCCAAACGTTACTCCATATTTTACCCTTAAACTATATCTCAATCACCAAAAAAAAACTATATAAAAATTGTAATTGACTGTAGCTAAATTCTAAATCTTGAGTTACCATGCTCGGTTATGCCCCAAAATCAGTTGGTGCTTGTGACGTCAACTCAATCCAAGCCTCGTCCAAAAAAAATAACGTCACAATATATATATATATATATATATATATATATATATATATATATATATATATATATATATATATATATATATATATATATATATATATATATATTAGGGTGATCAAAAAAATAAGAAACTTTTTTTTTTTTCTTCCAAACAGGTTCAAAAGTTTCATTTAGATAAAAAAAGTCGCCTGTAAAAATTAGAGCTCTTAATATTAACATTAAGAGGTTCCTCATCGCACTTTTCTATTTCCCATAAGAATAACATGGGAAAAATTTTTTTTACGTCTTCTGATTTTTATAAGTAGCTAACGATGCGTCATAGGAATAATTGGCAGGCTTATTTTTGTAGGGAATTGAATGCTCTACAAAAAAAGATTCTTATCATTTTTTGCGGAATCTATTTGTTCAAAAGTTATTTGAGGTTGAAGTCGAATTCATATTAAATTTTGAGATTTGCTACTTTTCCGGCGAAACTATCAGACTTATTACAAAATATCATCAGACCTTTTTTGTAGACAATTTTATTTCCTAGAAGTTATTTCGAATATAGTTTTTTCGAATTCTGCATTGTTTTCTAGTTATTTTTATTTTAATGTCAAGCTCTTAAAATCGATCAGAAGACTATTTTTTTATGAGCATGACATTAAAATGAAAATAACTAGAAAACAATGCGGAATTCAAAAAAACTTTGTCCGAAATAACTTTCAGGGAATAAAATTGTATACAAAAAAGGTCTGATGATATTTTGTAATAAGTCTGATAGTTTCGCCGGAAAAGTAGAAAATCTCACAATTTAATATGAATTCGACTTCAACCTCAAATAACTTTTGAACAAATAGATTCCTCAAAAAATGATAAGAATCTTTTTTTGTAGAGCATTCAATTCCCTACAAAAATATGCCTGCCAATTATTCCTATGACGCATCGTTAGCTACTTATGAAAATCAGAAGACGTAAAAAAAATTTTTTTCATGTTATTCTTATGGAAAATAGAAAAGTGCGATGAGGAACCTCTTAATGTTAATATTAAGAGCTCTAATTTTTACAGGCGTCTTTTTTTATCTAAATGAAACTTTTGAACCTGTTTGGAAGAAAAAAAAAAATTTGTTATTTTTTGGATCACCCTAATATATATATATATAAATATATGTATATATATAGCTATGTACGACGCTTCACTAACGTCGTATATATATTGTAACGGGTTTTTCACCACCGGGGATGTTACGTCCAAGATGACGAAAACACGTTTTTCAGTCCCTTAATTTTGAGTCAAAGCAATTAAGCCATTTACTCGGGTAGCGGGGACCTCGCTATTTAGTGTCGAGTATGTCAATATACGAAGATAGGATGTACGAGGTGAATGGATGTGTCTTATCACTGGATAAATGAAAAATTAATTGAACTTACGGTTGGTTTATTCAATATAACAATATGTCAGGATACAAGATTTTGGCTGAGCTGGAGAGTAGATCGTTGATTAGAATTCGACTCGTATGAAATTGTTGTTGATTGAAATTCGATTTGGGATGAGATGTTGTCAGGTGGCTTGATGGTTGGTTACGGTTCTTGAATGTTGATAATCGTTGATGTGAATGAGCAAAGGGGGTACTTATACTGGGTAATTGACAATCTGTCTGATTATACTTTTTAATATGATGAAATTTTATTTAAATGTGAATAATAAAAATTAAGCAGCACTAATATTCAATAAAAATAATTTAATTATTTAAATTATTTATAATATTGAATAAAAGAATTGAAAATCGAAATTATTTTTTATTAAAATGATTCTATTTAAATTGTATAAATTCTGAATTTAATATTATAACGACTCGAGCAAGAAATAAAAATTCGATATTTAAAATATTAAGATTTCGCGTAATCAAGAGCTTGATAATTAATGGGCGCAGAGGACTAATTCGCAGCAGTTTTTATAGGCGCATTCCTAGGCGAGGGGTAACACGCGCGACCTTGATTTGAGATTTGTTACAAAAAACTAATGTTATTTGGAAGATTTGACGAATTGCGGGGCGTGGTGTAGGAAAAAGGCGTACGTGACCATTTCGGGTAGAAACTTCTAGAACAATACCCCCACCAAAAAGAATAAACCCGTTCCCCATGTAATTAGATAGGGACTATTTTAAATTATTAATTACGGATTATTAATTAGATTTAAAGCATAGGTATTTATCGATTATTAATCTTATTATTATTATCTTTCGATTGATAATAATTATTTCTTGTTATCACTATTGGTGTAGATGTTATTCATATTTTTAATTATTATGGATTAGTTATGAATAATTTTTATATTATTCTTGGTTTAATTAATTAAGGTGGAAATTCGGGTCACGATGACATTTTTAGTTTATAATTATTTCAATTATTTATCGATTTATTCAAAGTGGTAATTCATGATAATTTTATATGTGTTAGTGAGAAGCGGAGGGGTACATTGCGTAGAGGAGCTTGGAGCTGACCTTCACAGAGCTAATGTAAAGTCGTCTTACGATATTTTTAATTATTATGAGATAATTATGAAAAAGATTTATATCATTCTTGGTTTAATTGATGAAGGTGGAAATTCGGATCACGATGACATTTTTAGTTTATAATAATTTCAATTATTTATCGAGTTATTCAAAGTGGGAACTAATGATAATTTCATATGTGTTAGTGAGAAGCGGAGGGATACATTATACGGAGGGGCGGTAGAAGATGGGTCAAGCAGCACGCGTCTCCAAACAAGGAGATTTCATAATGATGGCACGCGTCAAAGAATAGACCGTGAAAGCGCAAGCGCTAAATACAACACTTAGTTGGGTTATTAGAGACAGAAACTATATTCCTATATGTGTGTTAGTGAAAGATAATGGAAAACGAAATAGTAGATTCCTTGACTAATCTATACTGTTTAGCCAGTCGGTATATAAGTTTTTATTCTAATCTCGCGTTTTTTGTCGTTACCCGCTGGGCTATTATAATTCTCTCATGTGGTTATGAATAGGTGGCTATGAGGTTTATTATCTGTAGAACGTTAAATTTATTATTTATATTTCCGGTCGCGGTATGTTATAGTTGTTTCATGATATGTAGTTTATGAATGGTTATCTTATTTATTTTTTCGTCAGTACGTTAGAATATTGCGTCTCCAATTTTTAATTTGCTTTTTTTTCTTATTTTATTTGGGGTCTCGTTTTTTTTGTTTCACCTCAACAGTCTCAACAATCATCTAACCTTGGATATATAATATACTCGTTTATAGTTTTCTTTTTATTTATTAAATTTTTAGTTATTTCTGGGGTTTTCATGTTACGCCGTAACAGGGATCTACCGGAGTGAAGTCCGAATACACTTACGATTTTTGGCAACCTTGTTTAAAATTATTAGTTGGGCGCCAGGTGATTTTATAATCACCAAAAAAAACAATTATCAAAATCGGCTCAGGGTGGCGGATCGGGGAAAGGTCAGGCACTTAAGATTACGATAAATAATTGATCAGAATTAACACAAAATAATTAGTCGTATATTAAACACGAAATAATTGATCGGTATCACAAAAATAATCGGTTACAACAAAATAATAAATTGCCGTGGTCGGCTTGACTCGGTATAAACAAAACAAAATTTCTCGTACTTGATCGGAAAACAAATCAGTTCATTGCTCAAAAAAAAAACACAGTCGGTTGACGAAATTAAAATAAAATAATTTCATTGTTCGGAGACACACATACAGCGGAAGTATTAAAGAAATACTTGACGAGTGACGTCAGAGTTTTCTTACACGGCGAGGTGACAAGACTACTGTTGCGAATAAGACACGGATAATCCGTAATTCTCAGAATTGCTCGAACGAAATAAAATAAAATATAAAATAATATTTTATTTCGGTAACACGTTAAATTGCACGATCATAGAATTTTTACGCGTAATTAATTATTTAATTAATTATTATTACGTACGCACTGCACTTCTTTTTTATCAGATCGGTTACACACTTTGTTCAGTTTCGGGCTGAGGCTTCGGCTTGTTCACTTGTTCACGAACTCGGTTATTATCGGTCGCAATTACTTGTCGCGAATTATTGTCCGTTGATCAAACTCGGATTGATCTTACATGTCGTAATTCAAATCGTTCATACGTCGGAATCGAGAATTGTTTAGAGTCGAATTGTTCAAATAAAATAAACGTGGCCGTTCAGTTCGGCGTCTATCCCGGATCTCTCGTGACAATCAATGCGTCGAGTCGATTGCTTGGTCAAAGTCGGAATTTTTGCTCATAGGTGTCACCAGAATTGGCTTACCGGATAACTATTTATTTTATTCAAATAATTTCAAACCTCGGGTCGATGTCGAATTTTCCTCATGTTACAATATATATATATATGTATATTTTTATGTTACGACTAACAGACGCCGTATATGTATTGATTAATACTTTCAAGTATATAAATTAACCAAAAATCCACCAATAATATTGAATAATAATTATTTACATCACAATTATCATGTATCATTCAGTAATAATACTAATAAACAAATCAATCATATCCGCCACGGCGTCCAACAACTACCGGGGGGGGGGGGGGGGGTTATTACGTGAAAGAAAATTGCGACGAAAGGAATTCAAGGTACTTACTCGTAACTGATTTCAGCAAAACAAAATCCACAATCAAAAACATCTAACTGATTTAAATAATTCACTCGGGGAACAATAACCGAGCAACAATAACTTTAATTATTAGCAATAATAGCAAACGTAATAACACGTATGATGCAAAATGCGTCTGTTCACATTGATACCCCGTATCTTTCTAATTTAATTACTCTATCCTCCACCTGCTGGTCGTCGCTCACGTGACACAATAGTCACCCTTATTTACTATTATGATTATTTTTCATAGCCCTGGGCCTAGTTTTAAATTAAAATATCAAATATAAAGATAATTTTCCCGAACCTGAATGATACATAAATAATTATTTTAATGCATGTACTATTTATTTATTTTATATTCATATTTTTATATTATCTAATAAATTAAATAATAATTATTTTAAATCATGGAATTGATGTCGAGAAAATAGCTCAAGTATTGATTTTTCCCCTCCAGGCGGTCAATGTTTTTCTTGAACCTCAAATGACATCCCTAATCGGATGACAAGTTTAATAATAATCAAATATTGAACAATATTTGGGGCATAATGTCACGCTGGATTACGCATCCCCAATATTTGAAAATCATAAACAAAAACTTAAAACTAACAAAAATCGATTGTTTATATTTTTAAATCACAAAATAAAATCATTCCACACACGTGCTCACCCACACGCTGCACGCATGCGCTAGTCTTGTGAACGGACTGCTGTCTCTCAACCGGTGGAATGGCGGAATGCCCGCGTAACGATTCAAATTCAAACTTATAATTTAAATATTTACAATTAATTAAAATTAAATAATTTGAATCGTTACGTGACAGATTTGATCGCCATAAACGAGGTAAAATCATCGGAAAAAGATAAGTTCAATCTATATAATTATAATACCTATAACTTAAACAGACCAGGTGAAAACCCTGGAGGAGAGCTTTTCCTACTTGTAAATAAAAAAATTAAGCATAGTCCTATGAATGTTCATAATAATTTAAAAATCATAGAAGCAATTGGAGTGAGGCTTGAAAATAACACGGCTATTTTTTCGATATATGCCAGACCTACTATCAATAACGTTGTAAATAAAATAGATAGCACGGAACTTGAACAGTTGGTGTGCAGTTCAAATAAAACAATACTTATAGGAGATTTTAACGCCAAACACTCCACCTGGAATTGTAAATCTTCAAATACCAGTGCACGAACAATTTTTAAGTACGTTAATACCAAACACTACTCAATAATAGCACCAGACAGATAAGCACCTCATAGGAAATAGAAGCTATCAATGATCTAGATTCGGACCATTTCCCTATCAAACTAAACCTTGACTACCTAGACAACCTAAAATACAATCCTACTGAATACTTAGACTACAAAAACACTAACTGGAAACGGTTTAGACAAGTTATCAATAATAATTTACAAATTAACTATAAAATTACCACCATTCCAGAAATACATAAAACACAATACCTAACAACTGTAATTGACGAAGTAAAAAAACAATCAATTCTATTAAAGACTGTGTAAGAAATTAAAAACAAACTACCCGACTATATATTACTGCTTATTACTGCTTATCCGTAAGAGGAATGCAATTAGACGTAAATACCAAAGGACCAGACTAGAACAACACAAGCTAGTAAAATACAAATTACCAACACAATCACTAGAGAAATACGCGAATTTAACAATAACAACTGGGATAAAAAACTCCAAAATTTAAACATTAAAGACAACACGCTATGGAAAACGGCTAAAACTTTTACAAACAAACTTGACACAAAAATATCGACGCTACACGGTCCACACGGTTTAGCATTTACAGATGAGGACAAAGCAAACGTTCTGGCACATAACTTTGAACGAGTGCATCACTTAACGGAAAATGACGGCAAAACCAAAAAACTTATAAACTCCACATACAGAACAATAACAAATACCGAGATTGACCGGGACAGCATTGATCTAACATATCCCAGTGGAATAATTAAAGCTATCAAAAAAACAAGACCTAAAAAAGCTCCTGGTCCGGACACTATCCAAAATATCGTATTAAAAAATCTCCCGAAAAAAGCTATTGTACAAATAATTCATATCTTTAATATCTTTTATATCTTTAATATCATAATACCGCTAGAGGGCTATAAAGCTAACGTGTTTACATTTTACTCTCACAAATTATTATAAATTTAGTGTTTATTTAAAGTTATTAACAATTATTGTCATTTGTGCTTTATTAGAGTTAACATACACGCCTAGAAGTGATATCTTAATCTTACTTTTTGGGCAATTTTGTGCATTATGGGACCTAAAAAAGACTGCGCACCACAGATTACATGTGGAGTCTGTTCTCTTGCTATCCGACAAAATTCATCATGTATCCAATGTGCTGGGTGTCGGATTTGGATACACGCAAAGTGCACAGGAATAGCCACTGATGATTTCAAAGAGCTTGCCAGAGATATTAAAAAAAATGGATCTCTGTGGAAATGTGTTCCGTGCAAATCAGAGGTTAGTGTCATACTACAAGATGACTTATCTGACGTTGAACGTGAGGAGGACGATCTTTATGCAGACAAACTTGAAAAAATACTCATAAAACAATTCCAACGCTTCTCTAAGGATATTGAAGCTAAATTCGATAATTTCAAGACATCAATAGAATGCAATGTTGCCGCAATCCGGAGTGAGGTAAGCAACCTAACCAAACAAAACGCCATGCTGTCAAACAAGTGCGCTCGTCTGGATGACCAGATTAGTGCGGTAGAAGACAAACTAAAATCGTTTACCATGCCTCCAGCTGAAGACACAATTGCGGAAATCAATGACCGTAAGAGGCGTGAAGCAAATGTTATCGCATTAAACATTGCTGAGTCAGCAAAAAAGGACGGAAAAGATCGTTTGGAGGAAGATAGGGCAAAACTTCGGGCGGTAATGCCCCATAAATTGTTGGATAGCGTCGAGTACATGAAACTACGGAGGCTTGGGAGACCGTTGACTGGTCGTACAAGGCCACTACTAATAGAAGCACAATCTTCCAAGGAAGCAAGAGCTCTCCTCAAATCGAAACCTGCTCCAACCACAGGAGTATCTTTCAAACCTGATCTCACTCTAGCTCAACAATCCCATCTGAAAATGCTCAGAGCAAAGCTAAAGATCTTAAATGAGACTGGTAACAATGATAAAACCATCAGATATATAAATGGAGCGCCTAAAATAGTGAACGCGAATTTTCGCCAAGTCCACACGAAGGATACGTCTAAAACAACTAAACGTTTATTATCAGAACGTGAGAGGACTGAGGACTAAACTACGCGAGTTCCTGACTGCGTCAACGAGTAGTTCTAATGAAGTCATATGTGTCACTGAGTCCTGGTTGCATCCAACTATACTTAACGGTGAATTTACTGATAGCTCCTATACCATTTTTAGGAAAGACAGGGATTATAATACAACTGGCTATGAAAGAGGCGGTGGGGTATTTATAGCTATTAAACGCACAATCCAAGCTGAACTAATTCAATCTGAAGACAAGGAACTCGAACAGATATTTGTCAGGGTTAAAAGCGAAAATGATGATATCATCATCGGATGTATTTATCTGCCACCCCAGTCACCTTTCGAATCATACCGTGCCCACACGGAAACATTAAATTACATAAAGGATAAATTCCCAGATGCAAAATTCCTGATTTTAGGTGACTACAACTTGCCAAGTAGTGTTCCCCGTATAGACTGTGAGAGGGTTCTATATGAAAATGTAGCTCTACTGGGATGTCAGCAGCTTAACTACATTCACAACAATAACAATAATCTACTTGATTTATGTTTCAGTAACCTATACATATCTGTTGAAAGAGCACTAGCTTTCACTGCTGAGGATAATTATCACCCAGCATTGGATATTCATCTTGATATTGTACCCAGTCTCAAGTCAAACTATCCTCCTTCGTACAATTACAGAAAAGCCGATTATATAGGCCTAAATTCTTTCTTCCGAAGAACCAACTGGATAGAGCTTTTTGAAATTGATGATATTGATGTCAAAGTAACTTGGCTGTATAATAAAATACAAGAAGGAATATCCCAATTCGTTCCACCTTTCAATAAAAAAACCAGTAGTTTTCCTTGTTGGTTTTCCACGGAGCTTATTAGTAAGTGTAAACTAAAGAGAGTGGCACATACCAAATACAAAAAGAATAAAACTAATCAAAATTATAGATGCTTTAGCAAGCTGAGACTTGAATGTAAAAAACTAAGTGCAATTTGTTATAAAAATTATATAAATAAAGTTGAAGAATCGGTATTATCTGATTCAAAGGAATTTTGGAAATTTGTGAAAAATAAAAAGAGTGATAATGCGGAGTTACCATCAAGCATGTCATGGGAGGATTTATCAGCCAACTCAGGAGCTGAAATCAGTAATTTATTCGCGTCATACTTTAAAAGTACTTTCTCTACCACAAATTTGAATAGTGGTAGTCATCAACCTTCTAGTGGAGGTGACAAAGTTAATCTATGTGATCTCTACGCTAACTTTGACCAAGTTTACAAACAGCTAACATCACTGAATACCAAAAAAGGAGCTGGGCCAGACGGTCTACCTAACCTATTCCTACGTAATTGTGCTGTTGGTCTATGCGAACCGATTACACATATTTTCGAGAAATCACTGCAACATGGCATTTTCCCAACTGCGTGGAAGTTATCCTTTGTCAGTCCGATACACAAAAGTGGACTTCGATCTGAAATTGTAAACTATAGACCAGTGTGTATTCAGTCGGCATTAGCGAAACTGTTTGAAAAGGTTGTGCTGCCCCAGATAACCACTACATTTGGTTGTGTCATGTCATCTAAACAACATGGATTCGTGGGTGGAAGGTCTACAACAACAAATCTTTACGTTTATGTAAATTATATCCTAAATGCTATGAACAGTGGCATTAAGGTGCACGCGATATATACCGATTTCAGCAAAGCCTTCGATAAAGTCGACCATGAAATTCTTCTCAAAAAACTTGATGAGTACGGGGTAACTGGTAACGCATTAAATTGGATTGAATCATATTTATCTGGTAGAAGACTGCAAGTTAGGATCAATGAATACGTGTCTGATGAATATTTTGCTACATCTGGTGTTCCTCAGGGTTCCCACCTTGGTCCGATACTTTTTAACATCTTTGTCAATGACATTGGAAGGAAGTTCAAATCGGATTATCTGTTGTATGCTGATGACCTGAAAATATTCAGGATGATAACCAGCATACGAGATTCTCATATCCTCCAGAACGATCTGGACAATCTCTGTGATTGGTGCCGGGAAAACAAACTTGACCTCAACATAAAGAAATGCG
Source organism: Microplitis mediator (assembly GCF_029852145.1). Lineage (NCBI taxonomy): Eukaryota > Metazoa > Arthropoda > Insecta > Hymenoptera > Braconidae > Microplitis > Microplitis mediator. Next base: position 11,080,785 of record NC_079971.1, read on the forward strand.
CTGTAATGTCATTCTCTCGTGCACACGTGCAATCTCCATCTAATTATAAACTAAATGGCCAGAACATTGCCGAAGTGGAGGACATCAGGGATTTAGGAATCATTGTTGATAGCAAATTAACTTTCCACAAACACATCGAGAAAATAAGTATGCAAGCGTATAAAGTTCTTGGGCTCATTAATCGTACATGCAGAGATTTTAAAAACATTAACGCTCTAAAGAGCCTTTTCTCTGCGCTGGTGTTGCCCATACTGGAATACGGATCAGTAATCTGGTCTCCATCTACAGATTCGATGATTAATACGCTGGAAAGAGTGCAGTATAAATTTTGTAAAACCGTATTATATCGTAGCAGGCATATAATTGATACTGTCACAGTCGAAGAAGTGCGGAGGGCACTCAGAATAAATGAATTGAAATATCGGCGGCAAACAGCTGACATGATTTTCTTCTTCAAGCTTTTCAACGGTTTAATAGATTCCCCGGAAATCAGAAATGATTTCGAGTTCATACCAAACGCGCTGAATCTCAGGCAGTGCAGGATCCTAAAAACCACTAAATCCAACAAAAACTATGTGATAAATGGACCTAAAAATAGGATGTGCAATTTAGTTAACTCTATGCATAGTGATATTAACTTCTTCCAAGGGTCTTACGAGAATTTCCGTTCTTTTATCAGAAAACGATTGCTAGAATACTAGCTACTCACACAAAGTAATTTCAAGGAACCGATTTTCTCTAATTTATTTTATTTTACACAAAGTTAAAATAATATTGTATAATAATTTAGCTTTATTATCTCATATCGCACACTGTATTATATTGATCTATATTAGATGATGTATATTGCCGATTGGCGTAATAAATAAATAAATAAAATAAAATAAATCTTTATGACCTTATCCTACTTCTCATCAGATTGGAAAAAAGCCAATGTCCTTGCCTTTCGAAAACCAGGAAAAGACAAGCTCCTCCCCCAAAATTACAGGCCCATAAGCCTACTAGCTACCCTAGAAAAATTATTTGAAATCATGTTACTAAACTGAATCAAAATATTTGAAAGTAACAATAATATTATGACGGAAGAGCAATTTGGCTTTCGTGAGAAAAGAAGTACTGTACATCAGCTAGCTCGCATTACTAACTAAGATACCGGCGGGTAATAAGGCCTAGCTAAGGGAGATTTTGAATAGAATCGAAATTATTGCATTTAATTATCGAAATGTATCATAAATCTTTATTTCAATACATTAGCTATGAAATATAATGAAGTAATGGTAATTTATACCACAAACAAACAAATAATTAATATAACGTAAGACTTCGCTTCAATAGAGTTAACTATCTAACCGGCAGACTACTTCTTAAACAGATACACCGTTATAGTTTTAACATGAGAGAAATTTTTTTAAGAAAGTTTTTTCTTTGAAAGTGAAAATCAACTGTATTTTTCATTTGAACAATTAAAAGTAGATCACGTGGGAACGATGAGTCATTTATAGATGCAAGTAGTAGTAAGACACATTGTACCTGTTTTAAAATCTGACGATTGCTCGGTAATGAAACTGGAAGATTTGAAAAGTATTTTTCAGCTTGTAAGAGTAGAAGATGATATATACACCACATAAATACGGCATAATCACTGTATAAATTCGGCATAAACACCGTATAAATATGGTGCGAATATTGTATGGATACCGTGTAACCACTGTGTAAATAAGGTATAAAGAATGTATACATACCGTTTAACCAACGTTTAAACACAGCATAAAACCATATAATTAAAGTATAATCATAGTACGAATATGGTATGGCCAGAACAAAAATTCCCATTTGTTCACATAAAATTAGGCGGAGCATATTTAAATGTGTGAGAGCATATGTGTGAGGTCGATAAGATAGTTATTTTGTAAACCAGCTTTGCTTATCATCATAAAAATATAAACACAACCCCTGCTGTATCATTATAAGTATTAGTAAACATGTAGTACATATAATAAACATAGATACTAATTCGGTTATTAATGATGTAATCAAAATAATAAAACTTTAAAAAATTAATATAAAATATGCGTCAATTGAATTTAGTTCTGACAAATTTTGAAAGTTATCAATATTAAACAAATATCCAAATTTCCCGGGCATTATTTCAGTGTATTGGTGAGTTACCATTCTTTGGATTCATTCATTTATTAAAAATAAGCCGCGTGTTACGGCGTAACATAGCAAAATACAGAAATGGCGTATAATTGAATAAATGAAAGAAAAATTATAAATTAAAAAGCTAACCTTTACGTAAGGTCAGCCAAGATATCTGAATTGTTGATGTAAACAGAAAACACCATAAATTTCCTTCTTTATTACTTATTAAGAAATAGTAATCCAGTTAAAAAAACTAAGCCATGGTAATCTCCCCAACGCTCGCGACTTAAACAGTACCACCTTCAAATGATGCCACGCGATGCTCTTCCGTTTTTTTCTATGATGTCAAGTGTCACCACCCCGATGACCTTTACATCTATGCATCATTGACTTCATATTTAACTAATCAATTTACTCGGTCTCTCTGCATTCCCTTCTACCATTAACTAGCTTAAATAATATTGAATTTTATTTGAGTAACCAAACTGATAAATATCAATAAAAACAAGGTAATAAAATCTATCATTGACATCCTCTGACAGTAAATAAAATCATAAATAACAGTTAATACGCAGTAGTCACTATTGCATCATAACCCAAGAAGCTGCTAATAAAATAAATATTAACGATTTGAGACCCACTATCCCAACCTACTGATGAAGAAATAATAAGACAACAATTAACTAACTACATAATATCGGACAATCATAACGTATTAGAGCAGAGCATATAACGATATTAATAATTTCTCAACATTCCACCGAGAATAATTAATTTCATAGCCACCTACCTATAACGTCAAGAGTAAATTATAATCGATCAGTAGATAAAGAAAAATAGAATTCGAAATTAGATAAAAACTCATATACTAAATAACTAACCATCAGAGGTCAATCAAGGAATCTAACGATTTCACTTCCGCATTATCTCTCCCTAATACATCCGTAAGCGCATAACTTCTACCTTTAATAACTCAACTAATAAATAAAATAATGATTAACCAAGGTTACCATAATAATTCACTATCAATTGCTAAATTTCCAAACCTTAATCTCAACGGAAAATCTATAATTAATCATTTAAACTAAGCCCATCTAATAGTATAAGATTGCATCTCTTTCTTCCACTCATAGGATTTACTATGGCCTGCCTTCCCGCGTTTTTAAGGTTCTTCTTGTGACGTATTCCGTCACTTCTCTCTTTAACACATACGAATACATCGATAATTTCTATTTCGAATAAATCAATAAATAATTAAAATAACTACAAACTAAAAATATCATTGTAATCCGATTGTCCAGCTTGTTTAACCGAACTAATAATAATTCCAGATTACTCAATAATTACTCCATAATAATTAAAAATAGGTATAACATTCCAACCACTAACGGTAGAAAGAATTAACTATGATCAATCGACGGATAATAATTCAAGGATCAATAATCAATAAATACCTATACCATGAACTTAATTAATAAGCCGTAATAAACGGACTAAAATAATCCCTACCTAATAACAGGTGGATCAGCCTTCTTTCTTCCAACCAGAAAAACTCGCATCGTTTTTTTTGAGTCTTTGTCATTATTTTAGAAGCTTCTACCCGAGATCATCACTTACGCCTTTTCTTGCACTACACCCTGCAAGTATCTCAGCTATTCGACTCTACTTAGTAATAGCATTTTCTTTTTCGTTCTAATCGCTAAAGCTTTCGTCTACTATCCTATTTTTTGGTAGCTAATTAAATCAAATCTAAGTCACGCGTGTAACCCCTCGCCTATGATAACGCCTATGAAAACCGCTGCAAATCGGTTCTCTATGCCCATTAATTATTAAGCTCTTGATTACGTATAATCTTATCATTTTAAATATTAAATTTTAAATTCTTTGTTCAGATCACTAATAATTGAATTCAGCATTTATACAATTTAAATAGAATTATTTTAAATAAAAATAATTTCGATTTTCAATCCTTTTATTCAATATTATAAATAATTTAAATAATTAAATTATTTCTGTTGAATATTACTACTGTGTTAAATATTATTATTCACATTAATATAAATTTTGTCATATTAAAAAGTATACTCAGACAGATTGTAAGTTACCCAGTAAAAGTAAACCCCTCTGCTCATTTACATCAACAATTCTCAACATTCAAGAATCGTAACCACCTATCAAGCCACCTGACAGCAATCTATTTCGAATCGAATTTCAACCAACAACAATCTGGTTTCCAGCTCAGCCACATCTTGAATCCTGACAAATTATTATATTGAATAAACCAACTGATAAGACACATCCATTCACCTCGTACATTATATTTTTGTATATTGACATACTCGACACTAAATAGCGAGGTCCCCGCTACCCGAGTAAATGGCTTAAGTGCTTTGAATCAAAATTAAGGAACTAAATAACTTTTTTTCGTCATTCTGGACGTAACACACGCCTATTTAAGATCTACTCTGAATAGTTTCCTACCCTCGAGACCGAAACTTTATAGAAAGTTTGCTGTATTTACAAATATATGCGATGAATTTATGCTTAAAATGGCCAGGTAGTTGGACATTGTCTATTGTTAATAGTTCAATTTTCTCTGACATTACGGGCTTAATAGCTGCGTTACTGAAATGACCATTTCTCCGTTAATTATGTGAGAGACAAAATCTTAGAGTTCTTTAGCGGAAGATTGAAAATGCCAAGTCAACAACCAATAATTTTATTCTTCTGTTCCAGCAATATTGAATTCTCTTTGTAGTGAGTTCTTAACGGTGAATGTGTCAGCAATACTCTATCTCATGAACTATGAAAAATATGGGCGCAGTACTGCAAGTGCACAATATTTTCTTCAATTAGCTGGTTACTTAGGAATTCCAGTAATCGCCTGGAATGCTGATAATTCTGGGTTAGAGAGAGTATGTATTCAACATTTTCAATATAATAGTTTATTATGCCACTTAAATTCACATAATCTTAACTTTTATTCTGTTACGTCCAGATTATTGGACTTAATTTTAAATTTCTTATAACCCAAGCCAGTTGCTTATAGATTGGGAATCTGCGAGGATGTTTGTCTGGGCTAATGATTAATAAAACTTAAACTACAATTAGATATACATGGGGCATTCCATACAAAATCGGCCACTTTTTGAGGTCACCCCCTCCGATATTTTAGAAAAATATCTAATGCATTTTTTCAAATTTTTTTGACTACTCGTTTCCAAGATACCGATATTTTACAAAATACGAGGTTTTTTTTTTTAGAAACGGTTATAATATCGCGGAATATACACCAATCTGATCGTTTTTTTTTAATCTTCGTTTTTGAATGTTCTTTCAAGAAAAAAATACGTTTTTAGGCTTAATCAATTCCTTTATTGTTTATTTTAAGTTTTAAGCAAAAAAAAAAAACGTTTTTTTCGGAATGTATGCCCTCTTCGATTTTTTTGAAAAAAATTCTCGAAAAAACTTTGGTGATTTTAAAAAATTTTGAGACCAATCCGATCGTGGGCAAACAATTCATTCTATTTTTTTTCTTAGTTCGGAAAAAAGTTTTTTTCCCTAAATGTTATTTTTTGACTTAATTTGACCAATAAACATTCTCAGATCAGTCACACAATGAAGTTTTTGAGTTCCTTTTGTAGTTACTGTTCTATTAAACTTGATTTTGTGATACCAAATGACGATGGAAGTTTACTTGTAAAACAATCCTCAAATTCAACTGAATTTAAAATTCGAAAATTGTTTAAGCGTCAAAAAAAATAAAGTTCGTTTACTACTTTGGGGTTTAAATGCGGATCAATTTCATTTACTATCCTTTACTGGGTTTTTTTTTGTTCCTTATTGGCTACCTTCCAAATAAGGCCACATACCACCTCTCCTAGGTCATAAAGATAACTCATAAGTAGTTTTTAGTTGATTTTTAAAATTCATTTATTGAATGAGTAGAAAAACTTCAAAAAATAGTATACTCCGAACGGCACAGTATTTTAAAAAAATCATAGCATCTAAATAGACTGATCTGAAAATGTTTATTGGTCAGCTTTAGTCGAAAAATAATATTTAGGGAAAAAAAATTTTCTCGAATTGAGAAAAAAATAGAACGAACTGTTTGCCCACGATTGGATTGGTCTCAAAATTTTCTAAATTCATCCAAGTTTTTTTGAGAATTTCTTCAAAAAAATCGAAGGGGGCATACATTTCGAAAAAACGTTTTTTTTTGCTTAAAACTTAAAATAAACAATAAAGGAATTGATTAAGAATAAAAAAGTATTTTTTTTCTTGAAAGAACATTTACAAACGAAAATTAAAAAAAAAACGATCCGATTGGTGTATTTTTCGCGAAGTTATAACCGTTAAAAAAAAAAACCTCGTATTTTGAAAAAAATCGGTATCTCGGAAACGAGTAGTCAAAAAAATTGGAAAAAATTCATGAGAGCGTTTCTTATCAGTCTTCAAAACATATAAATTTTTCAAAAATATCGGAGGGGGTGACCTCAAAAAGTGGCCGATTTGGTATGGAATGCCCCATATATATTGAAACCGAAAATAGTATTTTCAATTTAAAAGTTTTACAAATTAAAATTTTGATGCTATAAAAATAATAATAGAAATTGAAATTACTTTATTAAAGTACTTAGTGGCTGCCTGCTGACACTAATTACCATGAATTCAAAATTATACGGAGATATTGAAACCGAAAATAGTTTTTTCAATTTAAAAGTTTTACAAATTAAAATTTTGATGCTATAAATATAATAATAGAAATTGAAATTACTTTATTAAGGTACTTAGTGGCTGCCTGCTGACACTAATTACCATGAATTCAAAACTATACGGAGATATTAGGTGGCTAACTGCCTACACTTACCCGTATAATTTAAATTGTACCATAAAATTAACACTATAGGATGGTTTCAGTAACATTAATTTGAACATAACATAATTTGTTTCGGATTGAAAAATAACTTAAAAGTTACAATACCTAAAGTCGCAGTAATTGGATTGTTTTTCTAGTGGATTACGCTGACTCGGATGTACCACTTACGTTATACCATTTTATTTTATCGTTAAATTTACTTCCTTAAATAACTACTAACTGAATTGATATTAGTAAAAAAAATACTCGCAAAAGATTTGATAAACTTCAGTGTGAGGACACTTGTATATATAAAAAAAAAACTTACTAGCGCGGAACTAGTGTAGAAAATAAGTGTGAGAACACTTGTACTTGAGTTTTTCCTGTCCTCACTGACCCGGAACTAAACCTGTTGTGACTTCTAGTTCAGCGAGACTTTTCATAATTTTCCACTGCGTCCTATTTGGTGTATTGTTTGGGGGAAAACTGTATCCAATCGGAACATAGTTCCGTTGGGTCCTTTTCCTTTCCCTATGGTTTTTCCTTAGGGAAGTGGTAAGGGCACACCCCCGATGCGAGCCTACGTGTGCGCGCAACCACACATACACCTATATGTACAATATTTTATTTATAACAATAGTCTAAATTTATTTATAATAATAGTTTAAATTGATCTATAATATTTTGAAATATTAAAATTTATTAATTTTAGAATTTTATACTTATTTATTTATAACTTATTGTGGAATGGCCGATTGCCTATTCATTTGTTAATTATAAATTTATAAGTTTCTAATTTTAGTCAACAACAAATTTTTATTGAATGGCGTCGAGCCTATTCTTTTATTAATTGCTATAGATTTTATTTATTTAAAAATTATCAATTTTATTATTTGATTCGTACAATATTTATTATTGAATGGCATTGAGCCTATTCTTTTATTTAATTTATTTATAATATGATATAATCCTTAAGTTTATTACTTTTAGATTCTATTATTTGTTTATTTATAACTTATTGTAGAATGGCCGGTTGCCTATTCTAAATATTAATTTCTATTTTATTTATTTAAAAACTACTAATTTTAGTATAAAATTTATCATGGAATGGCGTTGACTCTATTCTTCTATTCAACTTATTATTTTATTTCAAATAATTTATTTATAAAGGAAAAATTTATTACTGAATCGGAAAAACTATTTTTTATTGAATATTCTTTTAGCTAAAGTTATTATTTATTTAATTAACATTTATTATTTATTAACTATTCTTTTAATTAAAGTTGAAAAATTTTTTATTTGAAATTTCTTTAGTTATATTGAAAAGTATTACGTTTAGAAATTATTTATTTAATTTTATTTTCTTAATGACTATTTCGTCAGTAAAATCTATTTTTGTCTATTTGTTCTATGATACCAAGATGTCTCGACAAAAGTACACTTGAAAGAAATGTAAGGGATAAAGATTGTGTAAAGATTACTTCATTTATTTATAAAAAATTTCATTCTAAAATTTATTTACTTTTTTACTATTCTAAGTAGGCTTTTGTTGATAAATATTTTCGGTTTCTTTCTAACCCTGATTAAAAGAAACGATTCAAAACGATGTGCAATGTTAAATGCCCATAAGAAGGGCGATTCAAAAGTATTCAACGTATTCAAAAGCATTAAAAAGTATTAAAAATTTTTTTTTTCTAATCGTTTTAAATGGTTTCTTTTAATAAGGGAAGGAAAGTGTTTCCAGATGGCCTTCGGGCTTTTACAATTACTTGAGGGGTCATTAAAATTACATTTAGGTGTTTGCTCTTGCATTTCAACGAATGTCAGAACAAACAAATCTAAATCTTTTAAAAGCATTTTAAAACTACATTATATCTTATCGCTCTAAAATTGTTTGAAAAAAAGGCCATTCGGCAGTCGAAATGGAAGGTAGATTTTCCAATTAATCTATATAAAAAGTTTCATACATACATATCTTGTGATATATGTTAGTGTATAGTCATGATATGAAATTAGGCTTGTTTTCTAAGAGTGAGGGTAAGAAAAGGTAATGTATCAAACTAACCTTCACGTAAACAAAGTATAAAAAATTTGATTAGTTGAGATCGTAATTGTAATTTCTATTACGATGGCACGACTAGTTATAATTATAGGACGTACAGGTACGATTGGAACATCATAAATAATAAAAGAAATACTTTCAAAATATAAAATAACTGTGAAATTTACCGGTTATTTTCTTCACAATAAAATACAACTGACAAAATTGTATTATAATGGGAAATGTGTAAGTTGCGTGGAATGAACGAGTAACGTCAACGTTTCTAACCTGACACCTGAGTGTCAGTATGTTACTGGTCGATTGTTGTGTACGTCTTCTCGACTATTTATATTTTTCATTGAATCGAGATATTTTAAGTCTCTTGCGTTTTACGCTTGTACAAAAAAAAAACTAAAGTATTAGTTCGACTATTGGACCTTAATAGTGAATAGGATACATTTTCTTGAATTTGAAGGATTCATGAATCATATCGATTTGTTATTTATCAAAAAGATACAATTTAAATATTATTATTTTCTTTTTGTTTAAAAAAAAATGAATGGGATTTATATATAATTAAGCTTGCTCTGTTTAAATAAAGATTTTCTTCGCTTACGGTAATTTGATTCAAATTGAAAAAAAAAATATAATGTGTTTGAAAGTATAAATCAATCTTACATATTAAAATTTAGATTATCGTATCGTTTGCATATTTTTAAAATCATATTATCTGATATTATAGATAAAATAAAATGCATAATTTCTATAGATTTTTTTTTTTTGAAATTTTCATAAAGTTTAAAGTGTATAGTATTAAGCTAATAATTAACTTATTTTAACTCACAAAAGTTATTTCTTGACGCGTACAATTTATTTTCGAGATGATTCTGCAACAGTTGATTTTTCTAATATTCTTTTGTGGATTAAGACTTTTGAGGTGAATCAGGTCGAGCAGATTCGCTGGATATCTATTGATCTGCATACGATGATTCTAAAGTGAGGCCTTGAAGATAATCTTGAGAGAGTTTTAGGGACATTTTCGTCGTTTCGCTCGGATTGCTGCTTGAGTAGTAAATTGCCTGATTTTGCTCTTACAGCGAAATTACATTGTCCTTATAGAAACTTCCGTTTTCTTGATTAGTGAATTGGTAAAATATCTTTCCTCTGCACTCCGTTGTTAATGGTTCGAGTTTTCCAGATGCCTCCAAACACGAACATATGTCTGGTAATGTTTTTCCCGAATTCTGAAACCAAATCTAAAAGCGGATTATTGAAGGGTTAGTGGTTAGTAATAACTTATGAAAAGTGCTCGAGCTTCGGTCTGTTAGTATTTTTAGATTTATAAAATTTTGAAGGCCTAAAAAAAAACATCAAGTTGATAAAAAAAATTTTAGCAATTAAAATAAATTTTATTTCTATTTTCGACCACCAATAGAAGAGTTTAAAAATAAAGATTCTTAATGGAGTAATTTTTAATTGCGATGATAAATCAGGAGCTTTGCGATTCCCATGGTAGAATTTAAGATTTAGAGTTCCTTCAAGTAAATAATCGATCCAAGACGAAAGAATAATTTGAAATTTCCATTTTCCGAATTTCTCGTCCGTCATTAGTGTAATTACTTTTGATAACGAAAATTTTGAATTTACTTCCCTACTACAACTAGAAGATTCAATTGAGCCAACGGATCTTTTACTAAATTTAAAGTTCAAAAATAACGATTGTGCAATCCTTAAAATTTTCCATTTACTGTCATTTGAATATTTGAATCGCCATTTTAAGAATTTTGAGATAGATTTCCTATCGTCCCCCTCTCTGAAAAAGAACGAAGGAGAAATCAAGTCACAAGTGTCACATTCGATTACATTGGTTCCGTTAAGAAAATTTAGAATAAATTTTAAATATTTGAGAGTTTTATCTTATATTGGATCTGAATTTTCCTCATATATTTCTTTTCACAAAATCTTAAGAAGGATTGGGGAAGCTTCCATGTTTTTGTTTAATAATTTCGACGAATTTTGAAGATGAATGTTAGAATAATTTTGATTTAAGAATTTACCTGTACCACCCGAGAATGAATTTACAAGCTTTAAAAGTAACGACAAATGAGATTTCTCAGTTATAAAAATTTCCATCTGTCTTATTATTGGCACCATTTTAGACGACAAAAATTTTACTTCTTTAATGTCAGGAACCCGGGATCGCATAGTATTCCAATTTTTGAGTTTAGAGAAGTTTAACAATTTTAGAAAACTATTTAAGAGTTTTAAGAAAGATCTTTCATCGTCGTCCCCTCTCCTAAAAGTACTGACTTTACAAGAATGATTTGGAATTGTTCTGAAAAATTTCGAATCGTTCAGAAACATTAAATAGAATTTATTTTTATAGAATTCCTTCCACAATACTTTGAGAAGCGTTGGCGGGGCTATCTGGATTATGAAATGTAACGCTCAAGGCTTCAAGAATATTAGAGACGCAACGAATTGTAACGTCGTACACAATGCTACGAATATGACCAAACATTCGGTGATAAATTCTAGTCATAAAAATACCGTTGTGATTAGGATGGATATACGGCATCCACCTTCTAATTATCGCTTCAAACTTCTCAAAATCTCGTTTGCAATTTGGATCTCTACTATCAAGCTTCGGCAATTCGCGATAAAATTCAAAAGACAATTTATGTTAAGATGTTTTCATCATCTACCGGGCAATTTAACCGAATAACGGGTTTAGGGTACACCATGTCGTCTCCTAAACCTTCCACCGGAGGTGGCGTCTGTTCTCTTCGCCACCTATTTCTGTTGCCGCGTATAATGGTAGACATCACATTCTAAGGTGACACGTGAAACAACGATGTTATAAGTCTCTATACTCAGGACAAAATTGCTGACTTGGCCAGAGAGAGACGGAAGGAATTAGTTTTTACAGCTCGAAGCTGCAACAGTAAAGTCGATGTACGACTTTTGCCGACTCTGCAACTACGCCGCGACTTCGCAAGGTGTGGACACCTGGCATTCTTCGAAGTTGGAATTCAAGGGGCGGAAGGTGCTGACACCGCGATACGTGGAGTTGCTACCTGTGAAGGTGTGACGTCCACGAAGACAGGGCGTGGCACTTTCAAAAATACCACGAAAATCCAAATTTTACAATTTTTAGAATTTCGAAAATAGGAAAATGACCACAAAAATCTACCTTTAATCTCAAAAGTAGTAGAAAAATGATATCTGTGGCTCAAAAAGAAGGATTTTTAACTTCGAAAATCCCACCGCTGCCACCAGTGTTCTTTATGTTATGTCCGCCGCTTAATTTTTAAGTTTTTATCCGGGATTACTCCCTTTGGTAGCGATAGTAATTTTGGACAAACGGGTTGGAGGGTGCGGACAACAATAAAGGATACAATGAAGAAATTATCTTCCTACAATTTATTATTTATAGTGGATCTTTTCGAGAATTAAGAACCCAAACGTCTTTGAAGAGACTGGTGCTCTTGTTTAAGCCAAAAATATTTTAAGTATGATAGAATAATAGTTCTTTCACCTACCTTTCGATGTCAATTCTTCTAGTGCGGCAGCTATTATCCCTCCAGAACTAAACAGCTCACTCGGCCTTCCTGTAAGGTTGGTAGAATGGGTTTGGCTGGGTTGGTAGGATGATATCTTATGTACTACTTTCGAATGAAAACCGCAAGGTTGGAGTGATGAACTTGATCTTTTATTAAGTATTTCAAATTACAACGTTTTTACTGAACGTCAATTGTTCACTCTAGTTTTTCACAACTTTATATTTAATTTATAATATAGGATTATTTATCCTTAACAGATATTTTTATAAGATTTTAATTTATATTTAATGCGTCCTTTTACACACCCGAAAAGTGGTTTTATGCGCAAATTAACTCGGCACGAGATGGAATCGCAAATTCACGTGATTTGCGTCACTGGTTCGATCGTACCGGATGGTTTTCAAAATCTGACAAATATTGTACTAGACGCACGATTATATGGTTGCGTCAGATCGAATTTTAGATCAATATTTGAGGATTTTTAATATAAAATTTAAATCCCTTACTGACTTTTCGACGCAGATGCGGATTCCTGCAATAAGAATTAGTTTAGATTATTTAAAAAGTGCCCTATTGACTTTTCAACGCAGATGCGGATTCCTGCGATAGGGTTTAAGCTAAAAATTATTAAAAATCCTCTTATTGACTTTTCAACGCCTAGGGCGGATTCCTGCAATAAGAGTACACGAAATTTCGACGTTCGAATATTCGCGGACGATAAGTTTTAAGAACCGACTAGCCCTGAGCTATGGGTGCTCAGGCTTTTTATAAACTTTGCTTGGCAATTAGATGGGGAATTTATAATTATCGTCATTGGTGGAAAGTGACGACAGTTTATTGTTTATTCGTTAAACTTATTGCAGGTGTCTTCCCACTATTCTTTGCCGCATAAAAAAGGTGAAAAAGCTGACGCTGCGTTTTTGCGCGCTTTGCAAAGAGGAGCTCAGAAATCATTATTTTAAATAATTATTCAAATAAAAAAAAATTATTTGGACATAACATATATATATGTATATATATATATATATATATATATATATATATATATATATATATATTTATGTAATATAACGCACTTTTGAGGACACGATTGCGTCTACAATTCTTACCTGATCTTAATGAAATTTTCTCTACTTATTTTATGTGTAATTACCACGGTTAAGTTCGAAGATGGGCTGAATCGGTCGATTAGTTTAGAAGTTATGGCTGTTTGAAATTTTTACGATTTTTCGAAAAAATCAGTTTTTGATCACTTTTAAAGTCCATATAACTTTAAAACTAAAATTCATAGAGAATGTCTGAAAAAAGTATTTTAAATCTTGACCAATAAGCTTTAATTTATGACCTTAAACTTTACATTTTAACCATTTCTTCCAATAATTTGATAGCCTTGAAAATTTGAATGGAATCAAAAAATGTCGAAAATATGGTTTTCATTCCACATAACTTATGCTTGTCCCATTATAATCCAGTTTCGTCAGCTGTATTTTATTTTGCACAAAATAACCTTTAAATTTCACTGCTATTTTGTATTTTAAAAGTAATTCTTTTATTATTTATGATGCATCAAATGTACCTCTAATCTCGATGATTATCACTAGTCTTGTCATTACGATAGCACCCACAGTTCTTATCGGATCTTAATGAAATTTTTTACACTTATTCTATAGCAAATTATCTTGATCAAATTCGAAGATGAGCTAAATCAGTCAATTAGTTTTTAAGTAATGGTTGTTTAAAATTTTCACGATTTTTCGATAAAGTCAGTTTTTATTCACTGTTGAAGTTAATATAACATTAAAACTAAAACTGATAGACAATTTCAGTAAAAAGTATCATAAAGCTTGTTTAGTAAGCTTTAATATTTGACCTTAAACTTTATGTTTCGACCATTTCTTCCAATAATTTGATGGCCTTGAAAATTCTAATCGAATCAACAAATGTTGCAAATATGGGGTTCATTCTACATAACTTATCCATTTCCCATTATAATACAATTTTGTCAGTTGAATTTTATTGTGAACAAAATAACCTGTAACTTTCCGAATATTTTACATTTTAAAAGTATTTCTTTTATTATTTATGATGTATTAAATGTATCTCTAATCCCTATGATTATCACTGGTCTTGCCATCGTAATAGCGATTACAATTATAATCTCATATTAATTAAATTTTCTATACTTTGTTTACTTGAAGGTTAGTTTAATACATTACCTATATAATGTTTTGTCAAATCAACTATCTAAAGTTCTCTATCATATCATATCATGTCTATACACTAACATGTATCACAAAATATGTATGTATGTCACTTTTTATATAGATTAATTGGAAAATTTACCTTCCATTTCGGCTGCCGAATGGCCTTTTTATTTATTAAGTTTATTTCAGCCTTCTGGACTAGAAATGGACTTGGCTAAATACATGTTCATTAGAGTGGTCCAAAAAAAACATTTTTTATTTTTTTTTCAGGAGGTATTATCTCAAAAGCTTTTCTTAAATATAAAAAAAATTTCCTCCAAAGCGCAGCTTGATATCTCAATTCTTCAAGAAGCTCAATACATTTAAATTTCCCATTTAAATAACACGTAAAAAATTTTTTTTTACGTTTTCATTCAGTAAAACTACGAAAAAATTTTTCTCTGAATTTTTAATCAATTATTCTTATAGGAAATTTAATTCTCTGCAAAAAAGTATTGAATTAGTTTTTTCGTAATCCTAACAGGTAAAAAGTTATTGAGCTTTAAATATTCGCCACAAAAGAAAATTTAATTAGATATGAAGAAAATTAAATTCAGTATCCATCCGCTAGTACTAGCTTTAATTGAAAAATATAATGAATTTGGGAGAAAAGGTGAAGAACAGAAACAATATCTGTTACAAATAGTTGCTGATCATAGGAAAAAATTTCCAAAATGTAATAAGAAAAATTATTCATAATTATATAAACGATTATTAAATTATTTAATTATTATAAACAGTTTAGAGTTTGATTAATTTCGAAATAAATACATGCAGTCACCAAAAAAGTTTTCAAAAAGTTGAAAATTATTTCAAATCTATAAAAATTAAATAAATTATCTAGTAATGGTGTCAATTCCATTAAAGAGTTGCTCTAAAACTATCTTTCTTCAAATGTACTTAGTAACGAGTACTTAAAGCTCAATAACTTTTTAACCGTTAGGATTACGAAAAAACTATTTCAATACTTTTTTGTAGAGAATTAAATTTCCTACAAGGATGATTGATGGAAAATACAGAAAAAATTTTTTTTCGTCGTTTTACCGGATGAAAACGTAAAAAAAAATTTTTTTCGTGTTATTTAAATGGAAAAATATAAATGTATTGAGCTTCTTGAAGAATTGAGATATCAAGCTGCGCTTTGGAGGGATTTTTTTTTATACCTTAGAGAAGCTTTTGGAATAATAGCCAAAAAACTTTTTTTTTTTGGACCACTCTAATGTTCATTCTCTCATTCTATCTTTAACTCACATTACATAGATGTCATGCTATACTTTACATTAAAAAATATAATATAAAATAAAAACAAACAAAAATAACGTAAACATTTCTCATCATCACATAGCATACATTATATTATCTTTTTAATAAATTTTTTCTTTTCAACTTTTAACTTTCTTTCTCCTACCCACTGCCGGACTACCCACCATATTATTTCTGCTTTGGTATTAGACGACTTGAAAACTATTTACCTTGTGTGTCTATTTTTTTCTTATCTGCCTTTAGTTTTTCAATCCTTTTTAGCCACTCTACAACTTCTTTCCTACCCGACTTATTCAGTATCTCTTCTACCAACAGCACTGTTCTTTCTACACCTTCGCACTCTTTTTTCCAATGCCGTGTTGAATCCTCTTTTTTACCACATATTTCACATTTTTTATCTTCTTCAGCCAGCCAATATTGATATGCCTTTTCCAACGTCCCACATCTTGCTCTTGCAATGATTCCCTGCTCACATCCTTCCTTCCACTTTTTAAAGTACCCTGGGCACTCCGCCGTTATGAGATCTGTTTGTGGGAAAATGTTCCCTTTCTTTTTATTTTTATTTTATATTTAAAAATCTAAATTTACCTGTAAATTAAATTAAATTAGTAATTGGAATGTAATTAACTTCTTATAATGATAGGTAGGATATGACAGGTATTATTTAATAAAACTCGTGGTTTGGGTATATCAAAATCGAAGAATATATTTTGACCCAAAAAAAATAGGGAAAGCGCTACGGCATAAAACCCTTTGAAGAAATACAATGAAAAGATTGAGAATGTTAAGATAATGAGAATGAGGGTAACTCGTTGAACAATTGATACAAAATGAAATGTAGAGATGTGTGTGTATGTGTGTGTGTCAATGTGTACTGGGATGATAGAGAGTCTACTGCGGGACAGTTAAATAGTACTTGGTACTAATGCGATGGTAAGAGTCCACTGTGGGACAGTTAAATAGTACTTGGTACTAGTGCGATGTTAAAGAGTCCACTGTGGGACAGTAAAATAGTACTTGGTACTAATGCGATGTTAAAGAGTCCACTGTGGGACAGTAAAATAGTACTTGGTACTAATGCGATGTTAAAGAGTCCACTGTGGGACAGTTAAATAGTACTTGGTACTAATGCGAGCGAATGAGTGAAAGCTTTCAGTTGATAACGATTGCGTCGTTAAATGTTTGTGTTATGAGATGCGTCGCGACGATGTTACCGATTGATCAGATCGGCGGTACGAATTGAGAAGTCAAAATTGTAATGGGATATTCCAATGACACTATTATGACGCTAAATTATTATTATAATTGTTATTATGATTTGTAACAGATTGTTATTTAACTGCAGTTAATTAAATTCTCATCAATTGGATTGATGGCTGTGGTTAGCACGCGGCTATGGTACGAATGAAGTTGTATATGGTATTTGTATGACAACGGCCAAATGTGTTGATGATAATTAAAGCGCGAACAAAATCAATTTTTGGTTTTATTTGTTATATGATTATCACGTATGTATGATAATTATTAATGTGTAATTATTGCAAGGTAATTAAAATGCACCCGAATAGATCGATGAATTGACGGAATTTAATGTGAGATAATAGTTATTAAATATTCAATATTATTTGAATCGATTATTGTTTAATATTAATATGAATATTAATATTAAATACCGAATTCAATCTTACTGAATAATTAATAGTAACACAACTAAATATTCGATGTTTGATGGATGAGACCCACGCGCAACAAGTCCCGGCTTGTTTTTACTACGACGTAATACAACACCCGGTCTTTATTCAATTCCCGAAATATTAGTGAAACTCTACGAAATAATTAGTAAAACTTATGAAACCGTATTAATTAATACTTATCTTGGCACGATGGCACGAATTCGTAATTGATAATCAATTAATTAGCGATTAGTGTTAATTTAAATATTAGCTTGGCAATGTAGCGAAAAGAGCGTTCACAGCAAGTGTGTACAGTAAGAAGACTTGTGGTCAACTGACGAAAAGATGCGGTAACGCCGGGTCGTCGTTTTGACGGAACGGAAAAATCAGACACCCAAACGACAGAGATATACTGAAGGCGTGAGTGCAACGAAGATGCACTGAGAAACCGACGCTATGTTTAGCGCGCGCGTTCGTGGTGCGACCCGAGTTGGCGACGGGATGCATTTTAACACCGATAGATGGAGACCGGTTTAAATATTTAAATTTCAAATATCATGATGATAACAATTATTTACCGACTTCCGTTTTTAGACGGAACAAGATCATTATATTTTGCATTGCACCTCGATCCTTGCCTTTTACTGTATTGTAACTGACCCTGTAACTCTCTCCCTCTTGATTAAAGTACCTCTCCTACTTTGATGCCCGATGTTCTTAACATTTCTATACTTTCTTGACTATAACCACATCTGTTTATAAATTTATTTCTTTTCTCTATTCTATCTTTGTTTCCTTTTGCATTTTTTATTTCTTGTATGCACTTGCATCACCTTCGATGTTTCCTCATTAATATCAGCTTTTTCCTTAGCAGGTACTTTTCAAGCCTTTTCATTAATTCTTTCAGCTCCCCCTCGCTAGATATCGGGATCGCCACGTCATCCGCATGCGCTAGACTCCAGAATTTCAGCCTCCCTACTACTACACTACCCGTTTACTCTTTCTTTAACTCCTCTTCTAGATCTGCTATCAAAATTGTAAACAGAGTAGGGCTTAGCGGGCAACCCTGTCTCACCCCTTCAGTGGTCCCGAATTCTTCTGACACTGCTTCTCCGGCTTTAACTCTGTTCTTCGTTTCTACGTAAATTTCTATTGTCCTCTCTATTAAACCTTTTCTAGTTTTTGCCACTTCCATAGCTTTCCACAGCTCCTTCCGATCCACATTATCGAATGCAGCTCTTGGATCTATGAAGAACAAATACACTTTTCCTCTCTCCTTGTTTAGCTCTTTTTCCACCACGTGATTTAAAATGTAAATATTGTCCACTGTCCCTCTATTTTTCTGAAGCCTGCTTGTGTGTCAGGAAGCACTTTTTTCTCTTCCACGTGTCACGTAACCATTCAAATAAATGTATAATTAATTAGTAATAAGTATTAAAAATATTATTTAGGTTCAAATTTGAATGGTTACGCGGGCATTTCGTTGCCACACCGTTGCTGAGACAGCGTTTGCTCGCGCATGCGCGCAGTGTGACTGAGAGCACGTATGTGCTAAAATTTTAATTTACAATTTAAAAATAATTATATTTAATATTTTTTATTTATATGGGAATATTTATTATTTTCCGTTATTTGAGGGACATGCTGTGTGATCACATTATGCCCCAATCATTG
Organism: Microplitis mediator; assembly: GCF_029852145.1. NCBI lineage: Eukaryota > Metazoa > Arthropoda > Insecta > Hymenoptera > Braconidae > Microplitis > Microplitis mediator. The sequence continues at coordinate 11,100,242 of NC_079971.1, forward strand.
TTTTTATTTTGTTTAGTTTAAATTGGATATCCAGGTATTGAGGAGATAAGAAATATTGACCGCAGTGGAGGGGAAAAATCAATATTTTCTCCTGCAATATCGACGCTGGTTACATGTGTTAAATAATTATTATTTAATTATATATGTATTTTACAATTATTATTTTGGTATAAATAAATACTATATAGATGTATTTAATTTATTATGTATCATTCAGGTGGGGTAAAAATATTATTATAATTTATTTGATTGATTTAAAAAGGCCCAGAGCCAGATAACAATGATAATAATAATTAAGGGCGATTGTTGCGCCACGTGGGTGGCCAACAAGTGGCCGGCAAAAAAAGAAGTCAGAAAGATACGGATAATCAAGGAGAGCAGACGCTGTTGTTGTCGTTATCTAAATTTTTTTCTAAATACGTTGCTATTACTTTGATCCTTTTTGTTGTAAATTAACAGTGGTTAATTATATTAAAATTGGTAAATTCACCGGGTGTCGTGAAGTTATCACTAGTTCGAGTGGAAGACGAAATCAAGTAAGTACTCTTGTATTATCTTCCCATGTATTGCTACTGATAACCTCCCCGGGAATTGTTGGCATTCGCGACGTGAATAATTCGGCTGATTTTGCATTTCACTACCCCTGAATGATACATTTTCATATATAACAAGAATTGGGGATGATAAAATAATTGTATTTTGTTTAAATTATATTTTGTTTAATTTAGAAACTGCGCGCTTGCAGCAGTTCGCTATATAGATATATACATAGTAGACTGTGCCAAATGAGATCGATATTTTTTTTTTCGGTCCCATACGAAAATTAGGTTGTCTCACTAAAAAAAAAAAAAATCCTGAAAAAATTTCAGCTCGATATGTCTATTTTTCAGTTAGCGCTCGCGTAAATAAGAATTTTCTAATAAAATTGTTTTTTATCCCAACTTAATATTTTACAACTCATTAAATATAACTGATTTAAAAATGGCCAAGGTGCCATTTTGTAGGGAATTCAATTCTCTACAAAAGGAACTTTTGATCGAATGAAAAACATCAGCCAATTTTTTTCTGCAGCCATTTGAACCTAATTTTTTTTCAAAATTTACATTTATTTTTACTATTAAACGCTTAGAAAACTATGTTGCTATGTATGAAACTTATTGAATTCAATTTCTCTAGGAACCTTTATGATCCCAAGGAATAGTTTTCATACTTAAAGTAATAAAACTAACATTAAACTATTGATATTATCGATATTTCTAACAAGACTTTTTCTTCGTTTTGACATTTTTTGCATTTAATCTTTCTAGTAATTTTTATCTGCATTAGAATATTATTCATAATTGTAATTTTGAAATTCTAATACTGCTTATCAAAAATTATTACTTTATCGATAAAAATATACATTGTTTACCATAATAAAATACTTATAAAAATTTAAATAAAGGAAAAAGTGATGTTCTAATTGTGCAGAAAAGTTTTTATCGATTCTGTTACTCGTTTTTAAGAGCTTATGATTTGTCAGGAGAACCTATTGCAAACAATCTGAAAGTTGCCTACAATAGGCAGCAACAACTTGTAGTAGAAATTATTTACTTTATCTATTTATTGATTAATTAACTAATTAATTAATTAGTTTGGAGCAAGTACAGTTTATATTCGCAATAGGGTCTCCTGACATATCATAAACTCTTAAAAACTAGTAACAGAATTGTCCAGTAAATTATATTATATTTTTAACTGTAAATAATAGTTTTGGATAGAGTAAGAGTACGCCTGTGTGTAAAAGAGATAGAGTAATTACGTACGAAGAATTGAGTGCTGTAGATGGTGAGTGAGGATATGTCTCTGGAGAAAAAATTATAGTGGGTACATTTGTCGAGGAGGGAGAGTTTAGTGCGTGGTAAATTAAGAGTGTGGAGGAGTGCACGGTACGTTGTATACTTGAGAGCGTCTGTGTGATGGAGCGTGGATTCAACGAGGAAGGTCTAGCTGAGTCATGGATAGTGGCCAAGATAACGTGCCTCCTGACCAGTGATGACGACTAGGCCCAGGCTTATCCCTCGGGGTTGACGTGGTGATCACGGAGGAGCGACTGAGATGTCGCCGCCCCTTCGTGTTGGTACCCGGAATTAGCTGGGGTACGTTTATGTTTATCTGAGGATGGTAGGCCTCGTTGCGATGCTCGAGGAAGCCAATAATTTGCTAACTTCGGATACCACGGGGAGTGACTTTACAGGAAGTTCTGGGAGTCCCCGGCTTGTATGTGGTGGGAGAAGAATGGATGGAGAAGCGAGAATGTGAGAGTGGCCGAGGAGGAGTAGAGAGTGCGAGTGAATAGAGTGGGAGATTGAAGCGAATTAGTGGTGCGAATTCCGGCGAGTGAGTTGGGATTTGGAGTCACTCGAGTACGAGTGGACCCAATAGTCGGGTTTCGAGTTTTGGAGCGGGTGGTTGCGACTTGGAGAACCGCAAAGGTGGGCCTTGACTGTACCCTCAACTGATGTCGTTTTGGAACCTGTGGTTTTAAGTATTGTGCTCTAGGAGCCGATTTTCCTGATGTTTGTCATCCCGAATACCGCATGATTTATTTTATTTTATAATTTATCTGGAAGTGTATTAAGCTTTCGTGGTTCGTCGAAAAGTTCCCGATGTTATACTCAGGTATTTATTTGACTTACGGGCCGGGAGGACTAGACCACGGGCCTTTTGGGCCTTCGGTATCGCTCCCGGGTTTCATTGTCGGTATTTGTTACGTTTCTTTTCTGATATAATTTTAATTGTTTCATTCCCTCAATCGGCTTCTTTCACATTATAAGAACCGCCAGCCTCTCTTCACAACTTAGCATACTGAGTGCACCAGGACATGCCGCTATCACTGTTCATGTTTATTATCTCCAACAGATTTAGATTTTAGAGTTTAATTTACGTGTACGTTTAGACCGGTTGCCGATACCGAGGAAATACAAGACGGCTGGTGCCTGTCAGGATCCGGAGGAGACGTGATCGGTGGCCGAAGTGTAACGTAGCACAATTTTTGTAAATTTGCGTATTAAGTATTTTATTGAGTAAAAGTTTTGCGAATTATTAGGGTGGTGCAAAAAAACCGACTTTAAATGTTTTCTACTTGCCATTTTGTATAAAATTTATTATCAAAATTAGGAATTAAGTTTTTCAAGAATTTCTTTTAAGATTTATTTTTTATGATTTGTATTATTTCTAATTTATACATATCATTACAGTCATTATTACTTTAATAGTGACAGACTATGAAAAAACACTTTATTTAGAAAATCAATGATTTATTAATATCCAAGAAATCAAAAAAATATGTTCAACTTGAAAATTAAGAAATCCAACTTTACAATTTTGTAAATTTTCATATATATTATCTTTGATAGTATTTAATTTCATTGAACTTAAAAAATTCAATTATTTTTTTTATAAATAAGAATAACACGTAAACATAGGTGAATGACTTCGGCAGTAAATAGAAATATTTTAGTAGTAGACAGAAAGTAATATTTTAATAAATTTATTATAAATAAATAAATCAAGAAACAAGTTAAAAAATTATTTTACTGGCCTAGGTATGTAATATACTATTCTCTAATTTTTTCCAATAACTCATGTTTTTAATCAAAGAAATAAGGTTTGTTGCTAGAAAAAACCTTTTGAAATTGAAAAGATGATTGCAAACCAAAGAATCACTCATTATGCGATTTTTGGCGAAAACGATAAATTTAAAGCTTCGGAGCACTAAGAAAGAAGAATCGCAGCGCTTTGAAATTTTTAGAGTTTCTTTGGGACACTTTGAGGTTGGAAAAAATCTGGTTACGTAACAATTGATCGAAAGACATATGATCCGTGACATTTGATGTGATGAGATTGGATCCGCACGACATTATATCCACTGACAAATAATACTTAAGACAATTCATCCAAAGATACCCTATACATGTAAGTCAACAATCAACAAAATTTCCTAAATTTATAAACTTATACGCTTGAAATAGTACGGTGCCTCTTTTTCAGGGGTTTTGTGTGCATGGACATATAAAATATATAAACCTATGCACTTGCAATAATACTGTACCATTTCAAAGAAAATCAGACGGTGACACGTAACCAAATCAGACTATTACTTGTTAGAAAATTTTTGGAATTAAATTATTTAAAAGAGTTGATGGTAATCTTGCACATCATAATTGTCACTTGGATCAATTGTCGTAAGGATAAATTATCGGCAAATCAATCATCCACGGATCAAATGGCGTACGGATCAAATGTCGCGGATCATTTGTTGTCAGATCATCGGTCGTGTAACCAAAAATCCAACGGTTTTCTTCGTTCATTCGTTATATCTAAAGTTATACCAAGAATTCCAAATATTTTTAAATACGGATTTTTACCTTTTTGTCAATCAACATTGTCACTTTAAAAAATTTTTTATTATCAAAAGCCATTATTTGTGACTTATGGAGGATGTTTTGCAGTTTTGAAAATCCTACTTCTATTTCTTGTGCGACCAATATGTCCTCAGTTATTGATGATCTAAGTCAAAATGGACTTTTTTGCTTCAATCGATGATAACTCTGCGCCGAATCATCGTAGAGACTTTTTAAGCGTGGCAAATGAAAGCACATAAAATTACCTACAAAAGCCTAAAGGTGAGATTATAAAAAAAATTTATTGGAGTCCATAGGCCTTTTCTAAGACGAGCGAAAATTAGGAAAATTTTTTTTGTGGAGGTTTTTTTAGGATTACTACGAAACCGTGCATGATTAAAAATTTTGAAGACAGATTTGAAAACTAGAAACTTGAACCCACATCTTGATTTTTTTTTGCTGTGCAACCATTCTCCTTTGAGTCACAGCATGTTGAAAATTGCTTAAATATTTAAAGATTTTTTTCTGTTAGATCCTTAATTTCTGTTAGTAGTGTATAAGAATATAGTTTCATGGTAGTAAAGGGTATCAGCCTACATGATCAGTAAACTTTATTCTCGGTAAATTCTATAGTTAATACGAGAAAAAAACTTGCTACCAGAAAAGCTACCTTATGCAACTATTTCTTATGAACAAATAAAGTAACGTGTTAAAAAGAAACTATTTATCAAATCCGATATTGAAATTTTTATTTCGAAGGGGTAGAATTATATATATTGCATTGCAGATTAAAATAATGAAGAATTTCCAAGTCATTAATTATTTACGTCAAAAATGCAAATTCACGAACAGTAAGCCGTAACACACATACTTTTCGGTTTGACAGCATTATTTGAATTATTTAAATAATGCTGTTAAGTAGGAAAGTAAATGTGTTTTTTACACAACCATACGAGAGTATATACGTGAAGCGTTCCACACTTTTCCTTATTATGGGAATCGAGAATTAGGATAAGAGGTGATTGGGTGATATAATATGTATGTGTATAACATCACTCAGTATTTTTGCATGTATATGCATAAGGGGGGAAGGGATAAAACGGGATAGAGAAAAAATCGAGTACACTCAATATTTTATGAATAAAGTTTGTTTTTTATAATGTCTTCTAAAGATTCCAAACCATTCTTGTAAATGTAATTGAGCATTATTTTTAATTTGTTTTTTCCTGTTTCGAAAAATTTTGTTTTTGTAAAAAATAGTATAAAGTCAATTTGATTCTTATTCTTATCAATTTACAATGAAAAAACTTTCAGTGTCAAATTATTTCAGATGAATTTCACTAATCAACTTGAAGATATTTACAATTTTCATAATTTTGAAATATAACCAACTTTTAATAATTCTCAAATCTATTATTTTAAACAATAAATGTAATCGCTTTTTTACAAATATCTTCTTAGGAATCAAAACTAACTTGGATTGTAGACGTTGAAGTTAATAATAAACAGTGATTTACGGATAAAAAATTAACAATTCAAAGTAGATCGTTGAACTGTTTCTAAAATCGAAAGTGTCAGTCGGAAAATGTTAGTGGATTTTGTTTCATGATAAAAACTATTAGAAAATTTTGTTTCTCTTTTGCATTCCATCATTATGTAAAATGTAATATTTTTTAATACAATTTACTTATAAGGAAATTCAATCCAATAAAATTTATGTAATTTCAAGAACTTTTATTTTCATTTTTGTTAGGGTACCCTGTTTTGCCTGCAAAAAATAATAGTTATTGGCGTAACTAGTAGGGTAAGTTATTCATAGTGTGTCACCGCACTATTAATGTGGTAAGCACAAGTCGTAGGTGCGCAGGCACGAGCGAAGCAAATGCATGCTGCGCACCGAAGACAAGTGCTAAACACATCGCGGAAGACGGATTATGACTTAACCTACATGTTGCGCCCATAATTTGATTCAACTCATGTGCGCTATTTACGTTTTATTCATCGCATAAAAAGCAAAAAAAGAAAAGCAAAAATTCAAAAATTGGCAAATTGCCAAGAGACCTGTTTCATCCTCAGGCATTTGTCGGCGGATTGAAGATATAATTGCTTAGTTAGGTGTTATTTAAGCCTTAATAAGTTATAAGAATATTGGCAACCTTGGGATGGGCGGGGCTTAGTTTTTGAGCGCCTGGTGATCTAAAGCGGAACTAGTAATTGTAGGATAATTGAATCAGCTGATGTATCCTTACACATGTAATTTTATTTTTAAAATATTTCAATCACAAACATTTAAACAATTACACAATAAAAATGCGTGTATCCATAAAAGAAAATTGTAAGTTTACATCTGGCACACCTACCAGTAGAAATTTTACTGGAGGAAATATTATTGATAGTGGTCATGTGTTAAATTGTGGTAAAGTGGATGGTAGTGATGACAGTGACGTGAACCAAATTCGGGCCTTTTGTTTGCAACCAACAGGCATAAAAAATGAGCCTCATGAAATAAATGGACAAATACTAAAAGATGGGCGTATAATTGGAATGGCATGCTCATGTAAGGCTGGATTGGAAAGCACGTGCAAACATATTGTGGCAGTTCTTTTATTTTGTAATCGGTAATTACTATGATCTTTCTAAAATTTTTATTTATAATTATATTTGGTAATAACAAATATGAGAATTGTGAAATAAATAATAATGTTAATATTTTTATTCTTTTACACTCATAGCAATGATTTGGAAAATTTGAAACCTATGATGTGCACAGACAAAGAATGTGCTTGAAGTGCACCTCATAAATCAGCACTTGAAAAATATGATATGAATCCTTTACTTTAACACCTTTGTTTTGATGAAAAAAAGAAAAAAAATAAAGAGGCTAAAGTTAAAAAATCAAAAAAATCGGCGTCAGGTAGCCTTGAAAAAAAATATTTCATCTAAAAAAGTCAGTGCTGATTATTTACCATGTTCAAGTATTGATACAAATCAATTTGATGAAAATGTATGTGCAAAATAATTTCGTAAGCTAATGGTTGATGAGAATCCGTTATCAGCTTTAGCGAAGCATTTGTAAATAATTTTTACTTTTAATGAATTTTGATTGATTTTTCGACAGATTTTTTTGAATGATTTTTTTTAAAAGTTGAGATTATGACTCTTATATTATACTCCAAAATCAAGTTAACATGAAATGATTATTTTTTTTTTTTAATTAAAATCCATTTTGGACAATCAATTTTTATATCAATTGTACTTTTGTTAACTAATTTTATCATTTTCTTTTTTTTTTTTAGCATAATTTCATGCAGGTGTGGAAGACATGAGAGTATAGAAATTAATAATGATAATAATAATTCAATTTTTTTATGTCCTGAAAAACTTCAATTCATAATTGATAACCAAAAGTCATCTGAATTACTTCTTTTATTGAAAAATTTTAAAATTGATCGTGTTGAAAACTGTTGTACTGAAGTTTTTAATCAGCTGTCAACAGACGCCTTTACAATTTGTTTAAAATGTACTGAGCTTTATTCTGTATGGCTAGCTGAACGAGAATATCTTATAACAGCTAGTAGAGCTTATTCGTTAATCACTTATTATTCAAATGAAAATCAAGACTGGAAAAAAAAATCAATCGATTATTTTTATAGCTTATCATTGAGCAATAATGATACGAAATATGGTTTAGAACGAGAGCCTTATGCGCGTGAAGCATATGAGAATTTAATGTCTTTAGAAGTAGTACAATGTGGTCTGGTTATTTCTGAATCAAATCCTTGGTTAGGCTGTTCTCCAGACGGTATTGTTTTCCAAGATAATAAGCCATTTAAGCTTATAGAAATCAAGTGTCCAAAAGAAGGTAAAGGAAAAAATGTTGTAGATACTGTAAAATCTATTAAATGGTTAATTAATGTACATGGTCAATTAACTCTAAAAAAAAAAAACATATTTATTATGCACAAGTTCAATTAAGTATGGTGATACTTAATCTGTCATCTACAGATTTTCTAATTTACTCTTCTTTTGATAAAACACTTCGCTCAAAGATAGCATTGTCAGAAGCTCGACCACCATAAGGATTACTAATAAAAGAAATTAATCCAGCAGGTGTCACAGCTGTCATAAATTTGACAGTGTGACAACTTTTATAGTGAGAATAAGTGACAATTTGGCAGCACAAACTTTTTGGTCGTTGAATTGAAATTCCTGTGAAATCAACCACAGCACGAACGTTTTCAAATCCTACAAAATCAAGAGGAATATTTTTAAGAACGTTCCCTGGTTAAAAAAGAGAATTAAAAAGGATTAAGCCATGTAACGTGGCCATTTAAGAGAGTATTGGCAGTATTGAAAAGGATTAAAAATATTGAAAAATTAATTCTTTTTAATCCTTTTTAATTCTCTTTTTTAACCAGGGTTATCCTAGCTGGGCCAAAATATTGCTGGCATCAAACAGATATATAAAATGTCAATCATTTGGAAAATCCGATGTTTACAAGTTTCTGGAGTGTAAGATTTAAATAAAACAGCGAACAGAGCATATGACATGTTTTGTTTTAATTTCATGAAAGTCATTATTATGGTTTCTAACGAATCAAGTTTTGTATTGAAGTGTAATATCGATGGACTTATTTTATCCACTAATATTTTTATTGTCTTCAATAACTTAAAACTAGGAATTCCAGTTAATGTACTCAGCTCATTGTCAGTAGAAATAAACTCAGAAAATTTTGGAATAAAACAATCAGTATTAACTTGTACCATAGCGTCGTTAAATTATTTTAAAGGAATTTGAATCTTAAGTTCATAATTTTGTTGACTTGATTATTTTCTATCAATTCCGCTTTCTTCATTTTTTGCTCAATCTGCTCATTTAAATTACTGTGACCTTCCAAATTCTCACCATGATTAAAATTGCTAGATTCTACTAATATTTGTTGTTGCGTATCATTAGGTATATCATTTTTTTGAAATGATCTTTTTCTTTGTCTTTTCTCTCGTGATGCCGATTGTACTTCGTTTGATTTACCAAAAAACTCGACAGAACTTTTAGGTTAATTAACAGAAGGGACAGCCGTTTTTTTTTTTTGATAATGTTACTGACTTACTAAAAAAATAAATTTTAAAAAACGTAAATACTTTAATGCACATTGGAAAATTTAGAGTTTATGGTAAACTGTTATTTGTTATACTTACGAGAAGGAACATAATCGTTCGGAGTAAAATTTAATGAACACACGCGCATTGTGGGTGATATTTTTTTGCCCATTTTAAGAATTTTTACCCAAGTATCTTGTCTAGCGATTACTTCTTCTTCATTAAAATTATTCAATATTTTAACGTAGTTATCTTTTTTTTTAGGAAACAAATGAAAATGAACTGTTTCATGCTTCCTCGCATGGCTTTTGCACCCATAAACACTGCAGTACACATTACTTTTATTTTTATGAGGGGAAAATTCCACATTTATAAGTAAAAATATATAAATATATAAATAAATATATTTATATATGTGTTATTTATTACGACAGCTAATATTTTCACTTATTATAAAGCTGATTGTCACTGAGATCACGATAGTCACATGTAATTGTTTATGTTGATCCTACAATCAGTAGTTCTAACTTAGACCACCAGGCGGCGTACAGAAATGCTCAGTTTCCCAATACCAAAGGTATAAATTATGCTTGATTTCGAAATCATCTTTCAGATTTTTCAGTTCCGTGCTACACTGCACTATTTGACATACACTTATCCAAAAAATTAAAGGAACAAAAAAATTTTATAAATTTTTTAGTGATTTTTGGAGGGCTGTATTTTGGTGAAAAATGATCTTATCGAAAAAGTAAAAAAAGCAAATTGAAGCTTGAAATCTCTAGTTTGAAGATATTCTAACAAAACATTTTTTTGAGCCACGGTTTTTGCAGAATCATAAGAAAAAGGTCGAGACAAAAGTTTTCTAAATTTTTTGGTTTTGTTTTTTAGGTCTACGGGGCCGGGAAAAATTTTTTCAAAAAAACGAATTCATGGCTCGTTTAGGAAATTTATTCAGCTACAATTTGCTTTTTTTTGTTTCTCTGTACGTCAATTTGCTGCTGAGATATCAGCCTTCAAATGAAAAAAGATCCGTTTGTCTTTGATTATTGATATCTCAGCAAATAATGGCCGCACAGTAACTTAAAGGGCAGTTTAAGAAACTTGAATAAATTCCCTACAGGCTCCATTTTCAATTTTTTCAAACGAAAATTTTTTTTCATCCTTGATATCCATTTGAAAAACCCTTAAAAATTGGCCATTTTCTGGTTTTTTAGTCAACTCATCGCTACTCTGCAAATATTAATGAAAAAAATAATGTTGCCAGGTAATTTTCAGCTTAATGTACCCTCAAATACCCTGGAAATTTTCATATTGATCCATTGAACCGTTTGTCCGGGCCGATTGCTCAAAGTTTTACAAAACAATTAAAGGAACAAGTTTTGTTCCTTAATTTGTGTAATCGTTATCAAAATGAAAAAATCAATTTTTTCCAGATTTTCTTTTATTTTTGCGTTAACTATTCAGTAAATGTAAGGTAAAGAGAAAAAAAAAAATTTCCGAGAAACGAAATAAAACAAGAATTTTTTTACTTTTTTTTTTTACGTTTTATTCAGTTTTATTATTTTTTTTCTTTTCGTTTCTCGGAAATTTTTTTTTCTCTTTACTTTACATTTACTGAATCATTAACGCAAAAATGAAAGAAAATCCGGAAAAAATTGATTTTTCCATTTTGATAACGATTAGACAATTTAAGGATCAAAACTTGTTCCTTTAATTGTTTTGCAAAACTTTGAGCAATCAGACCAGACAAACGGTCAAAGGGATCAATCTTAAAAATTACCAGGGTTTTCGAGGGTACATTAAGCTGAAAATTACCTGGCAACATTATTTTTTTTATCAATATTTGCAGAGTAGCGATGAGTTGACTAAAAAACCAGAAAATGGCCAATTTTTAAGGGTTTTTCAAATGGATATCAAGGATGAAAAAAAATTTTCGTTTGAAAAAATTGAAAATGGAGCTTGTAGGGAATTTATTCAAGTTTCTTAAACTGCCCTTTAAATTACTGTGCGGCCATTATTTGCTGAGATATCAATAATCAAAGACAAAAGGATCTTTTTTCATTTGAAGGCTGATATCTCAACAGCAAATTGACGTACAGAGAAACAAAAAAAAGCAAATAGTAGCTGAATAAATTTCCTAAACGAGTAATGAATTCGTTTTTTTGAAAAAATTTTTCCTGGCCCCGTAGACCTAAAAAACAAAACCAAAAAATTTAGAAAACTTTTGTCTCGACCTTTTTTTTATGATTCTGCAAAAACCGTGGCTCAAAAAAATGTTTTGTTAGAATGTCTTTAAACTAGAGATTTCAACTTCAATTTGCTTTTTTTACTTTTTCGATAAGATCATTTTTCACGAAAATACAGCCTTCCAAAAATCACTAAAAAATTATAAAATTTTTTTGTTTCTTTAATTTTTTGGATAAGTGTATTTTTCATTTTATTCTGTGTATTGACTCTTAAGTCAAACACTAAAATTTAAGGTATATGCCTATGTTCCATAATTTCTGTAGTTTCCTCCTAAGTAAGTTAACGGACTCGTCAGTAAGGCTATGTTAACATACTCTTGCCTTAGACTACATTTCTTACTAGTATGCACCGGCGTAAAACTGTGCTGTGGGCTTCAGCCCGACACCATACTAGCCAATGAAGGCGTATACCGTCCAAACTACTCGCAACAAAATGTTAGGTGAGCTGTTGTACACCGTTAAAGTATTGAATTAACAGAAATATGCCCATTTTTCACTATTACAAGAGTTCAAAAATTTTTGTAGCTCTTAGTTAGCCCTTTCTATCGCCACCGTCTATTTTACGGTATTATATAAAATTACTTATATTTATTTGAAAAATTTACTTTGGAAAATCAGCATGATTTCATGTTATTTTTATCAATTTGGCACACTTTAGTTACAAGGTTCGGATAGATATCTTATGTTAAAGACATAAATACATACAAAAAATTTAATCCGCCGTGTAGTAGAACACGTGGAAGAAGTTTAATTATAGATCTTTAAGGTGTAAGCACTTGGAACATTGAAAAATGTGTTTGACTTTACTTCGACACTATTACCCTTTTTTTTTTTTTTTTTTCTAATAAATTTCTTACTTATAGAAAACATACCGCGTCCTGCAGAAAAAATTGAAATTACTCAAAAAACTTACATTATTGACCCCCGAGAATCGGTCTGCCGACAGTTAATCCCGTAGACATAAAATTCAGAAAGGTCAAAAGTGCGGTTGTATGGTGATGTGGTATATAGTTTGTAAAATGTCAGTCATGTACACACAGATAGCGTTTATTAAGCATCATGTAGCTGTTCTTACCATATTATAATAGGTCATATAAAAATTAAATACTTAACAATTAATTTTATTTAAAACCATAAGATGGGTGGTGGTGTGACTGGTCTATGCCATTTATAATTTTTTGGAAACTTCAGTATTAAGTAAGAGGCATAAGGTGCCTTACTGACGATTCCACTAGCACATGCGGGATAAAATCTAATATGATTTGGTGTCTATTGAATCCATAAAATGCGATAAAGAATATAAGTTCGTGAATTGGCGTGGTGAATTACTCATTTTAATTACGCGAATATCTACTAATTATTAACCCGCTATAAGGCAGATACTAGTGACACCTGCCAGTCATACACAGAAAATGGCGTCTAATGCTCACTATTTCCATGAATATGTACAATATCAATTTCTGGTGAGGATTTTAATCTGTGACAAAATTACCGCGGACAAAATAAGCAGTAAGGAGTCTGTGGGACGTATTGTCGCGAGATCAACTGTCGTGCAACCCTTAGAAACGACGGAATTTTGATGTCGTAAGCTTCAAAATGTTATTCTTCCGCGATTAACTATTTATTTTTAATTTTCTATCCGCGCAAATTTGTGTCAAATGACAATGCTGGCATTACAGACATCGCAAATTTTTTGATTAATTCACTTTGACTGTCCAACCCCAAACGAGTAACTCGTTAGAGTATTTTCTGTAGCTGGACCGTAAATGGTTTTTATATTGGAGCTGTTTGATCACACTGTTGCATAGCGATAGGCGTTTTTTGTTTTTAGAAGCTGTTCGGACAAAGTTTTCTTCCAGTATTAATTATTGCTTGTAAATGATAAGTTTTAGGCCATTCCCTAATCTTTATTAGACAATCGTTTAAAATTCAAATGTTTCGACGTTAATCACGTCATCATCAGGCCAAATCTCTGAATTTTTATCCATAAACAATACATTTTACCAACTTAGTTATAAGCTTATTGAATAATTCTACTTATTGTTTGACAATGATGTACATTATATCAACGCATTTACAATCATATTAGTTATCTATTAGGTACTTATGTAGGTGTTTTGTTATTATACTTATATAAGCCATGTGATCTTGTTTATGTGGTACATCACACAAGTGAATCGAATACGCACTTTTACACCGATTAAGAAAAATATTTTCCCAAAACTCATTTAATTAATTACGGAATTCATTTCAATTATTACACGCTCTTGAAACCTATATTATAAAACTTATCCACAAAACTTATTTTATTCATCACCGAATTTATTTATACTACTATATGTACTTTAATATTGTAAACAATATTCACAAAACTTATTTGATTCATCACTCAATTTATTTAAACTCACACACGCACTTTAACACAAATTAAGAAAAATGTTCTTACCAAACTCGTTTAATGAATCACTGAATTTATTGTTTTTATATCTTAAATTTATTATTATTTGCGTCTTTAGTAATGTCAAAACACGATCGTTTCAAATCTTTGCCTTGCTCGTCGCGTCACGATATTTTGACAGATATATTTTTAAAAATTTAATATTTGTAAATTCACACGACATACACGAAGGTTACACGCACTTCTGACACCAAGTTGTAGTATTCCGAACTTACTAATTTAATATCACTTATACTACAATGAAAACACACTTAAAATAGAAATAATAACACCACAATTAACAGCAGTAAAAGAAAGGCAAAGAAAGATATAGTTTATTGAATACAGATGTATGCTGTTATGCTGTCAAATTAAGACTAACTGACTCTAGTCGCGCTTTTATAAGACGAAAGAAGAAAGCATTTGTTTTCTAGTTATTCAAATATTTTTAAATATTTGTTTGACATTCGTTACAATATTATAAAAGCGAAATATGAGCCTCAGCTCACATTAGCTAACCCTGGGATCAATGGTCAGATCAAAGATCCTCTTGCGTGTGGCTGCCTCACCAACATTCACCACGAATCCTGCCCCTCATGGTACCGATTTCCTGTATTGGACTACAGGTGGCATAGATTAGTGGTGAGTAGCAACTTTACCTCAATACCCTCAAAAGCGTGGTGAGGCATCACTTATTCACAAAGACACCTGTTGATTTCTTGCAACTACAACATTGTAACATGTTATATAATGCAGAAATTTGCATATTTGATACTGGTAACGGTTAAAGAACTTATGGCAGAACCCACGAAAAAGGCAGTGCGTGCTGGTTCGGCGCCTGAAAGTGGGTACTTCACCTTTTCTGCCCTAACTCGGTTGAAGGTGACATTCCTTCTAGATGGTTAATGATAGGATCCCAGCGTTAAATATGATCATATTTAGGCTTAGCAAGACGGAGATTGTATACGCATTTCAAAAAACGAAAAACTATTGAGATGTCTTTTAAAGAATTGTTGCAGATCAGGAAAACTCTTGACCTACATGTATTTAATGAACTATAGTTGAACCCTTCAGAGAATTTTTCAGACAGCAATTCAATGACATATTCTTCGGAAGGATGAAAACAGTTGTATATTTTGATATAACGAAAATCAATCCAATCAATCAAGGGTCTTGAATATTGCTTGAGAGTGGAATCGGTGAGACAATTAAGAATAACATTCAAAGCTTCTGAATCTACACTCGGTTTCAAGGAAGCTTGCTGGATAATATCCCGACTATCAGCGTTAGTCGTAGGATGACGAAATTTTCTGCAAGGAAGGAATAATCAAGTATCACTTGAATAAAATATAATAGAAGGAGCTTCCAGCGATGATAACCAGACAGGAAACCATGGCTGAGCTCGCCAATCTGGAACGACATATATTCTACAAGCTTGATTTATTTTTTTTATCCAAAACTTTTAAGACTAAAGAAAAAGTTGGAGAGGCATAAAATGAATAAGGCCTTTAATTCATATTTAATACTTTGATACACAGAGCTTTAGAATCTGGATGCCACAAACAAAATTGTATATATTTTAAATTTTCATTGAATACAAAAAGTTCAATATCTGGATAACCTAAAATTTTTTTAATTTTATCAAATGCTCAATCAGCTCATTCCCATTTCAATGACTTTCTTATATTTAACTTTGAAATAAGAGAATCAAATTCCGATTATCGATCTTGGATCCGACATGGGATTCGGTTATAGCAGTAATGACTGACTTCAATTATTTTTCTTAGGTTTATATATGAAAGGTTTAAAAGAAAAGTGAGGCTAAAGATGCCTCACGTATGAAACAGAGAATGGGTCAAAAACAATGAGGAAAAATAACATAGAAGGGTTTGATTTTTGGGCAGCTAAGAATGTCATTTTTAGTACGGGAGTTCTTGGAATTTTGTAGCGGCAAATTTTTAACTTCCCGCTAAGAAAATTGTAAATTTTCAGAAATTCGAGAAGTTATTGGTTTCGGTCCGATTTACGAAAATCGAATTTCCATCAGATGTCGACGTTTTGAGGTCCTAGGAAGCTATTCTGACTAATTTCAAGATGATCTCCGAGTGTATGTATGTATGTATGTATGTATGTACGTACGTACGTACGTATGTAAATACCTGTATCTTTTGAACGGATGAACCGATTTTGAACTTTAAGGTGTCATTCGACGCGGATTGTCAATATCTTGAAGCCGAGAGTAAATTGAGCTTGATCGGTAGGGCTCGTTCAGAGATATTCCAAAAATAAAGTTTTTTCAAAAATGTTTTTTTTGGATAACTTTTAATGTGCTCGATGGATTAATTCCAAAATAGACTGGGCTCTAGAGCTTTATGAGCCGCGTCGAATGCCACCTCAACCATCAGAATCGGTTCATTCGTTCAAGAGAAACCGTTGTCGAAAGAATTAAAAAAAAAAAAATTTTTTATTTTTCCTGAAATATCTCAAAAACGACTCGATAAATCGAATCCAAAATTTGATCAGCTTTAGAACTTGATAAAACGCGTCGATTGCCGCCTCAACCATCAAAATCGGTTGATTCGTTCGCGAGATATCGTGGGAGAAAGAAATGCTAAAAAATGGTTTTTTACAAAACAATGGCATAAAAAAGTATTTGCGAGCTCGAAGAGCTCGAAAATGTATTTACAATAGTGTTTTCGAGCTCAACAAGCTCGAAAACAGCGGGAAGTTTTGGGGCTAGCCCGCAGGGTCAACTGACAGACCGATTTTTTTTTTCCGTTTCTACCCCATTGAAATGATTTTTTAGGAAATTTTCAAATTTCTTTACCCAACCCGAAGAAAGTTATGAGTTTAAAAAAAAAAGGTTTTTACTTTTTCAAATAGTTGTAACTTCCTTAAGAATGGAATATTTAGGATGTTTTTTTTTCAAAATTTTTGTCTTTGAATATACTTTCCGAAAAAAATACGGACAAAATCTAAGATATTAGAATCTATGAACTAATTCACTTTTTCGAGAAAAATCGCAATTTTCTCGAAGTCCGACGTTCTCGATTTTTTTTTTATCTTAAAACAAGCTTTGCTTAATTCTGAAACGATTGTCACCAAGCGCAGAGTAGGCCGGCTTTTCCTTCTATTTTTTTCATCGATTAAAAAAATAATTTTTTCTCAGGTGGGCTGATGTCACGAAACATCACTCTGGAAATTTTCGAGGATTTATAAAAGAGTTTGAAAAATTGAGATGAAAAAAAATTTTAAGTAGTAATCTTCAAAATCATTTAGAATTTTTTCAATAAATTAAAAAAAAAAGTAGAAGACACCAACAATTAATTTTTTTATTTTTTTTCAAAACTAACATCTAAAAACAAAGACGGGAAAAAAATTTCCATTTTGTCAATTTTTGACCAAGTCACAGGCTTTTGAAAAAGTGGCAAGCGTTGGACGTCTTTTTCAAAAGCCTGTGACTTGGTCAAAAATTGAAACAAATGGCAATTTTTTTTCTATTAGTAATGTTCCTACTTACTTACTAAATACTTAACTTAAACTTAATGAAACCCTTAACCCTATTGTGGATTGGCTCGTCAGATGCCAGGATTCTAGGATAAGATATTAGGGTTATGATGTTACTACTACTAATTAATATTGACCAGGAGACCTCGTTAAAGTATATATATATAAAAATGTATTGTTAATGACCTTAATAAATAAGTACAAACAAAACTGTAATGTGTAATTGACTAGATTAACAGCTGGCTTTCTTCCCCTCTATCTGCTGAACACTACTCTACAATAGACTGGTGTAAGATCGGTACAGAGCTGCTGCTGGACCTGGTACACCCGACCACCTAGGAAATGCCTCAGGATGACTGTACTGTACGGACGCTCCCACTGTATATCCGCTTGCTTATCTGTCGATTTGGTATTCGTGGTTCTGACTCTGCTGCTTGGCTGGCGTTGGCTCACGCCGTTCTTTGCTTCTGGTTTTGGGGCAAGAATTCGTGTAAGTCTCTTCTGTGGTATTCCTTCTCCCGGTCGCCGTTGGTTACTACCTTCTGGACTTGCCCGCTGTAAGATCGCTTCTGACCCTAGCGCTGTGAAATTACCGCTCTCCGTCCAGACAGCCTCCTCCGCTGAAGAAGTGTTACTGTACTGCGTTGCGTGGTACTGTCCGTTCTTCCTTAGCACCGTCTCTGAATTCCTGTACGTGGCAGCAACTTCCACTGAAAAATAGTTGCTGTACTGTTGCGCCGGGAATATAATAGGAGTATAGAATCGCTACTACTCCTCCTCTCTTCGGATTCTCTGTTGCTTGCTGCACCCAGAAATCTCCTCCACAGTGAAACTGTCTCCGGATTGCTAGATATGGTATGCACCCGCTCTTCGACTGCAGCATAGACCTCTTCTTGTATTGTAGTTCCCACTGTAGTCAATATACTTCTGCTGTGACCGATATACCCCGTATACTGTGTCCGTAGCTTGTATAGTGCCGCTCCTGCTGTGGCCGATATACCTGGTCTACTGTGTCAGTATCCCGTATACTGCCACTCCTCTGATCAGTATACTACGTATACTGTATACTGCGCACCACTGCTCCACCGCTCTCGGCTCCAGCTGCCCCTGCCAGTATGGCTCGTATACTGTGTACCGCTGCTTATTCACTCCTCTACTGCTACCAGTATATCCTGTATACAGTGCGTCGCTGCTCTCTGCTCTGCTACCAGTATACCCCGTATACTGTGTGCTGCTTACTGCTCTGCTACTCTCGCTGCCAGTATATCACGTACACTGTGAACTGCTGTTGCTGCTTTGCTACCGCTGCCAGTATACCCAGTATACTGTGTACTGCTGCTGCTCTGCTTCCGCTAACTGGGATTTCTTCCAGTTTCAGTGCTTTTAATGGCCAGTTGTCTAGTATTTTTCCCCGAAGATACTTGCTACTTTACTACAAGATATTCTCTTGTAGTGAGAGCTGATCTCATTTTTCACGTGTATTAGAATGGGGGTTAACTCTTTCGAGTGACTCGTCCTCAAGGGAAAATCGATCAGCGCCTTTTTTCACCTAGCGGCGGCGCTTGGTACTGCCATGGTTTTTTGCAAGCAATTGCAAACGTCTTCATTTTCTCTCTTTCTCTTTCTCTCTCTAAATATTTCCAACATTGAAGAGGTTAGTTATCAGTGTCTTGTGTAAAAGTGGATTGGTAACATAGAGATCAGCGATCGATATTATTAGTAACAGCACATGATAATCAGTAGACATCATTAGCCTCGCTTAAATCTACCAGCTCAAATACCTCCTCGGTTTCAAGCTTTAAGGGGGGAAATACGTGTAGATGGCCGTTTTCGAGCAGATTTTAATCAATTATTTTAAGGTATAAAAAATTAATATTATTTATTCAAACTTTTGGGTTATTTTATACATATATTGAAGAGTAAAAATTTACATTTACAAGAATAAAACTTAAAAAGTAGTAAAGATATCAGCTGATACATCTCGTAGGTTGTCGTCCGACTTCGCAACCGGTGTACATCATGGAGGCCATAATTTTTATCCGAAATCAATGCAACAAAATTATTACTTTTTTTAGACATGTATCTTCTATATAAACCTCATCTTAAAGAAAAAAAAAAAAAATTTCCATTTTTTTGACGGCTGTGAAAGTAAGTCATGTTTTTTTACCTTTTTTTTGTTTATTGTTTAGTATAAAAAAATTAGTTACAATGAAAAAATTGCTTCTGATTGAGGTTCATATTCAGCACAATTATGTAAAGAAATAATATACTAAATTTGAAGATGATTGGTTAAAAATTTTTCAAGCTAGAGTGTACACTAGTTCAAAAAAACTAGTTTCAAGAAAAACGCGTTTAAAAAATAAGTGATTATAAAAGTTAAGGTGACCGTTTTTTTTTTCTCATACAATAATTTCTCGCGACATAAATTATCAGCAATAATTTCTTGTTCGATATTTTCTCAAAGGCAATATTTCTCATTGTCAAAATTTATTTGGTATTATTAATTATTATTAAAATTAATATTTATTTAATTATGAATTTTTAATGATAAAGTGATAATAAAATATTTGAGAAACTTTTAAATGATAATTTTTTGCTCTGTGAGAATTTTTTGCATGTGAGAAATTTTTGTATGAAAAATTTTTTATGAAAAATTTTTGTTTCGATAAATTGTTACCAGTAAATAAAGCCACGGTGCCAATAGGTTAATATAAAGTCGTATTAAACGAATTGAAACAACTTACGAATTAATCAGCTATTTCAGCACCATATTGTAAGCCTTATTCAGCTTTATATGCTTTTATATATAAAAATATATACCTGGAAGTATATGAATGACTACCTACTCGATCCTAACCGACCGCTCCGTTCAGGTAATTATGTTCTCGGGCGCTGTACCGAGCGCACTTACTGAACCGCTTGTAACTTTTGAACGAATAATAATTTTGACCTGAAATTTTAACTGTATATTTTTCAAGAGTTTTACAAGCGATTTATGAAAAAAAAAAAATTTTGAATTTTTTCAAGCCTCTACACGTATTTCCCCCCTTAAATCGGCAAACTCATCTCCACTTACACCTACGTCTTCAGCTCGTGCATCGACTTCGTTCTTAAAGACTCCAGTAACGCCGATTACTCCATTAACTCCCGGTGATCATCCAGTATTTCTGTCTCCCGTTACTACACCAGCGATGGCTCAATTACCAATAAACTGGTCAGAAAAATCGCTAAATGGAAAGATGACATCTATGATGGAGAAATTCCTCGCATCTCACGTTTCAGTAAATAAGAAACTGGAAGATCTGAGCACATAGATTACTGATCTTCAAAACTCGCAAGCTGCTACTATGGCGAACTTGTCTAAAGTTGCGAAGAATATAAACATAAATTCAGAGTCTATTTCTAAACTGAATTCAGATCTAGTAGAACTAAGGGAGCAAAGAGAAGCTGATATGGGTTCTGTGTTTCAAGAACTTTCTGATCTTGCAGAACCAGTAGCCTTGGGAAATAGAACTTTGTCATCTATACCTTCGTCATCGTCAAGTATTACATCTGAATTGCTTATCTCAGGAATTCCTGACCTGGTAATTAAAAGTCTGTTTCCAATTAAAATCTCGTCAGCTGTTCTGAATAGCTTAGAGTTGCCAACTTTGGTTGGTGATGTCCTGACCGTCCGTAAATTTGAAAACAAGAAAAACTATAAAACAATTCAAGATAAGCCTTTGTCACATTCTTACTTGGCTTGTCTGAAGTCGTCACAGATTCGTGATTTTATAATTGATAAGAAGCGTAAGTCGAGAAATATACTAGCAAGTTCAGTATTTCCCACTTATGTAGACCCAAAGTTCAAAGGACTCATATATATCAACGAATTTCTTTCCCTAGAAACTTACTGACTTCTACAGCGAACCAAAGAGAAGGCAAAAACCAAGAGGTTTAAGTATGTTTGGGTAAGAAGTGGGCAAGTTTTTGCTAGAAGGGATGATGACTCTGAAAGATTAACTATAAATTGTGATTCTGATCTAGCTAAGCTGAAATTACATTTTTTAGATTCAACTATAAACTCTGTTCAAGAAAATTTACCAATACATATCTTAAACTCAAATATAAACAGTTTTATGGATCATATTGCTCAATTTTAACCTCTAGTTGCTATAAAGAAGCCTGATATTATTGTTTTAACTGAAACCTGGTTAAAGCCATCTATTGTGTTACGTTCCCGTGATATTTTATTGATTAAATTAAATTAATTATTTTTAATAAATTGATTTTTTTGCAATGTAACGAAAATCGGTTACGATAAGAGAGTCGCCGTGGCTCGCGGGTAGTCAAAACAGATGACGATGCATGAGGCTCGGGCCACGACGATTCTCTCACAGGGAACCTGAGATGCGGCGTCAACAATTTGTCAAATCTTTTGCTTTATTATATTTTTATAATGACTAAATAGTCTTACGAGGGAGCTCATGGAGCTCATACCTCTGCTCTTCATAAAATTAATAAACTCCACAATTAATTATAAATTAATTCAAGCTTATTTTGGGGTGTCAATTGGCACCCCAATATTTTCACCTACACCATGACCTGCCGATTTATCTACCATTCACCTGCTACTATTATAAAAATAAATATTTTCGAATTGGAATCGGCAACGAAAATATTTTTAAATCGTGAAAATCAAATAGATAAATAATTAAAATCAAATAATCGACGACCAGGGCCCACCGGGGGCCTATAGACACTCTAACGAGGCCAAACCTGAATTAAATTTTATAATTAAAAATAATTTTTATTTTTAATTAATTTGAGGTGATTCCCAAAACGTAACAATTGATAATAGTATTTTCTCACTCGATGATTATGCAACCGTACGAAAAGACCCAACCCTACAACATTCTAATACAGGTTATTATATTCAAGGTGGTGGTGTTGCTTGTTTAGTTCATACATCACTCAAGGTAAAAATACTTCATATCTCATCTTCAGAGCATGTAAATCGACCGGAATTATTGATAACAGATGTTACTTCAACTACTGGGACCCATCTCTTACTTTGCTGTGTTTATAGAAGACTAAAAGGTCTTTTCTTGAATGCCTTTTTTGATATTTACACCAAGCTTTCTCCGAATTTCAAAAACATCATTATAGCTGCTGATCTGAACTGTAATTTACATAAAAATAGTTACACTGCTAACCACTTAAAAAACTTTATTGCTAAGTCATCATTCTACTGTATTTCTTATTGTGCTACGTTCCATAAAAATAATTGCGACTCCTGGTTAGATGTGATTCTGTGAGATAATGAAAGTAAGTTGGCATCTTATACTAAATCTGATTCTCCTTTCATAGATGGTCATGATTACCCCTTCTGTCAGTATCTATTGAAAAATTCAAAACACGTGGAAAAAAAAATAGCTGTTTTTGTCATTTTTTTATGTTCTGGAAAAAATAAAATTAAAAAAAAAAAAGTGTGTGTCAGCTCCAACGCACGATTGGAGTTTACTCCTTCAGATCGCTTGTCTAAATAGGCACAGAATTGAAGGCTTACTAGTCTAAGAGAAAGATTAATACCATATCAAATGGTAAATAAACGAATTAATGAAGATACCTAAATAATGTATTTTTATTCTATTTTAGTCTAGTCGAGAAGTTGAGTTCCTGCGAAAAATAGTTACAGGTCTCCTAGAAATATAGTTGATGGCTTAAACGATCTGGAATGGCGTCTAGAAAAAGACGTTTTTTGGATTTTTTTTGGAAAAATAAAATTACAATTGTTATGAACAAAAAACCGTTAACAAAAAAGACGTCCAGCTTTTTGGCAAAATCTCAAAAAGTATAAGTGATAGCTCAAATATTGAAAAAGTTTCTGAAAGAGCAGAAAAGTTTAGTAAAAAATTTCCCGACTCCCCGAATTGTAGTTCCAATATTTATAATTTTAAGGGCATGGCCGGATAAGCATGCCGAATCGGCCCCCACGGAGTTTTCGATCGGCACTTCGGGGATCACTTTGGTACCAAATAAAAAAAATTCAGTCAACATTTCAGCTCTTAATCCCAAATGGTTTCCGAGTTATCGAAAAAAAAACCTATTTTTCGATTTTTATTTTTTTTTCAATAGTAAAATTCAAAATTAATCAATGGCGATTTTTCCCTAAATACTTACAAGTAAAATTCATAAGAAAACGTTTTTATCATGATCCCCGAGTTAAAAGCCGATTTTTAACAAAGGAAATAAAACTAAAATTATTTTTTTGACTGCGTTTTTGACAACTTGCAATCATCAAATTTTGTCAGAAGACGTCTTTTACACTCTCCTGTACTCAGGAATTTTTTCAATTTTTTCGGTTTGGTGCAACATTATGAAAAAAATTAAAAACTGATTTTTTTTGATAATTTAGTCTTTAAACAAATCGATATCATTTTAATACTCAAGAAATACAAAAATAATTGGCGCTCTAACATAAAATAGACATATAACACCATGTCAATGATACTATAATTATGAAATGTGCTTAAAAAACAAAATAAAATCAATCTTCATCACTGTCTTCATTAATCACTACATAGTGCCCTGTATTATTGAAAATTCGACTTAAAATTTCTGCTGGCTTAACAATTTTTGATAAGTACCTAGCATGTGATAGATAATAAATTATTGCTGCTACATGTGAACAACAACCAACTGTACGCCTGCCATTCGCACAATCACAGCAATATCGAGAAATCCCATTGATTCCATTTTTGTGAGGATGATACTCAATGAAACAACGATATACTTTTGCATTGATATGTCGAGACTTGACTTGAAATTTGAGAATATGTTCAGCGGTTTTTACGTACTGAAGGCTTAAATTATTGTCTTTATCCATTATTTCAGCCAAGTATGACACTGCTTGTGAAAGCTGATAAGACCCAGTAAACAAAATATGCAAATTTTTTTCAGTCATCTCCGGAAAATCGTGTAAATCGTCTGACTTGATCGTTTCGAAAGGTATTTTTCGTCGAGCCCAATGCTCTTTTTCAACATCATTTGCTAGAGTATTATCCTGATTTTTTTTTAAATTCATAACAGACAGTACTTGATCTGCAATCTCTTTATCAGAATTGAAGCGTTTCCCAAACTCATTATTTAAAAAACAAGCAATCTGGCAGAACAATTGTGCTTTCGGCAGTAACTTATTGTCTACTTTATGATCTAATAAAGTAAACTTTTGTTTAATTACGCCATGAACAGATTCTACTACCCAACGAATTTTTGTCACGAATCGAGAATCATTTGACTCACTTGTGGTGAGTTGATTCCGTTTTCCCTTCAGGGCTGGCATCAATACTTTGAATCCAAGATTTTCTAAATGTGTAACAATGTCACGAAAACCACGGTCAAGCACAAAAATGTCTCCTTTCTCAAGAAGTTTGATTAAGCCGTTTGGATCTTCCAGAATAGATTTCGAAATTTCTGCATCATTTTTGTTCGCAGTAAATGGTCCCAACATATCGATTACATATCCATTTGTTGTACAAACAGTAAATGGTTTAAACAAAGGAACTTTTTTCTGACCGGAGTATGATTTTCGTTGGTATTCGTTGTTTGTACTTTTCTGGTGACGAATGTAAGTACCATCGCAAATTATCATTAGTTGGTCATTTAGTTCAAATAGTTTTGTAGCTATTTCTGAAAAATGATTTAAAATATTTTGGCGTGATGATGCATTTATCCCAAAATATTTAGGCAAAACATCTTGTTCGAATGATTTCATTACCGATTGTACATAGTCAGATACTAATTGTTCTCGCTGTAATCCGAGAACTGACGATATTCAGCATTTGAATTGCCAGTTCGTAATTTAAATAGAAATACAACGATAGGTTGAATTACATCTCGTGTCTCAGAATTGCGCATGGATGTCATCATAGTACGTAACTTTGTTAGATTTTCCCAAGTTAAACCTGTTAAGACTTTTAAACGTTCTTCTGGAAAAAAATAGTCACCAATTTTATCCAGAAGTACGGAATCACTACTGACAGATAACTGTTTCATCAAATTTTCTAAATCGGAGACTTCAAATGTACTTGTGTTTGAATAAATGCGTAAAGAAAAAATATCTTCCTCATGAAATCGTTTCTTTATGAGATGATGCTTACAGCATCGATTATATCTTGGAATAAATATTTTTCGTCTTACAAAAACTTGGATGCGAGCTTCAAAAGGTATTACTCATAAAGGTATTGACGCATGCGTGCGCCGTCACTCTAGTGAGCATAGTGTTACGTTCCCGTAATATTTTATTGATTAAATTAAATTAATTGTTTATCATAAATTAATTTAATTCGATGTAACGAAAATCAGTTACGATAAGAGAGTCGCCGTGGCTCACGGGCAGTCAAAACAGATGACGATGCATGAGACCCGGGCCACGACGATTCTCTCATTGGGAACCTGAGTTGCAGCGTCAACGTTTTGTCAACTGTGTTGACTTTATTATATATTTATAATGACTAAATAGTTAGTCCTTCGAGAGAGCTCATAGAGCTCGAATCTCTGTTCTCCATGTAATTAATAAATTACAATTTATCGTAAATTAATTCAACCTTATTTTGGGATGCCAATTGGCACCCCAATATTTTCACCTACACTATGACCTATCCGTTCACCTGCTGCTATAATAAATAAAATGGAGACCGGGTCGGAAAATACATTTTAAATCACGAGAATTAAATAAATAAATAATTACAATAAAATAATCGATGACCAGGGCCCATCGGTGGTCTATCGATACTCCAATGAGGCCAAACCTGAATAAAATTTAATAATTAAAAATTATTTTTATTTTTCATTAGTTTGGGGTAATTCTCAAAACGTAACAGTGGTGCTGTGACCAGGATCAGTGACCATTGCTTATAGACAATACAAATAATTAATAAATAATTAATAATTAATATTGGGAATTATTCAAAACGTCACAGTAGTGCTGTGACCAGGATCAGTGACCATTGTTTATAGACAATACAAATAAATAAGAAATAATTAAAAATTAATATTGAGAATTATTCAAAACGTAACAATAGTTTTTTATAATTAAATATTAATTAAAAAATTTGAAAACATTCTGGTGTCATCTAAACACTTCAAAGAATATGATTTCGCGGTAATAAAGGTTGCATCACCATTTTTCAAAAAGTTATTCAATTTTTAATCAACATTTTTTTTACGGGTTTGTGTTGTCATAAGAGGCGGTATAAAAGTTTAAATAATTAATCGATAAATTTTTTGTTTCTTGGAGCCCTTTTTATAAACATACTCAACATGATGACAGTATGAAAGTTTATACAATATTTTATATCATTAATTATTAATTTTTTAACTAGCAAATGAATTAAAAATTAAAATAATGAATGTTTAATAATTTATTTTTTTATTTTTAAGCTATTACTGATTTCATATTCTTTTGAGGCATTCTATGATTACTTTCCAAATTTTTCCTTGCCATTTGTTTATAAATCTTTTATAAACAAATGGATTAATTAAATATTTTTGAAAAATTTTTTTTCACTATATCCCTGATTAAAAAAATGTATTTGACAGGATTAAAAAGGATTAAAATTTTAATACTTTCAAATCCTGCTAAATACTGTAAATCCTTTTTCAAAATTCACGATTAATCATATTAAATACTTTTTAATACTAAAATAATCGGAAGGAGTAGAAGGATTTGAAAGGATTTAACTAGCATTTGAAATTTTTAGTTCTATTGAATACTTTTTGATCCTGAAATAATTTTTTTATTTCGTTATATTTTTAGGATATAAAAGGATTCAACCAGTATTTAAAATTTTTAATGCTATCGAATACTTTTTAATCCTGAAATAAAGTTTTTATTTCAATATCTTTTTAGGATATAAAAGGATTCAACTAGCATTTGAAATTTCTAATGCTACCGAATACTTTTTAATCCTGAAATAATTTTTTTATTTAATTATCTTTTTAGGATTTAAATAAATTTAACCAGTATTTGAAAATTCTAATGCTATTGAATACTTTTTAATCCTGAAATAATATTTTTTTTTCGTTATCTTTTTAGGATATAAAAGGATTCAACTAGTATTTAAAATTTCTAATGCTACCGAATACTTTTTAATCCTGAAATAATTTTTTCATTCCGTTACGTTTTTAGGATATAAACGGATTTAATCAGTATTTGAAATTTCTAATGCTACCGAATACTTTTTAATCCTGAAATCATGTTTTCATTCCGTTATCGTTTTAGGATATAAACGAATTTAATCAGTATTTGAAATTTCTAATGCTACCGAATACTTTTTAATCCTGAAATAATTTTTTTATTTAATTATCTTTTTAGGATATAGAAGGATTTAACCAGTGTTTGAAATTTCTAATGCTACTAAATACTTTTTAATCCTGAAATAATGTTTTCATTCCGTTATCTTTTTAGGATATAAACGGATTTAATCAGTATTTGAAATTTCTAATGCTACCGAATACTTTTTAATCCTGAAATAATGTTTTTATTTCGTTATCTTTTTAGGATATAAAAGGATTCAACTAGCATTTAAAATTTCTAATGCTACCGAATACTTTTTAATCCTGAAATAATTTTTTTATTTAATTATCTTTTTAAGATATAGAAGGATTTAACCAGTGTTTGAAATTTCTAATGCTACCGAATACTTTTTAATCCTGAAATAATTTTTTTATTGCATAACCTTTTTTGGATATAAACGGATTTAACCAGTATTTGAAATTTTTAATGCTATTGAATACTTTTTAATCCTGAAATAAATTTTTCATTTCGTTGTCTTTTTAGGATATAGAAGGATTTAACCAGTATTTGAAATTTTTAATGCTATTGAATACTTTTTAATCCTGAAATAATTTTTTTATTTCGTTATCTTTTTAGGATATAGAAGGATTTAACTAGTGTTTTAAATTTCTAATGCTACCAAATACTTTTTAATCCTGAAATAATTTTTTTATTTCGTTATCTTTTTAGGATATAGAAGGATTTAACTAGTGTTTTAAATTTCTAATGCTACCAAATACTTTTTAATCCTGAAATAATTTTTTTATTTCGTTATCTTTTTAGGATATAGAAGGATTTAACTAGTGTTTTAAATTTCTAATGCTACCAAATACTTTTTAATCCTGAAATAATATTTTTATTTCATAACCTTTTTAGGATATAGAAGGATTGAACCAGTATTTAAAATTTCTTATGCTACCGAATACTTTTTAATCCTGAAATAATTTTTATATTTCGTTATCTTTTTAGGATTAAAAAGTATTTAACAGTTTAAATCATTTCAAATCCTGTTAAATCATGTTTTGAGGATTAAATAGTATTTAACAGAATTAAAAAATTTGAATCATGTTAAATCCTTCTGAATCATATTTTTAGGATTCGATAGCATTTATAAGGATATAAATTTTTTTAATCCTGTCAAATACTTTTGTTTAATCAGGGCATCTGTCATAATCGTTATAAAAGGAATACCTTCTGGAGTAATGTCACCATTGTTTATAGCGATTTCTGCTTCTTTTAATGCATTTAAATGCATTTCATTCGCAAGAGTATCGTGTAAAGGCTCAATTAACTTTTTCCGTTGTGTTTGAAAGGTTTTATGTGTAATATACGGTATATTAAATACTGCTAAAGTAGTTTGGAATGATGAGAAAGTACTCGGAGAACCTATAACGCTTAGGGCAGCAGTTGTATTGATATAAAAATCGTCCTTAGGCTTTGGTGGATTGGTATACACTTTACCAATGAAGCCACACTCAAGACATTTTACGTAACATAAAAGATTTAAGCCTATATCTTGAAATTCATAGAAATCGACGTTTTCCAAACGTCGAGCACAACCAAATTGATGATTTTTACGATTACCAAAATTTTGCAGTTCCTTTAAGAAATAAGCTATATTAACAATTCGACGACCAGAAATAATCGAAAAAATATCGGATCGTTTGTTTTGAGGACATTTTTGATTGCCGTTTTTCTCGTTATTAGATGAACGGTCGTTTACTGTCTCGAAACGACTTTCTCGTGAAGAATTGTTAAAGGACTCATGCAAATCATTCCCAAATTGTAATTCAGTATCACTGTCATCGATTTCATCGAACAATTCATTCACAGAAGATATATCAGACTCATTACCATATACATTTTCAAGGTCTGGATGGTTTGACACGTCTGACAGCAGAGAAAATGCATCATCACATTCATAATCCAATTCGTAATGTTCAGACTCGTCAAGACTACTCTCTTCCTCTGATTGTTCAGAGTATACTTGTGTGGTGTTGAATACATCATCGTTACTAATACTGTTATTACTAACTACACCATCATGTAAAACTGTATAACTTTTACTGAAAATACCAAGTTCAGATTCATCAAGAGTACTAAGCTCTTGATGTCTCTCTTCCTCTGATTGCTCAGAGTATACTTGGCTGAAATTAGTAGTGTTATTATGAATAAATATCTTGCATGCAGTACTATTAAGTGAATAAGTGTTATTTCCATTGGAAATGCCAAGTTCAGATTCATCAAGAATTATTGGTTCTTGATTACTCCATTCCTCTGATTGCTCAGAGTATACTTGGGTATTTTTATTCACAAAATTTAAAGATTCACAAGGTATAATGTGATCATTAAAATTTTTAAATGTATTAATACTACTAGAATTAATATTAAAAGTTACCTCTTCGACCTGTATTTCTTCTGTTACTCCATCTTCTAATTGAATGACTTCTTCGATTACTTCCATTGTTTCTTCTTCTTCCTCTTCCATGTCTTCTCTTCTATAATTTTTCTCGATCTGCTCTTCACGTTTTTTCTTCCGGCTGTCGAATAGTTTATAAAAAAATTTTAGTAATAATAAACAAAAAATGAATAAAAATTTAAGACATTAAAAAATGAAACGTGGGAAGAACATTATTCGCTATTTACACACAAGGAAGTTTGTAAAATTTTGAAGTTTTAATATGAAATATTTTCTATACTTCAAGATCTTAAAGTTTTTTTCTTTGCATTGAAATTTGATATTACTTTTGAAGGTTCAGCTCATATTTCTCACGAAAAGAGCATTAAATGATGATAAATAATTTTTATGAATTTTAATCATGGTTAATTATTAAAAAAAAATATCAAGATTTCTGTGAAATTTATAAATAATTAAATATAAAATAAATAATAAAGTAAATAGTCATAATAAGCAATCGGTAGTCCAGGCAGTGTAGGTGTTCAAAATTTCTGTGTTAAAATAACACTGCTGCCAGTGGAAATATCCTTTACCGGTGTAGAAATATTTTAGATTGTGAATATTTTTACTTACACGATCACTACAATTAAACGGTGTTTCTAATTATCAATTAAAATATTGATGATTGAAACGGAGGCCGTAAAATTGTGTTATTTTTTAATAAATAACGTATAATATAAATAATAATTATTGAAATTACTACATAAAAAATTGCAATTTCCTACAGATAATATGCATTGAGTTTTTATTTTGTTTATATGTAATATAGTCCTTCGGCTGAAGAGGAGAGACCGTATACAATTTGTTGGCCAAGGCTAAGCTCAACGGTTTCAAACGTACTTTGGGCCGAGGATCACGAAAATCGGGTCCATTTAGTTCGAAAGTGGTGCAAACAATTGTTAATAATAATGGAATGGTTTAAATCAAAATAACTCGCGAACCGCTGGTTTTTTGAAAAAGTCTATTTAAAACAAAATGTTAAGAATGAGAAATTACACAAAAAAGGTATCATAGTGTTTTTTCGTATCTCAAAAATTTCGCAAGATATGACGGAAAAACGAGCCAGGAGCTCGGACCTCTCCCTCGTACACGCACAGTTGCCTAGTGCGCGCGCTCTGTCTCCGCGAAATCGCGCCAGACGTTCAATAAACCGGAATAATTTTGTGTTTTATATTAAAAATGAGAGTAAAAAAAAACGACAAAATATCAATACCACTAATCGGCTGCTTTTTTTTTCGAAACGAATTTCTGCCGTATCGCCCGGCGAACTTTTTTTTTGTTCACAAAAGTTATAAACAAATGAATTCGTTCAAAGTTCATTTGTTTACACTTTCACTTAACAAAAGAAAAATCTAAATAATAATTAACAAATAATAGGTCAGTTGATAAAATTGAGCGCCAAAAATGCATACGGGCTTTTATCTACGGCCGCGAAATCGTAGAAAAAAATATATTTTTTTTTTCGTAATTTTTTTCCCTCCTCCTCTTGCAACGACACTAATAAATACGCAATGTCAACAAAAATATTTTCAATTACCTCTAAATGTAAGTTTTGATATTATTGATAAAATAAACGTTTTAAAAATAATTAAAATAATATTTCCTGGATATTTTTCCCAACAGCAGAAAAAAACTTTTTAAAAATTATTCTTGACTATATCTCATAAAAATTTGAATAAAATATTTTTAAAATGTTTTGGAAAAAGTAATGAACGTAATTCGTAACATTCAAAGCTGATCAAAATATAACAAAAAAATACAAGTTACTTACTTTTGTCGACAAACAAATTTCCCTGAATGGGGGCGAGTTTTTTTTCGTTGTCTTTTTTTCTTATTGCAATTAATAAGAACAGGATTAATCATATCGTCGTTATCACTATTCATTTCGTTTTATTTCACTAAGCACTAACAATGATAATATCAACCAAGGCAAAGCACTAACTCCCTGTAACAATTGACTTATAACTGTTCACAATAATCTCACTGTTGACACTAAAAATAATTATAGTTTACACACAGTAAAGCTTATTAAATATTAAATAAATTGATTTAAATATTTAAAAACGTTGACAATTTACTTTGATATAAAGATAAAATTAACAGCTTCCCAAAATCACATCATGTGTGAAATGACAATAGATATATGAGTGATGTCTATTGATAGTAAAACTAATGTCCGCCTGTAGCGCGGTCTTTTGTTTTGTATAGCACACATTAGTGAACACAGTAAACACGATGATCCTGAAGTTAGCAGACAATTAGTAATTTTAGGATTATTTTTTCAACAAGTAAATAACAAAAACACAAAAATTAAAAATATGCACTTGTAAAAAATTAAAAAAAACTACAGGTGCAATTTTTTCGAATATTTTTTTAATAATTTATTATTTAAAAAGAAGTCCAAAAGTTATTAGACGTCGGCTAACTTCAGTATTATGTAAACACGGATATTTAAAAAATATATTCAATAAAAATTAATAAAATGTTATTTTTTTTGAAATATTAAAAAAAAAAGTTTTTCCAAATATTCATCTGGTTATAATCAAAAGATATTTTGTAGAAATATGTTAAAATGTTGGATGAATATTTAAAGTAATTAATTTAAAAATCTTTGGTCACGATAAAAAAAAATTTGAAGTAAATGAAATATGAATATTAAAATTAATTAGAATACAAATATTGGAAAAAAAAATACATTTTTGCAATATTACTGAATTGTATTTATTTTAAATATTCCAAAGGAATTAAAAAAAAAATTATTTTTCGACGTGACAAACAGTGTCAAAATGGTGCTAAAAATCATAAATGTTAGCATTAAACTATTTAGAAAATAAAATTTTTACAGCATTTTTTTAGAAATCCAATTCGTTATTTTACTCGGCCCAGTAGGTTTACTGAAATATTACTGTTACTTTTTTTGATAGAAACAAAACTCTAAAAAAATAAAAATAAATAAATAAACAATAAATTTTATATTTTTTTATTAATTTATTCTCACAAAAAACATGCAGGCTATTTACACTATTAATGTTTATTTCGTTTTAAATCAGTAAAAATAATTATTTCAATGAATAATTTATTTTTTTAAAAAATATATTTTAAATACTTCAATCATTTACTTTAAATAAAGTTATAAATTTTAATAATTAGTAATTATTTTTAATTATTAATTACTTTTATTTAAAAAGAAATTATATTAGTGATCAATAACAATTATTACAGCTTTTCAATTTCATTTAATTTTATTGATTAAAGTATATTAAAATATTCATTAAGAATGAAGCGAATAATGTTATGATGTAAAAGTTGACACATTTGTTTGAAATTATGAATATAACTTTTTCAAATATATATTTATATTTATATTAAACAAATTTATATTCTTAAAATAAAAAAAAAAATTGTCAACTTTTAAATCATTACATTATTCATTTCATTTTTAATGAATACTTCAATGTACCTCAACTAATAAAATTAATTGTTATATATATATATATATATATGCATGTTCTATAATCGGATAATCTGATCTTTTATGCTTTTGAATTGTTGAAATTTATTTTTCCACTGCCATCTTACGGAGACAAAGCGAACTAAAAACATTAACATGGCGAGTCATCTTGTGGTGAAAACAACAATCCACGTCATTCAATATTTTTGTTTACATATAATCCCTGATTAAAAAAGTGAATTGAAAAGTATTGAAAAAGATGAGAAATGAATCCTTTCGAATACTTTCTATACCCCAAGGTATTCATTTTGACATGAAATGAATACTTTTCAATCCCAAAATAATAAAAGAATTTCTGAACTTCCGAGGAATTGAAAAAGATTCAAATGAATTGATATTTTTAATCTTTCTGAATCCTTCTCAATACCTAAATAATCCGACATTTCGGATCAAGTGTGGGATTGAAAAAGATTGAAATGAATTGAAATTTTTGAATCTTTCTGAATCCTTCTCAATACCTAAATAATATCACATTTCAGGTCATGTGTGGAATTGAAAAAGATTGAAATGAATTGAAATTTTTGAATCTTTCCGAATCCTTCTCAATACCTAAATAATCCGATATTTCGATCAAGTGTGGGATTGAAAAAGATTGAAATGAATTTAAATTTTTGAATCTTTCTGATTCCTTCTCAATACCTAAATAATATCACATTTCAGGTCATGTGTGGAATTGAAAAAGATTGAAATGAATTGAAATTTTTGAATCTTTCTGATTCCTTCTCAATACCTAAATAATTTCACATTTCGGGTCATGAGTGGGATTGAAAAAGATTGAAATGAATTGAAATTTTTGAATCTTTCTGATTCCTTCTCAATACCTAAATAATTTCACATTTCGGGTCATGAGTGGGATTGAAAAAGATTGAAATGAATTGAAATTTTTGAATCTTTCTGAATCCTTCTCAATACCTAAATAATTTCACATTTCGGGTCATGAGTGGGATTGAAAAAGATTGAAATGAATTGAAATTTTTGAATCTTTCCGAATCCTTCTCAATACCTAAATTGAAATGATGAAAGATTGAATTCTTTTCAATACTTTCGAATTCCACTTTGGAATTGGAAAGTATTCAAACGATCGAAATTTCAATTCCATTCAATACTTTCCAAAACCGCCGAGGGATTGAAAAGAATTGAGATAATTTTCAATACTTTTCAATTCACTTTTTTAATCAGGGATGTCAATATCATATAACCCCAATATTTTTGATTAGACATAAAATTTAGCTGAATTAATTAATAAAATTGTATTGTAAGCTACGCAAATAATTAATTTTATATCACGCATTATCACCATTCTCAGCTTTTTGGTGATTTGTATCGTCAAAAAATAATATCGCCGATTTTACAATGAACGGGAGGTACGTGACTTCAATTCCGCTATTTGACCAAATTAAGGATTTTTTTTTTTCAATTTTTACCATAAAAAAAGGAGAACCACTTAATTAACAATTATTTGCTGAGTACTCCTGTAAAATTTCAGAATCATTTATCGATTCGTTTTCCAAAAAAACGTGGCACAAAAATGTCGGTACGTATCGGTTAAAATAAACTCTCCAACATTCTCTTAAGTTCTCCGTTCACGTGATATAGAGATTTTAGTAATTTTGTGAATAAAATATTTTTCAAAAATTTTTCCGAAGTTTATCAATTCGACCCCTTCTGATTTTAATGACTGGATTAAATTAATGAAAGGAAAATTATTTACTGATTTAAAATTGAAATGAAATTACTAAAATCCCTATATCACGTGAACGAAGAACTTGAGCAACTTAACTAAAAGGACTTTTTTTGTAGCGAATAAAATTTCCTACAAAATCGTTATTTGCACCTTTTCTGTAAATTTTGTTATTTAG
Source organism: Microplitis mediator (assembly GCF_029852145.1). Taxonomy (NCBI): domain Eukaryota; kingdom Metazoa; phylum Arthropoda; class Insecta; order Hymenoptera; family Braconidae; genus Microplitis; species Microplitis mediator. The sequence continues at coordinate 11,136,063 of NC_079971.1, forward strand.
TTAATATCAACTAAAAACCCAAATTATTATTAAAAAAATTATTTTCAGAACCAATACAGAAAAAACAATTAGAGTCCGAGTAAAACTATTATGGAGATTTTTCAAGAGTATCAAATTACCTAAAAGATGCTGCAAACGGCGACCCGATAACTTAAAATGCGGCTGAATTATAGAGAATAAAAAAAAAATCCCAACTTTCCTATGTATATTAAATGGGAAAACTTCAAAATCAAATATGAAGTACTTAAAATTAAAATTAAGGGCTGAAACTTGCAGGGAATTCTTTTTTCAATGTCTATAACAATATTTTCGAGTGGGAGTAAAAAAATAGTCGTTCAAAACGAACCACCCTAATATAGATATATATTAGTGTTGTGAAAATATTTCGATCGATTTGTGTTAAAGAAGAAGTACAGACGGAAAAAATTTTCATAGAATTAATCGAGGAGTTCAAATTCAACTTGTGGAGAACTCAAAATTGGGAAAGGATAAATTTGGTGATGTATCATCATTTAATAATAATAGTAGTTAGGTAAAATCAAAAATAAAAGAAACATCATTTTATCAAACATAAATTAACTAAAAATATCGTGACATTTAACCGCTCTTTTGTTTTGTAATCGATTGACGTAATTAATGAACCGGGTATATTTAATGATTTTGTGTTGAAGAACAATAGATGAAAAATTTTGTATAGATAATCATTTTTGAAAATTTTTATCTGGGCTATGTAATACCTCAAGTATTTATCGAGTTGATAAATATAGTTTTATACGGATGAATAGGAAAGTTTTATGGAACTGCTGAGATTACTATCATAAGATAAATTAAAAAAAAAAAAAAAACAAAAAGAAAAGTCGATATTAACGAAAATGATTAAAAAAATTTATATACTTCAATGCGATTGGGAGGTTCCTTATGAAATTGAAACTAGGCTAAATAACGTAGTTTATAAAATTATAAAAATACCAAATAAAAATATAAAATCATACATGTAAATCGTCATGTACCATATTGTGATCAATAAGAGGAAATAAAAGAGAAGTCTGGCTGGGGCCCTGAACGATCTCAGTGTAGACGTTGTAAAGGATTCCCGGGATTCTGTAGTCAATTAGTAAGTCTAGGATATCTTGCAAACTGATAGAATTGAAGATGTCTGAACGGCTGCTAAAGACTGGCATAGTCCTTAGGAGAAATCTGGCAGTGGACCCTGAATAGCCACACTGTAGACGTTGCTGAAGAGTTCCCGAGATTCTGAAAGAAGTCTGGCTGAGGGCTCTGAATGATCTCGGTGGTAATGTTGTTCGAGGAATTCCCGGGATTCTATAAGGACTGGAAATGTTCTGGGTTTGAGTATAGTAGCTGAAGGGAAGTCTGGCCGTGGGCCCTGAACGATTAATCGTTGCGGGGTTCCCGGGATTCCTCAGTCATTGTTCGGAGACTGGATATTTCTTTTGATCTAAGTGAGCTCAACGAGGATCAAAAGGTTGATTCTGAGGACTTATCAATGGCTAAGAGCAACCTGACTGGAGCTTTAGGATCCATCCGGAGTTGACACAGTCGACTTTTGATGGCCACGACTTCTGAGAGATAGATGGATGCCCTGGAGAGTTTCCGAGGAGCTTTTAGGGAGAAAAATGAAATTCGTTGCAACGTGTGTTATTCAGTATCGTTGATATGTTAGCTATAGATGACATATCGGAGAATGGTCTGGATGAATCGAACGGCAGAACATTGAGCATTTAAGATCGGAATTATTGAATTGATCACGATAATAAAAGTTTATAACTAACAACTGATAAATAATAGGATGTAACGATGAAATATGTTTAGCTATAAAACTTATTAAAATGTTGGAGATACTCGTTTTGTTTATTTATTATGTGCAGATAATATTTCCAATTTCATTGGGGAAGGAGAGAAGGAGTCCATTTCTAGTCCTTCAAGGAGGAGAGGAAGGAGTTCCTGTTCCCATCCCGTACCTGATCCCATTCTCATTGAAGGGCCATTCAATCAAGAGGAGGGTTACATTTTGAATTTTATTTATTTGATTCGCTGAATAGGAAAATAGAGTCACGCATATCCATTAACTTTTTAACAAAATATTTTATATTTTTATTTTCAATTCTTAGCTCAATTAAACTATAGACTATTTTTTTATTATGTTTGCGTTAGCCTACAGGGATGATTTTTGGCTATGGTGTTTTTTTCCTTGTAGGGTGATAGATAAGGTGTGTTGGGACCATAGCGGAATCGAACAAAGATTGCAAATGGTTTTAATTTCAATTAAGTTCGATTCTTCCAACACAATTTTTATCGGGACGATAATTTATTGAGAAGGGGGTAGTGTAACGAATGTGAAATTGATCTTTAAAATATTTGAATAGCTAGAAAACAAATGCCTTCTCTTGTTTTATAGATGCGCGACTTAAGTCAGTCCGTCTTATACTGACAACTAAACAGCAAACATTGTATCAATAAACTATATCTTTGATTGCCTTTCTTTTGCTGCTGTTAATTGTGGTGTTCTTATTTCTAATATGAGTGTGTTATTATTGTAGTTCAAAAGTAATATTAACTGTTTATTATAAATAAAATTAAAATAAAAATACTTACTTACGGTTCGTTGTCTAAGAGATAATTAAAATTATTAAAAATTAAGTAAAATAAAATTTAATTAATTTAGTAAAGTGATAAAAGCAAAATTAAAACAACTTCCAAATTTATTTAAATCAAAACAATTATTTAAAAATTATTACAAAACAAAATTTAATTTGAATTAGACAATTAAATGCGGTTTACAATTTTTAACGCTTTATAAAATGATTTAGCTCTCGATTTCACTTGTTATACAATTTATTTAAACAATCAATTTATTATTTAAGTTTATTATTAGTTATTTATTTAAGTAATTTGTTACCTTGATTTATTTGATGATTATTATTATTATCAACAATTATTTATTTAATTTATTATTTATTATTCTTCCTTCTCAACCCTTGATAATTGATGTAATTTTATCAATATTGAATTTTATTTATTAAATGAATTATATTTAAATAATCCAAATTAGATTTAATAATCGATAGAATGTTTATCAAAATTATTTATTAATTAAATGAATTACTACTTTTGAATAATTCAACAATTATTTTTTTAAAAAACTTCTGAATTATATTTTAATAATTCAGTTTATGAACAATTAAATCACCATTATTAATGATTTAATAAAATTAAGGACCTTGCCATTAAATAATTAAAATTTCGTCCATGACGAATGAGCTCACTTAGGAAACTGAAATCTTTTTATTTCCAGAAGAGCTGTTACCAGGTAGTAACACCCCTTCCAATAATTATTTAATTATACCAATTATTTCATTGGTCATAATTGAATCAATATTTTTTTAGAATTATTATTTATATATATATTTTTTGTGACTTCCAATGCAGTCAGCATCATACGCATAAAGCATTGGAGTCGAATTCATAAATCAATATTTATTGATTCTTACTTTTTCCTTTATTGCAATATATTCTTTTATTATTTAAACATTTATAATTCATTTCATTTTTAATTATTAATAACTTGTTTATTAATAATTATTATTTAATTATATTTTATTATATCATTTCATAATTTCAATTCATATTCATTTATTATTTCATTTCATTATTAATAAACATATCATTAATAATTAATTTCATTTCTTTTCTTTTAAACAACAATTATCTTTATTTTTTTTTTAAAGATATTTCAAAATTTATTTCATATATTTTTTTATAATAATAATTTCATTATTTCTTTCATTATTTTCATTATTTATTCATTCATAAAATTTTATTTTCATTTCATTATTTCTTTTCATTATTTCATATTTTGTATTTATTATTTTATTTCTGTTGTAATAATAATTAAATAAAGACATGCCAGGACTGGTTGGTGGTTGGGATGTTTGAAAAATACGCATATTTAAAAATATAACAATATTTTTATTTGTCACAGCACAAAATATCACTGGGTTGCAAATTAAATAGTTTATTTAATTTATAAATACTGTTAATTGTCTGAGCTCATGAATACGTGAATAATTGAATACAAATTATTGAGTTGAGCTCGGGTAAATAATGAATTAAAAATAATCAAGTTGAGTTTAATTGAACACTGAGTTGAATGCAAAAATGTCATGATAATAAGTAACATGATGTCAGAGGTTACTGAGCGAAGTGAACACATTAATTACTATTTTTAATAGCACTGAATACATAAATATTTTTGTTATTGAGTTTTAATAGTGATGATCACTTAATTGAATTGAATTTAATGAGCTCATGATAAATTATACTGATTTTAATTTATCTGTTGAACACGTGGTAGCATGATAGCAGAGGCTACTGAGCGAAACATAACTTTTAGATTAATTAAGAAATTGAGCATAATGATAATTAAATAAATAATAAAACTGAGTCTTTTAAATGAATTGAGCACTGATAGCAAGTAAATGTTTAATAAATAATGCACCTGTTGCTTTCTCGATGATATAACCTCGTCAGGAACAGGTTGTAGAGCACTGGATTTCTTGATGTTATTTATTAATTATTTTATGAGCTCTGGAGCTCGCGATTATAAAAATAATTATATTTTTATATAGAGTAATGAACTCTGAATGCAGTTAATTGATTACTTTTAATTAGATACTCAAGATGAGCGCAATTTGAATAGATTATACAAAACACGTGGTGACACTTGAAATTGTAAAAACGAATAGATAATGGCGTCGGTCTTCTTGCCACGAGGCAGGATAAATTCGATGCGCATGCGTCGAAATGCGCAAGTCAAGTTTTTAATTGATAGACACTAGGCCCCAGTAGGTGCTGCCTCTATTTGCCGGAAGTTCAACTACATTCAAATTTGAATGTAGTTGTGATTACGCAACAATTTCAATATTTCATTTATTCAATATTTATTCAACAACAATATTTCATAAAAATAATTTAAATTTAAATTCAAACTTAAAAATCATCAGCCGTGATAATGGCTGGAAGTCATTTGCTAATTAATTAATTTATGCACAGCCAGATGGCATATCATGTAGGATTTTTTAATAAATTGATTGACAGGAAGAATAAGACGTCGTGACGTCACACCCCCACTGTTAGTTATTTGTTATAAATTTTAATATATGACAAAAATTTTATAAAAGTCAATATAAATTTTTATTGACAGTATTTTTAATATTTTCATGGATTATTTTTTTATTATTTCATTCATAATTGCTCATAAAATAACATTTTTTTTTTTTTTATCTATTTTTGCAGATATATTTTTTTATTAAAAAAAAAATTTTATTTGACATATTTCTTTTTACTTAATAACTTTTTTTTTTTAATTTGAATTTTCATACTTACTTCTGTTTCTTATTCTTTATTATTATTATTATTGTTTATTTATTTATTTATTTATAATTATTATTATTATCATTATTATTATTTTTTTTTTTTGTATAAGTGTATTTTGGGTTTATCTTATAATAATTTTATTTACTATTTTTACTTGATTAAATTATTTTGAAGTTTTGTAATAATATTATATTTTACTCATGTTATTCATCTTATCTCTCTCTTCCCTCTTTTTTTTTTTTTTTTTGACAGGAACTTTAATCAATTAATATCATATTTATAAATTTATTATTTTTTTTTTTATTCAAACAATCAGAACTGAACCTATTTAATACTTTTATATTATACATAATATTTATCATTACTATCTATTTTTTTTTTAATCATTGAAATTTAATTTATCATTATTTATGTTTCTTTATATATATATATATATATTTTTTGACCATTAAAATTTATACTTACCCTCTTTTTTTTTTTTTTTTTTTTTTTCAAAAAAATAAACAGAATTCTTATTTTTTATATATAAATTTAAGGTTTCTTATTACTAAAGTGGTAATATATCCCCAAATATTTTTTTATTTATTATTTTGTTTGTCCCCCCCCTTTTTTTTTTGTTTTTGTTTTTGTTTTTCATTTTTTTTTTTTTTAGGTATATTTGTAATTATTATTATTTTTTCATTGTAATATTGACATGTGACTACATTTTTTATTAATTACATAATGATCTCATTAATACATAAATTTTTTTTTTTACAAATAGAACATGAACATGCATTTTTTTTTTTTTTTTAGTATTACAAGATAACTTGAATATATATAGATAACTTGTATTATTATTAGTTATTTTAAAATATTTTTTTTTTTTTTTTTTTTTTGTTCTTGTATATATATTATTGTTATTGATTATTTATTGTGATTTTGATTTTTGTACCATGTTTCTGTATATAAAAACTCTTTTTCCATTAATTCTTCTTCTTTCCACACGAACAGTTGTTTGCATTCATCACATTCTGCTGCTGAATTCGTTTCGATCATTATCGCATCACATTTATCACACTTTTCATTATCATATTTAGAAATCTTATGGAAATTCACAATTCCTCTGAAGTTTTCCCAATCTTCATCATTGTTTAATATCAAATTCACATAACACTTAACACAAATGATTTCTTCGTCGATTTTTCCTAAATTTTTTACAAAAATTTTATTTGTTTCATATTTGTTTCGTTGTAGACACAAGAAATTCTTGATTCCTCGAAATATTTCTTCGTGTTCGTTGACGCTGAGATGACGTATTGTTTCCATATCGAAGTGATTTTTCTGGGTGTAAGACATCTATATTATATTAAAAAAAAAAATTTTATTTTCTAATATTTTTTAATAGTTAAAGTAGTTTATTGAAATTTAACATTTATTATTAAATACTAGTTCGTTAGTTATGATAAATAATATTACCTTTTTTTTTTTAGTATTACGTTTTCGTCTTTTTGTTTTTTTTTTTATTTTAATGAATTAATTGTTTAAATTTTAAGTTACTCTATTTTTCTTTTGTTTTATATTTTGTTATTTTTATTATTTATTATTTTTTTTTTTTTAAGCGGGACTCCAATTTACTTTTAGGAAGGTTGCATTCGTAATGAAACATTTATTTAACCTTTAGGCTGTCACCAGTTGGCAACATCCCTACTTAATAATTTTGAAAAGAATTTATATGCGGAAGGGATGTCATATGAGTCCCTTTGGCGATAACGCGACTTATGCATTGGATTTGCACGCATTCCAATAACATAAAAATTATCATGCATAAAATATTAAAATAATATTTAATAAAATATTTTTAATGGTAATAATAATATATATATATTTTATATGTATATCAATATAAAATTTTTTTGATTTGTTTTTTTTTTTTTTTTTTTTTTAGCTTATTTATTTTTTTTTTAGTTTTCTCTTCTTTTTTTATATTATGTATTCTATTTCTATTCGTATTGTTTATTCATATACCTTTTTATATAGTTTGTAATAATTTTAATATATTGGATATGTATATATATATATATATTGTATATGATTTGTATATAGAGTATGTATGAATATATATATATATATATAAATTTAAATTTCGCGACGACTGCGCGCGTCGCTACCCTCCCGCGCTAAGAACATTACCAGCGCAGAGATGGTAATGTATCGATTATTTATCATATTACAGAAAGCTACTTGAAAGTAATCGATAAATAAATATATATATATACTTTTATTAAGAATTATTTATAAAATTTATTATATTTAATTCTTTACGTATTTTAATCTTGTATTAATTTTTTACATAATGAATTGAAATATTGTTAAAAATGTATTTTTTTATATAGATTTTTAATTATTTTTTTTTTCTATTATTATTTATCTATTTTTTTTTAATTTTAATATTTTTTTTATCTCTCTGTTTTCTTTTTTTTTTTTTATCATTATTTTCCTTTTTTTTATATATATATATTTATTTAATAACAATATTGATAACAATGAAATTTTAAATTTCCTTAACACATTAAATCACACATAAATATCGATAAAATATTTATTTTCTAAAATGTCGCGATAGTTTACCCAAGTGTTCGCACAATCTTCACAAATATATCCCGGTTTTTGATATATTAACACTTCACCACACTTGATGCAATTTCCCGAAATTTTATACGGATATAACCGATGCCAGTTTTGATTGCAATATTTAAATCTTTTAGTAAAAATCATTGGACAGTCTTTTGAACAATTTTCGCACATAGATGCGTTATCAAAATCATTATGATAAAACTCTTTTACTATTTCCTTCGGCATGGTACAATATGATGTTATCAAACTTGCGTAGAATTTTAAATTTCTTCAAGGAATTCTGGTATGTGGAATTCCGTACAATGCATCCAATTCGTCATCTTCTTTCATCTGTTTAAGTACTCCGGCAGGAATTTTCATCTGTAATAACACTTTTAATTTTAAGTATCATCACTAAAATTATAAAATTAAAATAATTAAAAATTTTTTTAAATTTGTAAGTCACAAATTGTTAGTAATTTTAGAATTGATTTTAAAAATTTTTTTTTTATGAGGATAAACGGAACATGCTAGTAGTTTTTTGAATAGTTCTTGCTTCATTATTTCCTTCTTCATTTGTTGGTAAACTTGGATAAATTTTTTCATCTGTTGATGGTGCTGATGGTTCAGTATTTTCAATTGTTGATTGAATTTCTTGATTTTGGGTTGGTTGTTGAATTATAACTAATGCAACATTTTCATCATTGTTTGAATTTGTATTATTATTATTATTAATACTTTTATAAATATTCTTAATGTTATTTTCTTGTGCTCTTATTAAAATGTAATTAGTACAGGTATCCCAAAATGAAAAACACAAATAAAAAGAGCATCCATGAGTTTTTTGAATTTGAAAAGCATGAAGTAATGTGTCAAATGAAAATTTTATTAGTCGTATAATCATAATTATACTAAATATTCCCGCACTTGCAGATCCAAAAATTAAAAATTTTCCCCATGTTTTTTCCCATGCTAAATCAGCTAATTTTTGTAATGCATTAGTGTCAAATAAATTTAATATTGATTCACCCTGATTTGCAAAATACAAACCATCCATTCCTCTAGCAATATTGCTTAAAATTGCTGGTTTTTCTACTGGAGACATAATTCTATGTCTTAATTTGTCGAGATCTTGTTCAGAATAAATTTCACTTGTAGCTAAAAATTTTGGAGAAGTATATTTCCATGTTGGTTTAGTTAATGGTTGAATTTTATTTGGTGGTTAAACTTCAACTGGATTAGGTGTAAATTTGTACCATGATCCATCTATTAAAAATAAAGGTGGAAAAAGTGGATTGCAATCAATCTGAGTACCTTTTCTTACTAAAATTCTTGTTTTTGGAGTTAAAAAGTAACTGTCACTTCCTCTTTTCACTGGTAATTCGTTATAACACTCACTTCTTGGGTAAACTGATACTTCAACAGGTATGCACTTTACAATATTTATCGATTCACCTAACATTATAGCCATATAACCTGGTCCTTTCATATAATTATAAGCAACCTCGTCTGGTTTACTTGACGCAATTGATAACAAATTTTTTAAAGTATTACGTTCTAGCATACAACGATGAATTAACACATTATAATATAATTGTTTAATTTGTTCTTGTATATATTTTTCTACATATACAAACTTAGAATTAACATACGCAAATAGATCTAAATTTTCTATTGATATTTCATTATTTAACATTAAATCATTCTTTGATGTTTCAAAGATAAATAAGTTAGGATGTTCAGTTTTGATTATTTTATAGCCACAAATAATTTCAACATTTGTGGTAGTTAATGCAAATGTTATTCCATTTGATTCTAAGGAATAAATAATTTCATGTTTATCTGAATTTTTTTTAGATGTTTTATTTACTTTACCCGTATATAAAACCTCGAAATTTTGAAAATCATATTTATGCGATGGAATATAGTCCCAAAAAGTATAACCTCCCTCTAAATCCAAACAAGATAAATCAGATGAAGTATATGTTAAACCAGATTTTAAGTAAATTTTATCATTTTCATATTTAACTTCCGCGAAATATTCTTGTATTGTAATTTTTAAAACCCCTTGAACGACAATTTCACTCCAACTTCCATAAAAATCCGAATAACTTCCTTTATTACACGTTCCATCATTACCGATTGATCCTGCGAGTGTTGCACCACGCGTAGTTGTGCTATTAATTTTTAAACCGGTTACAAATAATGTACCGAATCTATATGATCCCGATTTATGAATATCTAAACATCTTTCTTTCGAAATTTCTTCAATACATTCCATACGCCCGCTATGTACTACTGAAATATGAGAATAAGCCCCGCAATGATAAATATTTCGATCTACTTCGATTTTACATTGAATGACTTTTGTTAACGAATATTCTTTTAATTGTAATAATTGAATAAACGGTTCTGTTGTATTTATTTCTTTAGGGTGAATATCACAATCTCCTACCTCTGTAATTGAAATTGTTGTTGAATTTGATAAAAATTTCCCGCAATCATACCCAATAATTCCATTCGCTGATGATGACCATAATAAAATAAAATAAATCACAAAAGTGATATTGAAAATCATCTGTAAACATATATTAATTAGAACTTTCTTCATCGCTATTTTTCTTTTGTTTACGTGTTTTTTTAATTGGTGTGATTTCTGGATTTATAAATGAATATCTCAATCGATTCATGTGAACTATTTGAATTCTTTTTTCTGTTTGAATTTTTACGTTTCTTTTGCCCAAAATTTCAAGAATTTTGTGTGGTCCAGAGTAATGATCTTTTGTTTTACCTGGATTTGGTCCACTTTGTAAAAATACATATTGACCTACTTTTAAATTTTGTGGATTACAATGTTTATCGTAATATTTTTTAGATTTGTGTTTAGCGTCAACTAAATTTTGATAAGCTAATAGTCTTATCCCATGTAATCTTGTGATTAAATCAATTAAATAACCTTGCATTGTAGGTAATTGCTCACATTCTCTTATTGGTTCGCTAGAAGGTAATCTAGACTGTTGTCCAAAGACAATAGCATAAGGTGTATTTTTAATTCCTTCATGATAACTTGTATTGTATGAAAATGTTGCTAACTCAATCCATTCGTCCCACTCTTCATCAATGGATGAGTAGTGTTTAAGGTATTCGTTTAATGTGTGATGTGATCGTTCTAATGAACCGTTTGATTGTGGATGATAAGCTGTAGTTTTAAGTTTTTTAATACCGATTTTTTTTGCTACGCATTTTAAAATAGCACTTAAAAAGTTACGACCTTGGTCTGTAAGAATAATTTTTGGCAGACCAAAATAACAAATAAATCTTTTAACAAAAGCAGTTGAAATTGTTGTAGCTAAAGTGTTAGGTAATGCTTCTGCAATACAAAATTTAGAAAATAAATCTTGAATAGTTAAAATATATTCTTTTCCCCTTTTAGTTTTTTGTTTTGCCCCGACAATATCCATAGAAATTTTCCAGAAACAAGCAGCTGGAGTATCGGTAATAACCATAGGTTCCCTGTGTTTTATACGAACTAATTTTTTTAGTTGACAATCTAAACATTTTTGAATTCTACGTTGAATATCATTTTTCAAATTTTCCTAATAATAATCTTTTTTAATTCTTTGATAAGTTTTAGTTACCCCTTTATGACCCCCGATTGGTGATTTATGCATTTCATAAAAAATTTCATCTCTTTTTTCGATAGGAACATAAATAATTGTGCCTAAACAGATTATTACTTTAATATCAGTTTCGTCAAAAACATTTTTTAATTCTGTTATGACATTATTCCACGGTAAATTTTCTATATTTTCACTTTTTGCAAAACTTACTGTTTTTAATTTAAATTTTTCTAAAGTTTCTTTTAAATTTTCAAAAATTGTTTTTAAATTTTCAATTAAAATTACAATTGATTCTTCTTCTTTTTCACGAATAGGCAAAGCAAAATAATATTTATTTTTAATTTTCTTTTCAACTACTTTTCCTAACTCTAAATTTTTAAATGTCGGTTATTTATTTATTTCTTTTAATTTAACTGCGCCATTATCGCATGGTTCACCATTGGTGCTAATAAAATAAGCTAAATTATCTTTTCTGAAATGAAAATAATCTTTAATGTCAACTATATTACGAATATTTCCCGCTTCTAAAATTTCTTTAATATCAGAATCACTATGATCTGATGAATCATTTTCATTATTGTTTTGTTCATTTATTATATTTTCAATATTTTCATCTGAGCTTAAGAAACTGCTCACACTTTCTTGATTTAATTCTTGATCTTTTATTTCTTTCCTTTTCTTGATTTGTTTCACTTTTTTCTTGCGCTTAATAATTCTTGGTTGATTTGTAATTTCTTCGTCGGTTGAATCGTTATTTTTATCACTTACTTTTTTTTGGATTTCATTTTTGTTTTTGTTCAAATTTTTATTTTTAATTTCATTAGTTGTTTTAGTCGTTGGTTGTGGTGTGGTGTTTATTTCTTGTTTCTTTGCTGCAGCTCTTGTTGTTACTTTGATTTGTTGAAATTCTTCTGTTTCGATTGGATTTCTTGACAAAGCATCAGCAACATAATTTATTTTACCTGGTTTGTAAATAACTTTAAAATTATATTCTCCTAATTTTAATCTCCATTTTAAAACTCTTGTGTTTACATCTTTTGCCTTTTGAAACCAAACTAATGGTTTATGATCTGTAACGAGAGTAAATTCTTTACCATAAACATATGGTCTAAATATTTTTACACCAAAAACAATAGCTAATGCTTCTTTTTCATATGTTTCGTATCTTATTTCAGCGTCTCTCAATACTCTTGAAGCATATGCACATGCAGTATCTTCTCCGATTTGTCCTTGTGATAAAACTGCTCCGATTGCATAACCTGATGCATCAGTGGTAATAAATAATAAATGGCATTGTAAAATCAGGTGTATTTAATACAGGTGGTTCACATAATTTGTTTCTTAATATTTCAAAAGCTTGAGTTTCTTTATTCCATAAAAACTTGACATCTTTTTGAAGTAATTTTGTCAATGGTTTAGCTATTTTTGCAAAATCTTTAATAAATCTTCTATAATAATTAGTAAAACCCAAAAATTGACGAACTTTTTTCTGAGTAGTAGGAACTGGATATTTCGTTGCAGCTTCAATTTTACTTGGATCAGGTCTTATAGAATTTTTACTAATTAAATGACCTAAATAACAAACTTCTCGTTTGAGGAATTTGCATTTATCTGGTTTTAATTTTAAATTTGCTTCTTTTAATCTCTGAAAAACAATTTTTAATCTTTCGATGTGTTCTTGTAAAGTTCTTGCAAATAAAATTATATGATCCATAAAAATATATAATATAACACCAATTAATCCCGAAAAAACATCTTCCATTAATGCTTGAAATGTAGCTGGGCCATTTGCTAGGCCAAAAACCAATCTTAAAAATTCAAAATGACCTAAAATAGTAGAAAAAGCAGATTAATGTTGATCTTTTTCCTTCATTTTAATTTGATGAAAACCCGATGATAAATCTAGAACAGAGTAATATTCAATTCCACCTAAACTATCAATTATATCAGTTATATTTGGTAGTGGATATGCATTTTTAATCGTCTTTTCAGTTAACGCTCGATAATCGATTACCATTCTCCATTGTTTTCTTCCTTCAGAGTCCGGTTTTTTTGGAACTATCCAGACTGGGCTGTTGTATGGTGACCTTGATTCCACAATAATATTATTTTCCAATAATTCTTTAATTTGTCGATTGATTTCTTCCTTTGAAGCATAAGGAATTCTGTAATTTTTAATATTAACAGGTCTTTCATCTGTAGTCAAAATTTCATGTTCAACTCTATCTGTTGCTGGTAAATATTCACCTGGAAGGTGAAATCTTTCAGTATTATCTTTGATTAAATCATAAAGAGATTCTTGTTCGTTTTTATTTAAATGTTTTACATTTAACATCTCTTTTATTTTTTCAAAACGTGATTTATTTTTATTTATAGCATCAGTATCACGTGAAGAGTATCCTGTGGCATCTTCTTGATTCTTTTCTTCGTTCTCACGAGCATTGTTGATAACTAATACTCGCTGAGCATATATAATTTCTTTATTATATTTATTGATCGACTCATGTAAATTGTAGTCTTTATTTTCAATATTGTAATTGGAATTTACCTTTGAATGCTGTTCTTGATTGTTATCTTGTTTGATTGTATTTATATTTTCAGATTTTTCTTTTAAATTTTTCTCATTTTTAGGTTGATTATTATTTATTTTATTTTTGTTAAAAGTTTTAGTAGTTTCTTCATTTATTTTTACCTTTATTTTATTATCTTCTTCTGGTTCTTTCTCTGCTTCATCGTCTGAATCGTAGTCGGTATCGCTTCCATAAATATTAAAATTCTGGAATCCCATAGCCATTATTTGATGCATATCGTCATCAAAATCAGATTCTTCTTCATTTTCAATTTTCATTATTATTTCTTCGTCTGTTTCTTCATTAGTTTTTATTTTTTCATAATGCACTTCTTTTTCGTTTTTTATTTCTTCTTTCTCTTCTTTTTTTACTTCTTCTTTCTTCATTTCATTTTTTTCTTCTAGATTTTCTTCAGTTGTTACAGGATAAATTTTATCTTGAAAATTTATTTTATTATTTTGCACTAATTTTTCACAATTAAATGACTGATTTATTGATTCATCAGTATCATAGAAAAAATATTGTTTATTATTTATTTTAATAACGCGATCTTTATAGCAAATTTGGACTTTCGCTTCGTCAAAGAAATTTGAACCCAATATTCCCGATTGCTCGATTGGAAAATCGTCAGGAACTATTAAAAATTTAATTTCTAAATCAAGAAAATCTAATTCGACTTCACCCAATGCTTCAACTGGAATTTCGTTAATTCCAAGTAATTTAATAGTTTTAGTTTTATCTAGAATTGCCCCTTTTGGACAAAAGCTTTCTTTTAAAATATTAGGACCGCTACCTGTGTCTAGCATTACTGAAATTCGTCCGACATTAGGATTTACGCTATATCCTAGTAAAATTGTTGGACTCTTATTATTTTTATTTAAATTAATTTGTTCAACGCGAGTTTCTTTCTTTATCGCTAATAGTTTTGAGTGGAATTCTATCAAAAATACCAAAGTGTGAATTAGAGGTTGAAGGATGATTTTCTTTTATTTGTTTTTCTTCATCATTTATTTTCTTCCAACAATCTCTAATTCTGTGACCTATTTTTTTACAATAATCGCAACTTATAATTTGTTTTGGACAATTATTAGTTGAATGTTCATGACTACCACAAGTTAAACATTTATTAAAGTTTTTAGAATTGTTATTTAAAAATTCGTGTTTGAATCTACAAATTTTAGCAATGTGACCAGATCTATTACAAATTTGACATCTTTCAACATTTTGACTTTCTCTAGAATTTAATAATTTAAAACATTTATCAGCAGTATGACCTGATTTATCGCAAAACTGACAAATTACAGTTTGTCTTAAGTTTGATTGTTGAGTAGAAATCTTGTTTTGGTTGATAACTAGATTGATGTGGTTTTTGAGAATTATTGAGTTCGCGATTGACTTCGTCGCAAAGAAACACGGGTTTTTCAATTCCCCTTCGTTTTATATTTTCAAATTCACTTAATTCTTTTCTAAATTTAATTTTTTGTTCGATTTTAATAGCTTCATTAAGTGTATTTTGAAAATTATTATTTAAGGTTCGAATTTTACTTTCGATTTCAGGATTAAGACCATTTAAAAAACTTTCTACGGCTCTTCGCTCAACTTGTAGTATATAAGCATCGTTTTCTACTTGTGTATGTGTTCTTTTGTGTACTTCAACTAATTGTGATGCAATATCACAAATTCGATTAGAATATTTTAAAACAGATTCCCTGTCTTTTTGATAAACGCGACCCAATGCACCCAATAATTGCATTTCTGTTTTATTTGGGGCTGCTTTTCCCCTTAAAAAGTCATAAAATTCTTGTTTTGTATTTACTGTTGCATAGTTTATAGATTTTCTTAAATCGCCTTTTAATTTTTTTCGCAATGATTTAACCAAATTAAGTTCAGCATCTTCCGGTAAAGAATTAAAAGCTTCATTACAAGCAGTTATAAATTCTGTAAGTGTCATATTTTCACCATCATATTCGGGTACAAATTCTAACGCGTCACGTAAAGAAATAGATTGATTTGCTGAAAGAGCCATTGCTACCGGTTGTTCGTTATTGATTTGATTATTATTGTTTTTGTTATGGTTATCGTTATTATTATCGTTATTATTATTTAAGATACGCTCATCATTTAAAGGTGCATTGTGTGAGTGATTATTTGTAGAATCAGCTTCAGAATGTTGTGCCGAATTATTTGTTTAATTGTCATGTGTATTTACGTCTTTATTTTCTTCTGAATTTGAGGGTGATTTTTCAAACGATTCAGCAGAATTTTCAATATTAGAATGATGACCAGATTCACA
The DNA here is from genome assembly GCF_029852145.1 of Microplitis mediator. Classification (NCBI taxonomy): domain Eukaryota; kingdom Metazoa; phylum Arthropoda; class Insecta; order Hymenoptera; family Braconidae; genus Microplitis; species Microplitis mediator. Next base: position 11,152,538 of record NC_079971.1, read on the forward strand.
ATTATTTTCAATAGGATTTTCTTCAATACTTTCATTAGTTAGTTGGTTAGTACTATGTAAATTATTATTTTGAACAAAATTTGAATAATTAAGTGAAATTGAGGTATCTTTGAGAGAACGTCTTCCACTAGGACGATAAGGATTTTTTTGTTTTTTAGTGGATGAATCTGGATTTTCTCCGGAAGGATCCAGATTGATATCTATATTATTTTTTTTTGCAAATTTCCGAGTAACTATTCTATCTGACATAGGAAATCATTTTTCCTTTGAAATAAAATTATTTCAATTATTTATTTTAATTTAAATTGATTAAAATTTTAATTTTTTTTTAATTATTTCTTTTCCTTTTTGTAAATTAATTAATTTCATCATTATTGATTTTAATTTTTATTATTTTTATAAATAATGAACAGCATCCTTATGTATCCCGGACGAGCCCCCAAAAATTTTTGATATATGTTACGTCAAAATAACACATATTAAGAGTTGTGCTCCTGTTTAGCCTTCGCCGAGCGAAATAACTGGGACGGAGCTATAAGGATGACTGTTTATTATAAATAAAATTAAAATAAAAATACTTACTTACGGTTCGTTGTCTAAGAGATAATTAAAATTATTAAAAATTAAGTAAAATAAAATTTAATTAATTTAGTAAAGTGATAAAAGCAAAATTAAAACAACTTCCAAATTTATTTAAATCAAAACAATTATTTAAAAATTATTACAAAACAAAATTTAATTTGAATTAGACAATTAAATGCGGTTTACAATTTTTAACGCTTTATAAAATGATTTAGCTCTCGATTTCACTTGTTATACAATTTATTTAAACAATCAATTTATTATTTAAGTTTATTATTAGTTATTTATTTAAGTAATTTGTTACCTTGATTTATTTGATGATTATTATTATTATCAACAATTATTTATTTAATTTATTATTTATTATTCTTCCTTCTCAACCCTTGATAATTGATGTAATTTTATCAATATTGAATTTTATTTATTAAATGAATTATATTTAAATAATCCAAATTAGATTTAATAATCGATAGAATGTTTATCAAAATTATTTATTAATTAAATGAATTACTACTTTTGAATAATTCAACAATTATTTTTTTAAAAAACTTCTGAATTATATTTTAATAATTCAGTTTATGAACAATTAAATCACCATTATTAATGATTTAATAAAATTAAGGACCTTGCCATTAAATAATTAAAATTTCGTCCATGACGAATGAGCTCACTTAGGAAACTGAAATCTTTTTATTTCCAGAAGAGCTGTTACCAGGTAGTAACACCCCTTCCAATAATTATTTAATTATACCAATTATTTCATTGGTCATAATTGAATCAATATTTTTTTAGAATTATTATTTATATATATATTTTTTGTGACTTCCAATGCAGTCAGCATCATACGCATAAAGCATTGGAGTCGAATTCATAAATCAATATTTATTGATTCTTACTTTTTCCTTTATTGCAATATATTCTTTTATTATTTAAACATTTATAATTCATTTCATTATTTCTTTTCATTATTTCATATTTTGTATTTATTATTTCATTTCAATATTTCATTTATTCAATATTTATTCAACAACAATATTTCATAAAAATAATTTGAATTTAAATTCAAACTTAAAAATCATCAGCCGTAATAATGGCTGGAAGTCATTTGCTAATTAATTAATTTATGCACAGCCAGATGGCATATCATGTAGGATTTTTTAATAAATTGATTGACAGGAAGAATAAGACGTCGTGATGTCCCATATATATATATATATATATATATATATATGTCGGAAGACCAGTAATATGATGGGCATCACCCTGACCATCGGGTTTATTATTTTTGTCTGGCATTTTATTACAAATATAAACGAATAATAATTACACAGAACAGTGATTTATTATTAAAGTATTATTCACAAATAGTAGTAACTAAACAAACGGTATTACGAATATAATATCTCACAATTGTTAATACTTACAGAATTACAACTAACACAATATTTGTTACACATAAAATGATAACAATAAATTAATAATAATAAATGATATTAATCGTAGTATACAATTGCCCGATAATAGTAATAATAAACTATGATTAAATAATATACGAGTAATACGGTAAACTAGGCTCGAGAACGAATCCACGGTCAACAGGAAAACTTGTACTCACACAACGAATGCTTAATCAGAACTGACCGACTCAACTAGTCCAAAAACTCTGTACTCTTCATCAAATACCTTTTAGTCAGAAATATTTAAAGAAGGACAACAATCTTATTATCTTACTATCTTGTCCTCTGTGTCTTACTATATCCATCCTGTGACCATGGCTACGTTTGGTGAACAGATGTCACAGCGAGCCTAAGCCTCCCGTAATAAACATAATCTACTTAAGTTGTAAACAATTAGAGCTTAAATTTTATTTAATTGTTACTGTAAAAACTAGTCTTGACTGTCAGGAATTTCCCGTCCCATTGGAAAACCCCATTTTATCGTTTCATCTCCGACATATATATTAGGGTGTGTAAAAAAAAAACAATTTTTTTTCTAGGTCTCATAGTCTCAAAAATTTTTTGGGACACAAAAAAAATTCTCCTAAAAAATCAGCTCGATATCTCGAAAATTGAGCTGGCGGATTACAAGTTCATTTTCCCATTTAAAATACATGTAAAAAAATTTTTTTTGTTTTTCGAGAAAAAATCAAAGAAAAAATTTTTTTTTTAATTTTAAATTCCACACTTTTATAGGAAATTAAATTCCCTACAAAAATGTTCTAAATAGTCATGTTCGTAACTACAATATAAAAAAAGTTACAAGCCCCCAAAGTTATAAAAAAAAAAATAATTTTTCTTTTATGTATAATTATTATTTTTACTTTTGTGTTATGAATTGGTGGTATTTTTTCCTTCAAATTACAATTTTCAATCTTCTATTTAAAATTTTCAATAAATTTTCAAATTTAAAACGTTTTAGTACCTCACTTAACCGCTACAGAACATTATAATGATAAAAAAATCTATTTTATCGAAAGATTGAAACCAATACAAAAAAAAAGTTAATCGTCATGCTTTTGAATTATCTTATAAATATTTCTTGCATAAAAATAGCTTTGATATGGAAGATTGAAAATTAAAATTAAAAGAAAAAGTACTACCATTTAATAAAATAAAAGTAAAAATAATGATTAGACATTAAAAAAAATTTTTTTTTGTTTTCAACTTTGGAAGCTTGTAACTTTTTTCATATTGTAGTTACGAGCATAACGATTTACGACATTTTTGTAGGAAATTTAATTTTCTATAAAAATGAGAAATTCAAAATTGAAAATGTTATGTCCGCCGGTTAGATTTAAATTAATTATCCGCGATTTCTCCCTTTGGTAGCGATAGAAAAATTTAACGAGCGATTTGGAGGATGCGGACAATAGTATAGAAGACAAGGAAGATTTTCGCTTCCTATATTTATTATTTATTGTGGGTTTTTCGAAGAGTACGAACCCAAACGCCTTCGAGCTGGATCACGTTGTATTTATAAATCGATCAATAGAGAGAAAATATTTTAAATGTCTCTCACTTACCTTTAGATGAGTCTTTCTTCTAGTACGGCAGATTGTATCCCTCCAGGACTTTGCAGCCCACTCAGCCTCTTCCTGAAGGAGTTGGTTGAATGGGCGCGGCTGGAGTAGTAGGATAGAATCTTATGTGCTATTTTCGAATGAACTCACTAAGTTAAGATTATGATCTTTTGTCTTTTTATCTATTTTTTCAATTACAGCACTTTTTCACTATAAATGTTACAATGGTTTGCACTTATAAAAGATAGTGCACCATTTAAATATAGTGGAAACCTAAACATGCAAACCTCTCAATAAGACAATTTATAGATAAATTGAGAAAAATATAGATAGCCCGAACTGGGAATCGAACCCAGACCAATTCGGTAACGCGCCGAGTGCTCTACCAGTTGAGCTATCCGGCCCTATACTATATTCCGTTCAATTTAATCTATAACTTATTGAGCCACACCGTCCTTCTTACGGTAATACACCATTTAAATATAGTGGAAACCTAAACATGCAAACCTCTCAATAAGACAATTTATAGATAAATTGAGAAAAATATAGATAGCCCGAACTGGGAATCGAACCCAGACCAATTCGGTATCGCGCCGAGTGCTCTACCAGTTGAGCTATCCGGCACTATACTATATTCCATTCAATTTGATCTATAACTTATTGAGCCACACCGTCCATCGTACGGTAATACACCATTTAAATATAGTGGAAACCATTTAATTTGGTTATTATAAATTTTAATTATTTTTAAAATGCGTCCTTTTGTAGCCTTATGGCTTTTTATGCGCAGATTTTCTCGACCCAAGATCGGACTACAATTACACTTGATTTTCGTGTCACTATTCGATCAAGTCGGGTGATTTTTATAATCATTGTAAATAACAAAATAATAACGCTACACGATATGAAAATATCAGCCAAGTACCTTAATCAATTTACAATTTAACTGAATCGAAATATAAGATAAACCGCTGTTAATAAAATAATACCGCTACACGATGGAAACTATCGGCCTTTCATTAAGGACGATTACTTATTGCCTTGTCTAGGACAGATTTTTGCAATAAGATTACGGGCTATCAACACCGTTTACGCGGACCGTAAGACTCGAAATTTAAAGATCTGATCAACAACCACGACACCGTTTACACGATACCGTAGGACTCGAGATCTGAAAATTTGATCAACAACTGGGGTCCTGAGCCATGGTGCTCAGGCTATTTAAAAACTTTTGATTGGTGTTTGATGGGAGTAATTGAATTGCTGTCATTGGTGGAAAATGACAACAAGTTTTTATTTATTCGTCAATCGTTATTGCAAAAATCATCGCGCTACTCTTATACGCATAAGTGATGGTAATACTGACGCTGCGTTTTCGCGTGCTTTTGTAAAGAGGAGTTTCGTAAATTTATTTATGAAATAAAATAAATTAAATAAAAAAAAAATATATTGGACATAACGGAAAATAAATTTTTATCTTTGATTTTTCCTTGAAAAACTAAAAAAAAATTTTTTTATATGTATTGTAAATGTGAAAATGAACTTGTAAACCGCCAACTCAATTTTCGCAATATCGAGCTAATTTTTTAGGAAGATTTTTTTTAGGTCCCAAAGAAACTTTTAAGACTATGAGACCTTAAGAAAAAAATCATTTTGTTTTGACACACCCTAATATATACATACTAGAGTGGTCGTTAAAAATTAATTTTCTTGAGGCGCCCCCTAAAAAGTTTCTTTTTGATGAAAAAACACTGGGAAAATTTTTTATAAATTTTTTACGTCAAAATAACACGTGCCTCAAGACGATTTAAGTTGATTTTTGAGTATAATCATGTTTTTTCAGAGAATTTCTGGTCAAATATATAGTAAAAATTATTTTAAGATTGGAAATGTTTCAACAATGAAATACCTTCAGTAATATCATTCTCAGTGATGAATTTCAAATTATAGTTTTATAAAAAGTTTAAACTTCTTCGCGGTTTAAGCTTATTTTTCAATTTTTATTATATTTTTAGTTTTTTATACGTCTGTAAGCATTCATATATGAGTTATTTTGATGAAAATGCTATAGAAAATTGCGGATGCACATGCATTAGATAACTTGTATAAAGGCCGTTAAATCATTCTCTGTCGATAAGTTACTAACAGTAGTATATACGTCTGTAATTTTTGTATAGTCTATATTGCAAAATTTGTATCAGCTGCTTTATATAAATCATTAACACGATATTGTTATAATTCAAACATCTTATTTTTAACAAGTAATATTGTTTATTACTTATTGAGTTTACTCGGGAATTGAATGTTATGTTTTGTTAGAAGTTATTGTGTAAGTCATTATCATCTGTAAAGTCTTACATGAGGTGCGAATTTAAGGTTAAACATTGAACATTATAAACGATACTCTTTTCGTGAAGTGTCATTTTTCCTTCATAATGGAAAATAAAATAGAAAACATATTTTTAATCGGAGAGACACATCATGAAATTGCAGGAAATCAACTTCCATCTAATTTACAAGTATTGAAATTTTTGTTTTACAACACGCGAATATTGAAACATAGTATAAAAGTCGGTGAAAGTTTAGTGTATAATGAATTGATTACTTTTTGGGAAAAAAAGAAAATTCCAACACAACAAAAATCTCGCTGTATGAAAAAAATTGATGATTTATATAACGATTGGAGAAGTTTACAAAGAAACTCATCAAGACGAAATAATTTTCAAGAAAACAATGAAAAAGTATTTTTGTCACACTTAAATAATTTGTTTGATATAGCACACAGTGATGTTTTAACAATGGTTGATGACAGTACAAAAAGATTTTTATTAAATCAACGCGAACCTAATCGTGTTGGATTTATTGACGACGTTGAAGATATATCTGGTAAGTGTTAATATAAGTTAGACATTTTTAAAATTTATTCGTTAATTAAAATATTTTTTTTCTATCAATATAGAAAAATCTGAGCCTACTTCGCAATATGAATCATCCTCGCCATTATTCAGTCAAGAAAGTCTTCACAGAGATCCTAGTTTCGTTATTGACTTAGTTGACGAATCGCCACCATCGAAAAGGTCTCGTGGAAAAATAGACATTCTGACTCCAAAATTATGTACCATGTTAGATAAGTGTAAAAGTAGTGATCGCGATGCAACAGGCTTATTAATTGCATTTCTTGAAGCTGTGGAACTTGATGCTACCCACTACATCGTTAATCGAACATCGATAAAACAAAAACGTGAAAATTTCAGAAAAAAAAGGGCGGCTGAAATCCAAACAAGATTTGCAAATAAAGATCTTTGTAGATTAATTGTTCATTGGGACGGAAAACACTTACCTGATATTACTGGCAGGAATTTCGTAGAACGTCTTCCGATAATAGTTTCATTTGAGAATGGAACTAAAATTCTGTCAATACCACCATTAGAAAACGCTACAGGCCGAGCAATGGCAAATGCAGTTTCTGATGCTCTTCAAGAGTATGGAGTCTGTGAATTAGTAGTCAGTTTATGTTGTGATACTACTGCATCGAATACTGGAGAATATAATGGTGCAGCAGTTTTAATTGAGCATTTGTTAGAAAAAGATCTTCTTCTTTTGCTAGCAGACATCATATATATGAGGTTGTATTGAGAGCTGTATTTGACAGTAAGTTAACCAATATTTCTGGACCAAATGTGCCTATATTTGCTCGATTCAAGAAAGAGTGGGATGGATTAGACCTAACTCAACTTCAGAGTGGAATAGTGGATAGAAAAGATTATTTAGAACTGCTAGAATTAAGCTTGCTATTTATTGGAATAATACCTGATGATATTAGGTTTCATACTCCTGGAGCTATGCATCAGGCCAGGTGGATGGCTAAGGCAATATATTCGTTGAAAATTTTTCTGTTACGATCTACTTTTAAACTAAAGTCTACGGAGGAAAAAAGCCTGGCTATGATTTGTGTGTTTATTGTGAAAATTTATTTACGAATATGGTTTGTCGCCACATCATCGATCAAGGCGCCAAACTGTGATTTTCAGTTGATAAAATCCATTCATAAGTTTCAGCCTATTGACAAAAAAATCTACGAGAGTGCTTTAGGTAAAATTTTAAATCATCTGTGGTATCTGAATCCTGAAAATTGTTTATTGGCTTTATTCGATGATGATGTAGATATGGAAACGAAACAGAAAATGGTAAAAAAAGTGATCGAATTATCGCAAAATGCAGATAAACCAGATTTATCAAACAGTAATGATGAACAAGTTCTTAGGAAGGCTGTAGTATCTCGTGCGGATATCCCAAAGTTATTTGACGAAGGATTAGAACAGTTTATTAATGCAACTTCTATCAATTTTTTCCATAAGCTTGGGCTAAATACGAGTTGGTTGACTGAAAATTGTGAGAATTGGTTGGAAGACTCTAATTATCAAGATTGTTTGACGGCTGTAACAAATTTATCAGTAGTTAACGATGTTGCAGAACGAGGTGTTAAACTAATGCAAGAGTACAACGATTTATTCACAAAAGATGAAGAACAAAAGCAATTCCTCATTCAAATTTTAGATGATTACAGAAGTAAAGGCATCAAGATAACGAAAAAAAGTTTACTCAAGGATTGGAATGATGAAAACTAAATTTTAAAATGAAATTTGTATAAATTTTGTAATAAAATGAAATTATTAATTAAAGTATCATGAATTTTTTTTTAATTAACACACCTTACTATTTGGAATATTTCCTGTTATTTTTAGTAACTATCGTATTCTCATGAATTCGGGTTCTGTAATTCTTTATATTTTGTATAAAATTGTATTCATTATAAGAAATCCTCAAAAAACATGATTATACTCAAAAATCAACTTAAATCGTCTTGAGGCACGTGTTATTTTGACGTAAAAAATTTATAAAAAATTTTCCTAGTGTTTTTTCATCAAAAGGAAACTTTTTAGGGAGCGCCTCAAGAAAATTAATTTTTAACGACCACTCTAATACATACATACATACATAGATAAACTTTTGAGTAGATCGTATTTTTTGACTCTGCTAGGTAAAATAAGGTATATGGTGGCAAAATTCTTTGATAATTCGATCATGAGACCCATTGCAATGGTCCGATTTCTAAAGAAATCTACCTAAAACATCTGCCTATCGGTTGACCCTGCGGGCCAGCCGTGAAACTTCCCGCTGTTTTCGAGCTCTTAGAGCTCGTATTATGTCCTCATGAAGAAACATTCACACAGCAAGTGAGGTCATGCGCATGACATGACGTGTTTTTTACATACTTTCACAATTTTCACATAATAAATATAAAATACTGTCCAAAGTTTGCTAATTCACGTCGTTTTGAGAAGATTTTGATTTATTCATCTTATGTATACGTAAAGTTTGTTGATGCTTCTAAAGATACCAGTGAATTCAATTAAAATAATCAAGTGCAGTGTTTTGAAGTTAGGTACTATTGATATTGTCACGTATAAAGTGTGTCACGTAGCGATTCAAATGTGAATCGCTGCGCGCGCTTTCCCATCTCACCGTGAATTTAACAACACCTCCTAGCTAATAAAGCGCATTTATTTATTATAAGATATTATTATTTAAGTATTAATATTGTTTTGATTAATTCTTTAATAATGATTTATTTATGATTTATTGGAATTATTGTTTATTATGTTTGTGTTTTGATAATTATTTTGAATTTTATGTACTTAATCGATATTTTCATTTCAGTTAGTAGCACACGTGCGCGTATATATTGTATAAAAATATCGACTGAAGGGAGAGTAAGTCGATATAGTGGAGATAAAAATCAATATATCCCTCCCGCCACGTGGTGCACTGAAATAATTATTATTTACTGTTTAAAGGGTTGATAATTATTATATTTATGATTAATGATGGAAAATATTATTTTATTTATTATTATCCTATAACTCAGGTCGGGAAATAAGTTTAAATATTTTATTTTAATTGATAATTTCGGGTCCGAGGTCATTAGAGTGGATAACACATTAGTGATACTCATCCCTCGGAAAACCGACGCGGAAAAATAATTAGAGAGAACCGGGCTATTGTAAAGGTAGGACGTGTTGTTGTCCGCAATTTGTAAGTAAAATTATTCTGACCCAGTTGCCGTCATAAAAGTAATTAAATATTAAAAAAAGTTAATTTGGTGATTATTAATGTTTTGTTATATTGAATTGAAAGTAAAAGTAACGTATTAATTGTTATTCAATAACTCCAGAAGTAAATTATTATCAACGCCGGTAAGTCATCTGTATTATCATTTGTTGCGTCGGCTATCGCTGGACCCTCGGTAAAGTTGATCGCGATATTTAATTGTTTAATAATTGAACCTGAGTTATTGTTGTAATAATAAGTTAAGTATATTTGGCGTATGTCCCAGAGTTTGGTATACGTGCGTAGACGCGTCGAATACATTCCTTAGTGGATTATAGACAAGGATAGCGTATTTGACTCCTTGTCTTACAATAGTATTTAAAATATTATTTCTCTGGGTAAAATTTATTTTGTAATTTGATGGTATGCAACCCAGTGTTGCCAAATATATTTTGAGTTCCCGCGTCTTTCTCTTCCCAGAGTAAATAATATCAAATCAAAAAAAGATTAGTATTTTTATGTATATAAATTTTATATTGATTTCATAGAGTAAAAATTTGCAATTTGTAATTTGAATTCCCCTGTGGATAATTCAATTAATTTGATTTTTATTATTATTATATGACTGTAATGAGAATATTATAATTTGTTGAAATTTATTATGAAGAATTAATGTTTAGCAAATGGTTTTTGGTATTGTAATATTTTGTTGGATTTATACTTATAAATATATTTGGATTAAAAAATGTAGTAAAAGGATTCCAGTAATAGCCAAAATTTGTTTGTTCATTTCCTGGATATATTTTAGTAATAATTAATCTTTATTTATTTTATTCATTATATTTATTTGGTTATATTTCCGTTTGGTGCATACATTCTCGCTTGAAATTTGGTCCCGTGATCTCTCCCCTGATTTGTTATTATTTTTGTCCGTTTTGTAAAAACGGGCTGGCGCCCTCGTGCACTAACCCAGCCTGAGGAGCTGGTTCAGGCACACCTTTATTTTATTTATTTATAATTTAATATCATTATTTATGAATATTTAAATATTATTATCTTGAGTCATTTATTATTATTATTATTTATAATGTTTATTACACGTGGGTGACCACATACGGCTTTCCGAATTTGTTCGCGTCTCCGTCTTGAATTGAAAAACGTTATACGTTATAAGTGTTACTCATGGTGTCAGAATTACATTGCTATTAATTTATTTACCAGTTCACTAACAGTGTCCCTTGCCCGAAACTCAATGAAAAATAAACCACAGTGATAACAATACGCAATGAACACTCGCTGTCCTACGGCCTTGGACAGACCTCATGGTGCCGTTAGGTTATGTTAACTAACAGCATCGTCTCTGACACTTAAATTGTGGAGGGATCTGGTCGAAATTCAGCTTCACCTGCTGAAGCTAACCCTCTGACAGAGCTTACCGATAATTCAGGTGATACACCCAAAAGCTCTCGTACTCCACTTACCTCTAAAACTCCAGTGTTCATATTCAAAACTCCAAAACCAGAGGTAACCCCAACCCCAAAACATCGCAGGGGTTAATTCACTAACGCTGAAAGATTGGCCAGACACCAGAACAACTCGACTGGCTCATTGATAGATCTATACTGCTGCTACTCAAATAAGAGACTCAGGGATCCAGACCACCACAGCCCACCTCACAAGCAAAAACACAGGCGTTTATCTTCTTCTCCTCCTTCGTAGGAGCGCAGTCTCACCATTAAACGTAAGTAGCGTTGATTACAGTATTGATATGGGTGCTAACAATAATGATGGTCCATCTCTTTCTGAGTTTCTCAACCAAATGCAAGTCTGGCGCCAGGAGGACCGGGCTCACCTAAACCAACTGAAAACCGATCTGAGCGCTGAGATTCAGGCCGTCAAGAACTCCAACACCCTTCTGATCCAAGCTGTCAAGGATGAATTCAACGCCGAGAACAAGGCCCTGCACGCTGAAATGTCTGAAATCAAACCACGTCTGCTTGCTTTAAAAAACCAACCCCCAGCACTTAACTTAAACTCCAGCAATCCGGCTATTACTCATTCTCTCAGTCAACAAATTGCCAGCACAGCGATTTCCTCCGTGGAAAAAAACTTAAGAAAAAACATCGTCATTATCAGTGGTCTTGAGGTAGCAAATGATAATGTCCTCAATACGGTAAACAACTTTATTGCCAAACATTTCAACTTAGACAACTGCGTATCCAGCGCCGTACCAATCGGTAAATCGAAAAACAGAATCAAGGCTACATTTATTGATAATAATCTTAAATCCCAAGTAATGTCCATGAAGAAAACCCTCAAGCTACCCGTAATCATCAACCACGATCTAACTCCAGAAGAAGGTTTGGCTTTAAAAAAACTAAGAGACTATGGCAAAAATCAAAAAGCTGTGGGTAAAAGTGTTAAATTTGGTCATCTCAAGGTCTACGTGGATGGCATCCCCTACAAGTACAACATGGAAGCCAAAACCATAACTCCAGCTTCAACTTCAACTTTAACTTCAACTCCTAATACCGCCACTCACACCAGGATGCCTCTCCCGCAGTTCTTGTCAGCATTCCCACCTGGCGGCCCGTAAAACACTTCTCCCAGCTCATCTTGGCCAAAAAACGCCGATTCGGATCAGCACAAAAACGTCTAAATTATACGTCTCCTAATATCAAACTCACCTTTTGGAACATCCGTGGATCTAAGCACTTGTTGAATCTCACCGAGCTCTTTACTTTAAACTTCATAGGCCTCTCTGAAACGTGGATCACTGAACTGTCTTTATCACCAGAGCTATCACGTCACTGAGATCACTTTTCATCACTAGTATCTAAACCAAAAGGTCCTGGCAGGCCAAGCGGTGGTCTTTTGTCTCTCACAGCTCTTAATACAAAATCTAAACTGCTGAACTCCACTAACCTCTGGATAATATCAAAGCTACAACTTTCTAAACTTACGATTATAATTGCATCTGTTTACTTTCCTCCAAGCCTCGACATCATACCTGTTCTTGAACTTCTTTAATCTACTATGCTAAATATACAAGCCTCCTATGACTTTGACGCCTCCATCATAGCTGGAGACTTAAACTCACGACTCGGATCCCTAGGTCAACTCGACCCAAACGCCCTAGCTTCGACTTCTCTCTTGGAGCACCGTTCTTCTAATGATTGCTGTACTAACGAAAGAGGCAAAGCTCTTCAAGACTTCATGGATTCAAACAACTTTGTTCTCCTAAATGGCAGATCCAGTGGCGACGCCTCGAGACAGTTCACTTTTTCTAACAAGAACGGCCAGAGTACAGTAGACTTGATTTGGGTGGACATGCTCGGTGTTCAGCATGTTAAAGACATGTGGGTCGATCCTATTTGGTCTACATCAGACCACTTTCTCGTCACTGTTGAACTATTCTCCCAGGATACACCCGCACCAGCACCAGTTCAACACAGAGATGGCTACCTTTCACTCCGCTGGAAGCCGCTAAACAAAGATTCATATTCGCATGAAATGCTCTGGTCTCCCTTTATTACTGCCAATTTCACAGCATCATCAACTGGTCTACTTAATGACAACTTGATGATAGCCATAACTACCGCTACCTCCAACTGCAACATGACGAAGCCATCTCACAAGAACTGCAAGAAATCAATTAACCCCTCGTTTGATAACGAGTGCAGCTCCGCAAAAACAACTGTAGGCACCTGTCTAAAACTCTGCAAATCATCTTCAAATGATCGGCACTTGTGGGATAAATATCACGAGACCAAATCTGTGTATCACGAACTTTTAGTTGGAAAAAAGGCTAATTACATAAAACAGCTACAGCTAAAATTCTCTAATACTCGCAACTCGTCAGACTTTTGGAGTGTCATTCGTTCTACCCGCAGGTCCGTATTTCATGCACAGCAAATACCGTTCGAAGAGTGGGAGAAGTTCTACCACAAGGTGTATCCTCCCAGGATGGAATTCTCTTTCACCCCTACAACACAGTCAAACGACGACCTTGACGCTGAAATAAAGGTAGAAGAACTCCTAGAAAGCTTAGACAAAGCCAAACAGAATAAAGCAGCCGAAGTAGACGGAGTTTCAAACGAATTCCTCAAATCACTCCCATACAATTCGCTACTATTCCTTTTCTCACTGTTCAACAAAATTTTCAACACGGGAGTAGTCCCTTCAAGCTGGTCAGCGATTATCATGTGCATCTTGCATAAAAAAGGTAACGCAGCGGATCCAGGTAATTATCGCGGCATTGCTCTGGTTAATTGTGTAACTACAACCTTTACTCAAATATTACATAATAGATTTAGCAAATGGGCTGAAAAGAATGGCATTATTCCCGAAGAACAGGCAGGTTTTCGATTTGGCCGGGGCTGCGCTGACAACGTATTTGTTGTACATTCACTACTCCTGATACAAGCACGGTTTAAAGGAGTCAGCTCCTATGCGCTGTTTATTGACTTCAAGAGGGCCTTCGATTCTGTTCTCCATACCAAACTCTGGACCAAGTTAGACCGCCTTGGCCTTAGCCCCAAGATGTTGAAATTCCTCATGAATCTGTATAAAAACACCTCTAAAAGTTAGATAAAGTTTCGCACATCTATGCAGGGCAACTTAGCTACCTCCGACGCCATAAAGAAGAGCAAGGTCGCCACCAGCACTGTGCTTGCTATTCTTAACAAACTGAAATCCAGCGCTTGGCCCGGCGTGATAAAACTTCACAAGAGCATCACCTGCTCCACCATGTTATATCTCGCTCATATATGGAGCTTGAAACCAGGGAATCTAGAGTGACTGGAGCCCGCCAATTTATTTTTTTCCAAACGTCTCCTTAAGCTTCCGATGTGTACCACCGACTACGCCCTACGCCTGGAGCTTGGTGTGGACCATATTTCCGTTGCTGTTCTGAAAGCGGCTATCAACTGGATCATTAAAATCCTGGAAATGCAAGAAAATCGCCTGCCCAAGATCTGTCTGAAACAACTCATTGCCTTGACAGCCACTCCATTCTACTCAGATCGCCTAAACTGGGTCCAACAACTTAAACACCTGTTGAACTCCATTGGTGAAGTACACGTGTTTGATAATATGACTGCCAACTACTATAAACGGAAAAAAACGCAAATTATCGAAGAATATAGACACCATCGTCGCTCCCTAGACCTGGGTAGATACCGTGCATCCACGGCCTGTCAATTTACATTTAATGAGTCCAGCTTACAACATTTCTCACCGAGACAAGCTCTGGAAGTGCTGCCCCATCATCTCGCCGTAATAATATCCCAGCTGCGGCTGGCCTCCAATTTCGCAAGCACCATCACTGTTGGTAAATCATCGCTGAAACTATCTCCCACCAAAAGCTGCCCATGCTGTTACCTGAATAAACCAGACAATGTTGTACACTTCATTTCCAAGTGCCCCACCTTCAGACAAGCCAGGGAAAAATACTTGGCAGAATGCTTTGATGAAGATACCCAACGTATTTCTTTAAAATTTCTAGAGTCATGGAATGTTCGTTCAGTTAAAAATCTACTTGCCTTCTGCAAACTTTGCCTTAAAATTAGAATCCAAGACACCTGATATGTAATACTACCTTACTACTCTCAGTTGAAAATATTGTATCGAGGATTGTATCCTGAAGAAAACAATAAATAAATTTATATTTTATAAATTATTGATTTCATTTTATTTTTGCGATTTTGACTATTTCACGACCCGGTCTCTAAATTATGTATTATAGCAGCAGGTAAATGGTAGAAAACTTGGCAGGAAACCCGAACTGCTGTTGAGCGCTCAGGGTTATAGGACAGGACAGAACTGCTAATAAGCGCTCGCCCCTGGGTGGTAATAATGTTATGGACCGGCCATGGTGTAGGTGAATATGTTGGGGGTGCCATGGCACCCCAAAATAAGTTTAAATTAATTTTGAATTAATTGTAGTTTATTAATTATTTATGGAGAGTAGAGGTTCGAGCTCCATGAGCTCTCTCGTAAGACTGACTATATAGTCGTTATAAAAAATATAATAAGGCAAACAGAGTTGACAAAATGTTGACGCTGCATCTTAGGTTCCCTGTGAGAGAATCGTCGTGGTCCGAGTCTCATGCATTTCCATCTGTTTCGACTACTCGCGAGCCACGGCGACTCTTTTATTATAACTGATTTCCGTAACATCGGGTAAAATCAATTCATTAAAATGTTATGTCCGATCATTTTCATTACGATTAATAATATAATTACAAAATCTTAAAAGCTTAACACATTCTGAATAAAATGATTTAAATTAAATGCTCTTATTAACCAAAATAACTGAGAGAAAATTCAATTTTAGAATTTCACTGTGAGAAAGAGTATTGTGAGAGCCGTGCAGGGGTTCTCTACAAAGGACGGCTGCATAACTCCCGTGATAAGGCTGAACACCATTTTTAAGAGTTTTTCTACGAAAATTGATAAAAGTGGTAATAAGATAGAAAATTTATGTTTCCGCTGCTCCACTTGCTCCCTTTATGGGAGTGCTCCGACCCAAAAGTGAAACGTTCCAGATCACTTTTGGGAAGTAACGGAAATATTTTATTTAAACAAAATTTAAATATTAAAACTCAAAAAAACGAAAAACAAAATAAGAAATAAGTAGTATCTAGAGAACTAAATGAATAGATAAATCAATAATTAAGTAAATTAACAAATGAATAGATAATCAAAAAAATAATTGAGTAAATAAATAAACAAATGAATGAATAATTGAAGAAATAATTAAATGAATAAATAAATAAAAAATCAATCAAGTAAATAAATAAATGAATAAGTAAATATATAAATAAATAAATAGATAAATAAATTGCTAAATACATAGTTGTTTAAGTGAAAGATAAGCTAGGAAGAGGGCAAAAGAACACGCCTAGAACTAATGCGGAGGGGATGGTGCGACCCCCGAAGCATTAGGCCCTAAAACAAATAGGAGGAAAGTTAAGGCCAAGATGATCTTCTATTAGACTTGATTTTTCCTCGAACAAAATAATAAAGAAACGCCTCTTCATTTTCTGTGGGACTCTGAATTTTAACTAAGAGAGTCAGTCGTAAAAATTGGTCCAAAGTGGACGGTTGGGTAATAGATAATAGTAAATTAGAGTAGGCTGGTAGCCACCTGATATATTTTAAAGATAGTTAAAACATGTAACGACAGATCAGAGCAGGCTGGGAGTCACTTGATATAGAGGAAGAAAATTATGATTATAATAAATAACTATAAATGTGCATCAAGGTGTAAACACGTTTTAAAAGATGAAGAAAAAGAAAAGTGTTAGTGTGTATATTAAATTAGTGTCAGTAAATAATTTGGAGAGCATCAAAAATTAATTCAGAAAAACAGGTGTTACGTTCTGGCTTTAATTATATTAAAATATAATTTTTCGAATTTTTTGTAGGCAATATATTATAAAACTTTGGTCACTCTGATGAAGAAAAATTCTTCAACAGAGTAACTAAAGCAGATAAGCGATTTTCACCAACACCGTCGTGGCCCGTAGTCTGAACTCATGACGAGGCATGTGACCCGGGCCTCGGCGATGTTCTTTAGGGTAACCTGAGATGCGACGTTGGACGATTTATAATTTTGTTATTTTTTTTGTACTGGATCTGCGGGGACAGAACAGGCAATCAGCTGACGAACATCTAAGGCCCCGGACTTGTGCCCGGTGATCGACTGACTTTAAATTTAATGTTTTATTTGAGAATATACTTAAATTTATTTTAAATTTTGTATTATTTGAATTTAAACGCTTCAAACAAAATTTAAAAACTATAAGAGTCGAACAGTGACATCACAGGAGGTCTATAGATTTTCCAATGATGTCTACCTGGAAAATATTTAATTCGTATTTAATTAAATAATAAATAATAGGAATTAACATTTAGTCAGAATGTTACACAGGTATAACAAAATAAATAAAATTTTAGATTCAAATTTGAAATGTCCCTTTAAATATAAAGATCAATTTAAAATGTTTGTAACCGATTCAGCGATCTAAATCTTGTAACAATATATATTTATTAACACAAAATTGTTAAATAATTTATTTAAAACAAAATAAACCTATTCTCTTTCCAAAAGTATTTCTGAGTCTCCGGTCTATTGGTCGAAAGACTAGGGCCGAATAAAAATAATTTAAACTGTTATTAAAAATGCAAAGATATAGCATTTTGACACAACAAAAAATAATTAATTCCGTTATTATCGTCAAAATTTACTTCAATTTTATTAAATTGTACACTGATCATGAATCAAACAGTTTTCATGGCAACCACGAGCCAAACATACGTTTTATTATTTATCAATCCTAAAAGTATTGATGTGCAAAATTTCAAAGGGAATCAAGTACTTTATGAAAATGAGCCACCAGTTCTCCAATTATTGTATAAAGTAATCTCATGTTATTCATAATTTGTAGGAATGAACCTTTAATTTTCGCACTGTTTTTTTTTTTTTTTGATAAATATTTCATAGCAACTATACGAAATTGTGTTGTGCAAGGGTGGTAGTGAGTACTGCAAATCAATTAATGTAACGGGACCGAAGTCCACCTCTGTCTCACCGGAGGCCGTTTTCTCGCCCTTTTAGGCATACACACGCTTCGTAACATCCCTATCCTCCACCATAATATAATAATAGCAAAATATGAGCATAAGTTCATATTAGCTTGACCTAGGATTGATGACCAGATCCAAGATCCTTTCACGGAAAGTTGAAAAAAATATCTTAATGAAATACAAAAATTAAACTTAAAAATGTTGGCCAGTATAATATGAATTTACTAAAAAAAAAAAAACTTATTTTTTGATTAGTCATATCATATTATACAGGTCAAAATTTTCTAGATTATTTTCGCTATTTGAATGATTTTGTTTTTAATTATTTCCATCAGACCTGCTGGGTTCTCATCACTTCGCAATACTTACTACCACCCCCGCGCAACACAACTATTAACTAGTCAATTCATCTTTCCCAGATCGTAATTTATGAATTTACTTTTCGCTCTTCACATCTAACTTTTTATCGTTACGCAATACACACTACCTTTCTCGCACAATACCATTTTCCTTTAGACTGATAATGAAAATACCAATGTGAACGTAACAGATTTAAGCTAATTTTTTAAATAAATTCACTTTGCTGTAGCTATAGTTTTTTAGATTATAAAATAAATTTATTTATTTTTGTCCTGTAAATAATGTTTTTGTAAAATAAGCGAATAAACTAAGAGGATCTGGTTTAGGCGTGAGGATTTTTAAACAATTAAAAATTACACAGATTTTATAAATAAAAAATTTGGTTACTTATTCAAACTAATTACACTTAAACTTGTTAGAACTTAATAGCTATAGTGAATGCGACTAAATGATTACGTGATAGAGAATGCGAAAAATAAAGAACCACGTGTAATTATAATTCGACACGCGGTTGATAGCGGTTAATAACGCGCTAATTAATTTGATAATTAATTATATGCAAGTAACAATCAATTTCCACTCAATAAATAGCAGCCTTATTGTACTGTCTAATTATTGATAGAATTTAGCGTAGCGGTTCTGAATAATATCACAAAAGAGATAATTTATGTTGAGCGAAGCGATTAGACGGATAGCTGTTTTTGTACTGATCGATCTACGAAGTCAATCCTGGCTTGAGCGATTTTGATCCGGCGTTTCCATTCAGTGCTGACGTGGCAGCATTGCTACATAAGACGAATTTTTCCATTGTCTTAAAAGTGCGCCAACAGGAAGTAGTTAACAGCCAATTTCCTTATTGGCTGCCGAGCACGCTGACATAAGACGAATTATTCGATTGGTCGACTGGTAGCGGGTTCTCATGCCGCTTTGACACGGTTATGAGCAAGAAATTGCAGGTGTCGGGCCCAGATTGCGAGTGACCCGGCACTATTCTGACATTCAAGTCAGTAGCGAGTTCGGCTGCTCCTGTACGTAGGGAAAGTACACGAAGCTTTGCAGAATGATTAAGCTCGTGACCGAACAGTTTTAAATAACTTAGTGCATTATTTTGAACTCAATAAAATACGTCAAATGATATCGTGACCATCAAAATTAGACTCTTTTTTCAAGCGATATCGTTGTTAAAAAAATTTTCGACAAGTTTATTTTGTAATCAATTGATAATCACTAAATCAACTGATTCCAAATATCATTTTGCGCTGAAGACTGAAAAATTGCGCCAAATAGCGTCTCAAACTTCAAGATCGATTGATTAGTTCGTAAGAATGCGGCGAAAAAAAATTTTAAAACTAAAAATGTACTTTATTTTTGTCGGATATCGCAAAATGTAATTAATCATGCGTTCCAAAATTTATACCGGCATTCTGCCTTCATAGAGTTTGATAATCACTACATATATTGTCGCAATCATTCCATTAGTTTAAATAATATCATCATTAAAAATTTTTAAAAATCAATGATTCTGACATTTCTTTTTGTTTGTTCCATACATTAACGCACTGGTTCAATCTCTAGTTTATGTGATCCTCCATTTTGATCATTTTTGATTATTTCAGTTCAAACCCGTTAAACTTATGAATCATAGTTATAACCCAAACTTTAAATAACAATCCGTATTAATTATTATCAATTGTTCGACTTTTCAACTTTTTGCGAGCACGAATAGTTCGAAAATAACAACGCTTTCTAAAGTTTTGAGGTTGGCCTTCAGTGTGAATCGTTTTTTAGATGTTCTATGAAAAATTTTAATTTATTTTTCAACAAAACAAAAATCTTTTTAATTTTCGTCTCGAATGCTACAAGAGTTTTTTGCTATATATATAGCGGCCCTCCCCATTGTTGCTAATTTAATTACAAATTCGAAAGACTTTCGTTTATATCATACTTGAATCACATCCCATCTATAATAGCTCAAAAACATTAAAAGTAATTGAAACTCTGTTTCTCGTAATAGCGCACATCACAAACCAGTTTGCAATTACAACTAGCACCTTCACTTGAGCATCAAACTGCTGCTATGCTCAGTATATTAGAGCGATACAAGTGGCATCAATTCAGTGTAGTCACATCGCAGATTGCGGGTCACGATGACTTCATCCAAGCAGTAAGGGAACGAATTTCAGACTTGCAAGAAACGGTGAAATTGACAATCTTAAACGCTATATTAGTTACTGAAGCTATAGATTTGTTAGAACTCGTCAAAAGTGAATCCAGAGTTATGTTGCTTTATGCTACTAGAGAAGAAGCTATACATATATTAAGTGCTGCGGCAGACCTTAAAATAACTGGAGAAAATTACGTCTGGATAGTCAGCCAGAGCGTAATTGAAAACCTTCAAACACCAAACCAATTTCCTGTTGGAATGCTCGGTGAGTGGATTTATTATATATTTATTAATAAAATTTCAACTTTTTAAAGCAAAATGTAGCCTTAATAAAAAAAGTCTAGTTCTTGCTGACATACTGACTCCATACATACTACTTACAAATCAGACAATTTGATTACAATGAGTGCTTTCTAGAAAAATGTACACATGTTCCATATTCGTACATGAACAATTGCAAAAGTTATTGACTAATTGCGATTTTCAAAAAAGTAGGTCTTTGATAATATCTCAAGGACCAGGATAGTTACAGTAAAATCTAAAAGAGATTCTGAAAATAGAAATAATTTCCAATAAAACAATGTTGACTACCCGAGTCAATTATTGAATAATGTAATTGAATGTGAAAAATGGGTCTTCGCATGACACACGCAAGGGTCTCCACCTACAACAGAACAGACCATAATGTATAAATTTTATTTTTAACTATAATTTGTAAACTTGAAAATTTGTTGATGTTATAGTTTGAAGTAGTTACTTCAAAGAATAAAATTTCGTCGAAAAATTTTTTTTTCATCAATTTCAATAATCAACAGGATTGTTAATTACTTAAGTTTTTCTGATTCATATTTGCATTGAAACTTACCCGGGAAAAAAAGGTCTTAAATGATCATATTTAAAACATCAAAGTGACTCATATAAAATCTGAAACGAAGTTGAGGTCCACCCCTCTAGTAGGAATGAATCAACCGTCCGTTACCCATTTTTAATTAAACGGGCCCGTGTCCCTTTTAGCTAGTAAGCTAATAATTCGGTAACTGATCCTGGTGTTACCCGGTTCGTAAGGACCAGACGACCGGTTGGCCATAAATTTATATACGCCAAATGCGTATAAAGGATCGGGAGTCGTGGGGCATGTTATATATCAGTAATATATGAGAAAAAGAAAGTAGACTACAGGTGTTTGCGAAGCAAGCCAAACTAGTGAGAAGCACAAAAAATTATAAAAGGTATAATAATAGTATTGTAAAATATTAAATTAAAAACTACATTAAATATTTAGTTTGCTGGATCGGGATGGTGAAAGAAATAAGAAGTCACTGATTTGGTGTATTGTCCATATTTAATAAAAATAAATCACAGATAATAGCGTAGAGTACAAGAGTCGATCACGAGTTCATATTAGAGCACTTATTGAACATTATTCGATTGCATTTGAGTTTAATTGAGTTTTATATAAATTGCATGGCACCGTACACATGAACATTATATTATGTACATATAGAGCGTAGTTGAAGATCGAGTTTGTTGAGTTTAATGAATACGAGTTTATAAATTTACACGGCACCATACACGTGAATTAATTTATACAAAAGAGCGCAATAAAGAGTAAATTATTAACAATTAATGATTTACAAATATCATCAATAGTTCGAGTATACATTTTGTCACAATTAATTTTGATACGCGACATTGAGAACGAGTAAGAGCCGAGTATGAACTTAATAGATGCTTAGCGAGCCGAGTCAGAACGTATAATAATTACTTTGCAGTCACAAATAAAATTTGATATTGATTTTTGAGATTAAAGATTACTGGATGACTGAATGATGACATCAGTCACACCAGTTGACATCGAGTACGAGTAAATATTAAGCGATGAGTAATGAAAGTAATTGTAAATTGAAATAAATTATTTGTGGCTGCAAAGTCACGAGATGGCGAGTATGTGAATAGATATAGCCCGCACGTTAGTTTAACACGCGGTCACCACAGCAATGAGCACAGAGTTTATATATGAAAAAAAGGATATAATTGAAGAATATAGATGATAACAAATACATGGTGAATCAGCGAGTTACGATTAGAATGATGTACTTGATAATGTAGAGTAATTAACACGATGTAATTGAATTACAATAAAAACTGGTAGCACGTGGTGTTCTATCACAAGTGTTGTAGAATAATGCCAGTTGCCGCGTAGCTGGCTATCGAGTTGAAATTCCGAGTATCAGAGGGCGCGTCGATAGCAGCACCTCTGGTATAGTAGAGCGTAGAGTTGTCAAGTGTTCTGGCGCGAACATTTGAAATTTACGCAACAAGTATTATTATACTTACCTGTGAGTTGTTGGTTCACTGGTGTCAATAAATGAGATCAATGAGTAATTAAGACAATTGTGAGCTCTGTATCACAATTGTCTGGTACAGCTACAAGCAGGTATTGTAGATGGACATCGCGGCAGGTACGCGCTTCTGTAAGCAGGTATTACAGGATAGGTCGCGGCAGGTACGCGCTTCCACAAGCAGGTATTGTAGGAAAGGAGTGCAGCAGGTATGCACCTCTACAAGCAGGTATTGTAGGAGAATATCGTGGCAGGGACACGCTTCCACAAGCAGGTATTGTGGGAAAATATCGTGGCAGGTACACGCTTCTACAAGCAGGTATTGTAGGAAAAGGATGTAGCAGGTATACATCTTACGGGATTGCCGTCTTCTACAGGCAGGTACTGTAGGCTAGGAAGTTTAGGTAGGTTTACACAAGAATAATCATATCAGGCTATGATTATGTTATTATTTAGAAGAATACTTAAATAATACTGGATACTTAGTCGTAAACAGGTGGTTAAAAAGTTAAGAAGAGAGTTAAAAGAATAAACTGTTTTTATTATAAAGTCATAATGAAATGTATATGAGAAAAGCTTAACTGAAATCTATCGGCGCGCAGGCCTTTTTATAGATTCACGTCGATGCTTACGCGTCGACGTGGTGCGCATCCCTTCCATTTAAAATGCGAATGGAGAGGGATTATGTAATAATAATAATAATTAAATAATACTAGAGCGGGTAAACCAGATAATATGTGGTAAATACCCTCGGTAACCGTCATCATGGTATGATAATGAGGTATTATAAACCTCGTTACAAATCATACAAAGTTTTATAATGAAATTGGTCCTATAAAAACTTATATAACTTTATAAAATCTTATATAATCATATAAAGTTATATATACCCGGGAAAAAATGATTTTACCTAATCATATATACAATTACCTATATATGATTAGATCTCAAAATTGGCAGGATCTGATGATATATAGTTATCTATAATCATGCATGAACAAAAAAAAAATCGGTCTATTGGTTGACCCTGCGGGCCAGCCCTCAAACTTCCCGCTATTTCCGAGCTTAAGGAGCTCGAAAACATTAATGTGAATACATTTTCGAGCTCTTCGAGCTCGAAAGTACTTTTGTGTGCCATTGTTTTCGAAAAAAACCGTTTTTTAGCATTTCTTTCTTCCACGATATCTCGCGAACGAATTAACCGATTTTGATGGTTGAGGTCGCGTTTAACGCGACTTATTAAGTTCTAGAGCTGGTTATATTTTGAAGTCGATCGTTCAATTCATTTCTGAGAAATCAATAAAAAACTAAAAAAAAAAAAATTTTTTTTTTCGTAATTCGCCAATATTTTCGAGTCTACTCTGTCAAATGATTTGAAATTTTCAGAAAAGTTGATTGCTAACAAGCTCTTTCGATTGCCGCCTTAACCATCCAAATCGGTTCATTAGTTGAAAAGTTATAGACCGGTCACACACATACACACACGAACATACATACATACAGACACTCGGACATAATTCTAAAAATAGTCAGAATAGCTTCCTAGGACCACAAAACGATGAAATTTCGATTTTCGCAAATCGCGGTGAAAACAATAACTTCCCGAAATTTTCGAAAATCATCGATTTTCTTAGTGGGAAGTTAAAAAAAAAAAATCTATCGGTTAACTGCTATTTAGCCAAGGGGTCACCCATCCAACTAATGTGCTACCTCAATGCTCCTCAACTTTGATGATCTCTTGATTGCCGTCTTCTTCTCTAGTCTGCTTTACCCTTATAAGCTTCAAAAAATCTATAGCATTACTTAAATCAAATGATCAAATTGATACGTCCTACATAAATAATGCACCAAATATGATTAAATTTTATCACATTTGTGTTTTATATAAAATTTTAAGTTTCTTTAAGATAACCTGCTTATAAGAACATAGAAACTTATTTATAAGAATCGTAAAACTATATAAACTTCTAATAATCATATATGATTTTATATGACCATTTTAAATAAACTCTTTTGTAATCATACAAATTTATTTATAACTTCATATATAATCACATAAATTTTTATTAATTATCTGAATTTTTAGAAGAATTTTATAAGGTCATATCAGATTTCATATGATCATATATGATCATACATGATTATCTATAATCATATAAAACGTGCTCTTATAATTTTATAATGTTATATATAACTTGTGACATTACATTGCCGAGGAGATGGAGTTGAAGGTTGGAGTAGGTGTGAGTCTGTGATTATAGTAGATAGTGAGGTGACTATATGGAGTATAAGTGTGTATGGTAAGTTAAGTGTGCGATAGTGTACGTGTACGGTATGTGGTATGTTTTGGAGTGTCTGTGTGATAAAGCGTGGATTTAACGGGAGATGTCTAGCTGTGTCACGGATAGTGGCCAAGATAACGTGCCTCCCGACCAGTGATGACGACTAGGCCTAGGCTTAGCCCTCGGGGTTGAAGTGGTGATCGCGGAGGTGCGACTGAGATGTCGCTGCCCCTTCGTGATGGTACCCGGAGTTAACTGGGGTACGTGTACGTTTATTTGGGGCGATGGCAGGCCTCGTTTGCGATGTTCAAGGAAGCCAAAAATTCGCTAACCTCGGATATCACGGGGAGTGACATTCCGGGAAGGCCCGTGAGTCCATGGCTAGTATGCTTGTGAAGAAAAGAATGGATGGAGAAGCGAGAATGTGGGATTGGAAGAGAAGGAGTGGAGTGAGCAAGTTAGAGTGGGAGATTATCGTGGAACAGTTTGGTAACTACCGTTGTGCAAGGAAGTTGAGACTTGGCGTCGCTCGTGAACGAGTCAACCCAGTAGTCGAGTTTGGAGTCCTGGAATAAGCGGTAGTGAGTCGGCGAGTCCCCAAGGTGGACCTCGACCACCACCCTAGACTTTCGTCGTTTTGGGGCTTGTAGCCCTGGGTATGGTGCTCTTGGAGACGTCTGTCGTATTAATTAATGTCGTGAATTACCGTATTATTTATTATATTTTATTCTATATTCTATCTAGTAGAGTATATAGTTTTGTGATTCGTCATCAAAGAGAGGTTCCCGATGTTGTATTCAGATATTTATTTGTTTGATGGACCGAGAGTACTAGACCGCAGGTCTTTTGGGCCCTCCACGTCACTCTCGCGTCATCTTTATGGTATTGTCATTCAGTTTTCTATTGTTATTTAATTTTCGTATTAATTTAATTAATCGGCTTCTTCCGCATCAGAAGAACCGCGACCCTCTCTCCACATGTCTCTCATCTCCAAAGGAGATAGTTTTTAGGTTTTAATTTACGTGTACGTTTAGACCGGTTGCCGATACCGGGGAAATAAAAGTCGGCTAACGCCGGTCAGGATCTGGAGAAGATGAGAGAGGTGATCGGTGGGCGAAGTGTAACGTAGCCCGATTTCGTGTAATTTGAGTTTTGAGTTATCGAGTAATTTTCTTGAGTAAAGTTTTTCTGAGTAATTATTGGGTTTTATCGATTATTAAGAAATATGACGTTACAAACTTTATATGAAGTTACATGGAATTTTGTAAAAATGTTATATGATTATACGAATTATTATAAGAATTTTATAAGATCATATGAGTTTTTATACAATCATATATGACTGCATATACTTTATAACATTTTATCTGGTAATGTTATAAACTCATATATAGCTTTATAAAAACTCATATCAACTATTATAAAATCCTTCTAAAATTATAGAAATTCTTATAAGAATATTACAAGATCGTATGGGCTTTTATATGATCATCTATGATTATATGTAAGCATTTAAAACTTAACCTGGTATTGTTATAATGTTATATATAACTTGATATTAAATCACATCAATTGTCATAAAATTCTTATAAGATCATATAAATCCCTATACGAATTTTATAAGATTATGTAAGCTTCCATATAATCATATATAAACACATATGTTTGTGTTATGTCAAAATAACACATATTAAGAGTAGCGCTCCTGTTTAGCCTTCGCCGAGCGAAATAACTGGGACGGAGCTATAAGGATAAATGTTCATTAAAAATAAAATCAAAATAAAAATACTTACGGTTCGTTGTCTAAGAGATAATTAAAATTATCAAAAATTAAGTAAAATAAAATTTAATTAATTTAGTAAAATAATAAAAGCAAAATTAAAACAACTTCCGAAGGCCGTGGGACGATAAGTATACCGAATCGGCCCCAGATAGGGATCGGGCTCATTTTTTCAGGAAATTTTTGTACCCATGAGATACTTCGATGCTGCGAGTTTCAGGTCTTTATCTATAACCACTTCGGAGTAAATCGAAAAATACTGAAAATTTGAAAAAATTGATGTTCTCAGAGCGTACCTATTCAATTGATCTGAAAATTGGATATGTTTTGCGGGTTGATGGTAGCTATCTCGAAAAAAAAATAGGAGCTATTTCGGCTCACAAAAACCTAAAAAAAAAACGAGTTTATGTTTTTAATTTCAATTTTTAAGCATCTTACCATTACGACACAGTTATGAAAATATTTTTTTTGAATTCCTCATCCAATTTCCTATGAATCTATGGCCTTTCGAAATTTTTAAAAATGGTACTCCATATTGAAAAAAAATAAAAACCATTGTTTGCTCAAAAATCGGGTTTTTCTAATACTCTTGAACTGATAAAATACAAAACTTACTCGTTTCCTAAGGTAGAGAAAACCATGAAAGAAATCAAATATCCTTACATTATTGAAATAATTTTTTTTATTTATTAATTTCAACGCTGATATTTCATCCATAAACAATTAAAACTGCAATTAAATATATTAATCTACTACAAATGATAAATCAAATTGTTCTCCTAATTTGTGACTAGTCTTTATCGCTATCTTCATCAATCACCGGAGTAATATTATCTTTTTCACGTTGTAATCCAGTAAATATAAAAAGTTGCTCATCAGTTGTTCGAAAATCATCCATTTTATCGAGAAGTGTCAAATCACATTCTACAACCAACTTTCTATCATTTTAGACAATTCTAAAGATCTTGAGTTACTCCAATAAGAATAAACTTTCGAGTGGTTCAAATTCTCCGTATAAAAGCGTTTTTTTAAGAGATGATCACTGCAGCATCGATTCCCATTCGGAATAAGAATTCTTTTCTTTATAAAGCATTTCATACGGGCATCTTGAGGAACAACGACTAGATTTTGATTTGAGACAGAACATACACAACAATATCTATGAGTCGCAACAGTTCTCTTCATTTGAACTTCTATACATTCTTCTATTTCATCATCACAGGCAACATCTAAATGAATAGATGGATCATCAGTACTTGATTGAGATAAAGTCATCGTTGATAAACTCGATTCTGTTCTTTCTAAGAGATCACTCCTATCTGAAGGTGGTTCATCTTCCAACGATAATTCCTGATTATCATCTTCAAGTTTGGTTGTTTTATATTTTTTTACGCGACAATTCGAACAAAGAATATCACCAACTACAATCAGACACTCAAAAACAGTTGAAAACTCTTCAGCTTCTTTGTCAGATGTTATATGTTTTGGAGTACCCGGCATTTTTTTCAGGTACTTCGAACAAATACAACCTTTTGGATTATTAGCTTCAGGGGTCGACATATTTTCACTTAAATAGTTATTTAAACAATTAAAAATAATGACTAAATATAGATAATAGTACAGCCAATTCTTTGGAATGTCAACACTCAGTAATTTTTAGGTTATCTACAGATCTAGTGACTTTTCACAAAAAAAAAAAACAGTGTTACTAATTTCGAATTACAGTGCCATCTTGTGGTTGTTAAATTCATTAAATATTGGGCGGGAACGTTTAAGTTCTCTGAAACAACGTTGATTTACATAAACAATAGTAATGAATACTGATTTACTCATTACAGTTACTGATAGAGTTTTTAATAATAGTTAAGTACATTGAATGAAATTATTTTAATAATGTAAGGATATTTCATTTCTTTTATGGTTTTCTCTACCTTAGTAAACAAGGAAGTTTTGTATTTTATCAGTTCAAGAGTAAAATTATCAGAAAAACCCGATTTTTGAGCAAAAACTGGTTTTTATTTTTTTTCAATATGTAGTACCATTTTTTAAAATTTCGAAAGGCCATAGATTCATAGGAAATCGGATGAGGAATTCAAAAAAAATATTTTCATAACTGTGTCGTAATGGTAAGATGCTTAATAATTGAAATTAAAAATATAAACTCGTTTTTTTTTTGGTTTTTGTGAGCCGAAATAGCTCTTATTTTTTTTGCAGATAGTTACCATCAACCCTCAAAACATATCCACTTTTCAGATCAATCGAATAAGTACGCTCTGAGAACATCAATTTTTTCAAATTTTCAGTATTTTTCGATTTACTCCGAAGTGGTTATAGGTAAAGACCTGAAACTCGCAGCATCGAAGTATCTCATGGGTACAAACATTCCCTGAAAAAATGAGCCCGATCCCTATCTGGGGCCGATTCGGTATACTTATCGTCCCACGGCTTTTATTTGAATCAAAACAATTATTTAAAAATTATTACAAAACAAAATTAAATTTTGTTACGTGTGAGCTTACACATTAATGTTCTTACTTCGTAACCAATCTTACCGTGCCTAGCTCAGCGTCTCTAGAAATTTAATAGGATGTTATAAAGGTGTGGGTCGCTCAGTGAAGGAATGACTATGTGTGAATTTAATGGATATTTGTTTATTGGGCGTCCCTAAAATATGGGAGTACCCACAAAAGGCCCTGAGAGTCTCTTTTACAAATCTAAGATAGCATAAATGAATCGGATACTAATACAATATTTTCATTCAACAATAGCGGCATTAAACGTATTCTTATAGTGATCTGTAATAAAAGCGGTAAAATAAGAGAGATATAATATTTATACGCGAGCAGACGACTATTCGAATCAGCTTAACTATGGTAACTAACTCTTCTTCTGCAATTGCATCCTCTGCTTTCAAAATATCACTACGCCGTTTCCCATGAGAACTCTTTTCGTGCTGCATAAGAAAATATCCCTTCGCAGTCTCCAACGAAACTCTTTTCTTCCCACAGTCAAAACTGCTGACCACGCGAAACGTCTGCTCATCGCATTGTCTTTATAAAAGTAAAACTGAATACAGCTAATGTAATACGATATTTATGTGCAGCTGTGTAGCGCCTAATGAAACTACAATAAAATGAATTGCTTTCTGAACTAAAATATATCTATCTATTATTTGTTAACTAGTATTAGACGAATGGGCGTCAGCTCACCCGTCACACGCTCCCCCGGCTCGAAAAAGAAAGCCATTCTCCCGAATGGTAAAAGGGACAATCCTATGCACAGGGTAAGTCGCATGTGAACTCCCTGATATCACCCGAGATCACGATTCTCCTTCTCGACCAGTTGGAGCTCAGGTTAATTTTCAGCTGCACAACACTATACGTTGCATACCTGTTCAAAAAAAATATAATACTCGAAAAAAAAATAATATGATTACTTATCTCTTAAGATGCCCTTCGGATTATATATATATATATATATATATATATATATATATATATATATATCAGGGATAGGGAGTAACTCCTAAATAGCTGCTCCTTCTTTAAAACTCCCTACTCCTCAGGAGTTAAACTCTCAGAAAGAGTTTCGTGCACACGAGTATACATGCCTAAATACTCTATGCTTATAGTCCTCATAGCTCTAACTCTCACGAGGAGCAATGAGACTATAGCTCGTCACGAGTATACTCCTACTACGAGTTTTTCTATGAGGAGTATTTGTGTTAAAACTCGTAAACGAGAAACTCCTAAAAGGAGCGAACTCAAAGAGCAAATCAGAATAACTCCTCCCACCACTCGGCGCAAAATTTTTCTTGGACGACTGATTATTTTCAAGCGTAATCTACCTTATCAACAACCCTGAGATAGTTATTTTCTAAAATGTCCAAAATATTTCATAATAGCAAGTATATTTAATATGCTAAAAAATGAAAATCTTTATGGCAAAAAAAATTACTTTATTACTATTTTAATTGTTTCTATCAAAGGCATAGTTAAAAATATTTTGACTAAACAATTAAATTATATATCATTATATGCAAAAAAAAATTTAAATACAAAGCATAAAAAATATAATTATAAAAAACTTTCTTTATTATTTTAAATAAAATTTTCAACCAATTTTCGAAAAAGCCATTGAAAAAAAATAACTATTATTCTCATATTTTATCACTCGGGAAAAATGTTTTTATAAAATTTTATACTGAAAATGGCCTGGTAAAATTTTATAAAGTGTTATAAAAATTTATGAAGTTTTGTATAATTTTATAAAATTAGATGAAATTCTATAAAATTTCACTGTAAAGTCTTCAAAAATTGTATAAAATTCTGGTGTCATCTAGACATTGCAAAGAATATGATTCCGCGGTAATAAAAGTTGTATTACTATTTTTCAAAAAGTTGTTCAATTGTAAAATAACATTTTTTTTACGGGTTTGTGTTGTCATAACAGGCGGTTTAAAAGTGTAAATAATTAATCTATAAATTTGTTGCTTCTTGCAGCCCTTTTTATAAACATACTCATCAAGATGACGTCATGAAAGTTTATAAAATACTTTTATTCCATTAATTATTAATTTTTGAAGTAACAAAAAAATTAAAACTCTAAATAATGTATGTTAAATAATTTTTTTTTTTAATTTTAAGCTATTACTGATTTCATGTACTTGTTAGGCATTATATGATTACTTTTAAAATTTTTTCATGCATATAAATTTTTTATCAACAAGTAGATTTATTAAATATTTTTGAGAAAATTTTTTTCATCATATTGTTAGCGTAAGATGATAATGATTGAAAAAAAAAATTCCTTAAAAACAATATTTTATTGTTTATAATAGTTTTTTTCATATTTTGATTATTTAAATAAATAATTTAGAAATCGTTTTGTTATTTAAATCATAATTTGCATTTCTAAATATACTGGCGAAAAATAAATTTTATTCATTCAAAAATGAATTCAATTAATTTCATTTCAAAAATTGATTCATTT
Organism: Microplitis mediator; assembly: GCF_029852145.1. Classification (NCBI taxonomy): domain Eukaryota; kingdom Metazoa; phylum Arthropoda; class Insecta; order Hymenoptera; family Braconidae; genus Microplitis; species Microplitis mediator. The sequence goes on from NC_079971.1 coordinate 11,184,762, forward strand.
ATTTATTTAAAAATTTGTTATTAACAATTTTTTTTCCTTTATTTTAATTTTTTTCTAAAACATAAAAAAATTCAAAAACAGCAACTTGCAACAAAATAGCAAAAAAAGATTTTTTCAATTTATTAAGAACCATTCTGATTTTGGATCACGACAAAGTCCAAACACTGACTCGATTTGTCAACAAACAAATTGCTGTAACTCTGCAACTATTGCAGATACAGTTTTTTACCTTCAAGTCGTTTTTATACAGTATGACTAAAGCTTTCTTATAAATTTTTAACCTAACGTTTATCTGTTATAGTTCTCTAGCTACGCGCATTTGTTTATAAGAATTATCATATTTTCTATTTCTTACAATGCTTATATCTCATAAACAAATAATGCTGTGACAAATACGATCATTAAACTATTTAAATATATTTTTTTTATATTTTCAACCTTAATTGTTTATGTGATTTTGGAATAAAAAATGTATACCCGAATAATTATTTCCTTTATACCTCGAATAGAACTTAAAATTAATATTTTTATAATAAGCAACTTCGTTCCTATCTGGTGTCCCACGACACCACACGGTTTTTTTGTCAAATACTACAAACGATATAAGGAATAAAGTTGACATAAATTTGGAGGATGATCATTTTTTTTTTTATAAAAAAATTAGATGTAAAATGAAATATCTTGGAAACTATCAAGAAGTTATCGAGACAAACTAGTATCATTGTTTTTGGGATTTTATAAAGAACAAAATGAATTTCAAACGAAGTCTCTACGACGAATAGTTGCTGAGATGAAAATTATTAAAGCGCGAAAAACGACACCCGTAAAAAAAATGTTAATTTACAATTGAATAACTTTTTAAAAAATGGTGATACAACTTTTATTACCGAGGAATCATATTTTTTGAAGTGTCTAGATGACACCAGAATTTTTTCGAATTTTTTAATTAATATTTAATTGCATAAAAAAATTATTTAACAACTACGCTCACTAGAGTGGCGGCGCGCACATGCCGAAACTACCGCGCAAAAGCCGATTTTCAACGTTAAATTAAAATTATAAATAATGGAGCTACAATTCAGGGAGTCGAGAACTTTTGACTAAAATTTTCTGCTCTTTCATAAACTTTTTTAATATTTGAGCTATCACTTATACTTTTGAGATTTTGCCAAAAAGTTGGACGGCTAATTTTTTTAACGGTTTTTTGTTAATAACAATTGTAATTTTCTGGTTCAGAAGAAATCCAAAAACCATTTTTTCTAGAAGCCAATCCGGATCATTTAAGCCATCAACTATATTTTTAGGAGACCTGTATCTATTTATCGCAGTTTTTCATTTTCTCGACTATACAAAGACATTCCGTAGAGATACATTAGACACTGTATAGCCATCATACATGGACTATACATAAAAATCTTGCGCTTTTTTTCTTGCGTTAGGGACGTTTTTTGCCAGCTAGGGTACCTCTCCGCAACGCCCCATAAGGAACTTCGTCCCAAAAATAATTTTAAATATCATATAATAATTTGTTTAATTATTTGTACTATTAAAAATTAATTATTTCATGGATACGTATCAAGTTTTACAAAGTAAAAAAAGTAAAAAAAAATTTTGATTATTATCAATGGTTCATTATTTACGTCTAATTTCATTCATTGACTGCAAATGATAAACTTTTTTACTAAAAATAAATCGCTTGTTTTACACAATTAAACTGCGACAACATATATAGTCCAGTCAAATAAGGATTCCAGATAATGCTGATGTGGACAAAGTCGTAATAATTTGAAATGTTGTGGAGTTATTCTAAACGATAACGAGAAAATAAATTTGTACCCCAAAAAACCCTGTGCGACTATTTTTCATAAACAAGAAAAAATTTGCGCCGCAGCCGATTAGAAAAATAGCTCTAGAATGAAAACAATTCATTAGACCAGATCGTCCGAACTTCCATTTTGAACATTTGTAACTTTTTAAGTAATCAATTTTTGAAGTCAAAATTACAAATTTATCAAAAATTGACCATATCTATAACAATTATTAATATTTTTCTCAAGTTATACAAATATTTTGTTTGGAATAAAAAGACGCTTCTTTTGAGCTCTGGGTGAGCTCGATAGCTCAATTAGCAAGACATTTATTGCAAAATAATAGTTTGTTTTTTACGGATTTTTTGGTCCTATAAGAAAAAATCGTATGAAAAAAAAAAATTGGAGAATACTCCACAAAGTTATATACTTAAAAATATCATTTATTTTCAAATAACTATTTATTTTTCATTTTTTATCCACGCGAGTTTTTTTGATCAACTCGGGATAGCGACCCGAATTTCCGCGGTTTTCACTCGGCTCTATCTGTGAGAACCGCTGAATATTTCAAATTATGATAGGAAGGATCTTATTCTTGAATGCCATGACCGTACAATCTTTGTCGTACTTGCAACGTTGTCATGTATTTCTGATCACAACTATCAAAAGTTAGAGAGTGGGGTTGCTCGAGCTTTTGCTTGGCAACGTTGCAAAATAAATACTCTCTAAAGAGTCTGGTCGTAATAAACAGAAAACGGCCTTACAACAATCGCAGCTTTAGTTCTATCGATGCGCACGAAAAAGTGGTCAGAGATTATTTTCTCGGTGAGTAGAGACCGATTTTGAAAAATTTCTTTTTTAAAACACTCAAAAAAAAAACAAATAATACAAAAAGTTGACCCAAATTTGGTGCGAAAAATTTTTTTTTGTATAGAAAAAAATTAGATATAAAATGGAATATTTCGGAAACTATTGAGAAGTTATGGAGACAAAATAGTATCATTATGTTTAAGATTTAATAACGAACAAAATAAATTTTGATCGAAGTCTCTACGACGAATAGTTGCTGAGATAAAAATTATTGAAGCGCGAAAAACGAAAAAGCGCGTCATTTTGTCCGCGCGCGTATAAACAAAAGGCTGTAACTCGGTCGCACATCAATATTTTTACAAATTTTTTTTTTATTCATTTGGTAAATCATATATCAACCATAAAAAAAATTGGTAACGTCCAAAAAAATTTTTTCGAATTTAAAATTTAAAAAAAGTAAAAATCACATTTTGTTAATTGAAAAATAGAAAAAATCATAAATAAATAAAATGACCTAATGGATAATTTTGTTTGAACAATTACCTAAACAATTACGGCTAATGACAGTTAAAAAAAATTTTTTTTTCATAAGAAAATGCGTTTTAAAAATTTTTGGAATTTATCAACAATAAAAAAAAAAAAAAATATTTTTTTTCGATACAACATAAATTCATCTCGCGAAATTCTGAATCAAATGGTATAAACTAATTTTGGTCGATTTTTTGAAATTTTTCCTTTCTAATTTTCAGTATGAGGACTTAAAAATTTTCTTGCTACGGGACTTAGAAAAAATTCGACTTCGGATATCTTCGGGAATTGCTAGAGAGAGAAAGTAGGCATAAGACGTAGTGTCGTTTTCTAACGGACAACGATTACTTTCTCTCTCTAGCAATTCCCGAAGATATCCGAAGTCGAATTTTTTCTAAGTCCCGTAGCAAGAAAATTTTTAAGTCCTCATACTGAAAATTAGAAAGGAAAAATTTCAAAAAATCGACCAAAATTAGTTTATACCATTTGATTCAGAATTTCGCGAGATGAATTTATGTTGTATCGAAAAAAAATATTTTTTTTTTTTTTATTGTTGATAAATTCCAAAAATTTTTAAAACGCATTTTCTTATGAAAAAAAAATTTTTTTTAACTGTCATTAGCCGTAATTGTTTAGGTAATTGTTCAAACAAAATTATCCATTAGGTCATTTTATTTATTTATGATTTTTTCTATTTTTCAATTAACAAAATGTGATTTTTACTTTTTTTAAATTTTAAATTCGAAAAAATTTTTTTGGACGTTACCAATTTTTTTTATGGTTGATATATGATTTACCAAATGAATAAAAAAAAAATTTGTAAAAATATTGATGTGCGACCGAGTTACAGCCTTTTGTTTATACGCGCGCGGAGAAAATGACGCGCTTTTTCGTTTTTCGCGCTTCAATAATTTTTATCTCAGCAACTATTCGTCGTAGAGACTTCGGTCAAAATTTATTTTGTTCGTAATTAAATCCCAATCATAATGATACTAATTTGTCTCGATAACTTCTCAATAGTTTCTGAGATATTCAATTTTACATCTAATTTTTTTATAAAAAAAAAATTTGCACACATCGAATTTAAATCAACTTTTTGTTTCAAATGTTTTCTAGCATTTTGAAAAAAAAATTTTTTAAAATCGGTTGATAAAAGCGGATTTTTTGATCTTGCAACGTTTTTTCGTCCACATCGACTGGACTATAATTGGTAAATATTCAAAACAGCTATATCAGTAGTTTCGTGCACGATCCGTTGAGGGCGCAAGTATTTGGCATTTATGTATAGAAATTTAAATTGTAGCGAGTATTCAAAATAACAAGAGTGGGAGGAGTTTTTGCTTCAAGGCCATGGGCCCATAGACTCCTTTTAGGAGCGAGCCGACGAGTTTTTGCTTTCGCTCGTTTAAGGAGTTGAGCGACGGAAAAGAGTTTACGAATTACTCCTCATAGAGTAAAATAACGAAAATCTCGACCGCTCGTACTCGGAGTCCGAGTAGACTTGCCAGCAGTAGGGATAACTCACGAGTGAGTATAGTTCCATCGTTTTTCATGTCACTCGCTCGAGGAGTATACCATAAAACGAGTTAAACTCTTACTCCCTATCCCTGATATATATATATATATATATATATATATATATATATATATATATATATATATATATATATATATATATATATATATTAGAGTGTCTCAAAAAATCGACTTTTTTTTTTTCTTGAAGAACATTGGAAAATCGACAGAGTATCTCTAGACAAAGACCCTGTTAAAATATGAGACCTTAATATTAATATTTAAAGGTGGCGATTGATGATTTTCTATTTTCCATTTAAATAACATGGGAAAAAAAAAATTTTAATTTTGGAATTTTATATCTCGGCGATGGCTTATTGAACAGATAAGTTCAGGATATATTTTTGTAGGGAATTGAACGCTCTGCAAAAAAAGTCTCTTATCATTTTTTGATAAATCCATCTGTTCAAAAGTTATTGGAACTCGAAGTCAAGTTAGAGTAAATTTCGAGATCTTTTTACTTTTCCGGCGAAACTATCGGACTTATCATAAAATGTTATAAGATCTTTTTTGTAGACAATTTTATTTCCTACAAATTATTATTGATAAATTTTTTTCAAATTCTGCATTGTTTTCTAGTTGTCTCCATTTTAATGCCAAGCTCCTAAAAAAGTAGTGTTCTGATCGATTTTAAGAGCTTGGCATTAAAATGGAGACAACTAGAAAACAATGCAGAATTTGAAAAAAATTTATCAATGATAATTTGTAGAAAATAAAATTGTCTACAAAAAAGATTTTATAACATTTTATGATAAGTCCGATAGTTTCGCCGGAAAAGTAAAAAGATCTCGAAATTTACTCTAACTTGACTTCGAGGTCCAATAACTTTTGAACAGATGGATTTATCAAAAAATGATAAGAGACTTTTTTTGTAGAGCGTTCAATTCCCTACAAAAATATATCCTGAACTTATCTGTTCAATAAGCCATCGCCAAGGTATAAAATTCCAAAATTAAAATTTTTTTTTCCCATGTTATTTAAATGGAAAATAGAAAATCATCAATCGCCACCTTTAAATATTAATATTAAGGTCTCATATTTTAACAGGGTCTTTGTCCAGAGATACTCTGTCGATTTTCCAATGTTCTTCAAGAAAAAAAAAAAGTCGATTTTTTGAGACACTCTAATATATATATATATATATGTCGGAAAGTCATTACAACCTTGGGCGTTATCCCGAGTATTGGTCTCAATACTAATATCTCTTATTTTTATTCAAAATATGAACGAATATTAATTATGCAACACAATGATTTAATATTAAAAGTATTGTTCATAAATAACGATACTTAGACAAGTAAAAGAATAAACATAGTATCGCACAAACATCAAAATACACTAAATACTAATTAATGCAATAATTGATTACGCAGGGAATTATAATTGCAATACACGACAGTCCAATAATATTCAAATAAAACCTAATCGAATAATTTACAAATACTACGGTAAACTAGGTTCGAGAACGAATCCACGGTCGACAGGAAAACTTGTACTCGCACAACGAATGCTCAATCAGAACTAACTGACTCAACTAGTACCAAAGTCTGTACTTTTCGTTAAAAACCTTTTTGTCAAAATATTCAAAAAAGGACAACCGTCTCATATTATCTTACTATCTTGTCCTCTGTGTCTTACTATACCCATCCTGTGACCGTGGCTACGTTTGGTGAACAGATGTCACAGCGAGCCTAAGCCTCCCGTAATAAACATAATCTGCTTAAGTTGTAAACAACTAGAACTCAAATTTTATTATTTAATTGTTACTATAAAAACTAGTCTCGACTGTTGGAAATTTCCCGTCCTATTGGAAAACCCCGTTTTATTCTTTCATCTTCGACATATATATATATATATATATATATATATATATATATATATATATATATATATATATATATATTAACGTAAGCTTATGTTCCCTGAAGAGACTCTGTACATACTAAGGAAAATAGAATATTTGTTGAAAGAACAATGCACAAGAGAATAATAATGATTGATAATTAATAATAAAAAAAATGGATTCTGCATTCCACTGCCTTGCACGTTGTAATTGGGCTTTATCGACCGCAGTTTTCGTGATCCTGAAATCCAATGGACTTGAACGACCTGGCACGCTGGCTGCATCTCCTCTGTGTGGCATGCCTGCAACAAAACAAATAGGTTGGGAAAAGGGAATAAGGAACAAATCGGTTGCTGATGGCGAGCTCCTCTACAATCTCAAGTTCTTATAATGCCGAATACTCTGACGGGCAGTAGTAGCTCTGGTCAAACCTCCTGATTCGCTGTTGTGATGAGGAAGCTGCGTTAACTGCATCATCTCCAAATCCGCATACGATACCCCCGCTTGTTCCTGTGCCTCGTCAGTTCCGATAGCGCTGTGTCCTTCCTTCAATCGGGGTATGTCTACTTTCTTTTTCCTTTTTGTCCGTTTCGATTTTGGCGGCGGCATCGGACGACCTAACATCTTATCCTTTTGCTGAACTGGTTCCATCTTAAGTTCTTCTATAGGTGTCTCTCTCTTGTCTTCCGTTTGTTTCTTGTTTTCCACCCAAGAACTTCGTTCTGTACTTATCCCTGGCTCTTCTATCGTTGCGATTTTTCCTTCTTCTGCTCGTCCCTCATTCTTCGCTTGAATTTTCCGTTTTATGCATAGCCTTGAGCACAATCCATACAAAATCAAAAATATTACGACACCTAATCTAATGCAGAAATACATGGCCAAGGTCTTGATTCCCACAACTTCAACTCGTATGCCCTCAATTTCCACCATCTAGTGCAGCTCCTGTCGCACTTCTGCTAATCTGACACCTTCTTTTTCCATAGTGGCTCCATCACCTTGTATTTGTCCCACTGCGGCCATTATGTTATCCAGGTCGATATGAGTTCCTTCCAGGATCTTTTCCAACTCTTTCCTAATCTCTGGACAGCCCAACTCTCTACCCATAATCTTTGCCACGACGTGTCTTTCTCGGGTTGGAGTTAAGAATGTTTCACCTGTCACTCCCTCACACTCTTCCCGCATCCACATCACTCCCGTTCCGTTCACGGTCATTTCCTCGGTCTTATTTTCGGCGCAACCAATTTTTAAAATCTCTTCACCCATGGCAACAAACAGCCAGGCAATAGTATTACGTAACTTCATCCAAAATGTCGTTTCCAGCTTGACCACTCTCAATTCACACTCGTTGATATCGACGTTTTTCCCTGCATACAACTTTGCTTCACAACCCTTTCCACCTTCCAACTCATGTGCGACAACTCTACTAACTCCAAAGAATCGATCACCGATTACCTTACTCTTTTCGATGTCGTCCCTTGTAAGTGATATATATTCACCTTCCCTAATGGCAGTATATGGTGTAGTCAGCATTATGATCATCCCATACATCGGTGCTGTTAATAGCATGGTGGGAAATGAATAGTGTTTGATCAGTCTATATTTCGTTCTTAACATAAGCGGCACCCTCCAATAGAATATAATTCTTTGATTATAAACTTGTACCTCTGCATCTATGATCGCCAGCAATGTCTTTATCCCATCTGAATCCGTTCCAGTAGGAAGTTCCATCCCTTTACTGTCTTCCAAAATAATACCAATGGCCCGCTGAAAATCCGACACCGACAATATCCCATTGAAAATCTGGCCTTCAGTTACCATAAAGGAGGCGAAAAACACTCTTTTACTAACGGACTCGCGGACTTCTAACTCCCCCTCAAACTGATACAAATCCACCTTACCCGTATGGAAAAACCATATACTGTCGATAATATATAAAAAAATATATGGTAAATAACTGAACATATATGACGGCAAAATTATTAATATTGATTAATATATGATTTATCATATATAATAATTTATACGTTTAATATTATAATAATCCATATCATTTATAATATATGTGATTATATACATGTGATATTGTATCAAAAATTATATGTCCGCTTTATATATTAATTTATAACGTAAAATATATGTTTCATCTTATAAATTAATTTATAATTTCAATATTATTATAATCCATGTAATTTATAATATATGTTATTGTATACATATGATATTACATCTCAAAATATATTCTCGTTTTATACATAAACTTATAATTTCAAAATTATAATAATTTCGATATTATTATTCATAAATAATTTATAAAATACACTCATACCAAAAATTAAAGGAACAAAAAAATTTTAGAAATTTTTTAGTGATTTTTGCAAGACTGTAACTTCATGAAAAATAATCGTATCGAGATTTAAAAAAAAGCATTTTATAGCTTGAAATCTCTAGTTTTATATTTGTGCAAATATATATAAATATATATTTATAAAAATATATATTTACATACATTTATACAAATATATGTGAACATATATTTATACAATTATATATTTACATGTATAAATATTATATGTGAGTCATATAATTAAATCATATATCTTATCATATAACTTAAGGTATAGTATAAAATATTATAAGCAATATTTATAAGTTAGCATATAAAAAAATATATAACCGATATATATGTTGCAAATTATAAAATCATATAATATTTTGGCAAAATTTTGTATATGGCTCGATATATGACTTCTTATAATTCCATATAATTTATCATATATTTTGAATTATACTGAAGCTCATATATTGCTTTTTCATACGGGTATCTTCTTCATTTCCTTTTCCAATGCCGAATTCCTCTTGGAGTCTGAGTATGACCTCGTTATCCCCTGTCCTTACTAAACTATTATTATTTTCCACAAAATTAGATATTTTCTCATAATAATCCATTAAATCAGGCGTTGATTCCGCTGCTCTCCGACTTCACCAATCGCTACTTTCTTCTACCCAGGTTTTTATTTGGTTAACTCGTTTTTCCAATTCCATAAGGCCCTCTTCACTCTTGATCTGCTCCCTTAATTTGTCCAATTCCTTCACTAACCGATCCGTCTCAGCTTCTTCCTCATACATATCTATGAATGTTATTATTTTCCACTCATGCGATAAAACCCTGTGTTCCCCGATATCCTCTGAATACAATCCCCGTCTGTTGTCAAATCTTATCATCCTTCCTGTAGCCTCTTCTCTCGTCCTCATCGTGGCACTGCAACCATTTAATTCTCAATTTTAAAATCATCATCACCCTTCCCTCCTTTTTTTTTGTTTTATTTTTTTTTTTTTTCAAGAGAGAGAAAAAGAAATTTTTCAAAAATAAAATAACCGATCTTTCAACTAATTTCCCTCTCGTTTTTTTTTTCGCTTGTCTTAATTTGCGGTTTCCAAAACCGGCTTCCCTCTATTTTGACGTTCCCTTGATTTCTTCTTCTTCTTGCTTTTTAACAGTTCTTCCGCCAATTGTAACAATAAATGTGTTACTGACGATAAAATTGCGCCTACTAAATATAAACTCCAGCCGTATGCTCGATGTAAAATATACCCATGTACTACTGTGTCGATTATTATTTTCAACATTTTTATACTTATCATTATGCCTATTAAGCCTGCACTCGCCGTTCCGAATATTAAAAATCCTCCCCAAAATTTATCTCATTGTTTCTTTGCATAATTTTCAATTACTGATTCATCCATGAACTGCGTCATTGATATTCCCGTACTACCAACAATAGTGCGGCCTGTTGCCCCTCTTATTATGGTATTAACCAAAACTGGAGTTTCTACCGGCAGCATTATTCTGTTCCTCAATTTTTCTAAATCTTTTTCCGTGTATATCCCACTTGTTGCCAAATATCTTGTATCCTCATAATCCCAAGTTGGTATGGTCGTTGGTTTTAGCATTTGTGGCTCTTGCATATCTTCAAATCCCGGTTTCATAACGATCCATGCCCCATCTACTTCATATCCGACCGATAGTAACTGGTTGCAATCTATAATAGTACCTTGCTTAGTCAACATTCTTGATCTAGTCGTGACAAACCAACTCTGATTTTGATAAATCATTGATAACTCCTGATAACATTCTTCCACTTTTCTCAATTGGACATCTACCAGTATGCACTTGATTAGGTAAATAATTTCTCCTGCAACTGTTGCGTAGTATCCTGGTCCCTTCATTATCGCATAGCGAATTCCTCTGGTTTTAGTCCTGATAACATCAGCGCATTTAATATTACTTGCCGTTCGACCTCGCACTTGTGTGTTAATATATTTCTGTAAAGAGATCTCATTTTTCGTTTAATGCATTTTTCTACATACACAAATTTTGAATTCATGTAAGCAAATATGTCAAGGTCCTGCGTCGAGATTGATTTTACTTTCGCCGTTTCTTCACCTGGTTTGAGTACCTTAATTAATAGTTTGGGATGTTCCGTTTGTATTAAGGTGTAACCGCATATTTTCTTCTCCATTTTCTTTGCTAGGGCAAATGTTATATCCTCTGTATTGATCGTATAAATTTCTGGTTCTCCTTTTTCTCCAGACAGTAGCGTGCCAGGTCCCTCGTACAAAGTTATGTGACTTGCTGTTTGACATGATTCCTCCCTTATGACCTCCCAAAATGTATTACCTCCTGTTTGATCTATGCACCCTCCTTCAGCCCAGTCGCATCTTGCTCCACTGCTAAGAACTACTTTATTGCTTGCACGTTCCACTGTGGCAAAATAGTTCCTAACTGTTACTCTAACGGTCCTTTCCACAATCACTTGACTCCAAGTATCAAACGGGTCACTATATTGTGTTCCCACACATTTTCCATCCACCGTGGTAGTTCCTGCCAGCATAATTGTCCGATAATGTGTTGCGTTTCTTGTTAATCCCTCCAACTCTGCATTATAACCCAGTTTCAAGCTGCCAATCTCATGTAACCTTTTGCATTGTCTGTACTCTAATTCATAAATATATTCTTTTCTTCCATTTGCCACTACGAATGCGTGATACCAATCTCCACAATATGTTTTCACCCGATTTATTTCTACCCGACATTCAAACACTTCCGTGTTACTAAATTCTGCTAACTGAAGTAACTGAAGCGATACCGGCTTTTCATCTGGATTCTTCAACGGTATGTGACACTCGCCCACCTTATTTGCTGATATGGTAGTGACGTTCATAGATATGCCCCCGCAATCGTACCCCAATAGTGCTTGTAGGGGTTGAGCCAACAGGATTATTGCAAGCAGTACCATTTTATTCTTGCGCTCCGTCCTGTATTCAAACAAATCTTTTTGTAACTTGGCAAAATTCTACAATACTTTGCGATTCACATATATACTTGTCACAATGAATTTATAATTAACTTATAATGTTCACCCTCTGTTATGTAGCGAAGCTAATTAGTATCATTAATCGCGACTGTGCATAATTCCATTGATTCATCCTATTATCTAAAATTTTATTTATTACCTGATTATATTATATTATATTATTTATCCCAAATTCTATTGTATTATATTATCTATCTCAAAATTCATTACCCCGTTTTCCTCATTCTAATGCTCTTTAAATAACTTGGGAAGGGCAAAAGGGAAGGGGAAAAACGAAGAGAGGGAGAAAACAAAATTTGGAGTCCACGCGAACCTGGTTTCTCTTTACTTAATGAAATCAATCCCTCTGATTCAATGCCCTGATTTAATTGTTACAACTACCAAAAATTTTTTCATCCACGCCCGGCGTTATTTTATTTCTTCTTACAGTGTATTTTACAGGTAAAGTATCTTTGTTGTACCCCTTATGATATTCCTGACCTAGTTCAATAAAACTATTGCTTTCGCAAAATTGGTTTTCCCAATAGAACCCTACCTTTCGGTTCAAAATTTAACAGTGGTTTCTCTTAAATAAAAATTCATCATTTCATCATTTTTCCAGAAAAATCTATATTTTTTTCTAAAAGTGTGATACCCGCAATTTACATGTATGCGTATTTACTACCCAAGGAAACATCTAATGTACGTATAAAAATAAAAGGTGTGAGAATATGTAAAAAAAAAAATTCGCTCTAAGTAAAAAAATTTCATTATAACTTGTTTGTAAGTGAAAATTTTATTAGACCAAAACCAAGAAATAGTTACATGAGTAACTTGCTCGAATTATTATTTCTAGTTTGTAGATAGGGAAAAAACATTCATACCGTTTTACTAATGTCTATGTTTTTTTCAAAGAAAAATGATTTAGGTAAAAAAAAAATATGAAAAAAACCATCCTGATTTCCTTCTGGATTCCTTACATAATTTTTCATAATTATAAAATACGATCTTTAATGTTAGATTAATATTCTTAAAATTTTATGAGTTTCTTGTGTAACTTTACTTGATTTTTTTCTTCTGGAAAAGAATTTTATCTGGATATTAATTTCTCTCTTTTGATGCTCTATTTGCACGTGTGCGTCTCGACAATCCGTCTGTCGTTATCAGCCTCCTGAGCTGATGCTGCGATTTTCGCGATATCTTTGCCTGCTCCTCATGTCTTTTACCATTGCAATCGTTCGTTCTACCGAGTTAATTGTTCTAATACGCTGGTGGAGTTTAACAAAAATTTTAACATGGATCAACCCCTTACCCTCGAACAATGTTGCGAGCGATTTGTCCCTGTCGACGTAAGTTACATTTTTATTTTTCTTGTTTTTCCTAACTTGGTGATTTATCTTGAGTACAATGAAACCTAGCTTCTACTACATATTTATTATTTTATATACTCTCCAGATCATCCTCCGTATTTTCATTTATCTCCGAACCCTAACTTATGATCGACATCCTCCGCAACGGGGTGTTTTCTTGTGTGACCAGGTCGACCAACTTATTTGTTCGTGCCTTTCTCCCGGTCAGCAATATGAATTGTCCGGGTCAGTCATTCGAACGCGGTTATTTTTCAATGCTCACACACTACAACCGGGGGCTACACCTCGTCGAACTACCGAGTTCCAAGGTCTGCATCGCTTGTCATCTGACCTTGAAGTAATTGCAGTCAATAAGATTTTTAGCGAACAGTAAGTTTCAAAAAAAAAAAAAAAAAAATAAAAATAACATAGAGAGAAAGACATAAGTAAAAATTTCAACTCTTTTTTTTTTATGTGTTTTTCAGGGCCTCGACTTCCCGTCTCGCTGTATTAGACGTAATCGATTAGTTAAGATCCTTTATACATATTTTTTACTTTCTTTGTAAAAAAAAATAAAAATCTATAAGGTTGAAAGAAAATAAGTTTCAGAAAAAAAATTCTTTTTGCATCCAAACGGACACTCGTTGTTTTTCCTTAACTTTTCTTTAAGGTTTTTAGGATATGATAACTATTAAAATAATTAAACGGCAAGTAATTATTGACTTAAAAGTATCAAAAGGTTTACTCTTAAGATTCATAGTTTGTTAAAAAAAAAATTACAATTAAAGTTCTACGTCGCCCGAAACCCAAAGCAGGTGATTCTTATCATTCCCTAACTTTTTAACTTCAAGCCCTGGAATATAATGATTATAAAATAATTATAGGAGAAGTAATTACGAGTTAACAAGCATTCAGAAATTCATTCATATCGTTCATGGTTTACCTAAAAAAAATTGGTTGAGTTGAAAATTTTCCACTGCTTAAAATCTGGAAGCAACCGCTCATTATTTTTCTTAACTTTTCAATTCGACGTCTTAGAATATAATAACTATAAGATTATTATAAGGTAATTAATTATTAACTGTTTAGAATTCAAAAGCAGGTGCTTATTATTTTTCCTAACTTTTTACCCCGAATTCCTACAATGTAATAATGACAATGAAAATTTTTAATCACAACATTTATTGTTTATTTTAAGTTTTACGCTGCCCATAACTCAAAAGCAGGGTGCTTATTATTTTCCTAGCTTTTTTTCGAAATTCTACAATATACTCATTATAAGGTAATTACTATATTAATTACTACTAATTAATTAATACTAATTAATTATCAATCAAAAAGCATGTAAAAGTTTAATTCTATCATTTATAATTTGCCTGAAAGAAAATTATTTATGTTGAAATTCTATGCTGCTTAAAATTCAAAACAGGCGCCAATTATTTTTCTTAATTATTTTTTTTTTGACTCAAGATTCTAAAATACAATAATTATAATATGATTATAAGCCAATTAATTTTAACTAAAAATATTTAAAAGTTTAATCATGTTATTTATGATTTGATTGAAGAAGGAAAAAAAAATTATTTATGTTAAAATTCAATGCCGCTTAAAATCTAAATGTAGACACTTATTATTTTTCTCAACTTTTTAACTTAAAGTTCTGCGGTACAATAGCTGTAATATAGTTATAAAATAATTAATTTTTGACCAAAAATCATTTAAAAATTTAATCCTATTATTAATAGTTTATTTTTAAAAAAATTCATTGGAATTAGATTCTTAC
This sequence comes from Microplitis mediator, assembly GCF_029852145.1. Lineage (NCBI taxonomy): Eukaryota > Metazoa > Arthropoda > Insecta > Hymenoptera > Braconidae > Microplitis > Microplitis mediator. Next base: position 11,199,812 of record NC_079971.1, read on the forward strand.
GCTGTCGGAAAAAGTAGGCGCTTATTATTTTCCTCAACTTTTTAACCGGAATTTCTACGATGCAAATATAGTATATTACACACTGAGGGAAGTAAAGTAAGAAATGTCTCAGATCACATGTAATTGTTGGCCGAGGCGAAGCCGAGGTCAACAAACATGTGATCTGAGGCTTTCTTATTTACTTCCCGAGGAGTGTATACTATTTTTCTCCTCGACGGAGGCGGAAAGCGGCAACTTCGTTTTGCACAGCGGGACGAAAGTTGACGCTTTCCGCCCGTCGAGGAGAAAATTATATTTTTATCATAAAACAATTAGTTCTAAATTGAAAGCAAAAAAAAATTTTAATCCTATTATTCATGGTTTATCTAAAAAGAATTTTTCTAAATCGAAATTATGCATTGCTTAAGATTCAAAGCAGGCACTTATTACCTTCCCTAACTTTTTTTTTTTTTTTTTAAACCAAAATTCTAGAATACAATAATTGTAGTATAATTATAAGGCCATTAATTTTTTTCTGAAAAGCATTTAAAAGCTTAATCGTGTCATCTATAATTTGTCTGAAATAAAAATTATTCATTTTAAAATTTTACGCTGCTTGAAATTTGAAGTAGATACTAATTATTTTTCCTAATTTTCCAAATTAAAATTCTAAGGTACTATATTTATAATATAATTATAGGGCAATGATTTTTGGACTAATAATCATTTAAAAGTCTAATCATAACATCCATAGTTTATCCAAGAACAATTCATTTAAGTCGAAATTTATACATTGCTAAAATTTCAAGGTAGGTGCTTATTATTTTATTTAACTTTTTAACCAGAAGTCTTGAGGTACGATAATTATTTGACAATAATAGAGTAATTAATTATAAACTGGAAATTATCTTAAATTTTGTCGTGACTTTTATAGTTTAAATAACAATAATAAAAAAAATTCAAATGTTTTACACCATTCCGTACTTGCGTCAGTACTCATGTACAACGGAGGGGGAAATTATTTATAGGACTGGTATTTATCGAGTGATGTTATTGATCATTAGATCTTAGCATACATCCGAATATTCCTTCTCTTTCCTCTGTCGGTTAAGAGATTTCCTAAAAAACATTTTTTTTTATTAATCCCCCTTATCTTTTAAACTGCAAGTTTTATTTATTCATTCGCATTATTGTAATTTTAAATAATAGTTGCATAGAACATATTTAATTATAATTTTTTGTATATATTTTTTTCTTGCAGAAGAAAAAAAATTCTTTATTGCGTTTGCTCGTTCAAAGTCGTACAATTGAGATCCAACTCCGTTGAATGGTCCTCTTATCATTTTTAAAAATGTATCACATTACCGCATTCCGAAGTCAGAAAAATGACTTCATTCGCGCTCTGACTTTCGTCATCATTGCATCAAAATAAAGTAAAAATTTTACGCAAGCCATCGAGTTTTTTTTTTTTTTTTAAAGAAAATAAAGTTTCCCTGAGTAATAAATTCGTGCTCCGCGACGTAATTTTGAAGGTGAAATTTTGGAGCTCCGCCTCTTTAAATATATAAAAAAAAATTCGAACCGTGACTTAGTGTATAGTATAAGGTGCAGTGAAAACTTTTTCCTTTCCATCTTCTTATAAAAGGTAAGGAATATTTCATTTTCCTATAAGATACAACTTAACTTAACATTGAAATACTTTCCTTCATCTATTAATTTCGGACTCATAATTACTCGTTTTATGGCTAACACTAAGTTTTTTTTTTTTTTTTCTAGACCGCTGGAACCATGCCTGTGTTTATCTCAATGCGGCACTTCAATCACTGTGTGCTTCGCTCTTCGCGAAATGTAAGTATTTTATATTCTTTTTTAATCTTAGAACAACAACAAAAAAATACCCTCTTCAACGCACCCCTTTTTTTTCTAGACCAACCGACGGCTCGTGACACTTCTGGGGATGTTATGCGAGGGTCTTTACCCACCGCTGGTGGCCTTGGAACTCATGGACGAGATGGAAAGGATAATTGGTCTCCCGACTGTTCTTGAACCTCTCTACAGTTACCTTGAAGGCATCCACGAGGTACGGGTATCTCAGTACTCTCGGGCTTTGATAACGCTCGAGAAGTACAATCGGCCCTGCCATTATCCGGGTGAGATCGGCCCCATCGAAGACGTTCTACTCACCATCTAGAATCTTCTGAGTTCCTTCTTTTCAAGACTCATTTAACTAAATCGTTAATTGCAAAATACCGAAAAGGCAAAAAAAAAAAATTTCTTCAACAAAAACATATGTGAAACACCCTGTATTTTCGTATTATTTTGCAAATAAAGTCTATCGTGAAAATAGTGGTGACATTTCATGAATATTCATTGATTTTTCCGTTCCAGAATAAATTTTTGTTTTTTATTTAAATTTCGCGCCAAACAATCGTAAGAATCGTTAATAACGAATTCCTATCTCATGCTTGTTTTTTCTCTTTTTTTTTTTGCGAGAATACTAATTTCTTAACACATGATCAAAATTGTAAGTATGAATTTAGGTTAAAAATATATTTTCGCAAATAACTTCCTAAATTAATAGTTGATTTTTTTTTTTTTATAATTTCGGCCTAAAGATTTAACCTTAGATCCATTCGTTTCAAATGATATATTCGCAGTATACTTGTTCATTAAATATTGTTTTGTTATTTATGTATCAAAATTCAAGTTATTACCCGATTCTATACCCAACTTGGCTACCTATGACAATTGAGTGTGTTTCACTATACATTTTTCAGGTTATAGCTTAATTCTGAATTTAAATCGAAATGATTTTAAATAATAATATGAAGAAACATTTGATTTTTGCTTGCTATGGATGTTATATACATTAAATACAACTGGTATGTTTGTATTTAAAAATCCTCCCCTTTTTTTTCACCAAGTTTGTAACACTAGACTAATCAAATTATTTTTGAAAATCAATTTCTCAAATTTCCAGTAGGCAGTTGATTATCATTTATAACTCGTCTTATGCCCTGTATTTTCCTTTTTTGACTATATTATATCTTACCTCGTATTTTATTTTATCTTTCCTTTGCTGGCTATTGTTTTTAGTAAAATTTTCATTAAAATCTGTTCTGTAATACTATATAAAAATATATTAACGTAATATTCTTTTTCTTTAGATGCCGTAACAGAAAAATGGGGTGTTACTGATAATGCTAAAATCCGGGCTGTGATAAAAGGCTGGTTGCAGCCTGCCAACGATCACCATAAAGGACGTAATAGCATAAAAAATAAAAAGAATGATTCATCTTAGAATAAAATTTATACGGCAACACAATAATAATAATCATTATTAATTATTTTCTTATTTGTAATTATTTGAAGTGTAATATTTATACTTATAAAATTTTGTGAGAAAAAAAAAACAACTAAACTACAATATTATGAACAATTTTTTATTTATTTATTTATTAATAACTTAAATTACTAACATATTAGTGTTAACGCTATGATCTTTTTTCAGAATAACTCTCCTTCCTCTTTTTCCTTTTTTTTTTTGTTATTATTACCTTGCAACCATTTTAATTAAGATTATCTTGCTCCTAAAAACATCCTATAATTTTTTCTTTGCTATCTCGAAAATCACTACAATTATGTATTATTACTTTTTTTTGTTATTTTATATTATTGGTAATTTATAATGTACTCCATTGGCTAAAAGAGAATAACATGAGTGTAATTTTTGCTTGTATACTTATTATTATTTTCTTTGTTACCTAATTTAAGGTATTTTTTTTTTCTGTTACCATCGTGTATGCTTTACTTTTTCCATACTGTTGTTGCAAATAAAATTTCAATGAAATGACGATTAGTTATAAATATTTTTCTTTTAAATTATTTTAATTTATATTATCCTAACAATTTTCACCACCGAGAATTAATATTTTTATCAAATGAAATAAGTATTTACTCTTGCTAATAATTTATGACGAAAATAATCATAGAAATCCGGATCTTTTTCCATGATTATTTTCCGATATCGACTTTTTTTTTTTCAAAGAACTTTAATCCTAATTATTTTTTTCTTTGGAGAAAATACGTTTCAATAATGTCTTTCGATGAATTACTTCCCTATCTATCATTTCTACAATCAGCCCTGTAACTTTATGATTCGTGAAAATCACAATGCAGACTAACAAAAATCAATAAAAAATGGTAATAATCCATCATTATTTTACAATTTCTTTATTCTATTGAAAAAATTTTAGCATGTAAGATTATTAATCCTTATAGAAAAGGTCTCATATCTCCGATAAAATGCCGAAAAATTTTCATCAGATCCTATGAGTTTCGAAAATATGTATGAAATTAAAAAAAAAAATTTTTCTTTTTCGAGGAATATTTTAGGGGGTTCTATTCTCAAAAAAAATTTTGAATAATAATACTTTTCAACAAGGTTGTAGAATTTATAGATTCCAGTATGTTTTTTTTTTTCGAAAATACCTCCTTAAATATTTATATAAAATAGTTAACTTTTCATTTCGTGAGGAACGTTTTATAAGCTTTTGTAAGGAAGTTTTTTTTTTTTTGACTGGATTAACTTGTAAAATCTCTCAAAATAATTTATTCATTTAGACAATCCTATATTTCATGGGTTTCAATACATTTATGATGTACTTTCCTACAGATTATTATTTAATATTCATATAATATCAAGACATAAACGGATTAATAAAATTAATTTCCTATTAGTTATATAATTAAATATGTATTTCATCTGGCTTGTTTTTTTCTCTTTTTTTTTTGAATTTATTTCTTTCATCCTTTTTTTCAGATTTTTTCTTTTTATACATTTCTACTTTTAATGCGAAAACAACAGGAAAGATTAATTTTATTTATTAATTGAAATTTCGACGTGTTTTATAAATGAAATTATTTTCCTATTAGAAAAGCCAAGGTAAGAAAATTAGTGGAACCGAGCGAGTGTAAAGGAATATAATTAATATTTTATTCTAATTAAATTTTCTTTCAATTATTTTATTTAACTTCCTCTCCGGCTGCATGATTCCCTTATCTATTGCACCCATATCCTATTTCTAAATTCCTTTGACTTTATTCAGATCCCACTCACAACGCAGCCAGCAACAAGCCTTGACTGTTGCATCAATTGCGATTGTAAATTTACAATATATGTATATATACAAAAAAATTATTCATTTCTTTGTTCAGTGCTACAGTGATACTAATTGGTGCGACCAGGTTTTTTTCCTATTGTTTTTAAAAAAAAATGAATTTGTGTTCAGTGCTAGTGTCGTATTTATTTAACTGTTAAGATCATTTCAGCGATTTGCTTTACAACCTGTGTTCCTACAAATCCGATATTTTGAAATCTGTGCATCGTATAAGGTAATAATTATCTTTCCTCTGTTTTAAATTCTATAATAACTTAAAAGTCTCTAAGAAATGCGAGATCAAAATGTCTTTAACTATTCGCTCTTCCCCACAAAACAAAAATTCCCTTTTTTTTTTTTTTCAATACTTCCTGTCAACCCTCTCCCCACAATTTCAATAATTTCTAATTCCTTTAATTATATTTCGAACCAGAAAAAGTCATAACTTTTTCTCGACGTGCTGGAGAAAGAGAAAGAGAGAAAAAAAGAAAGAAAGAGAAAAAAAAATATATCTCCAGTTTCCTGCAAAAATTTCGACTTTTCATTCCTCATTTACCATAACATTATTTTTTTTTGTAAAACAGATGAATTTCCTTATATTTAACCGATATTTCCTTATATTAAACGCGTAACAACAAAACAACAAAAAAAGGCCATTCGGCAGCCGAAATGGAAGGTAGATTTTCCAATTAATCTATATAAAAAGTTTCATACATACATATCTTGTGATACATGTTAGTGTATAGTCATGATATGAAATTAGGCTCGTTTTCTAAGAGTGAGAGTATAAAAAGACAACGACTATTTTCGATAGAAAACTTCAGATAGTTGATTTGACAAAACATTATATAGGTAATGTACTAAACTAACCTTCACGTAAACAAAGTATAGAAATTTTAATAAGTATGAGATCATAATTGTAATTACTATTACGATGGCAAGATCAGTTATAATTATAGGACGTACAGGTACGATTGAAACAGCATAAATAATAAAAAAAATACTTTTAAAATATAAAATAGCAGTAAAATTTACAGGTTATTTTGTTCACACTATAATACAACTGACAAAACTGTATTATAATGGGAAACGCATAAGTTATGTGAAATGGAAACCATATTTTCAACATTTTTTGATTCCATTAAATTTTTTAAAGCTATCAAATTATTGGAAGAAATGGTCAAAACATTAAGTTTAAGGTCTTTAATTAAAGCTTTATGACAGAGTGATTAGCTTGCCAAGTCTGGTCGCACCTAAATATTATAGTCGAATATTAGGGCGCCACTGGAAGATGGACTCGGCCTTCCAGAACCGGATGTTAATGTAATTATTTTATATGCTCAGGGTCGTTCGTAAATTTTATAATTTTGTGAGAGAGGAGAGGAATGATAAACAGGCTGAAAAAAATTTATTTAAAACTTTAATTCCAATTTCTTAATTTAATTAAGCACCTTGCTTTTATATTTATGTACCCTTAATAACAATTAATAACCTAATGACAAACTATGCTTATGACAAACGAAATATCGTCCCCTGGACGTTTCCACACTCCCACACACACACGTTTTTTAAGCGCCTCCCGGACGTCACACTCACACACACACTCTCGTTAAAAAACCGTCCACCAGACGTTAAACCTTGGACCTTAAGACACTTTTTAAAACAACCGTCCACAGGACGTTAAACCTTATTTTCCTTAATTGCTAATTAAAAAAAAACCGTCCACAGGACGTTAACCCGCATTTTCTTAATTCTAGTGTCCACCGGACATATCTTAAACCTAACTTATATTTTGTCCCCCGGACTTACATCACAAACACAATTTCTTTTAATTAACATTACTTGACTCTACTTTCATTTTGAACTTTTAATATCATCACAATCTTTTTCACCCAAAATTTTATGACTCTAATTTCCAATATAAAATTTCCACATTAACTCAATCCGATTACAATTTACCACTCCCTTAGTTTTCAATTAACTCACTGATTTTACACATATTAATTAATTAATTTGTTGTTTAAATTAAGTATTAATTAATTAATTTTTCCTTATAATTTTTCACCAATAATTTGCCCATTATTTCTATACATTAATTTACTTCACAATAAATAATCCGTTTCTTTCCATTTTACTCAATAACAATTTATCACAATTCTAGCGTCCTTTTCATGACTTCAGTTTATTTAGATATTTTAATTAATTGAGTTAAAATTAATTTACACTAATGCAAAAAATTAAAGGAGCAGAAAAATTTAATAAATTTTTTAGTGATTTTGGGAAGGCTGTAACTTGGTGAAAAATGATCGTATCGAGATTTTAAAAGAAGCATTTTATACCTCGAAATCTCTAGTTTTAGTGCATTTTTTTCAAAATTTTTTAAAAGCTCCGGTTAGTGCGCAAACATGAGAAATACCGCGAGACAAAAAATTTCTAAATTTTTTTTTTTTTCCGAAGAGCCTACGGACCGCGAAAAAATTCTTTCAACTAAACGAATGCATAGTTCGTTCAGCAAAGTTATTCAGCTTCAATTTGGTTTTTTTTTTATAACCTGGTCAGACAATTTGTCGCAGAGATATCAGCCTTTAAGCAGAAAATGATCCTTTTGACTTTGATCATCGATATTTCAGGTACCAATGATCGCACAGAAAGTTGAAGGGCGGCGATAAAAACTTGAATAAATTCCCTTCGAGACCCTATCATCATTTGTTGGAAAAAAAATTTTTTTTCATTTTCAACATCCATTAGAAGTAAGTACAAAAAACTGACTTTTTTTGGTTTTTTAGTAAATCAACCGCTACTCTGCAGATATCGAGAAAAAAATAATGTTGCCAGGGACTTTTTTAGCTTAATGTACCCCCAAGACCCCTGTAAATTTTAAAATTGATCCATCGGACCGTTTTTTGGGAATCATCGATCAAAGTTTAGCTAAACAATTAAGGGAGCAAGTTTTGTTCCTTTAATTGTGTAATCATAATCAAAATGAAAAAATTTTTTTTTTTCAACCTTTCTCAAATTTTTGCGTTGGTGACTCAGCAAATGCAAGGAAATGACAGAAAAAATAAAAAATTTCCAAAAAATGTCAAAAAAATCGAAGAAAACAAAAAAATTGAAACTTGTTTTTTGTGTTTTAAGTATTTTTTTTGACATTTTTTGGATATTTTTTGTCATTTCCTTGCGTTTGCTGAGTCACCAACGCAAAAATTTGAGAAAGGTTGAAAAAAAAAAATTTTTTCATTTTGATTATGATTACACAATTAAAGGAACAAAACTTGCTCCTTTAATTGTTTAGCTAAACTTTGATCGATGATTCCCAAAAAACGGTCCGATGGATCAATTTTAAAATTTACAGGGGTCTTACGGGTACATTAAGCTAAAAAAGTCCCTGGCAACATTATTTTTTTTCTCGATATCTGCAGAGTAGCGGTTGATTTACTAAAAAACCAAAAAAAGTCAGTTTTTTGTACTTACTTCTAATGGATGTTGAAAATAAAAAAAAATTTTTTTTCCAACAAATGATGATAGGGCCTCGAAGGGAATTTATTCAAGTTTTTATCGCCGCCCTTCAACTTTCTGTGCGATCATTGGTACCTGAAATATCGATGATCAAAGTCAAAAGGATCATTTTCTGCTTAAAGGCTGATATCTCTGCGACAAATTGTCTGACCAGGTAATAAAAAAAAAAACCAAATTGAAGCTGAATAACTTTGCTAAACGAACTATGCATTCGTTTAGTTGATAGAATTTTTTCGCGGTCCGTAGGCTCTTCGGAAAAAAAAAAAAATTTAGAAATTTTTTGTCTCGCGGTATTTCTCATGTTTGCGCACTAACCGGAGCTTTTAAAAAATTTTGAAAAAAATGCACCAAAACTAGAGATTTCAAGCTATAAAATGCTTTTTTTAAAATCTCGATACGATCATTTTTCACCAAGTTACAGCCTTCCCAAAATCACTAAAAAATTTATTAAATTTTTCTGCTCCTTTAATTTTTTGCATTAGTGTATAATTAAATCACGACTAGAATTACGTTATGAATTGACTAGAAATTCGGCCATTGAGTTGGCGTCACTCGGGCCCTGAATTTTTACTGACGGATTCGAGTACATTAAAGTTTATTTATGAATTAATTCAGCCACTGGAATAAATTCCGGCCTCAATTAATTTACTGACGTTATCGAATAATTTATTTAGTTAATCATTTACGCGGGAAAATTATTTAATCCCAGCTAAAGGCCTCGAATAAAATAATTCTGAGTTATAGACACAATGGCGAATAAGAGTGGTGCGACAACTTTTGAAAAGACGAGACGCGTGGTTGTAATGGCCAACGGCCTACAACTTCCAATTTATAAACGCGAGAACCACGGAAAGATATTAATTAAATTAATTATAATTAATTCTGCCATTGGAATATAAATTCCGGCCTTAATTAATTATAATTTTACCTTGATGAATTTTACCGCAGCAACCCGATGAGACTTGTAGCTGATGTCCGGCTATTCCTTTAACTGTCATCCAGTTTTCCTTACAGGTAAATCTGCTCTTCTGGTTCCCGATTGTCCGGTTTGTTCTCGCTCCAGATTATTAAGGTCCTTGTCTTGCCTCGTATAGGATGGTGTAGATGATGCGTCCAATCACTTTAGTCGTTCACTAACTTTCACTTAGGTGTCCATCGCCTTCGGTCGTCCGATTGACTCTCTTTTGGTGTCTAACGAACTCTCTTATAACTCTTCGATTCGGGTCTTTTTGATTTACCCCCGGAAAACTCATCCCTACTAAATTATTCAAAGAGAGGGAGGGATGTTCGGGTCTCACTGATTAACGACACCCGGTAACATGTCGAATCGCTTAATTTACTAAACCGGGTTATAATTAGGACCCGTTATCGACCGTGGACAAATCCAATTTTAGATATTGATAAATAGTCATGGGAATCTATTTTACCCTGTTACAGCTTATAACACAAGCTTTCAAATACTTTTTACTGGAATTGTCTATCAGTTTTAGTTTTAATGTTATATGAACTTCAACAGTGAATAAAAAGTGATTTTTTCGAAAACTCGTGGAAATATCAAACAGCCATAACTTCACAACTATTCGAACGATTCAGCCCATCTTTGAACTTGATCAAGATAATCGCCTATAGAATAAGTGTGGAAAATTTCATTAAGATCCGATAAGAACTGTAGGTGCTATCGTAATGACAAGACCAGTTATAATCATACGTCGTAGAGGTACATTTGATACATCATAAGTAATAAAAGAAATACTTTTAAAATATAAAATAGCTGTGAAATTTACAGGTTATTTTGTGCACAGGAAAATACAACTGACAAAATTTGATTATAATAGGAAATGCATAAATGATGTCGAATGAAATCCATATTTTCAACATTTTTTGATTCCATCAAAATTTTCAAGGCTATCAAATTATTTGAAGAAATGGTCAAAACATAAAGTTTAAGGTCATAAATTAAAGCTTATTAGACAAGCTTTCAAATACTTTTTACGGAAATTATCTATAAGTTTCAGTTTTAAAGTTATATGAACTTGAAAGTGGATAAAATTTTTTTTTTTTTTAAAAATCGTGGGAATTTGAAACAGCCATATCTTCTAAACTAATCAAACGATTTAGCCCATCTTCAAACTTAACTGTGGTAATCGCCCATAGAATAAGTGTAAAAAATTTCATTAGGATCCGATAAGGATTCTAGGCGTAATCGTGTTCTCAAAACTTGGTTCTATTACATATATATATATATATATATATATATATATATATATATATATATATATATATATATATATATATATATATAAATTTTTCAACGAATGGTATTTTCGAACTCTACTCAACTAATTATGATAGGTTGTGACAAAATTCCTTGAAAAATCGACCATGAGGACAAATACAATACCTAGATTTAAAAAAAAAATCTACCTAAAAAAGTAATGTTGATTTGCATTTAAAGTGATCATTGTAATGAGTCTATTTATAACGATAATAATTATACATAGCTCGTTACCTACTATTATTAATAAAATTTAATTGTTTTATAATAATATTTTTTCTTATTCCCTTTTTTTTTCGAAAAGATTTATAGTTTATACTTTTCTCGTTCTGCTTAATTAACATTTTATTTACTATAACCGTTCCAATCGCACCTGTTCGCATGCTGCGAGAAGAATTGGTGAGTTTAACAAGGGAAGAAGATTTGGTTTACTCGTTAATCTCAAAAACATAGTTTTCTCTGACTCGATTTATTGAATTCGTTATTGACGATTATCCGCGTTTTATAGGCGTTTAATCCGCAACAGCAACTCAAATTGTAGTTAAAATAATTCTACTGTGTACATGAAAAAATTTATTTGAGAATCCCAGCCCTTCCCAAATTTACTCTAATAAGAAAATTTCCATTCATTTGTAAAGTTGATTCTTTTTTTTCAATATAACGTGAGTAATTTACAACCTATACTACAATATCATTTTTTTTTCGTTACTCAACTATATAATCACTACCTTTATTTGTTAATATGCCCCGTTATAGATGCGAATAACACCTATTTCTGGCACGCATTGACTCCAATTAAAAGGGAGGAAAATATGGGTTCACGAATGAGAAAAATAAGAGAGACATCAACGACTAGCCAAGCCTAATGAAAAAATAACAGGGGAGAAAGGGGATAAAATTTAAGCCTGTATGGTGAAGGAAAAGGTGAGGGAGGTAAAATTCCGCAAGATCGGTAAGTTATTTAATATTCCCTTTTCTCTTTTCCAGATTAACTTAATCATACTAATAAAAAAAATTTTATTTAGATGAATTGAACTGTCGTCACTCGTCAACTCTGGAACCGTGTGTACCGAGGATAACCAGACTCCAACGTTACTCTGTCCACAAATAGTCGTATACTAGCTAATTAATTATCATCATTACTTACCACTATCATTTACATCTATCTTTATAATAATTCTATCTTTATAATTATATAATTCTTTACTTCCTTCACCCCAGCGTTTCTTAGCATAAAATAAATCTTTTCTTTATACTTACACTCCTTCTCTTATTTATTCCCCACTCAATTTTATTAAATATCCCGTGGAATTATGCACAGTCATTCGTAATTTATATTCTTAACTTAAATAATACTACAAATTTTTATTATAAATTTATTATTATCATTTATTGATTAATTTCTCGAGCTGGAGAAAGAATTTATCGAAGTTTCAAGTATATGATCTGAAAAAGGCGTACGTGACCATTTCGGGTAGAAACTTCTAGAACAATACCCTCACCAAGAAGAATACACCCGTTCTCCATGTTATTAGATAGGGACTATTTTAAATTATTAATTACGGATTATTAATTAGATTTAAAGCATAGGTGTTTATTGATTATTAATCTTATCATTATTATCTTTCGATTGATTATAGTTATTTCTTTTTATCACTATTGATGTAGATGTTATTCATAATTTTAATTATTATGGGTTAGTTATGAGTAATTTTTATATTATTCTTGGTTTAACTAATTAAGGTGGAAATTCGGATCACGATGACATTTTTAGTTTATAATTATTTCAATTATTTATCGACTTATTCAAAGTGGAAATTAATGATAATTTCATATGTGTTAGTGAGAAGCGGAGGGATACATTGCGTAGAGGAGCTTGGAGCTGACCTTCACAGAGCTAATGTCAAGTCGTCTTACGATATTTTTAATTATTATGAGATAATTATTGGAAAGATTTATATTATTCTTGGTTTAATTAATTAAGGTGAAAATTCGGACTACGATAGCATTTTTAGGTTGTAATTATTTCAATTATTTATCGAGTTATTCCAAGTGGAAATTAGCAATATTTTCATATGTATTAATGAGAAGCGGAGGGATACATCGTACAGAGGGGCGGTAGAAGATGGGTCAAGCAGCACGCGTCTCCAAATAAGGAGATTTTATAATGATGGCACGCGTCAAAAGAAGAGACCGTGAAAGCGCAAGCGTCAAATACAACACTTAGTTGAGTTATTAGAGACAAAACTATATTCCTACATATGTGTTAGTGAAAGATAATGGGAACGGAATAGTAGATTCCCTGACTGATCTATACTGTTTAGCCAGTCGGTATATAAGCTTTTATCCTAATCTCGCGTTTTTTGTCGTTACCCGCTGGGCTATTAGAATTCTCTCATGTTGTTATGAATAGGTGGCTATAAGGTTTATTATCTGTAGAACGTTAAAATTATTATTTATATTTCCTGTCGCGGTATGTTATAGTGGTTTCATGATATGTAGTTTATGAATGGTTATCCTATTTATTTTCTCGTCAGTACGTTAGAATATTGCGTCTCCAATTTTTAATTTGCTTTTTTTCTTATTTTATCTGGGGTCTCGTTTTTTTGTTTCACATCAACAGTCTCAACAATCATCTGACCTTGAATATATAATATACTCTTTTATTATTATTTTTTTTTGTTATTTATTAAATCTTTAGTTGTTTCTGGAATTTGATATGTTACGCCGTAACAATTCATTTTACTCAAAAGTACTTAGAAAGATAAATATAGGAATAAATATATTTTTTGAATTGTAATTTTTATTTCTTTTATTTTTACGATGTCAAATTGTAATTTTTGAAGTAATTTTTAATCCTAAAAGTCTTTGTTAAAATTACGATGTTAAATAGTAAAAAATATAACCCACATAGTAAATTTTGAAATAAAATATTTTAAAATTGACGCTAATCAAAGTCTAGTCCACGATTACGATATTAACATCGTAAATTTTGTTGGAATTTTCTTTCCGTGTAGTGGTATCTTGCTGTTTCTTGTCACGTTATTTAATACCCGAATAGCCCGTTTGATAAGCTTCTCCCTGTATCTTGCCGCTATAATTTTTTCCATCATTTCATTCTCGTAGGGGCCGACCTTTCCTCGTTGAAAATTTCGGACAAAATCCTTATGCCTCATAAATCACCTCATACCTTCCGTTGATGCTTTCCATACGTCGATAGGTGTCACTTCTCTTCCCCTTTGACGTATTAACACAATTTTTTTCATTTCCTCCACTTCCTCTCTACATTTTACTTCATACTCTTCTTCATTTTGCTTTAAGTACAACAATTCCAGCTCCAAATCCTGGTTTATCATATCTCCCATAACTCTTTTCTTTATGAGGAACTGTCTGATTATCAAATGCGTCCAACTGACATGTCCCTCAGTGACTGACCACGTTTCATCCAGCTCTTTTTCGTATCCTGCAGGTAAATCATCATCTTGCCGCGCATATCTACAATACTGTACCACGTATCTTCCCTTTTTATCTTTTAAATTAACATTCGCCCCATTTTCTAGCAGCACCGTTACAATCTCATCATATCCTCTTGCCCCTGCTAGGTGCAATGGTGTTACGCTCCCCTTAGTCGTCTGCTGATTGACATTGGCTCCAAATTTTATTAACATTCCCGTTATTTCCATCTTCCTTATATGATCCGGACTATACAAGTTGTTTCCTTCATACCGGTGAGTCAAAATTTTCTTAAATATCATGAACAGCGGTGTCATTCCATGGTAATCCCTATGATTCACTCTAGCCCCTTGCTTTAAACATGCATTTACTTTTTCCGATTGTCCATATTCCACCGCGTAGAATAATGGTGTTCTTCCTTTTTCGTCCTCAATGTCCATATTCACATCGTGTTCAATAAACAAATCAAATATTCCCATGTATCTTTGTCGTACGTCTAGATGCACAGCTGTTACTCCTTCACGATTTCTTGCCTCTATTTCGACTCCATTCTGTAGCATATATTCCATTATCTCTGCCAGCCTTGTCCTGTTCACTCCTGTTTCCTGTCCAGCAGCGATCACAAGTTGATGTATTGGTCGATTTCCACTGTCATCATTATTTGCATTGATATTTGCACCTCGAGCTATGAGTAAACATGCTAATTCCGTGTTTGAATATTTCAAAATACTGCATAATGGGACTATGGAGTTTGCGTGATTTGGTCCATTTATATTTGCATTATGCATAATGAGAGCCTCCACCGCCTCTTCCTTTTTTCATAGTAGTGCCCTTATAATTAACGCGTATCCTTCCCTCCATTCTGGTACAAATGACAGCCCATATCGTCTTATTATTGCCGCTACGTCGTCGCTTCCATTTATCTCTATTGCTTCATTCATCAACTGTTTCGCCTTCTCTTGCTCCATCTTTCTTCTTCTTTATTTATCTGCCAACAGAGTAAATTTTATCTATCATTGCTGTGGTGATTTTTGCACTTTATTTTAGCCCTTCGACACTCGCGCGGTGAGCGCTGCGCCGCCGTGTTAAATCAAGCGCGCTGTTGCCACATTTTTCAGATTGCTAAATCTATATAAAAAATAATCTAAATGAAATTTTTTTTAATAATTAATTTATCGAAATTAAAAAATAAAAGATAGATTTTCCATTTTGTTTTTAATTTTTTTTATTAGGAATTACTCCGTTTCAATTAAAATTAAATTTTTTTTAACAACAATTTTATTAAAAAAATCGCTTGCTCATAAAATTATTACTCAAATGTATTTTAACAAATTATTTATTGTTGATATTATCATTATTATTATTGTTAATATTATCAATTCTATAATTATTAATAATGCTTCTATTGTTACTAGAGTTTATCCATTGTTTTAACTCAAAATTAATTCAAAACAAAATAAAATTCAATTACCTGTTGTGGTTATAACCTCGAAACTCTTCTTGAATATTATACACAAATTAGATATAATATAAATATATATTTGTAAATATAATAATTAATATTTAAATAGCATATTTTTGTTTGTGACAAAATACTTATTAGGCGTAGAATTATTCTTAATTATTAATAAAAAATGTATCTCTATTAAGAGAGAATACCTAAATGTCAAACCTAAATGTTTATATATCTATATCGTACAAGAGAATATTACCACACACAAGTTGGCAGCAGCGCGCGGTGGACATTTACCGGTTACTAACTCGCACTGGGCGGCGTCGCGCTGCTTTTCAATTTCTTTCGCATGAAAGTATTTTTTTTTAACAAAATAATTTATTTCTTAGGAGCGTCTAATGCTAGAAATTCTTTTAGAATGTCTAATCTAAGCATTCTAATTTTTTCGACGTCATCCATCACCGTAATTATGAGAAAATTGCATAATTGTAAAAAAGGCGGCGCCGCGCTCATTGAGCGAGTGACGAAGGGTTAATAGTAATATCGTCTATCGTTTTATTATATCTCCAATTGTGGATTTGCTGAATCAGACTCTGGAGCAATATGTGCCAATTTTATTTTGTCTTGATGAACTACACGTTTTTTTCCTTTCACAATTAACTCGACATTCTTGTTGTCGAATACTCTGACTATCTCGTACGGGCCGTCATAATGATCCTTCATTTTGTCCGTCCTTGGCTCTTATAGTAGCCACACCCAGTTACCGACCTCAAAAACTCTTTCTTTCGCATTTCTGTCATAATATTTTTTTGATCTTTCTTTCGCTTTTTCCAAGTTTTTCTTCGCTAGTCTACGAGTTGACTCCAGCGTGTCAACCAAATCATCCATGTAATCATGATGAGATCTTCCACCCGCCGCTCCTTCTCGTGAAAATTTGGATGGCACTAGTGCGGGTCTCCCGAAAACGAGCTCTTGCGGGGTATAATTTGTCGCCTTATGCACCCCCGTGTTATATGAAAACATCGCAAAGTCAAGCCATTCATCCCATTCTCGATATTTGTCTATAAAAGTTTTTAAATACTCCGTAAGAGAGTGGTGACTCCTCTCAATTGACCCATTAGACTGCAGATGATACGCCGTTGTATTCAAATGCCTTATTCGGAACAGATTACATAGACGCTGTATCGTATCACTCATAAAATTTGTTCCTTGATCAGTCAAAATTGCTCTTGGTGCCCCGTACAAGCAAATTACTTTTCCTGCCAATGCCTTTGCTACATCTTCAGCGTCCTGTTGCCTGAGTAGAATTGCTATCCCGAATTTTGTGAACAAATCCTGTACAGTCAGTATATATTTGTAACCCCGCCGTGTTTCTTCTCGTGGCCCATAAATATCCATGGAAATTTTTCCAAATGCCGTCTCCAGTGTATCAGTAATCATCATCGGCTTCTTAGGCTTTACGCGTACCAACTTTCGTTGCTGACAAATAAAACAATTTTTTACGAAATTTCTCACATCTTGTTGCATCGCTCTCCAGTAAAATCGAGTTCTTATTCGGCGATATGTCTTTGTCATTCCTTTGTGTTCTCCAACTGCGGACGTATGATACTCTCTCATCAGTGATTTTCTGTTAATAGCTTTAGGTACTTCTAATTTTCCACCACATACCGTTATTTCTATATCCTGTTCCTTTACAATTTCTCGTAACTTCTCAAAGTAATAATCTTACAATGCATTATTTAAATGGTCACTTCCCGTTGGAACTCTCAAAGTCTTATACTCTTGTCGTTTTACAAGTATCCCTAATGACTCCATAATCATGTCTATTATTTTTTCTGATATACGACCACTAGCATCAACTGTGTAGACCAACCCCAATCCGTGTCTTTTCCGTTCATTTATTATCAAAATATCACCTTTTTCCAGCTGAGTTCCTTGAAAATTTGCCATATTTATCCACTTCATCTCGAGTAGCACATCCGTTAAGTCTGAATTCACATCCCCGTTGGCCGGTACAAAGGAATCAAAATTGTCATTGACATCGGTGACATGCTGTTTCGAATGTTTCAGCCTTGATTTTTCTTCCGGGTTCGTACAATGATCATCCGGCATATCCCATTTCATTAGTGAGTCACCCGAATCTGACTCTAAATCCGTGGAGTCGTTAACACAAGTGCTTCTTGCTTTAAAATTTTCCGATAACAAGAATTGCCATGGCTCGTTACCATTCTTGCCATCTTTTCCATCGAAATTTTGTTGATACTCATGTCCCGAATCTTCGTGCTCCATTGGCGCTTCCACATATCGCTCCAACTCGCTTTGTGTCAACTCAGGCTTCTGCACTTCAATTATTTCATCTCTCTTTTTCTTTCTCCCTTTTCCTTTAGCAGCTGATGATTCCTTGATTTTTCCTTTTGCCGTTACCCTGCCTTCTTCTGACAGTTGTTGTCTCTCCGCTTGCAGCCTCGCTTTTTTATCTTTTTCCGCTTTTTGCATTTTCCCTTCCATTTTTGTTTTATTTTTACTCCGTTGCGGACGACTACTGGCAATTTGTGGTTCCGCTCCAGGTTCTGACGCTAATCCGGACGGCACGTAATACTCTCCACTTCCATCACTTGCCATCCCCCATGCTGAATCGCTGTCACTGAGGGGAATCCGTACCACCTTCTTGGGTCGCGACTTACTTCCCCTTGGAGGTCCCCTTCGTTGCACTTCTTTTTGTTGTTGTATACCCGACGGGCCCGGATTTTGAGAAATCACAGCTGGATTCGGCTTATCATTTCCTCTCGTATCATTGTCATTCCTCATTTCGATGTCAGATTCTCCCGATGATATATTATACTGATGGTCGTCCGTTCTTCTTAATTTCTTCTTTAAATTTTTGACTTGTCTTCTCTGCCCTCTTCCATCAGCTGATGAGTGTGCTGTTGATGTTTCTTCTCTTGCTCTTTTACCAACATTTACTTCCACCATTGCCAATAATTCACCGTTTTCGTTTCTTACCGGATTCCGTGATCAGGCATCTGCAGTTGTGTTATTCTTGCCTAGTCGATGGATAACTTCATATTCATATTCTTCCAATCGATTTACCCATCGCCGAATGTGCTCTCCGGGGCTTTTTGTAGACTTGAGCCACTGCAACGGTTGATAGTCGGTAACTAATGTAAATTTCTTACCAAAAATATATGGTCTGAACGTGTCAACAGCATACATAATAGCCAACAATTCTTTCTTGGTCACTGTGTAATTTCTTTCTGTTCGACAAAGCTCGAGAAGCATAACTTATCGCTCTATCTTCTCCAAGTTTCCCTTGGCTTAATACTGCACATAATTCTTCTTTCAATATTTTAAATGACTTTTCTTGAGATTCACCCCATGTAAAAATAGCGTCTTTTTTCAATAAATCCGTCAAAGGCTTCGCTTTACCTGCAAAATTCCGGATGAATCTTCTATAATATCCTGCAAGCCCAAGAAATTCTCGCACTTTCTTTTCGTCCGTTGGTCTCTTAAACATTTCGACCGCTTCCACTTTCGCTGGATTCGGTTTAACACCCTCCGCGCTGATTATGTGTCCCAAATACGCAACTTCCCGCCGTAAAACTTTGCACTTTGCCGGTTTTAATTTTAATCCCACTTTTTGAAGTCTATCAACAAATTGCAAATATTTTTGACAATGTTTTTCTAATGTTCTTGCATATATTACTGCGTCATCGACATAAATAAATAATATTACACCTTGCAATCAGGACAATACGTTTTCCATCGTACTTTGAAACGTCGGTGGACCACTTTTTAAACCCATCGCCATCCTCTTGAACTGATAATGTCCCATCGGGACTGAAAATGCCGTTTTATGTCGATCTTGTTCTGCCAATGGTATCTGATAAAATTCCGAATCGAGATCAAACACAGAAAAATATACAGTATCACCAATTTGATCTAAAATATCCCGGATATCTGGTAACGGATACGAGTTTGGTATTGTTTTATCGTTTAACTTCCGAAAATCGATTACCAACCTCCAATCTTTAGTTCCATTAGCTTTCGGTTTCTTGGGAACGATCTATACGGGTGAACTATACGCAGAATCCGATGATTCAATTATATCAGCATCAATCATTCCTTGTATTCGTTCTTTTAATACGTCTTTTAAATGATGTGGCATGCGATACTGTTTGATATAAATTGGGTTATCATCTTTTGTTCTTATCCGATGAGGTGGAACATTCGCTGCATTCAGTCGTTCATCTGGTAATATGTAAACTCTTGGCTCGTATTTGATGTTCTGCCGCACTGTATTTAGCTCTTCTTCGTCCAGATGTGTTACCGATATTAAATTTAGTACTCGTTCTGTTCGTTCTGCTATATTTTCTTGCTCCGTTTTTTCAGTGAACCGCACCTTTGCCTCTGTTGTTATCTCTCCAAAATATTCAACTTCAACGTACAGTATCGCAAAATCATGTTCTTTTTCTGTAGTGTTAAATGCGTACATTTTTGCTGCGCCCTGGTGGACTGATACTATGGCTTCTCCCAAATATATTCCTGGTGCAATATCACACCGTGGAATATATCCTTCCGAAACACACCTTATCGGAATTCTTATAATATCCTCCAAAAAGTAATATTTCTTATTATTAATTGAAATAGTTTTATTACCAAAATCAATTTGCGAATTTTGTGCTGCAAAGAACGGCTGGCCCAATATACCATCTTCTTTTATGTTAAATTCCTCTCCCACGATATCAAACAGTACCCATTGACCTTCTATCTCTAGTTCAACTTAACCTATCGTAGTTATAGTATTAGATGTTATACGTTTTACCAGCGTTCTTTTTGTACTGTCAATTTTTGTTCTTAATTCCAGTGAGTCTCGTCGTATTAAATTAATTTCTGCACCCGTATCAATGAGGAAAATACCTGTACCTCCAAGTACTTTATCGGCTCTTAATTTTACATATATATGTGTAGCACCCACTAATTTAACAGATTTTACTTCTATTTTTTCATTTATCCGCTCCTTATCCGTTTCTTCTGAGTTGGCCGTTTCGACGGAGCGTGTCATCGCACCGGCCCTTTCTAGTTTAAAGGTCGTGCGTTTGGACCCCTGTTGGACATCTGATTTCCCCGGTTCTGCTGATTAACTCCACGTGATCCGTCCCATCTACTGTCGTAATTACCGGGCAAACTGTTTATAAGCCGCTGCGTTTCGAACGCGTTCGTCACCATTGCACCTGAGTTACCATAATTATTGTACCGCCTGTTAAGATTGCCTTGAAATTCTTGACCTCTGCCTCTGCCGTAGTAACCATTATTTCCATAATTTCCCCATTGATTTCCATAATTATTTCCATTTCGATACTCATTATAATTGTTGCCATTCTGTTCATATACATAGTTACCATTATTCTGCCAATTATTACCGCTTCTTCCATAATTATATCTCCCATTTCCTCTGTATCTATCGTTTTGCACATAGTACCACTCCTGTTGCTGTGGAACTCTTCCTCGGAATTCCTGTTGATTCATTGGTACCCAAGAATTTCGTTTGCTTTGTACTGGAATTGGGCAATTTCGTGCCAAATGCCCAACTTGCCCGCACGTGAAACATCTTCGCTTGTCTCCATTGTCCGCAATCTTCTCATTAGTAATTGTATACGTAAATTCCGCACTGGGTTTGGGTTTATGAATATATTCTGTGCCTTCTTGTTTACCTTCTTCTTTCACCTCTTCTTCAAGCGTTAGCTGTCTTATTCTTGCATGCTCCCGCTCCTTGAATCTAAGTTTTCCTTCTATCGCTCTTTCCGCTGCTTTCGTACTCTCGTATTGTATCTCCGCCTCCATTGCGATCTTTATTGCGTCTGCTAAATTTCTGGGTTCTTTATTTGATACCGCGAACGATAATTTCTCGTATAGTCCATTAATAAAGGTTTCCAGCACTGTCGCCTCCAAATCCTTTGTCCGATAATCCTTCTGTTCTGCTGTTAATCCACTCCTGCTTATTTTATTCTCCGCTTCCGCTTTTATACCCTCCAGACGTGCACCAAATTTTGTTACACTTTCATTATCCTCTTGAATCATTCCCGCCAGCCAATGTATTACCGCATGGAATGTTTCCGTTCGACCAAAATTTTGACGTAGTTTCTCTGTTACTTGGTTGACAGACTCTGCCTTTCTCAAAAATGTACACATAATGCTTAAAGCCAGTCGGTCCCCCGAATCGCGTTGACAATTCAAAAATGAATACCGGATCATCATCAGCCTTTAACCTCGTCGCACTGTACTCGATAGCGTCAATGAATGATTCCACGTCACCCTCTCCCGTTAAAACCGGAATATGCCGCATTAACCATTTATTCTTTTCAATTGAACCTCTTCAGTCTCCTCCATAGTTTTTACCGTTTTTGCGCCTGAAGTCGCACCAGGGCAATTTGAATTACCGTTAGCTTTCTCCCGACATATTTCAAAAATGTCTACTAATTCCCCGATATTTTTTATGTCGGTCTCGTACGAACAATCTTCGACCGATTCTTTCGAACTTATAGAGCCCGACGGGGAGTCACTTGGATTGTCTAACCTCCAGTTAGTCTAATACTCCCGTCGATCCGAATTACTATTATCGTTAAAGGACTCAATTTTTACTACTTACATAGACACCACGATGAATAATGCTACTGCTATCAGCATCCCTGTCTGTTGACTTTGATTTCCTCTCAGGCTGCTCCCGCATCCGATTCCTTGCAACGGCTTCTCTTAGCGGCACGACAGATCGCTATTTTCCTCTTCTCTTTTTTTTTTTTTTTTTCGTTCACTTTACTCTTATTACTTATTTCACTTTTTATTTCTCTTTTTTTTCGTTTCCACTCACTTATCTATTTTTCTCACTTATCACTAGCGGGGCAACCTTGACATATCATTTCACACTCAAACCGGCTTCACTAATTCAGAAGATTTTACAGTTCATTCGGCACTTTTTCGGTAATCTCTAATATTTGGCACTCAATTAAATAACTCTTTACAAATCTTCAATATTTCTCAGTGTTTTACAATTCAATTCAATATTCTTCAATAATTCACAATTCAATTCGCTTATTTTTCCATATTTCCATTTCAATTCAATATTCATTCATAATTCTTCAATATTTCACAGTATAATCCAATAATTCTTCAATATTTCACAATTCAATTCACTTATTTTTCCGTATTTTCATTTCAATTAAATATTTATCCATAAATCTTCTATTTTTCACAGTGTAATTCAATAATTCTTCAATATTTCTCAATTCAATTCACTTTTTTTCAATATTTCACAATTCAATTCACTTATTTTTTCCATATCTTCATTTCAATTCAATGTTTGTCCATAAATCTTCAATATTTCACCGTATAACTCAATATTTCTTCAATATTTCTCGATTCGATTCACTTTTCTTCAATATTTCACAATTCAATTCACTTATTTCTCCATATCTTTATTTCAATTCAATATTTATCCATAAATCTTTAATATTTCACAGTATAACTCAATAATTCTTCAATATTTCTCAATTCAATTAACTTTTCTTCAATATTTCACAATTCAATTCACTTATATTTCAATATCTTCATTTCAATTCAATATTTATACATAAATCTTCAATATTTCACAGTATAACTCAATAATTCTTCAATATTTCTCAATTCAATTCACTTTTCTTCAATATTTCACAATTCAATTCACTTATATTTCAATATCTTCATTTCAATTCACTTATTTTTCCATATACTATCTTCAATGTGTGCACTTTCCTTGCTATCTCACGACACCGTTGACTAATTTATTTATCGGAGAAAGATTTAAAATCTCAGTTTCACAGTTTCCTGTCGCGTTGACTGGGCACTCACCACTAAAATTCCCGAAAATTCACTTCACTCACCTCACTTCGCTGGGCGAAAACCACGTTGGGCGCCAAAATTTCTGTTACGTGTGAGCATACACCTTAATGTTCTTACTTCGTAACCGATCTTACCGTGCCTAGCTCAGCGTCTCTAGAAATTTAATAGGATGTTACAAGGGGTGTGGGTCGCTCAGTGAAGGAATGACTATATGTGAATTTAATGGATATTTGTTTATTGGGCGTCCCGAAAATATGGGAGTACCCACAAAAGGCCCTGAGAGTCTCTTTTACAAATCTAAGATAGCATAAATGAATCGGATACTAATACAATATTCTCATTCAACAATAGCGGCATTAAACGTATTCTTACAGTGATCTGTAATAAAAGCAGTAAAATAAGAGAGATATGATATTTATGCGCGAGCAGACGACTATTCGAATCAGCTTAACTATGGTAACTAACTCTTCTTCTCCAATTGCATCCTCTGCTTCCAAAATATCACTCCGCCGTTTCCCATGAGAACTCTTTTCGTGCTGCATAAGAAAATATCCCTTCGCAGTCTCCAACGGAAATCTTTTCTTCCCACAGTCAAAACTGCTGACCACGCGAAACGTCTGCTCATCGCATTGTCTTTATAAAAGTAAGGCGGAATACAACTAATGTAATGCGATATTAATGTACAGCTGTATAGCGCCTAATGAAACTACAATAAAATGTATTGCTTTCTGAACTAAAATATATCTATCTATCATTTGTTAATTAGTATTAGACGGATGGGCGTCAGCTCACCCGTCACAAATTTGAATTAGACAGTTGAATGCGGTTTACAATTTTTAACGCTTTATAAAATGATTTAGCTTTCGATTTCACTTGTTATACAATTTATTTAAACAATCAATTTATTATTAATTATTTATTCAATTAAATTGTTACCTTGATTCATATAATGATTATTATTACTATTAACAATTATTTATTTGATCGGTTATTTATTATTCTTTCTTCTCAACCCTTGATAATTGATGTAATTTTATCAATAGAAATAATCAAAATTTTGTCAATGACGAATGAGCTCACTTAGGAAACTGAAATCTTTTTCGATTTCCAGAAGAGCTGTTACCAGGTAGTAACATCCCTTCCAATAATTATTTAATTATAGCAATTATTTCATTGGTCATAATTGAGTCAATATTTTTTTATAATTATTATTCATATATATATATATATATATATATATTTTTCATGACTTCCAATGCAGTTAGCAACATACGCATAAAGCATTGGAGTCGAATTCATAAATCAATATTTATTGATTCTTATTTTTCTCTTGATTGCAATATATTATTTTATTATTTAAACATTTTATAATTCATTTCATTTTTAATTATTAATCACTTGTTTATTAATAATTATTATTTAATTATATTTTATTATAACATTTCATAATTTTCATTTCATATTTATTTAATTATTTTCATTATTTATTAATTCATATAATTCCATTTTCATTTCATTATTTCATATTTATTATTTTATTTTAATATTTCATTTATTCAATACAATAATTTGAATTTATATTCAAATTCATAAACATTCATTTTTTTAACTTTAATATTTTCATTTTCATATTTATTTATTTATAATTATCAACAACAATATTTCATAATAAAAATAGTTTGAATTTAAATTCAAATTTTAAAATCATCAGCCGTAATAATGGTTGGAAATCATTTGCTAATTGATTAATTCATGCGTAGCCAGATGGCATAGCATGTACGATTTTTAATAAATTGATTGACAACAGAAATAAACGTCGTGACGTCACACCAGCACTGTTAGTTATTTGGCATATATTTTAATATATGACAAATATTTATTACAGTCAATATATATATTTTTTTTTATATTGACAGTATTTCAGATTTAATGTATTATTAAAAAAAATTTATTTCATGATTAACATGATGCATAAAAATCTTTAAAGAATTTTAGTTTTTAATTTCAATACTTACTTTTGTTTTCTCCGCTCTTTTTTTTCAATTGTTTCGTTGATTTTTTTTTAATTATTATTATCATTGTTATAATTTTTTTCATGTATGGTATATGTATATAAATTTATTTTATAGTTTTTTTTTTATTTACTGAAATTCCTTTCGATAAAAATATTTTAAAATTATTGGATAATAATATTATTATTATTATTATTATTATTTTATTCATTCTACTGTTCTAATTTTTATTTTCATATTTACTTTTTCTCTTTAATAATTATTATTTTGATTTATTTATTCATTTTATTCACCTTTATTATGAAAATTTCTATAGTTTATATTATACTTACTGTCTTTTTTTTTTTTTTTTTTTTTTACAAATAATCAGAACTGAAATTATTTTTAGATAACTTTTTTTTATAGTAATATATTCAATTATTTAGGTAATAGTGATCTTTATTTATTTATATATATGTATAATATTTTTTTTTTTTGACATTGTTTTATAACGTAATACAAACATACAATAGTTTCAATAAGTTGTGATTACATAAATTTTTTTTGATTAATTGATACATATTCATTCAACAAAATTTTTTTATTTTAATTTATTATTGTTTTATTTTTATCAAAGTTAGTATTATTATTAGTTTTTTTTTCTTTTTACGTTTTTTTTTTTTATTTTAATTTTCGAATAATTCATCCCAAGATGGTTCGACATATAACGAGGCATTCTCGAACAACTCCTCTTCTTTAAATAAAAAAAGTTGTTTACACTCTTCACAATCTTTAGCGGGTTGTACCTCCAATATTTTTTCTCCACAATGACCACAATTTAAACTTTCCTCCAAACTAATTTTATGGAAATGAACTATACCTTCAAAATCATTTCAACCTTCGTTTTTAAGATATAATTCGCAATAACATGCGACACAAATTTTTTTCTCACTGCGTTGCCATTTGTTTTTAACTAATATGCGGTTAGCTTCCTTACTTCTCTTGAAGCAAGCGAATTTTTCAATTTCGCGAAATATAGATGGTAACTCTTCCGCTACCGAATTTCAAACCTTCTCCAAGCTAACGTAATTAGGTCCCATGGATCAATGTGCCGACATATTTCTATTAATATAAATTATTAAAATAAGATCGTAGCTAATAACCCTTCTTTTTTATTGTATTATTTTAGTAATATATATTTATTAGAATATTTACCTGAATTATTTTTTTTTGTTTGTGATTCGAAAAATTTTTTTTTTTTACTTTATTTAATATTTTACTTAGATATATGCACTACATTATTATTATTTTAATATGTTTTTAAACCTTTTTTTTTTTTTTTATATATATTTAGTATTATTAATCTAGTGATAAATTTATATTCACTATTGCTATTATTTCTTTTATTGACTTTTTTTTTTTTTTTTGAATGATAAAAAGAAATTTATTCTTAATCAAATAATTTTCCAACCACTTTGGAGAAGGTTGACTTTATAATGAAGCGATTTTCACAATTAAACTGCGCTGCTACCGGTTACTAACATCCCTACTCAAACTTTTTAAAAAGAATTTATATGTGGAAGGGGTGTCATATGAGTCCCTTTCGCGATAACGCGACTTACGCATTGGATTTGCACGCATTCCAATGACATAAAAATTAACATGCATAAAATATTAAAATAATATTTAATAAAATATTTTTAATGGCAATAATAATATATATATTTTATATGTATATATCAATATAATATCGCACCAAAAACAGATTCTCTGTAAATGGTTGCGCCAAGTACACGTTCAACATTGATCTCAGGTTGCATAATAAATAATATTTTCACAAAAAAGGCTGAAATCATAAAACACCAAGTAATTGAGATTTTTAATATTTAAAGAAAAAAAAATTTTTTAAATAAAAATGAAAAAAAAAAAATACTTGAACGTACTTGGTGTGCGCTGTTAAACTCAATTTTAACAATGATTTAAGAGTAAGATATAAGAGTAAGATATTCAAAACATATCACATGACTGAATAATTAATTTTTTGCATTTACGCACACCAAGTACGTTCAAGAATTTTTTTTTTTTCATTTTTATTTAAAAAATTTTTTTTTTTTAATTATTAAAAATCTCAATTACTTGGTGTTTTATGATTTCAGCCTTTTTTGTGAAAATATTATTTATTATGCAACCTGAGATCAATGTTGAACGTGTACTTGGCGCAACCATTTACAGAGAATCTGTTTTTGGGGCGATTTCAAATTTTTTGTAACAGATAATTTTTATTGATTTTACTACTCTTTCGATGAAAAAATTTTCTCTGGTATGAAATAATATTAATGGAATGAAGTAATTCCTTCAAGCTCCAAATTATTTTTTGAAGAGTTCCAATCCATTAATTGTATACACATACAATAATTCTAATTTTGCTTTGTTAAGGAGGTTTAAGCGTTACTAAATGACTCAAAAAAGCATCTAAGCTTTTTCATTTCTTCAGCCGACAAAAATATGATTATAATTCTTTTTTTTAATTGTAAAAATTTTTTGTAGTTTATATACATACATTAATTAATGTTTAATAAATTAAAATATTTAAAAAATACTTTCGTAGTAAAAATTTTAAATAAGATATGACACCAGTACTCTTTGATAGAGATATATAAACATGTGTGTAAACGTACATAACCGCTTAAGTCGGGTGTTTAGCAAAAATTTAAATATGAATACTTTCCCTTCATTTAAAAATGGAGAAAAATGTTTATCGCTCAAACTGTTTTATTATACTTCATGTTTGCTTAAAAATTAGAGTTTCTACCGAGAAGACCGAAAAAATTTTTTTTTTTTCATTTTTTATGTTTTTAAAATTGGCGCCACACAACAGGTGTCTCTGACAGTGTTGCCGAGACGTCTTTCCTCCATGTCGCCTCAACTCACTAACCACTAAAATAATTTTTTCAACTCAATTTTTCTCTATGTTTTAACGATGACAATAACTTTTAAATATAGAATTTGACTTTACACGTATTCAACTTTCTTATATTCGTTTTTGAGAATTATTTGTATCTATATTGTTAGACAAGTTAAGAAATTATTTTTAACGTTAAATTTTGGCGCGCCACCGAATTAGCGGTAATGCTGCCCCCTGGGCCGAGTTTGACAAAAACGGAACCCCATTGTCGTCAAAAACAGAAAAGTCCGAAGTTGACGGAAATTTGACAAAAATTCAAGGAAACTTTTGTAAGTAAACTTTTGCTAAAGCAAACTGTGCTATTAGGGTAGTAAACTTAATTGCTTAAAATATAACCACGACATAAGTGTAAATTGACAAAATAATAACCGCAAATCATACTCTAACCCTAATAGCACAGTTTGCTTGAGCAAAAGTTTACTGTACAAAAGTTTCGTTGAATTTTTCTTCAAAATTCCGTCAACTTCGGACTTTTCCATTTTTTACGACAAGTTGTATGCAACTTACTATTGAATTTGAGGTAAATTTACTGCCAGAATTAGAATGCAAATTCACATCAAAAGTTGACTAGAAAAAAGTTGTCCTTAATTTTCAGGCAAATTTTATGTCAATTTATCGTTAATTTGATTTGAAAAATTGTTAAGTATATTTTTACGCTCAAATTGTAGACAATTTTGCGTATAAATTTGCTTACTTTCTGAAATGGTAGGAATGAATATTACCGACCGTTTTTTTTTCGTACAAGTTTACCTTAAAATTGAAGAAAAATTAACCGCAAATTTTTATTTTCAACTTTTGCTGTGAAATTGTCTGCAAATTCGGGCAGCAGATTTCAGGTAATTTCAACATCAAATTACCGTCAATTTCAATGCAAAGTGGCTATTAGGGAACTTTTGCTGGCATTTTTCCGTCCAATACCAGCCGTAAATTTCGAGTGAGCTGAATTTCTAATTTAACATCAATTTGCAGATAAAGAGGTTATTAAAATAGTTCAAGTCGTACTCATATTGTTGTCAAACTTGAATATATTTCATCAGATTTCTGTACAATTTGAAAGCAAATATATGTCAACTTATTGTTCGGTTGTTTTTCTATTTACGATATGACAGAAACTTACGGTCAGAATTCGACGTAAAGTTGACTGCCAAGAGCTGATGCTTTTCTCATAGTTGACACCAACTTTCCTGCAACTTTCCCCAATCAAATAGCCAGGGTTTCTGAGCAAGAGATTACTTATATTTTGCCGCCTAATCATAGAAGTAGATTTCTGTCGTTAAATGTTACGTTAATAATCATATGCGGGGAAAATGGTTACTGAAGCAGATAACCAAATTTTTTGAGTAAACTTTTGCTCACTGAAAGTTTCCTTTCATTTGACGACAAATTGTTGCCAATCATAAATAAGATAAATTTCAATAATTATCAACTGCCACTTTTGGAAGGTAAGTTTATGGGAGGAGTAGCCTGAAAGTTACGAGAAAGTTACCGAAAAACAACAATTGTTTTCAATTTGACAGGAAGTCGTTCAAAAGTTATGGTTAACTAATTAAACAACAATTCTCTACAGTCGATTCTACGTCAATTTCTGGCAGTTGTATCCCTGATAGCAAAGTTGGCCGCAACTTGTCAACAACCTCCTGCCGCAACCTGTTGCCAAGTTGGCCGCAAAAGTTGGCATTTCCATAAGTTGACGGCAACTTTGCGAGAAACTGGTCGACAACTTTCAGCTTGTGTAACTGTTGCCGACAACTTGTCTACAAGTTGCTCAGAAACTTGGTGACAGGTTGCGGCAGTAGATTGTCGCCGTTTCTAAGCAACTTGTAGTCAACAGTTACACAAGCTGAAAGTTGTCGACAACTTGTCGTCAAGTTGGTCGCAACTCAGGTATACCAACTTTTTGATCAGAAACTCTGGCTATCAGGGATTCCACTCAATCAAAATAACTGTATTTCATCAGATTCTTTTCCACAACTTTCCATCAACACTTCCTATCAAAATCATATTGTAGTCAAAAGTTGAAATATCTTAT
This sequence comes from Microplitis mediator, assembly GCF_029852145.1. Taxonomy (NCBI): domain Eukaryota; kingdom Metazoa; phylum Arthropoda; class Insecta; order Hymenoptera; family Braconidae; genus Microplitis; species Microplitis mediator. Next base: position 11,230,504 of record NC_079971.1, read on the forward strand.
ATAATTGGCAACAGCTTGTCGTCAAGTTAATGATAATTTTTGCTGAACAAACATTGACGTGGCAAACCTGACTACCCAAATAGCCATTTTAACTTGAGATTGACGCTAATTTGGTGTTGAAATTACCTGAATTTTGATGCCCAAATTTGCTGACAATTTGACAGCAAAACTTGAAAATAAAAATTTACGGTTAATTTTGCTTCAATTTAAAGGAAACTTTTTACAAAAAAACAGTCGGTAATGTTCATTCTAACTATTTTAGAAGGTAAGGGAATTTATACATGAAATTGTCTACAATTTGACAGTAAAAAAAAACTTAACAATGTTATGTCCGACTCTGGAATCTTTTTCAAAATTCATGCTGAACATCCTGAGGAATAGCTATTCCATTTCTTATAATCGAAACCAGGATAGATGCAGCTAAGAGGTACAAAAATCGTACCAGTTTCTTTTTCTCATGTCTCTGATTCCCTTATTCTTTTCGGCTCCCCACTTAATTTTTCAATCGTCTTCCTATGCGTGGCGACACCCATAATTAACATAGACTTAAATTAAGTTCCGTCAACGGGACATCTCACACCTTGTAAGACGCTGCAAATTCCCCCCTCCCCTGACTCGGACCCCATGGTTGCATCTGAAAATTTTTCAAGAGAAAAATCACTCTACCGAGCACCGGCTTGCTTTTCGGTTTGTAGCTGAGTTACCCCTCAGCAAAGAGTCAGTAATTAGGTACAGCAGTATCCTCAATCTCAAATTTACAATAAAATAAAATAAAACCGATCATCATCGCTTTTATACCGCAGTTAAAGAACAAATATATACATCTATATATTTTAAAATTATATAAGAAAAATAAATAAAATAAAGAAATTATAATTGCTAAAAAAAAAATTAAATTATAGCGCAAACGAAAATTAATACATCGGAAAAGTGAATAAAAATTTCGCATCGCGAGAGAAAATTAAAGTTGTCAAAGTTAAAAGTGTTATTGGTTGTGAGTGGTTAGCTCCGAGTTTAATTATTATCTTGAGTGAAATTATATCAAGTTTACTACTAATATAGAAATAAAAAAAATAAATAAAGCCATACATGTGTAATACAAAAGAAAATATCATCCTTTAAAAGAGTATCCACTCTATTTCCTACGAGGAACATTAAAGGAGTATTATTCTCATAAATATAAAATTAAAAACTTAGAAAACCAAAAATCTTAGTGTATGTTAAAAGTGTAGTAAATGTTCAAAAATAAAGATACGATCCTTTAAAGAGTATTATCTCTATTTTCTATTAAGAAACATAAAGGAATTTTATCTTTATTAAAGATTAAAAGTTTAAAGGTGAAAATAAAAAGAAAATCAAAGTGAAACGAATTTTTGTGTTTGATTAAGTAAAATAAGTTAGTTAGTATTAAAATCCTACCCCTACGCGAGGACCGGATTGTACGAGAAAGACAGCAGCCAATCCAAGGGTCTACATCAGGAGATCACATTCAAGGACCCAGAGATCTACTTCTAGAGAACATCTTAGAAAAGTAATCATAAGAGAAAACAACGCAAAGGTAAGAAGTTCATAAGTGGCTATTTTATTTTTCTTGACTTAATAACAACATTCCAATCAGCCTCAAAATTTGAGCGGTAAAAAGGAAGCTATAATTTTACAATTATAATTATCGATGAACATATAATATATTCATATGTTCAGAAAGATATCTCTGTTTAAACATAAATTAGAAATAAAAGAAAGTCTACATCGAAACGTATCCCTAAACAAATAATTACGGCTTGAACTAAACATTTGAGCCGAAAATTGCATTGGTTAGTCCGAACGCCTAATCCACGCAAACCAAATATTAAATTAATTAATAGTCGGACATAACAATGAATTTTCTGGTGGCAGCGGTGGGATTCGGTCGTTAGAATATTTTATTTTATTTCACGAAATTAAAATCGTTTAAACAATATAACATATAAAAAAAAATTTTATAAAACTTATAAAAAAATTTTTATTGAAAATGGTCAAGATGAAAAATCTAATCCTTTAAAGAGTACAACTCTATTTCCTGTCAGGAACAAAAAGGAATCTGATTTTTAATTTCCAAACATTTATTTTATATAAAATTATTAAAATAAAGTAACGTAGAAATTTTAATTTATAGCATCCTTTTTTCTCTTAAAAATCAATTTAAGTATAGTAATAAGGATACATATATTTATTTGAAACTTTGATATTTGCATTTTTACCGGAGATAATTTTAGTTACTTGAGTATCAATTTAATATATAAAATATATAAAGTAAAGTTAAAAAAAAAAAAGAAAATCTTTCTTTTGTTTTCAATCCGTACAATCATAGGAAAAGTATTCTTTTATGGAGTTCTTGTTTTGCTACAGATTACTATATCTATTTCCTGAAAAGTGAGAAATCAATTATATTTCATCGTCGGAACATAGTGAGACAAAAATTTTCATAAAAGAAAAATTATAAAAAAAAAAAAAAAAATAATTTTTCAGAGTTTCAAGACAACTGTTATTTTTAAAATATATATATAGATTTCATTATTTTGTCATTTTGTGCATGTGATTGGGGCTGATCCAAAAATTTAATTTTACTAACATTATAGTTAACTATATATCGAGGTCCACATATTCCCTCAAAACCCCATACGGCACCTTAACAAAAAAAAAACGGAATCTGATTTTGCAGCAAGATTGCTATCTAAAGTTGGGTAAACATTCAATATCGAAAAAAAAAAAAAAAGGGAGGAAAGGAATTTTTCATTTTTATTTCTCCAACGAACAAAAAAAAAAAAAAAAACGGCGTTACGTTTAAAAATTTTGAAAATTTAATTAATTTATAAATAATATTTTAAGCCGAAATAAATAAAGATAAATAAAAATATATTCAGTTAAGTAATCAGACCATTATTCGAGTCGCTACAAAATCTTATCGCAGGAAGTATCGGATTTCGCCGACTAAAATTTTTAATAAATTGTTTATGAATCTTAAGGAGAAATAGTATATTACACACCTAGGGAAGTAAAGTAAGAAATGTCTCAGATCACATGTAATTGTTGGCTGAGGCGAAGCCGAGGTCAACAAACATGTGATCTGAGGCTTTCTTATTTACTTCCCGAGGAGTGTATACTATTTTTCTCCTCGACGGAGGCGGAAAGCGGCAACTTCGTTTTGCACAGCGGAACGAAAGTTGACGCTTTCCGCCCGGAGGTGAGAAAATTTATTAAAACAAAACCAGCGATAAAATAAAATAGTAAAAAGAGTATTAAATAACTATAAATTATTTATATATACGTATATATACATATATATATCACGTCAGCTATTTAATAAATAAAATAATCTATCTCAGATTTATGCCAACTCAACAGTTGAAATCGTGAGAACATCTTGGTCATTGTAGATAAGAATCGAAATTCAATATTTAAAATATAATCTAACTAATATCAAAGAACAAAAGAGTATATACAAAAATAATTATTTTTATAACCAGATTAAGTTTCATTTTCGACAAACTCGCTGAGCAAAACAAATTTGAGTTATAAAAACTTTCACTTTTACTATTTATTTATTTTTGTTCTTAGAAATATTTATTTAAAACATAAAAGAGGAAAAAGAAATAAGATATTGTATTTTAAGTACTTTTGAAACGTGGGAAACACATTTAAAACACATTTGTCCATCTAGAGTATGAAAGCCATTAAAAGCTTAGTTTTATGACCTCGAGTACTTGAGTGGTACAAAGGATCCTTTAAAAATCTTTTTCTATATATATCGTATTCCCAAAATTTTATAACTTTGGTTTAAGAAAAAACAACACGTGTCTTGCTGGAGACAATACCAAGTATTGGACCCCACAATAAACAGCTTAAGCATACAGAAAAATCTGTATTTGAACATTTTTAATTTTATTTTATTTTCTAATATAAAAAAAAAAAAAAAAAACATTTTAAACTTTAAACCATAAAGGAATTAAAATAAATCTTAGTTGCAGATGTAAAGCCATACAAAAGAAAAATATTCTCTTTGTCTTAATTTCTATTAGAATTTCTACTTTTAAAAATTAAAGATTAAAAAACTATTAAAATTTATTTAACTCAAAGTAGAATAAATATTAATCTAAAAAAAATTTTGTTTTTTTTAAATATTGTTATTTTAACACGAATTACTTTTAAATCCAAAAAGAAAGTACAAGGTACATATACTTTTACTTTTACTTCGGCGATAAGCCATAATCTAGCTATACAGTGTCTGGAGCCGCACGACTCCAAAGCTGTCCCTTGACCTATCTAGGTACCTAAGGTCATAAAACTCAGGTCAACCTAGTTTACCGTTTATGTGAGATAAAATACATATTCCAAATTTACAATATATATTATTTTTAAAGAAAGATAATAAAACATATAATAAATTTAGAAGAAAATACTGGTCTAATTTTTGTACTATAAATATATTTATCTGTTTTCGTTAAGATTCATGAACTTTTTGGTAAAGATTTTATTAGCATCTAGTTAAGTATTTGCGGGAATTATTGTAAATCTAACACTTAAGTAATTAACGTATTTTCTAAAATTAGTTTAGCTTAGGTAATTTTCGCGTATGTACGATTAAGGGTATGTATAATCATATCTATCTATTAGAATACCACTTGTGAGTTATTAACTCATTTCTCTCGAGAACGAAAGTGGTTATTTTAGTTATTACTATTATTATTCTAGGGCTAGGTAGCGAGTAGAGATAAATAATTTAAATCTAAGTTTAAGCCGGAATAAAATATGGAGCAGGAACTCGCTCGTCTAAGACAAGAACTAGAACGCACAAGAGTAGAATTTGAAAATCAGAGACAGGATTTCGCTCGTCAAAAGCGCATACTCGAACAACAGAAACAAGAGGCTGAAGCCGCCGCGGCGAATAACACACTTAATGGAAACGTTACAGTTAACATAGATCCTATTGATCGATTTTACACTCCCGCGAGAGATTTTGCCGCTACGATTCCCATATTTTCGGGAGAAGGCGAAACAACATACGATCAATTCGACCGTACGATAACACAGCAACTCCATCTTTTACCCCAAAATAATCAAGAGTTATACGTAGCTCACCTCCTAAGTAGAATAAAAGGGCGAGCAAGACGATACGTGGAGGGGAACGGCTAAATACCGTAAAAGGTGTTTTAGAGATCCTCCGAAAGGAGTTTAGGCCCTTAAACCCGATACGCTACTTAAGTAGGAAGCTCGTCAGGTGCCAACGGGAACGCGATGAACCCGTGGAGGACTTTTATTACCGTTTAAATGATATCTTAAATAGTTTAGATGCGGTTAAAGATAAGGAAGTTAACGGACAGACAGCCTATGCCTCTGCTTGTGCAGATACTAAGGAAATATTTTATGAAAACCTGCCAAAGCAATTTAAAATCGCGTTCGTTCGACAAATCAAAGACGGAAACACGACTCTAAATTCCTTATTCGAAGAAGTCAAAGAAATGATCAAACTCACGGGTGACTATACGAACAATGCAACCCGAGGACGTAAACTCGACAACGAGTACTCGCGCGCGGATGCGTGGGAAAATTCAAAATGGTCCCGGGAATATGACGACCACAGATACCAATCTAAACCTCGTAGAGATTATAATTTTGCTACTACACCCAATTACGGGCCCGATCCTAATAAGGAAGCCGATTCTCTCGCTTATTCTCCCAAATTAAATCGAAAAGTTACTCCATTAATAAATGAGGCAAGCGAACCGTTAAAAACGAATTTCGGTAATGTAGAAGAACCTACGGCAAAGCCTGAAGGATATCGAATCGCAAGACGCGTTCAATTCCTAGAAAAAGCACCAGCTCAAGCACCGGATAGCAAAAACCCCGAAACAGACTTTTATCGGAAAAAATATGAAGAATTACTTCAACAAGTTGAAATGTCAAAAACCCATAATTTAAACTCCAACGGTGCTCGACGCATGGGGGGGATGTCGAGCAACCAAACTACCCCACCCCCTCAGAGACGCAATGTACAGAGCCCAACCAACGCCGGGGGCTTACAAAAGAAATTCAATGCAAAACCCTTTCCAGAACAATAGGAAACGGCCCGGTAGTAATTTTAAATAACGCGAATTATTTTAATAAATCATTAGCAGTTTTGCTAGATACGGGATCATCTCACAATTTCATCAATTTATTTACGTTAAAAGAGGACGTCGAAGTCTACGAGACATCGAAAACGGTTAATGGAATTACTTCTGAGTCCGTCCCGATTATTGGTATAACAACGTTTAAACTCTGGGACCTTGAGATCGATTTTTATGTAACAACAATACCTATTAATCAATATGATGCAGTTATCGGTAATGATTTCTTCGATAATAATGGCAATCATATCATTTTTCAATAACACTATGGTTCTAGGAAATAGGCCTATACGTCCTATTCCTATTGTATACAATACACAACATCATAGGGTTATGTTGAACCTTGATTCTGGGCCTATTATCAGGACATCATGTAGCGATCTGCATGAAAACCAACAAAAACTTTTGATTGATACAGGCGGAGACGTAAGCCTGATAAAACTAAAAGCTCTAAAGCCATATTTACCAGTAGATACTAACAGAACATTAGAATTAAGTGGAATAGGTAATAAGATTATTAGAACTTTAGGAGTAGTCTGGTTAAGAATCTTTGAGGCGGAAACTCTGTTTGAGGAATTTGAATTTCACATCGTGAGAGACGATTTTCCAATCGCGAGTATGGGTATAATTGGTAATGATATTTTAAAAGCAGGAAAAGCGGAATTATCATACAGTAAACACTCATTGACGCTAATAGATATACCTGCACGAACGATTCCTTTCGTAAACGGTGATAGGGATCAGTGGTTTTCGGTACCACCTAGAACTAGTTTCTGTTATTCGATCGCGGTAGAAGCTAATTCCCTAGATGAGGGGTATCTACCCCAAGTCCAGCCTTTTCCTGGAGTCATCTTAGGGGATGCCGCGGTAAAAATAAAGAATGATAGAGCAATCGTAATGGTAACTAATTTTAACGAATGCAGAGCCGAATTTGAATTACAACCGGTCCCTGTCGAAGAATACGAAGTGAACCCCCACTATACTCCGGGGGAAAGCGACAGTGAATCTCAGGACGAGTCATTCGAATCACATTCCGGAGCACAAGATCGCGTAAGCGAAATTTTAAAAAGAATTCCACTGAGCGATTTAACATCAGAGCAAAAACAACATATTTTTGAACTAGTTCGGGAATTTCATGATAGATTCTTTCTTCCGGGCGATGCTCTAGGTTTATCAAAAACAACATTTTGTCATATCCCGTTAACTGACGACAAACCAGTAAAAATAAAACGATTCCGGTTACCCAAAGAACATCAAGACGAGGCTAAACGCCAAGTTAAAGAACTAATCGAGACTAACGTTATACAAAGATCCAGATCTCCATACAATGCACCAGTATGGATCGTTCCTAAGAAAGCGGACGCGCAGGGACGCAAACGGTGGCGAATGGTTATAGATTTCCGTGCTCTTAACAAAAAGACGGTAGGGGACTCATACCCCCTACCCAACATTAACGATATGCTGCTCAGACTAAGCGGAGCAACAATGTTTAGCGTAATGGACTTAGCTCGCGGTTTCCATTAAGTTCCCATAGCCCCGGAAAGTCGCGAAAAAACAGCTTTCTCCACCCCGGAGGGGCACTATGAGTTCGTCAGAATGCCTTTCGGTCTTAGCGTAGCGCCTCCCACCTTTCAAAGAATGGTAGACGACGAAACGGAAGACATGAGAAACGCCGGGAAATTGGAAAACTTAATTGACGACTTTTTGATCCCTGCTAAAAATCTAACCGAACATAACAAACGTTTAAGAAAATTTTTGCAAAAGCTACGAGAAGCAAATTTAACCCTACAACCTGAGAAATGCAAGTTTTTCTGTAAAGAAGTTACGTTTCTTGGGCACATAATCAGTCCCCAAGGGATTAAACCAGATCCATCCAAGGTTGCAGCGTTGAAAAACGCTTCCCAGCCTACGAATCACACCCAGATGAGAAAATTTTTAGGTCTCGCTAATTACTTGCGCAGGTTTATCGCGAATTTCGCGGAATGAACAAAATCACTGACCGAATTAACGAAGAAAAATAAAATTTTTCAATGGTCCGATGAAGCACAAATAGCTTTCGATGACATAAAAGATGCGATTTGCGAACAAACACTGTTGATTCATCCCGATCCGGAAAAAGCATTCACCTTGATCGTTGACGCGTCTCAAATAGGACTTGGTTGCGTTTTAGGCCAAGAAATCGAAGTAAAATCAGATATTAATGACGCGGAAACAACTACGCAAATTTTGCCAATCGCGTACGGGTCACGTACACTCATTGACGCGGAAACGAGATACACCAAACAAGAGCGTGAATGTCTGGCTTTAGTATTTGCCATCAAACAATTTAAACCTTACTTATATTCTCGCGAATTTGTTGTACAAACGAATGAAGGATGTATTTCCTGGCTGAGAGATGGCGTACACTTAACGGATAGGCAAGTAAAATGGAAATCTCTGTTGAACGGATATAGATTTAAAGTTGTCTTGAAAAGGAAAGTAGGCGACCAACTAGCCGATGCACTATCAAATAACCCTTCGGTCCATTCGATCGAACCCCCATCCTCGACCCAAGCTAACATGTGTCCGATAGATAAACCCCAGGATATGCCAGCTAAAAAAGGGCCGGGTAGACCGAAGAAAACAGATAAACCTAATTCGGCGGGGAAAGAAAAACCTGTCTTTTTAATGCCTAGAGACACTATAGCATCCAGATTGCGACAAAGAGTAGGTGAGTCGAGGTCAACCGACCACCTTTATAAAAGACCTAATTATAAAGAACTGGAGACTTCTGAGCTTTCGTCTGCAGACGAAACCCTCAGTAAGTCCAACCCTCAATTATCAAAAGTAACAGTTTCGCCACACAGGGCATTTCCTAAAGAAATACCCTCCGTGGTAGAAATAGGACCCAATTTTACCGAAACAGACGATACTGAACAAAACGATCCTCGATCACCAGAGAACGGTAACTTAAATGTATCGACCGGTAACTCTAGTAACAAAACAATAGAATCCAACAATTTGCAAGATAGTTTCAATAGATTTGATAAAATTGTACGGAAAAGAGAAGAACAAGAACAAGCCGCGGCGTTGTTGCGGGAAGAAGAAGAGCGAAAGCTAAACGAATCGCGTAAAAATCTCGTGAAAGAAATTCGACGATCGTTTAACCGTTTTGATCAGACTCTTCAGGGTACGGATAACGATACCTCGGAACAGGAAGAATACGACGGGGAATTCGATTCGGACGCAGATAACGAAGAGGTCACGGAAGAATCCGAAATTGATTCTATCGATGAAGCAATGAACGAAAGCTGTCAGCAAGTAACCATGCCCGCGTTCGGCGAGGTAACACCTTCCCTCAACCGACAACTCATGTCCTCCTTCGGAGAGATGTACTGGGATAATGGGGCTTATAAATTATTAAGAACTCCTGCTGGAGAAAAAATTTGTTTTTCGCCGCGGTCTCCATTTACGCTAGATTTAAACGTAACTCCCGAGACCCCAACAGAACGAATCCGCGAAAACGCGAATTTAACTCCAATAAAACAAAATACCCCCAAAATAAATGAACAACCGGAACCAGATAAAACTAAAAACACAGAGGCAGCGATCTCTTTAAAACCGAACCCCAGTTATCCACTACCTGAAGCCGTTATAGCACAGGGTGTAAATAAAGCTTTCGAAACAGAACCGGAACTATCGGATCTAAGTAGGGATCTTATTGGTCCGGAATTGACTAAGGATAAGATAGTCGGTACCGAATCAATAGGAGAACCTCTCTTAAGAATATCTCATAGTCGAGATGGACTCACTTATGTTAAAGATAATATAGCGCATTTTCTTTCCACTGATTGTAAATTCACGCAACCAGTACCAAAGTTACTGCAAGCATTAAATTATATCTCGGAAGCGGAATTCAAAATAAACAAACCTACAGTAGGACAAGTGTTCGTAACACAGTACGGGAAAAGTCGTGTTTTTACGGTGTTCTTCAAGCATCGGCATTTCGATAAAGCTACCCCGGAAATGATTTCGGGCGCATTATGTAGATTAAGAGGCGCGTTAGAAAGATATAAAATATCAAGTTTAAGAATAGCTGAAAATGGGGATGAGATAGGAGAAGGAATAGAACCTTATTTGACTAAGATCTTCAGATTCTGTCCCATCAATCTCACATTAACTAGAGGTAAAATAATATGCCCGACAGAAGATCAAAAAATACCGATAATCACTGAACAGCATTCTAGTTTAATTGGAGGACACAAGGGCGTAGTGAAAACATTCTGGAGGATCCGCGAACGGTACTATTGGCCCGGAATGAAAGAGGATATTCATAAGTTTATCCAGAATTGCGATGTTTGCCAGCGCGAAAAATTGTCGCGAATAAAAACCCGGCAACCCATGATCATAACGGACACGCCTTTCGAGCCGTTCGAAAAGATTTCAATCGATACTGTTGGACCCCTCGAACTCACCCCCGACGGTAATAGACATATCCTTACGATTCAGGATAATTTTTCGAAATTTTGTGCCGCGGTCGCGATACCGGACATACGTACTGAAACTATTGCGGAAGCGTTAGTTAATAATTTTATCAGTTTATACGGTTGCCCAAAAGTCATCTTATCTGACAATGGTACCTCATTCACGAGTAAACTTCTGAATAAACTAGCGCGAGTTCTAAGAATAAAGCGAGTAACAACTTCTGCATATCATCCGCAATCAAACGGAGCTTTAGAAAGATCACATCATGCCTTAGTTGAATATATTAAAGTATTCATTGAATCATTCTCAGATTGGGACAAATATTTAGCTATGGCAATGTTTAATTACAATACAACAGTACACTCAGCAACTAATTTCACTCCGTTCGAATTAATATTCGGGAAAAATGCGCGCTCACCTTCGTCATTCCCTGATTATTCACAAATTGAAAATTATCCCGAGTCAATAGGAAAATTATTAAGCCGATTAAACGAGGCCCGAGCTATAGCTCGAACTAATCTAATTGACGCAAAAGAACATTCAAAAATCAGATATGATAAAAACTTACATGAGGTAGATTTCTCACCCGGAAAATTCGTGTACATAATAAAAGAATCTAGAAAAGGTAAATTCGATTGCCATTATCACGGCCCTTATGAGATAGTTAAAGTTTTGGAAGACGGAACCGTCGTTTTGGAAACAAATGAGGGGCATAAGTTCGCGAAACACCCATCTAAATTAAAATTAGCTTTTTCAATTCGGGATTTAAATAAAAAAAAAAATAATAAACTCAAAAATCTCAGTTGTATAGTTAGTTCATAAGTAATAACCTAGCAGGTAATAGAAGCATCGACTTCATTTCCTTTAAGGAAAATACTGCCACGGTTAAGGTTAATTGTTAGATATAGCGCATAAACCTTCCTAGGCTAAATTTACCAATAGTATTTTAGTAAGTAAGAGGGGCATCGACCCCATTTCCGTAATGGAACATTTCTCTAATCTCTAATCTAAGTTATAGATAAGATATCAACACTAGCCGAAATTATGTCTAAACGCACCAATCCTTGGACCATAAAGGATGCAAAAGTGCATCTGGAAAAGTACCGTCACCTTGCAAAGGAGGAAGCAGAGACTAAGTAGACTGAAAGTTATTGCCATTGGAAGATCCCAGGGGCCGCTGGAAACAGAGTTGAGCACACTTCTTAAAGGATCGCCCGAGCTGACAACACTGCACATCACTAACAACAACTTCTTCACCGGGTCATCACTAAAAGAATCCGGACGTAACATTCAAAAACTTAAATTAAAAGGCTGCTACATGCTGAATCATGAACACCTGACAAAATTCTTCACGAACAACCCAATGCTTAACATCCTGACCATTCAAGATTGTGACCTATCAAGACAACGATATTTGGAGAATATAAATATGCTTCCCTTTATCAACTCAATCGGGAGCACAAAAATCAAGGCGTTAAACTTCCGTTGGGGAAATTACCAGGACGATGGGTGGTATAACGATTCAAATCTTATCACCAGAAACCCGGAGCTGAAAAACCTCGAGGTATCACTGGGTACCAGCAGGTATTATCTTGTAAGTAACTTCGTGTCGATGGCAACGAACTTGGAACACCTCACCATATATGAAACACGACTTGATCAGCTCTTAATACCAGCCCACGAAAATATACAGCTCTCGACTCTGAGCGTGGTGAAGCCTCACAAACGTCCCGGCAGCTTTTATAGAACGCTTCGCACAAAAATAAACAAGCTAGTGGTGACTGGCGCACATTTTTCATACTACACCATCATTGAGATCCTTGACGCAAACGAAAGTATCGAAATTATTGACCTGAGGGGAATCCGGTACTTCACGCACCAACCAGCACTGTTAAACTTGCTAACGAGAGAAGGTAAGTTCCATCAACGAGTCGTCACCATCCTAACTCCATCCGGCGAGACCATCAAAGGGACCCCAACCAACATCCAGAGGAGCAACAAACCTTACCGAGTGCTAGTGCGGCCGGCTAGTTAGGAAATAAGATTTAGTCATATTTAGAATTAAGATAGTCGACGTATTATTTTATGGTTTCACTAGGAGTATTACCTCCATTCTCCCTCGAGAGACATAGAGGAATCATAGGATAGTGCATATAGTTTTGGTATAAATTAAATATAACAAAAAAAAAAAAAAAAAAAGAGACAATATTAATCGATTATATATACAAATTATAGTAGATAAGAAAAAGAATTTGTTTTAGAGATAACATTAACGAATATTCCTTTAAAGAGTATCATCTCTATTTTCAACCTAGAAATATAAAGGAATTTTCTATATGAAATAGACACGTAAGAAAACAATAAAAAAAAAAAAAAATAAATAATAATATTAAGTAAATAATACATAAATTATCAATAACTATATATACAAGCTATAGCTATAAATGACCAAATAGATAATAAATGATAAGAAAATATATAACAAAAAAAAAAAAAAAAAACAAAGAAAAAAAAAAATACAAAATAATAAACAAAGGTATCGGACCTGCTTTTTCCTTTACACAGGAGTATCAGGGCGGATGCGAGGCCCTGCCATCCGAGTCCACTTTGTCCATTTTGTAAGCAAACGGGAGCTGTGATGCTCGGGTGGTTAGGGGTTCGTATCTTTCCATGTTAAAAGGGAGAAGGGGGTCTTAGCCCAAACAAAAAGAAAAAAAAAATTTCGTTATATGTGCTAGGTAATAAATAAACAAAAGAAGAGAAAAAAAAAAAAAAAAATATTATAATAAAAATAATTTTAGTTAATAAATATATTCCTTTAAAGAGTATCATCTCTATTTTCAATAAAGAAAAATAAAGGAAAATTTTTGCTAGAAAATAAGTATCAAGAATATCTTTATGCATTGTTAAGACATAAGTATTAACCTATTCAATCGTAAGAATTAGTAGTATAGCACTTTTGCTTTCTAGAATAATCATTTCAGAAACGTGTGTGTTTCTATTATTACAGATTTTGAGCTATCACTAGGAATATTTGTCAGAAAAACTCGAAGCCAGAAAAAAAAAAAAAAAAGGGAAAAGTTATCAATAGAAAAACTTTCGTTCTAGTGATAGGCCCATATCGCGTATCCAGTAATCTCAATATTTAGAATTAAAATCTTTAATCCTTTAAGGAGTATCACTTCTATTTCCTCTAGGAAAATAAAGAAATATTATTGTTTTTCAAGTTAAAAAAAAAAAAAAAATTATAAAAATTAGAATAAGATAAACATATATATATATCATAAAGCAAAACTCACAACCATATTTCACATAACTTTTATCTTTCGTTTTGAACCTCCCATGGTGGACCGAGTCAATTCCTTCTAAATTAACTCACCCTAAATTCATCTTTTAGTTTACGGACGTTTCATTTCCCCTCGTTTTCAGCAGAATGCCTTTCTATCTGGTTATAAATGGCCACAAACCTGGATTATACAGCTCTTGAAAAGAGTGCCGAGAACAGATTCTTGCATATCCAGACCCAGTTTTCAGACAGTTATCATCTATGCAGGAAGTTCAGAGGTACCTGAAGTGTTGGCAATCGATCCTCTATCCGATAAAGCATGATTTCGAAAGAAACGCCGAAGGTCGGATTACCATCTTTACGGACGGATCGTGTTTTCGCAATGGGTCCTCCGAACCAGCAACGGGTTTAGGAATTTACTTCGGACCAAACCATCCCCAAAATTTATTTCTTCCATGCTTCAAAAGAAACACCAACAATGGTGCTGAGCTAGAGGCTATCCTTCAAACTTTAAAAATTATCAGAAATTTCAACTTAACAAAAATAGACATTTTCACGGATTCAGAATATTTATGCAACAGCCTCACCATCTGGTATGAGAACTGGAAAAAACGGGATTGGGTCACTTCAACAGGAAAGCCCGTTTCGTATAAAAGGGAGCTTAATTACATCAAATCTCAAATGGAGACCCGGGATATTAAGATCCACCACGTTCCCGGCCACGATGGAATCCATGGCAACGAACAAGCTGACCAACTAGCCAGAAATGGAGCCAAGCTATTCGAACTATCTGAATCAAAATCAAAAACGGAGTTCAACATTCATTCATCAACTTTAAGCCCAAAGAAATAGAATCATCTCTGAGCTTGGGGGGGGATGTTATGTCCGACTCTGGAATCTTTTTCAAAATTCATGCTGAACATCCTGAGGAATAGCTATTCCATTTCTTATAATAGAAACCAGGATAGATGCAGCTAAGAGGTACAAAAATCGTACCAGTTTCTTTTTCTCATGTCTCTGATTCCCTTATTCTTTCCGGCTCCCCACTTAATTTTTCAATCGTCTTCCTATGCGTGGCGACACCCATAATTAACATAGACTTAAATTAAGTTCCGTCAACGGGACATCTCACACCTTGTAAGACGCTGCAAATTCCCCCCTCCCCTGACTCGGACCCCATGGTTGCATCTGAAAATTTTTCAAGAGAAAAATCACTCTACCGAGCACCGGCTTGCTTTTCGGTTTGTAGCTGAGTTACCCCTCAGCAAAGAGTCAGTAATTAGGTACAGCAGTATCCTCAATCTCAAATTTACAATAAAATAAAATAAAACCGATCATCATCGCTTTTATACCGCAGTTAAAGAACAAATATATACATCTATATATTTTAAAATTATATAAGAAAAATAAATAAAATAAAGAAATTATAATTGCTAAAAAAAAAATTAAATTATAGCGCAAACGAAAATTAATACATCGGAAAAGTGAATAAAAATTTCGCATCGCGAGAGAAAATTAAAGTTGTCAAAGTTAAAAGTGTTATTGGTTGTGAGTGGTTAGCTCCGAGTTTAATTATTATCTTGAGTGAAATTATATCAAGTTTACTACTAATATAGAAATAAAAAAAATAAATAAAGCCATACATGTGTAATACAAAAGAAAATATCATCCTTTAAAAGAGTATCCACTCTATTTCCTACGAGGAACATTAAAGGAGTATTATTCTCATAAATATAAAATTAAAAACTTAGAAAACCAAAAATCTTAGTGTATGTTAAAAGTGTAGTAAATGTTCAAAAATAAAGATACGATCCTTTAAAGAGTATTATCTCTATTTTCTATTAAGAAACATAAAGGAATTTTATCTTTATTAAAGATTAAAAGTTTAAAGGTGAAAATAAAAAGAAAATCAAAGTGAAACGAATTTTTGTGTTTGATTAAGTAAAATAAGTTAGTTAGTATTAAAATCCTACCCCTACGCGAGGACCGGATTGTACGAGAAAGACAGCAGCCAATCCAAGGGTCTACATCAGGAGATCACATTCAAGGACCCAGAGATCTACTTCTAGAGAACATCTTAGAAAAGTAATCATAAGAGAAAACAACGCAAAGGTAAGAAGTTCATAAGTGGCTATTTTATTTTTCTTGACTTAATAACAACATTCCAATCAGCCTCAAAATTTGAGCGGTAAAAAAGAAGCTATAATTTTACAATTATAATTATCGATGAACATATAGTATATTCATATGTTCAGAAAGATATCTCTGTTTAAACATAAATTAGAAATAAAAGAAAGTCTACATCGAAACGTATCCCCAAACAAATAATTACGGCTTGAACTAAACATTTGAGCCGAAAATTGCATTGGTTAGTCCGAACGCCTAATCCACGCAAACCAAATATTAAATTAATTAATAGTCGGACATAACAACAATCTTTCAAGTCAAATTAACAATAAATCGAAATGAAATTTGCCTGAAAATTGACGACAACTTTTTTCTAGTCGAACTTTTGAAGTAAATTTGCATTCTAATTCGGGTAGTAAATTTACGTCAAATTAAATAGCAAGTTGCATTCAAATTGTCATAAAAAATAGAAAAGTCCAAATTTGACGGAAATTTGACGAACAATTTAACGAAATTTTTGTAAGTAAACTTTTACTAAAGCAAATTGTGCTATTATGGTATCTAAGTATATATATATAAGGTTTCCAATAAGATACACATACTATAGAAATTTAATTTTGTTAAGTTGCTAACCTGAAGAGATTTCTATTAAAAAAAATTTGAGTTAGCTACTTTCATTGCATACTACGATATGAAGTCAGCTGAAAGGCGAAAATCAGACAAAAATCGGAATTTTTCTCTGTGGATCCCTAAATCAGCGCAAGAGAAATTTTTTAAAAATTGTTTTTTTATTAGATCATAAAATTACACAGAAAAAAAAAAATCTTGACTCAAGAAAATTTTTCTTCAACCAAGAAATTTTTCAGCGAGTGGAATGAAAACCGGGAATTTCTTAAACGAAGTGAAATAATTTCTTGAATTTTAAATCTTCAATTAAGAAAAAAAATTCTGAAGCCAATACATATTTCATACTTGGTCCAATAATTGAATTACTTGTTTTAAAAACTTGCAGTTTTTAGTTTAATAATAATTTTTCTTAACCTGAGTATGTTACTTACTTAAACCAAGAAATAAAAATATTTAGTTCGAGAAAGTTATACACTTAATTAAAGAACTATGATGTTTTGAAACAATAAACGGTACGAACTCGAACTAAAAATAAAGGGAGTTGATTTAAGAAATTTAAACTCTTGGTTAGAGTATAGTGTACTTTCTCTGACCAATCACACGAAAAATTTCAAACCAAGATTACTAGAGTCTCAAGCCAAGAAAGTTTTCTCTTGGATTCTCACTCATAGGTGCTCCCTCCTTCGCACCCGAAGGAATGAATACTCCCCACTCTCTCTCTTTCTCACACTAGCGCAGCAAATGGATTTTGAGTCCACCTTTTTATTTTAAATAAATTAAAAATTAAATAACCAAATTATATTATTATAATAAATTAATTGATTTATGTAATTTAAAAATATTGAATAATTTCTCAATTTTTTTTGTAATTAAATTTGTTTTTTTTTTTTTTAACTTTTTTATATTTATGTCGAAATTCATTTATGAACGATTCATACAATCCGTTCAGTATTTTGGTAAAATGTCAAAACTAACGTTTTTCTAAATTATTGGCGATAACATTTGTAATATTAATTCTGGGTTTAGGATTTAAAAATGTGACTGACCATAAGCCAGTGCGGTTCAGTATATGTGGGCAAAGTAAACGTAGCATAGCAAAGGCTGGGATGGCTTAGTTGGTAAAGCTCTCGCGTGACGCCGAATCGATCTGGGTTCGATTCCTCAGTTAAGCGATAATTGTTTTTTCTCAATTTGTTTAAATATTTAACTTATTGAGAAACTTACATATCCCTTATAAATGCTTCTGATACAGTATTTATTTGCTTCAAAGCAGTGTTTGTAATATTAAAACAAAAAAAAAAAAATTGTTCATAAAAAAAATGAAACAAAAAAAAATAAAATTTTTTAGCTCGATAGATTTATTTGCTTAATTAAAGAAATTAATTTCTTGGCTGAAAATTTTTTTTTTGTTTGCGACAAATAAAAAAATTCTTGGCCCAGAAAAGTTTCTTCTTGGTTTAAAAAATTTTTTTTCTTAGTACAAAAACTTTTTTTTTTAGCTCAAGACATTGTTTCTTGACTCGATAAGGTAACAGTCTTTAGACAAGACACAAATTTCTCGAGTTAAAAAAAAACTTTCTTGGCCCGAGAAAAATAATGCTTTAAACCAAGAACAAACTTTCTTGGCCCAAGAAAGTTTGTTCTTGGTTTAAAACATTATTTTTCATGGTTCAAAAACTTTTTCGTTTCAGCTCAAGATATTTTTTCTTGACTTAAAAACGTAACAATTTTCAGCCAAAAAAAAATTTTGTTGAATTGAAAAAAAAATCTTCTCGAACCAAAAAAAAAATTTTTGGGACCAAGAAAGTTTTTTCTTGGTTTAAAGAATTTATGTTTTAGACTAAGAAATTTATGTCTTCCGCGAAGGAAATAATTTCTTGATCTAAATAATTTATTTACTTCAATAAAGTAAGAAATTCCGCTTGGTTCAAGAAAAAAATTTCGAAGACATTTTATTTCTTGTTTCAAGATTTCCTTTTTTTCTGTGTACGAAAATTATGAGTAAATTCGATAGAAATAAAATAATTATTAATAAATAAATAAATAAAATATGAAAATATGCTATATTTATTGATAATTATCAATTTAAAATCATTGAAAATACGAGTGAGGTTAAACAGGCCTCTGACTCGGGAATAGAGACACACACAGTCGCCTCACGCCGCCCATGTACATGCACACATATTATGTGTTTAAACCTGTACTTGGCGCGAGACACTGCCGTGTCTCCGGATTTTATTTTTTAGTTTATTTATTTTTTTTTTAGTTTTCTCTTCCCTTTTTTTCATTGTGTATTCTATTTCTATTCTTATTGTTTATTCATATACCTTTTTATATAGTTTGTAATAATTTTAATATATTGGATATGTATATATATATATACTAGGGTGCTCCGTTTGAAACGAAGATTTTTTTTTTTGGTTCCCCATCAAAAATCTTGTTCTACATGTAAAAATAAAAATTCAGTGAAGTTTTGAGCTCTTAATAACAATTTTAAGAACTGGAACTTTTAGGAAAAAAAGTACATGACATTTTTTGTAGAAAATTTAGTCTTCTACAAAAAAGTTATTATAAGTCAAATCTCTAAAATCAATATTTAAAAAGATATATGAACTTTAACCAAGTAAAATTCGAAATTTTAGCTAAATGTCAATGTTCAATACTATAAAATATATTCAGTTATCAACTTATGGTAAGTATCAATTAATATATATTTATATAAAATATAAAATGCCCGTAAGTAGTCATCGAAATTGTTCTTAAGTACCAACCTCATTCGCAATTCTTGTCAAAAATTGAATGATTAAAACACAGGTTTGAAGAATCTCGTTCGAATTTTCAATGTCCTTGGGACCTAAAAGATGGATTATGTTAAAAAAAACATGGTTTATGTAATGGTTTTGAATTATAAAACCGTTAATCCTGACATTTAGCTAAAATTTCAAATTTTACTCAGTTAAAGTTCATATATCTTTTTAAATATTGATTTTAGAGATTTGACTTACAAGGACTTTTTTGTAGAAGACTAAATTTCCTACAAAAAATTTCATGTACTTTTTTTCCTAAAAGTCGACCGTTTACACGTTAACAACAAAAAACCACAAATTTCGTAGGAAAGTAGACTTTCAAGGCTTCCACGAGGGCTGTAGTTGAAGGTACTGCTAAGCACATACAGGCTTTTTCAAAGAGCATACAATTCTCTTCCAAGAAAACTTTGAACCGATAAGATACGTGAATATGGGGCTAAGTGTTATTCGATGAAAAGGAAAGAATCAAAATTTACATGCTTTTAGCATGGGAAAACTTCAACGACGTTGTTCCAGTTCTTAAAATTGTTATTAAGAGCTCAAAACTTCAATGAATTTTTATTTTTACATGTAGAACAAGATTTTTGATGGGGAACGAAAAAAAAAAAATCTTCGTTTCAAACGGAGCGCCCTAATATATATTGCATATGTTTTGTATAAAGAATATGTATGAATATATTTTTCTCAATTTATCTATAAATTGTCTTATTGAGAGGTTTGCATGTTTAGGTTTCCACTGTATTTAAATGGTGTATTACCGTACGATGGACGGTGTGGCTCAATAAGTTATAGATCAAATTGAACGGAATATAGTATAGTGCCGGATAGCTCAACTGGTAGAGCACTCGGCGCGATACCGAATTGGTCTGGGTTCGATTCCCAGTTCGGGCTATCTATATTTTTCTCAATTTATCTATAAATTGTCTTATTGAGAGGTTTGCATGTTTAGGTTTCCACTATATTTAAATGAGAATATATAGATATGTAGAAATTTAAATTTCGCGACGACTGCTCGCGTCGCTACCTTCCCGCGCTAAGAACATTACCAGCGCAAAGATGGTAATGCATCGATTATTTATCCGATTACAGAAAGCTACCTTGAGAATAATCGATAAATAAATATATATATATATATTTTTTTTTTTTTCTATTAAGAATTACTTATGAAATTTCTTATATTTAATTTCTTACGTATTTTTATATTGTTTAAATTTATTTTTTTTAATAATAAATTTAAATATTGACTTATATTTAAAAGTATATTTTTATGTAAATCCTTAATTGTTTTTTTTTCCTATTATTATTGATTTATGAATTTTTTTTTTCGTTTTTAATATTTTTTCCTCTCTTTTTTTGTTCTTTTATATATTGTAATATGAGAAAAAATTCGACATCGACCCGAGGTTTGAAATTATTTAAATAAAATAAATAGTTATCCGGTGAGCCAATTCTGGTGACACCTATGAGCAAAAATTTCGACTTCGACCGTGCAAGCGATCCAACGCATGGATTGTTACGAGAGATCCGGGATAGACGCCGAACTGAACGGCCACGTTATTTTATTATTTGAACAATTCGACCCGACCAAACGACCAATTTCGATTTCGACGTACGAACAATTTGAATTACGACTGAAGATCAATCCGAGTTTGATCAACGAACAATTAATCGCGACCAATAATTTCGACCGACAATAACCGTTTTGTGAACAAGTGAACAAGTGAAGCCTCGGCCCGAAACTGAACAAAGTGTACGACTGAGTTGTTTTGTTAATCAACGAGTGAAGTGCAATAATAATTAATTAATGAAATAATTAATTTCGCGTAATAACTGAGTGATAGTGAAATCGAACGCGTTACCGAAATAAAATATTATTTTATATTTTATTTTATTTCATCGAGCCATTCTGAGAATTACGGATTATCCGTGTCTCATTCGTACCGCAGTCGAGTCTTACGTTTATAATACTCTGACGTCATTCGTCAAGTATTTTGTGTGAAAAATAAAATAAGTTTATTTTATTTCGACAACCGAACTGACGTCGTGTTTTGATCCAATATTATTCTACGAGCAATTTTAATTTCGTTTATATCGAGTCAAGCCGACAATGGCATTTATATTTTGTTGTAACCGATTATTTTTGTGGTACCGATCAATTACTTTCTGTTTAATATACGACTAATTATTTTGTGTTAATTCTGATTAATTATTTATCGTAATCTTAAGTGCCTGACCTTTCCTCGATCCGCCACCCTGAGCCGAGTACATTTTGATAATTGGTTTTTTTTTTTGGTGATTATAAAATCACCTGGCGCCCAACTAATAATTTTGAACAAGGTTGCCAATAATCGTAAGTGTATTCGGACTTCATTCCGGTTGATCCCCGGTGGTGAAAAACCCGTTACAATATATATATATATATATTATAGTGGCCCAAAAAAACCGACTATTTTTTTTTTCGAGTCTCTAATGAAAATTTGTTGGTTTAAGATGTTTTAAGAAGCCTCTCCAAAAATCAGCTCAATAAAAAATTTTCAAGAGGTCGCTCACGAATTTTGAAAATATCAAAAATCATCGAAATTCGGATTTTTTGTTTCTGAATTTTTTCTTCCTCGTGGCAGCAATATTTTATATCTGTAAAATTATGACTATGCTGAAAATTTCAGCCCAATATTTAAATATTTAAACGGCGCTCAAGAATTTTGAATATTAACTGATAATATGTAACTAATAGTTTGAATCAGTTTTTGTATTTTTTTATAACTCAATTATTGTCATTTCACTTAAATGTAACTTTTGCATAACCGAAAATATACAGGACAGTCTTAAACAATAAAATTGGGTAAGTTTTGAATAAGCAAAAAAACCTAAAAATTGAATTGAAAAATGAAAAAGTATGTAAATAACTTATTATTTCTATTTCTCGGGTTGTATTTTTATTCATTATGATACAAATTGATGGTAAAAAAATTGAGAAGGTTTATTATTAATATTCAAGGGTCGCTCGAAAACGTCCAAGAGACAGTACTCGGAAACATTCAAAATTCTTGAGCGACGTTTAAATAGTTTAATTTTGAGCTGAAATTTTCAGCGTAGTAATGATTTCATAAATATAAACTACAGCTGCCACGAGAAAGAAGAAATTTAGAACAAAAAAATTCTAATTTCGATGATTTTTGATATTTTCGAAATTCGTGAGTGACCTCTTGAAAATTTTTTATCGAGCTGATTTTTGGAGAGGCTTCTTAAAACATCTTAAACCAACAAATTTTCATTAGAGACTCGAAAAAAAAAAATAGTCGGTTTTTTTGGGCCACCCTAATATATATATATATATATATATATATATATATATATATATATATATATATATATATATATATATATATATATATATATATATATATATATATTTATTTAATAACAATATTCATGACAATAAAATTTAATTTTTCTTAACACTAAATTACACAAATATCAATGAAATATTTATTTTCTAAAATGTCGCGATAGTTTACCCAAGTATCCGCACAATCTTCACAAATATATCCCGGTTTTTGATACATTAACACTTCACCACACTTAATGCAATTTCCCGAAATTTTATACGGATATAACCGATGCCAATTTTGATTGCAATATTTTAATCTTTTAGTAAAAATCATTGGACAGTCTTTTAAACAATTTTCGCACATAGATGCGTTATCAAAATCATTATGATAAAACTCTTTCACTATTTCCCTTGGCATGGTACAATATGATGTTATCAAACTTGCGTAAAACTTTAAATTTCTTCCAGGAATTCTGGTGTGTGGAATTCCGTACAATGCATCCAATTCTTCGTCTTCTTTCATCTGTTTAAGTACTCTAGCAGGAATTTTCATCTGTAATAACACTTTTAATTTTAAGTATCATCACTAAAATTATAAAATAAAAATATTAAAAATTTTAAAATTTGTTAGTCACAAGTTGTTAGTAATTTTAGAATTGATTTTAAAATTATCTTATGAGGATAAACGGAACATGCTAGTTGTTTTTTGAATAGTTCTTGCTTCATTATTTCCTTCTTCATTTGTTGGTAAACTTCGATAAATTTTTTCATCTGTTGATGGTGCTGATGGTTCAGTATTTTCAATTGTTGATTGAATTTCTTGATTTTGGGTTGGTTGTTGAATTATAACTAATTCAACATTTTCATCATTGTTTGAATTTGTATTATTATTATTATTAATACTTTTATAAATATTCTTAATGTTATTTTCTTGTGCTCTTATTAAAATGTAATTAGTACAGGTATCCCAAAATGAAAAACACAAATAAAAAGAGCATCCATGAGTTTTTCGAATTTGAAAAGCATGAAGTAATGTGTCAAATGAAAATTTTATTAGTCGTATAATCATAATTATACTAAATATTCCCGCACTTGCAGATCCAAAAATTAAAAATTTTCCCCATGTTTTTTCCCATGCTGAATCAGCTAATTTTTGTAATGTATTAGTGTCAAATAAATTTAATATTGATTCACCCTGATTTGCAAAATACAAACCATCCATTCCTCTAGCAATATTGCTTAAAATTGCTGGTTTTTCTACTGGAGACATAATTCTATGTCTTAATTTGTCGAGATCTTGTTCAGAATAAATTTCACTTGTAGCTAAAAATTTTGGAGAAGTATATTTCCATGTTGGTTTAGTTAATGGTTGAATTT
This sequence comes from Microplitis mediator, assembly GCF_029852145.1. Classification (NCBI taxonomy): domain Eukaryota; kingdom Metazoa; phylum Arthropoda; class Insecta; order Hymenoptera; family Braconidae; genus Microplitis; species Microplitis mediator. The sequence continues at coordinate 11,254,669 of NC_079971.1, forward strand.
TATTTGGTGGTTAAACTTCAACTGGATTAGGTGTAAATTTGTACCATGATCCATCTATTAAAAATAAAGGTGGAAAAAGTGGATTGCAATCAATCTGAGTACCTTTTCTTACTAAAATTCTTGTTTTTGGAGTTAAAAAGTAACTGTCATTTCCTCTTTTCACTGGTAATTCGTTATAACACTCACTTCTTGGGTAAACTGATACTTCAACAGGTATGCACTTTACAATATTTATCGATTCACCTAACATTATAGCCATATAACCTGGTCCTTTCATATAATTATAAGCAACCTCGCCTGGTTTACTTGACGCAATTGCTAACAAATTTTTTAAAGTATTACGTTCTAGCATACAACGATGAATTAACACATCATAATATAATTGTTTAATTTGTTCTTGTATAAATTTTTCTACATATACAAACTTAGAATTAACATACGCAAATAGATCTAAATTTTCTATTGATATTTCATTATTTAACATTAAATCATTCTTTGATGTTTCAAAGATAAATAAGTTAGGATGTTCAGTTTTGATTATTTTATAGCCACAAATAATTTCAACATTTGTGGTAGTTAATGCAAATGTTATTCCATTTGATTCTAAGGAATAAATAATTTCATGTTTATCTGAATTTTTTTTAGATGTTTTATTTACTTTACCCGTATATAAAACCCCGAAATTTTGAAAATCATATTTATGCGATGGAATATAGTCCCAAAAAGTATAACCTCCCTCTAAATCCAAACAAGATAAATCAGATTAAGTATATGTTAAACCAGATTTTAAGTAAATTTTATCATTTTCATATTTAACTTCCGCGAAATATTCTTGTATTGTAATTTTTAAAACCCCTTGAACGACAATATCACTCCAACTTCCATAAAAATCCGAATAACTTCCTTTATTACACGTTCCATCATTACCAATTGATCCTGCGAGTATTGCACCACGCGTAGTTGTGCTATTAATTTTTAAACCGGTTACAAATAATGTACCGAATCTATATGATCCCGATTTATGAATATCTAAACATCTTTCTTTCGAAATTTCTTCAATACATTCCATACGCCCGCTATGTACTACTGAAATATGAGAATAAGCCCCGCAATGATAAATATTTCGATCTACTTCGATTTTACATTGAATGACTTTTGTTAACAAATATTCTTTTTATTGTAATAATTGAATAAACGGTTCTGTTGTATTTATTTCTTTAGGGTGAATATCACAATCTCCCACCTCTGTAATTGAAATTGTTGTTGAATTTGATGAAAATTTCCCGCAATCATACCCAATAATTCCATTCGCTGATGATGACCATAATAAAATAAAATAAATCACAAAAGTGATATTGAAAATCATCTGTAAACATATATTAATTAGAATTTTCTTCATCGCTATTTTTCTTTTGTTTACGTGTTTTTTTAATTGGTGTGATTTCTGGATTTATAAATGAATATCTCAATCGATTCATGTGAACTATTTGAATTCTTTTTTCTGTTTGAATTTTTACGTTTCCTTTACCCAAAATTTCAAGAATTTTGTGTGGTCCAGAGTAATGATCTTTTGTTTTACCTGGATTTGGTCCACTTTGTAAAAATACATATTGACCTACTTTTAAATTTTGTGGATTACAATGTTTATCGTAATATTTTTTAGATTTGTGTTTAGCGTCAACTAAATTTTGATAAGCTAATAGTCTTATCCCATGTAATCTTGTGATTAAATCAATTAAATAACCTTGCATTGTAGGTAATTGCTCACATTCTCTTATTGGTTCGCTAGAAGGTAATCTAGACTGTTGTCCAAAGACAATAGCATAAGGTGTATTTTTAATTCCTTCATGATAACTTGTATTGTATGAAAATGTTGCTAACTCAATCCATTCGTCCCACTCTTCATCAATGGATGAGTAGTGTTTAAGGTATTCGTTTAATGTGTGATGCGATCGTTCTAATGAACCGTTTGATTGTGGATGATAAGCTGTAGTTTTAAGTTTTTTAATACCGAATCGTTTAGCTACGCATTTTAAAATAGCACTTAAAAAGTTACGACCTTGGTCTGTAAGAATAATTTTTGGTGAAATTGTTGTAGCTAAAGTGTTAGGTAATGCTTCTGCAATCCAAAATTTAGAAAATAAATCTTGAATAGTTAAGATATATTCATTTCCCTTTTTAGTTTTTTGTTTTGCCCCGACAATATCCATAGAAATTTTCCAGAAACAAGCAGCTGGAGTATCGGTAATAACTATAGGTTCCCTGTGTTTTATACGAACTAATTTTTTTTAATTGGCAATCTAAACATTTTTGAATTCTACGTTGAATATCATTTTTCAAATTTTTTCAATAATAATCTTTTTTAATTCTTTGATAAGTTTTAGTTACCCCTTTATGACCTTCGATTGGTGATTTATGCATTTCATAAAAAATTTCATCTCTTTTTTCGATAGGAACAAGAATAATTGTGCCCAAACAGATTATTACTTTAATATCAGTTCCGTCAAAAACATTTTTTAATTCTGTTATGACATTATTTCACGGTAAATTTTTTATATTTTCACTTTTTGCAAAACTTACTGTTTTTAATTAAAATTTTTCTAAAGTTTCTTTTAAATTTTCAAAAATTATTTTCGAATTTTTAATTAAAATTACAATTGATTCTTTTTCTTTTTCTCGAATAGGCAAAGCAAAATAATATTTATTTTTAATTTTCTTTTCAACTACTTTCTCTAACTCTAAATTTTTAAATGTCGGTAATTTATTGATTTCTCTTAATTTGATTGCGCTATTATCGCATGGTTCACCATTGGTGTTAATAAAATAAGCTAAATAATCTTTTCTGAAATGAAAATAATCTTTAATATCAACTATATTACGAATATTTCCCGCTTCTGAAATTTCTTTAATATCAGAATCACTATGATCTGATGAATCATTTTTATTATTGTTTTGTTCATTTATTATATTTTCAATATTTTCATCTGAGCTTAAAGAACTGCTCACACTTCCTTGATTTAATTCTTGATTTTTTATTTTTTTTATTTTCTTGATTTGTTTCACTTTTTTCTTGCTCTTAATAATTCTTGGTTGATTTGTAATTTCTTCGTCGGTTGAATGGTTATTTTCATCACTTACTTTTTTTTGTATTTCTTTTTTGCTTTTGTTTAAATCTTTATTTTTATTAATTTCATTAGTTGTTTTAGTTGTTGGTTGTGGTGTGGTTTTTATTTCTTGATTCTTTGCTGCAGCTCTTGTTGTTACTTTGATTTGTTGAAATTCTTCTGTTTCGATTGGATTTCTTGACGAAGCATCAGCAACATAATTTATTTTACCTGGTTTGTAAATAACTTTAAACTTATATTCTCCTAATTTTAATCTCCATTTTAAAACTCTTGTGTTTACATCTTTTGCCTTTGAAAACCAAACTAATAGTTTATGATCTGTAACGAGAGTAAATTCTTTACCATAAACATATGGTCTAAATATTTTTACACCAAAAACAATAGCTAATGCTTCTTTTTCATATGTTTCGTATCTTATTTCAGCGTCTCTCAATACTCTTGAAGCGTATGCACATGCAGTGTCTTCTCCGATTTGTCCTTGTGATAAAACTGCTCCGATTGCATAACCTGATGCATCAGTGGTAATAATAAATGGCATTGTAAAATCAGGTGTATTTAATACAGGTGGTTCACATAATTTATTTCTTAATATTTCAAAAGTTTCTTGAGTTTCTTTACTCCATAAAAACTTGACATCTTTTTGAAGTAATTTTGTCAATGGTTTAGCTATTTTTGCAAAATCTTCAATAAATCTTCTATAATAATTAGTAAAACCCAAAAATTGACGAACTTTTTTCTGAGTAGTAGGAACTGGATATGTCTTTGCAGCTTCAATTTTTCTTGGATCAGGTCTTATAGAATTTTTACTAATTAAATGACCTAAATAACAAACTTCTCGTTTGAGGAATTTGCATTTATCTGGTTTTAATTTCAAATTTGCTTCTTTTAATCTTTGAAAAACAATTTTTAATCGTTCGATGTGTTCCTGTAAAGTTCTTGCAAATAAAATTATATCATCCATAAAAACATATAATATAACACCAATTAATCCCGAAAAAACATCCTTCATTAATGCTTGAAATGTTGCTGGGCCATTTGCTAGGCCCAAAACCAATCTTAAAAATTTAAAATGACCTAAAATAGTAGAAAAAGCAGTTTTATGTTGATCTTTTTCCTTCATTTTTATTTGATGAAAACCCGATGATAAATCTAGTACAGAATAATATTCAACTCCACCCAAACTATCAATCAGTTATATTTGGTAGTGGATATGTATTTTTAATCGTCTTTTCATTTAACGCTCGATAATCTATTATCATTCTCCATTGTTTTCTTCTTTCAGAGTCCGGTTTCTTTGGAACTATCCAGACTGGACTGTTGTATTGTGACCTTGATTCCACAATAATATTATTTTCCAATAATTCTTTAATTTGTCGATTGATTTCTTCCTTTAAAGCATAAGAAATTCTGTAATTTTTATTATTAACAGGTCTTTCATCTGTAGTCAATAATTCATGTTCAACTCTATCTGTTGCTGGTAAATATTCACCTGGAAGGCGAAATCTTTCAGTATTATCTTTTATTAAATTATAAAGAGATTCTTGTTCGGTTTTATTTAAATGTTTTACATTTAGCACCTCTTTTATTTTTCCAAAACGTGATTTATTTTTATTTATTGCGTCAGTATCATGTGAAGAGTGTCCTGTGGCATCCTCTTGATTTTTTTCTTCGTTCTCACGAGCATTGTTGATAACCAATACTCGCTGAGTATATATAATTTCTTTATTGTATTTATTGATCGACTCATGTAAATTATAGTCTTTATTTTCAATAGTGTTATTGGAATTTACCTTTGAATGCTTTTCTTGATTGTTATCTTGCTTGATTGTATTTATTAGTTCAGATTTTTCTTTTGAATTTTTCTCATTTCCAGGTTGATTATTATTTATTTTATTTTTGTTAAAAGTTTTAGTAGTTTCTTCATTTATTTTTACCTTTATTTTATTATCTTCTTCTGGTTCTTCCTCTGCTTCATCGTCTGAATCGTAGTCGGTATCGCTTCCATAAATAGTAAAATTCTGGAATCCCATAGTTATTATTTGATGCATATCATCATCAAAATCAGATTCTTCTATATTTTCAATTTTCATTATTATTTCTTCATCTGTTTCTTCATTAGTTTCTATTTTTACTTTATGCACTTTTTTTTCATTTTTTATTTCTTTTTTCTCTTCTTCTTTCATTTCTTCTTTCTTGATTTCATTTTTTTCTTCTAGATTTTTTTTCAGTAGTTACTGGATAAATTTTATCTTGAAAATTTACTTTATTATTTTGCACTAATTTTTCACAATTAAATGATTGATTTATTGATTCATCAGTATCATAGAAAAAAATTGTTTATTATTCATTTTAATAACGCGATCTTTATAGCAAATTTGGACTTTTGCTTCGTCAATGAAATTCGAACCCAATATTCCCGATTGCTCGATTGGAAAATCGTCAGGAACTATTAAAAATTTAATTTTTAAATCAAGAAAATCTAATTCAACTTCACCCAATGCTTCAACTGGAATTTTGTTAATTCCAAGTAATTTAATAGTTTTAGTTTTATCTAGAATTTTATTATTTTTGTTCAAATTAATTTGTTCAACGCGAGTTTCTTATTTATCGCTCATAGTTTTAAGTGGAATTCTATCAAAAATACCAAAATGTGAATTAGAGGTTGAAAGATGATTTTCTTTTATTTGTTTGCCTTCATCATTTATTTTCTTCCAACAATCTCTAATTCTGTGACCTATTTTTTTACAATAATCACAACTTGAATGTTCATGACTACCACAAGCTAAACATTTATTAAAGTTTTTAGAATTGTTATTTAAAAATTTGTGTTTGAATCTACAAATTTTAGCAATGTGACCAGATCTATTACAAATTTGACATCTCTCAACATTTTGACTTTCTCGAGAATTTAATAATTCAAAACATTTATCAGCAGTATGACCTGCTTTATCGCAAAACTGACAGATTACAGTTTGTCTTAAGTTTGATTGTTGATTAATATTTTTGTTATTATCAAATTGTTTATTTTGAGAGTAGAAATCTTGTTTTTGTTGGTAATTAGATTGATGTGGTTTTTGAGAATTATTGTGTTCGCGATTGACTTTGTCGCAAAGAAACACGGGTTTTTCAATTCCCCTTCGTTTTATATTTTCAAATTCACCTAATTCTTTTCTAAATTCAATTTTTTGTTCGATTTTAATAGCTTCATTAAGTGTATTTTGAAAATTATTATTTAAGGTTCGAATTTTACTTCCGATTTCAGGATTAAGACCATTTAAAAAACTTTCTACGGCTCTTCGCTCAACTTGTACTATATAAGCTTCGTTTTCTACTTGTGAATGTGTTCTTTTGTGTACTATAACTAATTGTGATGCAATATCACAAATTCGATTAGAATATTTTAAAACAGATTCCCTGTCTTTTTGAAAAACGCGACCCAATTCACCCAATAATTGCATTTCTGTTTTATTTGGGGCTGCTTTTCCCCTTAAAAAGTCATAAAATTCTTGTTTTGTATATACTGTTGCACAGTTTATAGATTTTCTTAAACCGCCTTTTAATTTTTTTCGCAATAATTTAACCAAATTAGTTTCAGCATCTCCCGGTAAGGAACTAAACGCTTCATTACAAGCAGTTATAAATTCTGTAAGTGTCATATTTTCACCATCATATTCAGGTACAAATTCTAACGCGTCACGTAAAGAAATAAATTGATTTGCTGAAAGAGCCATTGCTACCGGTTGTTCGTTATCGATTTGATTATTATTGTAATTGTTATTGTTATTGTTATTTAAAATATGCTCATTATTCAACGGTGCGTTGTGTGAGTGATCATTTGTAGAATCAGCTTCAGAATGTTGTGCAGAATAATTTGTTTGATTTTCGTGTGTATTTACTTCTTTATTTTCTTCTGAATTTGAGGGTAATTTTTCAAATGATTCAGGAGAATTTTCAATTTTAGAATGATGACCAGATTCAGAATTATCTTCATTAGGATTTTTTTCAATACTTTCATTAGTTAGTTGGTTAGTACTATGCAAATGATTATTTTGAACAAAATTTGAATAATTAAGTGAAATCGAGGGATCTTTAAGTGAACGTCTCCCACTAGGACGATAAGGATTTTTTTGTTTTTCAGTGGATGAATCTGGATTTTCTCCAGAAGGATCCAGATTGATATTTATATTATTCTCTTTTACAAATTTCCGAGTAACTATTCTATCTGACATAGGAAATCATTTTTCCTTTGAATTAAAATTATTTCAATTATTTATTTTAATTTAAATTGATTAAAATTAAAATTTTTTTTAAATATTTTTCTTTTCTTTTTGTAAATTAATTAATTTCATCATTATTGATTTTAATTTTTATTATTTTTATAAATAATGGACAGCATCCTTATGTATCCCGGACGAGCCCCCAAACATTTTTAATATTTGTTATGTCAAAATAACACATAAGAGTAGCGCTCCTGTTTAGCCTTCGCCGAGCGAAATAACTGGGACGGAGCTATAAGGATGACTGTTTATTAAAAATAAAATTAAAATAAAAATACTTAAGGTTCGTTGTCTAAGAGATAATTAAAATTATTAAAATTTAAGTAAAATAAAATTTAATTACTCAGTAAAATAATAAAAGCAAAATTAAAACAACTTCCAAATTTATTCAAATCAAAACAATGATTTAAAAATTATTACAAAACAAAATTAAATTTGAATTAGACAGTTAAATGCAGTTTACAATTTTTAACGCTTTATAAAATGATTTAGCTCTCGATTTCAGATGTTATACAATTTATTTAAACAATCAATTTATTATTTAAATTTATTATCAATCATTTATTTAATTAAATTGTTACCTTGATTTATTTGATGATTATTATTATTATCAACAATTATTTATTTGATTTGTTATTTATTATTCATCCTTCTTAACCCTTGATAATTGATATAATTTTACCAAAATTGAATTTTATTTATTAAATGAATTATATTTAAATAATTCAAATTGAATTTGATAATCGATGGAATGTTTATCAAAATTATTTATGAATTAAATGAATTACCACTTTTGAATAATTCAACACTTATTTTAAAAAAACTTCTGAATTATATTTTGATAATCCAGTTTATAAACAATTAAATCACCATTATTAATGATTTAATAAAATTAAGGACTTTGCCTTTAGATAATTAGAATTTCGTCAATGTTGAATGAGCTCACTTAGGAAACTGAAATCTTTTTCGATTTCCAGAAGAGCTGTTACCAGGTAGTAACATCCCTCCAATAATTATTTAATTATACCAATTATTTCATTGGTCATAATTGAATCAATATTTTTTTATAATTATTATTTATGTATATATTTTTCATGACTTCCAATGCAGTAAGCAACATACGCATGAAGCATTGGAGTCGAATTCATAAATCAATATTTATTGATTCTTATTTTTCTCTTGATTGCAATATATTATTTTATTATTTGAACATTTTATAATTCATTTCATTTTTAATTATTAATAACTTGTTTATTAATAATTATTATTTAATTATATTTTATTATAACATTTCATAATTTTCATTTCATATTTATTTAATTATTTTCATTATTTATTAATTCATATAATTTCATTTTCATTTCACTATTTCATATTTCATGTTTATTATTTTATTTCAATATTTCATTTATTCAATACAATAATTTGAATTTATATTCAAATTCATAAACATTCATTTTTTTAACTTTAATATTTTCAATTTCATATTTATTTATTTATAATTATCAACAACAATATTTCATAATAAAAATAATTTGAATTTAAATTCAAATTTAAAAATCATCAGCCGTAATAATGGCTGGAAGTCATTTGCTAATTAATCAATTTATGCATAGCCAGATGGCATAGCACGTACGATTTTTAATAATTTGATAGACACCAGGAATACGACGTCGTGACGTCACATTTGTATATGATTCTATAAGAATTTTTTCCCGGGTTTATATAAAATCACATCAATTCTTATAAAATCCTTATAAAACTATATAAATTCTTGTAAGATTTTTGTAAGATCATATGAGCTTGTACATGATCATATATTGAGACAATATGAATTGTCATCTTCTCTCTCAGCCGTGCGGTTCCCATTTTTCCCCGTCTCGTTGCCGTCTGAAACCACCTAAAGCTAGAGTCATAGTGCCATGGTCACATGACTAATTATTACCTCAACGCATGACCATGAGGGGAAGTGGGGAGTAAGCCCAAAAACTCAGCCCTAAGACCCTACGGTGATTGAACTTCACTTCGATCCTGGATCAATTAGCGATAAGACGTATAATTTAGTTATACTGTCATATACTAGCAATTTATTTGCGACTTTGTTAATACGAATAACTACTTTGTAAATCGGAAAATTAAGTTGCGTTATAGTTGTATTACTGGCAATTCTCTTGCGACATACTTTACTGTCCAAGTTTACTGATTATTATAAACAAAGTTAGTTCAATTAAATATTACTGTACGTTACCGGCGATATATTCGCGATATAAAACTATACTGTGCCACGTATCTGTCTACATTACACCCAGCGCTTGCACTTTCTTGTAAGTAATTTTTATTATTACAATTGGCAATAAACAATCATTGCACTGTTAATCATTCACTGTATCTATTATCTGTTCATCCTATTTATTTCCTATTTTACTGGTAAGCTTATCGAATAGTCTGATAAAATAAATATTAATTCAGTTACAAATAGTAATTTGATCATCAACAAGAATATCCTATAATTTTATAAGCCGTGAGGTAAGTTGATAAGTTTTAACATGCGTTGCCGAGTTTGAATAAGTGCGGGTCTTTGCTTTGCAAGAACCCCAGTCCACAGCTCTGTCCAAGTAAAATAAAATTTGTTAGAGGCCAGCCTAAGCCAGGGTTTAACCCGCGAATTCTGGTGGCTGCTGGTAAAAATCGCTAAGACGAAAAGCGATTTGTCTCAATATATGATTATATATAAGCATATAAAACTTTATCTAGTAATTTTATAAAGTAATATATAGTTTTATATAAAATCATATGAACTCTTATAAAGTACTCACAAGAGTATATTAATTCTTATAAGAACTTTACAAGATCATATAAGCTTGTATGTAATCATACATCATTTTTAAATATTCCATATAAGATCATATATAAATTGTATATGAAAATATATGTTTATATATGATCATATAAAATCCTTTTTCCCGGGTATGTAACTGTTAAACCATATCACCCGAAATTAAAACGATTCGTAGGGACCTTTTGGAAAGTATATTGAAGAAGATTGTACTATTATGTTATTTTTAATTGTTAAAATCTATTAGTTGTAAATTTTTAGGTGACAAAAAAAATGATAGCAAATAGTGGGAAAATATTGGAATTAAATTCAATTTCCTTGATTATATAAATTATAAAGAAAGGTTTAAAAAAAAGTATTTTTCTAAAATTTTGAGGTCATTTGTGTAAAAAATTTTATTTAACAAATATAAAAATCACATGTTTTGGAAAAATGTTTTTTTTTTTTATAACACGGTATATCTCAACCTTTCCAAGTTTGGCCCCTTTATCAATTGTTATTAATAAGGGCGCCACTGGAAGATAAGACTCGGCCTTCCAGAACTAGAGATGTTGGATAAAATTTCATGGTCATTGAAATTGATAAGAGTGAGGAAATTGAGGGATTAAATTTATTTAACACAGAATTTTAACTGATATAATTATTGAGTTTTATTCGCCAAATAACAATTTTGCCCACTGGGCATTTAATTCATTTATACTCAACTTATAATAACAGTACTGTCCACCGGACTTTTTATTCTTACAACTAGTGAGTCCCCTAGACTTTTACAATGAATTGGCCACCGGCCAGATCCCCTGGATCTTTATTCAAAATTGAGTCCCCTGGACTTATACGCAATTGGCCACTGGCCTGATCTCCTGGATCTTATTTTAAAATTAGTCCTTTGGACTTTACTTAAAATGACCACTGGCCAGATCCCTTGAGTCTTTATTAATAATTAATTAAAACAAAATGGCAGCTCACCAGATCCCCAGGATCTATTAAATTAAAATATTTCCATCGGTAATTTCTTCTATTTCATGCACCTACCCACCCACCAACACACACACACACACACACACACACACACACACACACACACACACACACACACGCACACACACACACACACACACACACACACACACACACACACACACACACACATACACGTTTTAATTCTTAAGTCTCCGGGACTGAATTCGCACACACACGTTTACAATTTATTCCTTTACTAACTCGCTTCAATACAATATTATTCTTTTATTTATTATCTTGAATTCCCGACACGATAAAATTTTACTTCGGATCCCTCAAACATCAACTTAGAGTGAGAAAATTTTATTTATGCTAAAGTGACGCCAGCGACTCACGCTATCTTTTTCTAATTTGTGCGTCTCTTTCTATTTCTCTGTAATTCACGTACTAGTTGTCTTCGCGTTAACTTATAACTTGTAAAAATTTATAACTTGATTTAACATCAATTTATTCCTACTTCATTAGATTTTTATAAATTAATTATTTACTCAGTTCACAAATTTCACTTAACTTAAGTTTTAATTATCGTAAATTAATCAGTGTTATATTTATTGTATCTTAATTAACTTTATCATTTGAAATTTTTGGCTACTTGCCGAAAAGTTAGTTTTCGTATTTATTAAAATCAATCTGGCATTCGTTGCCGAGAAATTAACAGACGGACCGCGTTACTTATTTTACAGATTATGGCTTTCCTGCCGAGAATTTTCCTTATAAATTTTAACTCGGATATGGCGACTGCCCGCGAATAACAATTGAGCGCTTATTCATTTCAATTTAATTTTGTTATTAATAGTACTAAATTCTGGCTACCAGCTGAAAATTTATTTACCTCAACTCTTTACTTTTCAGCGTCCCAAAGTTCCTCTGAGCTTCTCACTGCCGACTTCCGTTCCTCATCTCTTCCTCCAATTTAAATTTCTTGTTATTAATTAATCTGTGGAAATTCAGTACAAATTATTTCTATAATTTTATTGTATCGGCTTCCTGCCGAATACAAGAATTAATTATACAAGAGACTTATAACTTCTGGAAAGTTTCACTTAACTTCTCCCGAGCTTATATAATTACCTGAATTTTTCACGTGTGGTCACCCGTCCAACTTGAATGCCGGTCCGTTCGACTGTGTGTGGTTTCACCTCCATCACTCATTTATAAAAATCTAAGTTCGCGAACTGTCGACAATTATCGGAAATTAACCACTCCTATTAATTTTCTAATTGGGTCTGGAGGATGAACCCCTTAAATTAGCGCGCCCGGCGACAAGTTGATAAAATAGTAACGCATATACTAAGAGGTACTTAGGGTAATTGATCAACCGCGGGAAGACAGAATGATTTAAATTTGAATATTTAAATTTTTACCCCGTTACATTTTTGTCTCCGATAGTTAATTAAATACGGGCAACCAGCAGACACTATCTGACTGTTCGAATATTATTGCCAAATTTCTAAAATATAATTTGAATTTAACTGTTCATAAAAATCTCTACTGTAAAATCAACTCTAGAATTATTCAGTTATTTCTATTATCATTAAAATTTAATAAGACAAATCACATCATTAACTTGCAAACTTATTGATTTCGGATCACGGAATTCTTGGAAAAAAATCCACACACGGTCAAATTTTTTTTATTAGTCGTCTAATATATTTTTTTTCAAACTCCTGGGTTTAAAGTTCAATAATCGAGCGTCGTGTAGCACGAGTGAAATAGGTCTTTCTCACGATAACTCGACGAAACTATAGAACGACGCCAAAAAATCAGCTGTTTCACTTGTCAGCATGATTTTACTGTGCTGGAAAGTAATTCGCTATATGAATTACATATACATCAGGGAGTGACCGTTGTTCACTCTAGACAGAAAGAAATAGAGAAAATCGTCTCTCTGTATACTCTTATCGTATATCTTGTTTATTTGTCCGGGCAGATGTTACTCAAAAATAAACTTAAATAAACATATTACTTTAATTGCCTCCGATGGAAATAAAATATATAAAAAATATATATCATGATGTAGGTGAAATATATGTAGCATATAAATGAAATATACGTAAAATATATGCATATACATTTCTCATACATTTTACAAATGTAATAAATATATATTTCAAACACATCACTTTCAGCCGTTTTTCGTATTGTAACCATCGTTACAAATGGATAGCGATTTAACCATTTAATTAATTTTCCATTTTCTTTTCCATTTTATAAGCAAAAAGTACCTAGCAACACCCCGAATCTGAAGACGACACTCAAGTTCGAGAGGTTGAACCGTTCGGTCGGAACTTTCTTGTATTCTCACTCTTAAAACTTTGTATAAAACATATATATAAGTATATTGTACCAGTAGTAGTTGGTGGTTAAGTGGAAATAACCATAAGTGTTTAGTGGTTTTGTGGAGGATCAGGAGACCAACTGCCGTCATTCGAAGCCAAGGATTTTGGATTGACCTGGATCTTGCTGCCAAGGGATCCTCGAGAAAATCATGCAGAGGCGACCTGTACCCGCAGTAAGTCCTTCAGCCTTTGTACAAAAGATCGACTTAAATGATTACATTGTACGCGCATAATTTCTTTCTCTCTTCAACGCGGTTAAAATCTGTTAATTTATTCCCGCTCACCGTAAATAAATTTACGCCATTGTTTAATAAACTTTCTTCGATCGCCTTTTAAATACATAACATTTCTATAATTGTAAGTAAAAGGGGAAACTGTACATACATGGGAATTTGGTTGAATAAAATTAGTAATTAAACTTTATTGGGCATAAAATTCAATTATCACCAGAGTCCTATAGATTTTAAGTTTATTTTCAGCCGCTTGTCCGGCTCAGGACGAGCCGGCTCACCTCTGAGATACACTAGTTTCCCGAAGTTTGCGACAACGACAATCGACTTAGAGTTAAGGTTTAATTAATTAATAATTAAATCAAATAAATTCGGGAAACACTGATTAACTGTGGTTCGTGGCTACTAGACACGGAGTAGCCAGGGCCCACCGTTATAATATCACTGTTATAACAATTATATTACTCTTATAACAATTATATCACTCTATAACAATTATATCACTCTTATATTATTTAGTGTAATTTATAGTAAGATGATTTATAGTACACTTTTCAATTTTGACGACAGGAGATATTAAATTCAAAGCATCCAACGCTTCATTACTTGTTTCAGTCTCAATATCCGTTTTAGATTCTGTACTTTTGATATTTCGTAGTATGTCTTCAAATGTTACTTTTTTAGGATGTGATGCCGTTTTACAATTAGGATTCAAGCTTGGAATTGAGTCAAACGAACTGTCAAAATCCCAATTCTCGATATTTTCGATGTCCTCATGTGTCAAAGGCAAGCTCTCTTGGTTACACAGTACTTCATTTGAAGATTTTGAAGTCGATGGTAGTATATTATGTGAATTCACGTTTCTTAAATTGTTTGTGAAGCGGCCTTTTTTGATCGGTGGTAAAGTTTCTGGAGATTTATTAGTCTTCGCGACTAATATCTTACGTGTAACTTTAGCAGGAACAGATTTAGTTGAATCATGCTGAGTTCCATTTGTCGCAGACTGATTATTATTATTTGGTTTTGTAGCTTCTGCATTTACGATTTTGTCAAAGATTCTGTTTCTGTTAAAGAGTGATTCCGCAATGTATCCTTCGGCAACACTGCTTGACCGCCATCCTCCGTGTTGTTTTATTGTTGTAATTCCAGCTCTAGAATTCGCCAGCAGTGTTGTCGAAGTATGTCGGAAACAATGTCCCGTATAGGATGAAGGATATGACAAATTCAAAAAAGTTGCAATGCTGCTAGGAATTGTACTAATTTTATTTTTGCCCATTACTTGACGCATGCATCGCCCTTTTTCGTAACGCAGAAAAAAGCTCTCAATAGTACAGTTTTCGGGTCTTAAATCGATATATTTTTTAACTGTGGTATAAAACTCATCTTTTATCACGAAGCTTCGAGGATAGTAGTTCTTGGTATCACGAACAAACACTATAAAATGAGACCCAGTATCTTCAACGTGGTTTAAATTTAATTGACAAAATTCTTTGCATCGCATCGCCCCACAAAATCCGAAAATGAGAATAACCTGAAAGAGAGTTCAAAATATGAATAGATGTGAATATTAAAAATTTTGTTAATAAATTATAAATATTATTAATCAATTGACACTGAAGTTAGCAGACAATATAAATTTTTTTTAATTTTATAGCAATGCAATTATTGTGAAAAAAATTTAGTAAAAAAATTTCACGTGTGAAAATTAAAAGAAATCATTAGTGAAATTTTTTAGAAGCATTTATTCAATTGTAATTGACTTGTTATAAAAATTAAAAAAATTGACAGCTGTCAGCTAACTTCAGTATCATTTAATAAATTGTAAATACTTATGTAAATAATTGTTATAAATAGTTATCCCAATAATTGTTACAAATAATTATGTAAATGTTTTAACAATCTATATTTCAGTATTTTGTGTTATGCAAATGTTTTTTTTTTTTTTTAATTTACCTTTTCAGCTAGATAAATTTCATCCGATGCTGTTTCAAGGAACATTTTAATTTCATTCCACGTTAAGACTTCCGATTTTTTAGCTTGAAAACCTTTTGATTGATTCTTCAGAAATGTTTTTAGTTTATTAAACTTTCCGAGGTCAATTCCTTGCTTGAGATTCATCAGTGATTTTATCATAGAATATTTGCTCCAGAGCGTTGATGGTGCAAGATTTTTTGATAGTTCATCAAAATATACCAGCAGTGCATTTTCATTAATTTGTTTAATTTTATTATTCACTGTCCACTCAATAAATTTATTGGAACAACGATAATAGTCATCGCTGGATTAGTGTGCTACCAAATTATTGGTTATGCTTTGGGCTTCTCCCTCGATATCTCTACCAGCCTCGTCGTTAGTGTCACTTAAATAGGAACTATCTGTAGAACTCATGTTTAGAACCGACGAATTTTTTATATTTAAAAACAAATCACTAAATTACATAATTTTTATCAGAATTATAATATATTGCACTAATGACGCAACAACAACTGCTGACGAAAAAGGATGTGTTAGAGAGAGAAACGTATAATGCGCGAGAGCCGATGTAGGTATTATTGCGCGTGCGCGTTCACTTACTCCGGGGGCAGAAAGTGTCACTTGCGTCCCGCTTCAAAGGGACGAAATTTTAACTTTCGGCCTAGGTAGGAGAAAAAATTAATTTCCACATAATTAATTACTACTTTAAAATCACTATTAATTTAATACTGAAACGAAGTTGAGGTCCACCCCCTCTAGTAGGGATAAATCAACCTCCGTTACCCATTTTAATTAAATGGGCCCGTGTCCCTTTTAGCTAATAAGCTAATAATTCGGTAACTGATCCTGGTGTTACCCGGTTCGTAAGGACCAGACGACCGGTTGGCCATAAATTTATATATATCAAATGCATATAAAGGATCGGGAGTCGTGGGGCATGTTATATATCAGTAATATATGAGAAAAAGAAAGTAGACTACAGGTATTTGCAAAGCAAGCCAAACTAGTGAAAAGCACAAGAGATTACAAAAGGTATAATAATAGTATTATTATACTTACCTGTGAGTTGTTGGTTCACTGGTATCGATAAATGAGAGCAATAAGTAATTAAGACAATTGTGAGCTCTGTATCACAATTGTCTGGTACAGCTACAAGCAGGTATTGTAGGTGGACATCGCGGCAGGTACGCGCTTCTGTAAGCAGGTATTACAGGATAGGTCGCGGCAGGTACGCGCTTCTACAAGCAGATATTGTAGGAAAGGGTCGTGGCAGGTACACGCTTCCACAAGCAGGTATTGTGGGAAAGGAGTGCAGCAGGTATGCACCTCTACAAGCAGGTATTGTAGTAGAATATTGTGGCAGGTACACGCTTCCACAAGCAGGTATTGTGGGGAAATATCGTGGCAGGTACACGCTTCTACAAGCAGGTATTGTAGGAAAAGGATGTAGCAGGTATACATCCTACGGAGTTACCGTCTTCTATAGGCAGGTACTGTAGGCTAGGATGAGGATACAGCAGGTATGCACCTCTACGGGGTTGCCGTCTTCTACAGGCAGGTACTGTAGGCTAGGAAGTGTAGGTAGGTTTACACAGGAATAATCAAATCAGGCTATGATTATGTTATTATTTAAGAGAATACTTAAATACTACTGGATACTTAGTCGTAAACAGGTGGTTAAAAGTTAAAAAAGAGAGTTAAAAGATAAACTGTATTTATTATAAAGTCATAATGAAGTAAAGATGAGAAACTAGCTGAATAATTAGCGGCGCGCAGGCCTTTTTATAGATTCACGTCGATGCTTACGCGTCGACGTGGTGCGCATCCCTTCCATTTAAAATGCGAATGGAGAGGGATTATGTAATAATAATAATAATTAAATAATACTAGAGCGGGTAAACCAGATAACATGTGGTAAATACCCTCGGTAACCGTCTATTATCATGGTATGATAATGAGGTATTATCAACCTTGTTACAATACAAACAATTCTTTATAAACGCTAACCTTCCTTTATCAACAATTTTGTTAAGCCGGTTTTATGATTAATTTTAATTTACCGTTTAACAATTTATTCACCGACTTCATATCCAACACTCAAAACTTGAACACGTTTTACTTCACGACTCCGTCAGCGTTCATAATTTATTAATTGATTTTTATTTGAATTATTTAACTTAATTATAATTAATTTATCCTATTATTAATGACTAGATAATTTTGACAAGATCACAATTGATTTTCCGGCGAATGCTTTACACAACCTGCCTGAAAAATTCCAGAAGAATTTTCCGGCAATGCTTTACACAACTTGCCTGGAAATAACACAGCTAATTATGTCGAGTCCAGTGTTTTGATTGAATATGACGCGATAATAGACACGACAATCAGAGTTGCAAAAAATGCATTACTTTTTTTAGTGCATTACAATTTCATTACTCATTACCATTGTAATGAGTAATGAATTCAATATTCATTACTCAGTGATTTTTATTTAATGAAAAATAAAATTATTTTCCAATACATTATTTTAATGAGTAATGTATTCCATCTTACAATACTCATTTTATTTTATAATGAGTATTTTGAACTTGTCCATTAATATTTTATCTATTAATAAGTAATGTACTCCTCTCTCATTGATCATTATTTTTTTATTTATTAATGGGTAATGCACTTGTTTCCCCATTGCTTAATTATAAAGGAGTTTTGCTTAATGACGAAGGAGTTTTTTAAAATTAGCTATAACCAGTATCATAACAATAGACTTAAAATTATTCAAAAGCTGACTTAAAATAAAATCTGCGGGATATTTCTTTTATTGCTGACAGTTTGGTTAAAAATAAACCAAATAATAACAATTTTTTCCTATTTTTTTCGTTTTTGAGTACAGTTTTCGAATAAAAAATTCTAACTATTGTATTTGTCGCCATGACGAATATTTTGAAAAATTTACTATTTTCTGATTCTTAACTGAGATAATCGAACTGATTCAGAAAATATAGTTGGTTTATGTATGGTTTATGTATGGTTATATTTATACACAATATAGAATTATAATAGAAATAAGAGCATTTTTAAATTTTCAAAATGTCAAAAAATTGTACTTTTTCCACTTTTTCTTGGACTAACTTTTGATTAGCATAAATTGTCGAGTTACTGTAAATCTCACTGAAAGCTTTTCGAATAAGCTTTGAGTTAAATACTCATCTATATCTCAAAACCGGAAAATTGTTCATCTTACTCTTTATTCAATGAAAGTCTATTCTAACATTCGTTATGGAATTGTTTTAAAAATCTTATTTTCAAACGTGTGTTTGTTTTAAGAGGTTCATGATTTTAAAGTAATCAGAACCCGGGAGAAAATTTTTTTGATCGAATCAGTGTAAAATTTTTGAATCTTTCACGAGAAATTATTTCCAATTGATAAGAAATTAAAAAAAAATTGGTAATAGTTGTGCTTATTTAAGATGTGAACAGAACGATTTGATAGTGGAAAAAAAAATCGTAATTATTTACAGAATATTCAAACAAATTGTTTTCTATATGTGATATACCTTAGTCTACACTGCTCGAAAGTTCAATTTTATTCTCGATGAAAAATCTTAAACTAAGAAATGTATCATTATTTATTTATATACTTCTGGAAATTTGCTATCTGACCAGTAGGCTTGGCATACATGAAGTGAATTTAATCTAATCTAAACTAATCTAAGAAAACCATTTCAAATGAATTGATGTTCTTGACTCAACAGAACGAATTCTTAAGTCACGAAATTATTCTAAATCTGAGTAAATTTTTCTTGGTTCAAGAATTTGTTCTCTTGACTCAAGAACAATAATTCATTTGAAATGGTTTTCTTAGTTTAAGATTCCTTTTAGTGGATCAAGTTAAATTTTTTAGCAGTGTAAATTAAACAGATAATAACTGACAAAAAATTTCACTTCGCAGAATTTATTTTATTAACAATTTTGAAGAAATTCTGTCCAGAGTATATGTCACTGCAGGGAAGTTAAATTATGTAAAAATCATCAACTCAGCATCCACTCCGCATTCATTCCACAAATCACTTCTCAAATTTTTTACAATATATGTAATTTTCAGATATATAATGACCATCTTGATCTGCTGAAAAGTTCTAGAGGTCCATGAATCTACACTTAAACTTTTTTATATTGATTAATGTGTAATGTTTCCCATTACACATTTATTTTTTAATGAATAATGTGTGGCCCTTCAATACTCATTACTTATTATTTAATGAGTAAAGTATTTGTTTGCATTACCCATTAACTTTTTAATGAGTAATGTATTGCTCTACATTACTTATTCATTTTTTAATGGGCAATGAATAAAAACTCCATTACCATTAAAAAAAAAATGAGGATTGCATTATTTTTTACATAAAGATTTTTGCAACACTGACGACAATACTTCGCGGACACGACGTTTAATTACGTGTTTTAATTAATAAATATTACGGCTTCCCTGTCTGGGATATTTTACAGAATACCTTTTACGATTCACGTTGAATTCTTTTTCCGTCGCTCGCCCAGTATTAGTTGTCCTGGTCCGTATAGTTTGTTCCGGTCCGTATATTGTCTCGTGTCTGTGCGTCCCGATGATTGTCTAGTCCTGCCGACTCTGTTCCTGGGTGCGTCGTGGTGGTTACCCAGTCCTACTGGCTCTGTGTTGAACGTCTGTTCAGTCCGGTCGTTCTGGCCACCAATGTTCTTTTTCGCTGCTGTCTTGCAGTTTTATTATTTTTGTTCGATCATTTTCGGCAATGATCGGAAAACTCCTCCCTTAACTTATTATGATTGGGCTTAGCGTGAGAGTATTTTCAATTAATGCGCCTGACGACAAGTCGAAAAACTTGATCGAACGCTCGTTTGGGGTTGCACGTAGGGTAGGTGACCATCAGTGACAAATCACAATTTTTGTCGATAAAGTAACCCCGTTACAGGCATCATTCGTGTCATTCCGTTAATATAAATACAAGCAGATCGATAAGTTTGACCTTGACTTTTATGAGCTGTTCAGCCACGAGCTTCATCATTTTGAAAAGCTTCGTATACTTTCGCTACGTCCGGGAGCAGCCGAACTCGCTACTGATTTCAAGGTCAGAATAGTGCCGAGTCACTCGCTATCTGGGCCCGACACATGCAATTTATTGCTCATGACCGTGTTAAGACGGTAGGAGAACCCGCTACTAGCCTGCCAATTAGAGAATTCGTCTTATATCAGCGTGCTCGGCAGCCAATCAGAGGAATTGGCTGTTAACTACTTCCTGTTGGCGCGCTTTTAAGACAATGGGAAAATTCATTTTGTGCAGCTTTGCTGCCACGCCACCACCGAGCGGTAACGCCGGCTCTTCAACGCTTTCATGATCTCAATCTACATCGTGGATTCTTCAGTACAAATACAGCTATACATCTAACCGCTTCGCTCAATATAAATTATCTTTGTGTTATAATTCCGCTTAACTAACCCTAAAATATCCTCAATAATTAGCTAGTATATCAAGGCTATTGATTATTGATTATATATAATATTTGTTGCTCGCGTTTAATTAGTCATAAATTGATTGACGCTTTCTGATCCGCTACCGAACACATGTCGGATTTTATATACGTGAATTTAATATCGTTTCCATTCTCTATCGCGTATAAATCTAGTTGCATTCGCTCTCTAACATTTCGTTCTCACAGTTTAAGTATATAACTGTAAATGGAAGCCTAAATTATTTATCTATTGATTGTGTGTAATTTTTAATCGTTAAAATTCCTTCACGCCTAAACCAGATCCTCTAAGTTTATTCGCTTATTTTACATGAGCAGTTATACTTTCTGCAGAAATTAAAGGAAATCGTTTTCGCATAGCCATTTTTTTACCAACTGCGATATAAGTAATTACTATCGGTAAAATTGGAACAAGATTCGTATTTTTTAAGATGTTGTAAATTAGTGTTTCGAGTAGTTCGCCCAATATCACTGTCTTCAAAGTCTACTCAAAAAATCGTAATCTCGTCTGAGTTTTCTTTTTTAGTTACGTGTCTTAAAATACCTGTTGCTCCATTGACCAATCCGTCTTTCGTATTTATAATACGGGTTAACATTATTTTAGCACCGATTTTTGAATAGAAAGTTTTAGGTAAACAACCCACCTTATTTGTTGGTAATTTATGAAGGGCGTCGAATTGTTTGTCTTGAAAATGGTCTTCAGCCTCATTAACGAATAGATCACCTGGCATATTAGCAATTTTTTTTCATTATGAGCATCAACATCTTTATTTGAATAAAAAATATGAACTCCATCATAAGTAATGTAATTCAAGTTGCATCGTGATTTGAATAAATTTATGTCAGTTTCCGTCACTGTTCCCATTGAAAAGTTATTTTAAGCATTAATAAAATTTTTATTATCTTGTCACATAACTCTGGTTAATTCGTAATATTCGAAATAAATCCAATTATCTGATGCAAATAATGCACTATACGCGAGATCAGCAATATTTGGCTGAAAAGGTTTACCAAGGTTTTTTTTATTCTACTCTACTTTTTTATCTCTTAAATAATGTTGAGCGGTATAATATATTGGTTTATCCATGACAGGCGGAAGCTGTGCTAAATCCCCAACAAAGATAACTGATAAACCACTGAAAGGCAATT
The DNA here is from genome assembly GCF_029852145.1 of Microplitis mediator. Classification (NCBI taxonomy): domain Eukaryota; kingdom Metazoa; phylum Arthropoda; class Insecta; order Hymenoptera; family Braconidae; genus Microplitis; species Microplitis mediator. The sequence goes on from NC_079971.1 coordinate 11,277,142, forward strand.
TATTTCCTGTGATTTGTTGCAGACGAGTGTCGATTTGGTTCAAACGATTTCGACCAATCATTGAAACCTCATCTATAGTAACTACTTTTACATGACGCATTTCGAATCTTAATGATGTAATGACGCTATAACTTAATGCTGGAAGGTTCCCTTTATTATAATTATTCACAGGTAAATTAAAACAACTATGGATAGTAACACTACGAATCAAGAATGCAGCCTTTCCAGAAGGAGCAGCTAAAATTACTTCAGCTGATTCAATATCTGAACACATTATTTTTCGTTGTAATAGTCGGATATAGTTTGGTATAAAAGTTCAATTAGAAAAGATTTTACAGTTCCCGCTTGGCCACAAATCACTAAACGAACTGGTTTACCAAGTTTTTGAGCATGTAATCAATACATCGTTATTTAAAGTTGTTGATCATTGGCCTTCAAAAGGAGCTCTAAAATATCTTTATTTTCCTTAACTTTTGGAACACTTATCTGTAACGGGGTGGAATCCTTCCACATTACATTCGAAATGAAATTTCAACTCGCGCCAAAAGATCCGCCCTCCTTCTTCAACAACTGTCAATAAACGAGGAAATACAGTCATTGATGCGCCGGGGTCGCTACGGTCGAGTCCCGACATTTGGTTTTAGGGGTTGGTCAACCTGAGTGGAGAGGTACGAGGGCCAGAGACGACGAGCGATCGGTCTCTTGGCTCGCAGCAACCGCCGTGGACGGACGTGCCTTGCTACAACTACCACTAACATCTTGGTTTCCACAAATTTCTATCAACTACTACTACTACTACTACTACACGTGCTGCTCGTCATCATTCAAAATGGGCCAAGAGCATATAAGCCCACGGCTCGTGGAAGCTTATTCCGTTATTACGTTTATTTAAGTTTATTTACACGGTTGAATTATATAATATTTATTGTGGATTGGACCTGGTTAATTGGAAAGGATTGTAATGGTTTGGTGGACTTGGAAGGAAGGACTGGTTATGGTTTTGATCTTGGAGTAAAAGGATCGGTGGAATAAGAAGGACTGGCTGAGGTTGGAGATTGTTGGAGTAAGTGAACTCGTTTGGTTATTGTCGGGTTAACTATTTGTTTTGTAAAATAATATTTTATGATTGGAGTCGTTTATTAAATTAGAGTCAGTAGAGCCACATTGTCGTTAATTAAATTAGTCGAGTCAGTTTTGTTAAATTAGTCGAGTCAGTGTCATCAGTCATTTTGGTTATTGTTCATCTGTCATTAATATTATCTGTAAAGCGGCTTCGTCAAATAAATGCCAATAATTTTTAGGTAGATTATTCTTAAATCTAACTATTGTATTTGTCCTCATGGTCGATTTTTCAAGCAATTTTGTCACAACCTATCATAATTAGTTGAGTAGGGTTCGAAAATACCATCCGTTAAAAAATTTATATATGTATGTATATATATATATGGGATATAACGCAGTTTTGAGGACACGATTACGCCTACAATTCTTATCAGATCTTAATGAAATTTTTCACACTTATTCTATGGGTGATTATCACGGTTGTTCGAAGATGGGCAAAATCGGTTGATTAGTTTAGAAGTTATGGCTTTTTGAAATTTCCATGATTTTTTGAAAAAATCAATTTTTTTCCACATTCAAGTTCATATAATTTTAAAACTAATACTCATAGACAATTTCCGTAAAAAGGATCTGAAAGCTTGTCTAATAAGCTTTAATTTATGACCTTAGACTTGATATTTCGACCATTTCATCCGATAATTTGATGGCCTTGAAAATTTTAATGGAATCAAAAAATGTTGAAAATATGGGTTTCATTCCACATAACTTATGAATTCCCCATTATAATCCGGTTTCGTCAGTTGTATTTTATTGTGCACAAAATAACCTGTAAATTTCACTGCTATTTTATATTTTAAAAGTATTTCTTTTATTACTTATGATGGATCAAATGTACCTCTACTCCCTATGATTATCACTGGTCTTGTCATTACGATAGCACCTACAGTTCTTATCGGATCTTAATTAAATTTTCCACACTTATTCTACAGGCGATTATCTTGATCAAGTTCAAAGATGGGCTGAATCGTTCAAATAGTTTTGAAGTTATGGCTGTTTAAAATTTTCACGATTTTTCGAAAAAATCAATTTTTATTCACTTTCAAAGTTTATATAACTTTAAAACTGAACCTCATAGATAATTTCTGTAAAAAGTATTCTAAAGCTTGACTAATAAGCTTTAATTTATGACCTTAACCTTTATGTTTCGAGTATTTCTTTCAATAATTTGATAGCCTTGAAATTTTCATGAAATCAATAAAAGTTGAAAATATGGTTTTCATTCCACATAACTTATGAATTTTCCATTATAATACAATTTTGTCAGTTGTACTTTATTGTGAACAAAATAACCTGCAAATTTTACAGCTATTTTATATTTTAAAAGTATTTCATTTGACATTTATGATGTTTCAATCGTACCTGTAGTCCTATAATTATATCTGATCTTGACATCGTAATAGCAATTACAATTATGATCTCATACTAATTAAATTTTCTATACGTTGTTTACGTGAGGGTTAGTTTGATACGTTACCTATGTAATGTTTTGTCGAATCAACTATCTGAAGTTCTCTATCGAAAATAGTCGTTGTCTTTTTTAACCCTCACTCTAAGAAAACGAGCCTAATTTCATATCATGACTATACACTGTAACGGGTTTTCCACCACCGGGGATCTACCGAAGTGAAGTCCGAATACACTTACGATTTTTGGCTACCTTGTTCAAAATTTATAGTTGGGCGCCAGGTGATTTTAATATCACCAAATAAACAATTATTGAAATCGGCTCAGGGTGGCGGATCGGGGAAAGGTCAAGCACTTAAGATTACGATAAATAATTGATCGGAATTAACACAAAATAATTAGTCGTATATTAAACACAAAATAATTGATCGGTATCACAAAAATAATCGGTTACAAACAAAATATAAAGTTGCCGGTGACGGCTTGACTCGATATAAACAAAACGAAATTTCTCGTAGTTGATCGGAAAACAAATTAGTTCATTGCTAAAAAAAACACAGTCGGTTGACGAAATCAAAATAAAATACTTTTATTGTCCGGAGACACACATACAGCGAACGTATTAACGAAATACTTGACGAGTGACGTCAGAGTATTCTTACACGGCAAGGTAACAAGACTGCTGTTGCGAATGAGACACGGATAATCCGTAATTCTCAGAATTGCTCGATGAAATAAAATAAAATATACAATGATATTTTATTTCGGTGACGCGTTAAATTGTAAGGTCATATAATTATTACGCGTAATTAATTCATTAATCAATATTTAATTACTACGCGAACGCGGTTCACTTGTTCAATAATAATATCACATATACGCTTCGTTAGTTCGCGCCGATGCTTCGGCTTATTCTCTTGTTCACAAAAACTTGAAGATTTGTTAACAAAATTATCGTATTATTATTCACGTAATAATTATTACTCGCGGAATACACTGGTCACAGAAATTAAGGGATAGAAAAAAAATCCGAAATTTTCAGGTGATTTTCAACATGCTGTAACTCGGTAAAAAATGGTCGGATAAAAAAAATAAAAAAAGCAAATTGTAGCCTTAAGTTTCTAGTTTTCAAATCTGGACCTCAAAATTTTTTATCATGTACGGTTCCGGAGTAATCATAAGAAAACCAACGAAAAAAAAATTTTCAAAATTTTTGCTGGTCTTTCAATACCTCTATGGGCAACAATAAATTTTTTTAAATAATCCGACTGTCTGACTTTTCTCGGAAATTTTATGCCCTTTAATTTGGTGGCCTTAAGAAGTCTCTACGACGATTTGGCGCCGAGTTATCATTGATCAAAGCAAAAAAGTCCATTTTGGCTTTGATAATCAATAACTCCGGATGTATTGGTCGTACAGAGAATGGAAGCAGGGTTTTGAAAACTGGAAAACATTCTCTATAAGGCAAAATTAGTGGCATTTGATAGAAAAATTTTTTTTAAAGCGATATTGTTTGGTGAAAAACAGGTCAAAATTCACAAATTTAAGGATATTCGGAAATCTTGCTATAACTTTGGATATAACGGATGAACAAAGGATATCTTCGACTTTTTTTCAACCTCAAAGTGTCCTGAAAAAACCCTAAAAATTTTAAATCGCTGCGATTTTTCTTTCTTAGTGCCCCGAAGCTTTAAATTTATCGATTTTGTCAAAAATCACCATAATTGGTAGTTTCGAGGTTTTTGTTCATTTTTTCGATTTAAAAATGGTTTTTTTACCGATAATCTTCATTTCTTCGATCAAAAAGATCGATTAACGAAAAAAATTGAAAAAAAAAAATTTTTGGAAAAATTTTTTTTTTTTTCAAAATTTTTTTTTTCAAAAAATTTTTTTTTTTCAAAATTTTTTTTTTTGTTGTATCTGCAATGCTTTATCATTGTCAAAAAAAATTCTTAAAATTTTTTTTACCGCTGTAACTGCATCTGCTTCAAATGTCAACTTAACAGACATACGCTTTGGGTAACTCTAATGCCGGGGGTAAAAAAAATTTTAAGAATTTTTTTTGACAATGATAAATCATCGCAGATACAACAAAAAAAAAAATTTTGAAAAAAAAAAAAATTTTTCCAAAAATTTTTTTTTTTCAATTTTTTTCGTTAATCGATCTTTTTGATCGAAGAAATGAAGATTATCGGTAAAAAAACCATTTTTAAATCGAAAAAATGAACAAAAACCTCGAAACTACCAATTATGGTGATTTTTGACAAAATCGATAAATTTAAAGCTTCGGGGCACTAAGAAAGAAAAATCGCAGCGATTTGAAATTTTCAGGGTTTTTTCAGGACACTTTGAGGTTGAAAAAAAGTCGAAGATATCCTTTGTTCATCCGTTATATCCAAAGTTATAGCAAGATTTCCGAATATCCTTAAATTTGTGAATTTTGACCTGTTTTTCACCAAACAATATCGCTTTAAAAAAAATTTTTCTATCAAATGCCACTAATTTTGCCTTATAGAGAATGTTTTCCAGTTTTCAAAACCCTGCTTCCATTCTCTGTACGACCAATACATCCGGAGTTATTGATTATCGAAGCCAAAATGGACTTTTTTGCTTTGATCAATGATAACTCGGCGCCAAATCGTCGTAGAGACTTTTTAAGGCCACCAAATTAAAGGGCATAAAATTTCCGAGAAAAGTCAGACAGTCGGATTATTCAAAAAAATTTATTGTTGCCCATAGACGTATTGAAAGACCAGCAAAAATTTTGAAAATTTTTTTTTCGTTGGTTTTCTTATGACTACTCCGGAACCGTACATGATAAAAAATTTTGAGGTCCAGATTTGAAAACTAGAAACTTAAGGCTACAATTTGCTTTTTTTATTTTTTTTATACGACCATTTTTCACCGAGTTACAGCATGTTGAAAATCACCTAAAAATTTCGGATTTTTTTTCTATCCCTTAATTTCTGTGACCAGTGTAATTGTTCTTTCCGTAATCGAAATTGTTCTTTTTAGTCGCGAATCGAATTGATCAAAACGTGGCCGTTCAGTTCGAAGTCTCCAACGGATCTCTCGTCAATCCATGCGTTGGATCGATTGGTCGGTCGTAGCCAAAATTTGTCATCTTAGGTGTCACCAGAATTGGCTTACCGGATAACGATTCATTATATTCAAATAATTTTTAAACAATAGTGAACCACGAGTTGATGTCGAATTTCCTCATGTTACAACACTAGCATGTATCACAAGATATGTATGTATGTAACTTTTTATATAGATTGATTGGAAAATCTACCTTCCATTTCGGCTGCCGAATGGCCTTTTATTTTCTATTAAAACTAAATTTTTATTATGAAGTTTTTTTCTTTCGAGTGGACTTAGACTTTCAATTCCGGTTTTTTCGTCACGAAATGGTAAAAATAATAGTAGCCGCTCTCGATAATAATTGCTTTCATCTTGATGTTTATTATAGTGATTTGTTCGTAAAATTTGACGTTTCACACGTTCTTTCACATCGCTTTCCTCATTACAGATATTAATAACTTCATTGCAACTGTTACTTTCATCATATAAATTGTGATCGATTTTCGCTTTGAGTTTTTTGGGATCGCTATATCCAGTGGCGAAATCAGCTAAACACATCGATCCATATTGCTTATCTCGCTTGCAATACTTTTCGATTATATTATCTTGATAGATGTCTGTTGATTCAGGTGCCATTTTTGATAGTTCTTTTTTCCGTTTAACTACTCGATTCTTCCTTCCATCGGAAAAGTAGGAACAAATCGAGAGTTTTCTGACGCAACCTCGTATCTCAAAAACTACTACTTTTCAGGAGAACAAAAAACGTTTTATAATGAACTTCTGGCTTTATTTTATTAATCCTTCTTACAAATCTAAAAAGTAATCAAACTTTCTATGAATTTTCAAGACAACTGTAATATTACATGTATTTAATTATTAATTTTTTTGCTCATTTCATGAGATACGCGTTTGCTGCGCCGAAAAATTGCAGAAATATGTAACATACGTGTTTACGGTATTCTTAATTGAAATTAAAGCACAGACATAAATGGGCTTTTTGGATCATTGTATTCAGGAATACATTATCAACTTTTCAATTATTCTGAACCAAGTAACAATATTATTATTAAACTTATTAGTGCTATCATTTATTGATTATGACATCACAGTATTTTTCTCGAATTTTTCGTGAGACATATGATTTTTTAAATTATAGCTAATATAAGTATCACGTAGTTTCAATAATACTTCTAATCATTTCAAATAATAATTTTTAAATAAAATTGTGAAATCAAACAAATATAAAATATTATATTTCAACACCGCTTGTAGATAATATTACCTGTTACAAAAGAACATATGTTCATTTTTCTCGGATGTATTTCAAGTTATCACAAAAAGCATTATAATCTTTGGGTATCAAAGGTTTCACAGACAAAAGCTCCTCGTACTTTTCACTATCCTATCAAAAAAATCGTTGAGGGATCGCATGAGAATCCATAGGAATTAATATAGGAGTGTATCGATTTATATAAGAATCCATCTAGGAAATCATAGGTATCTGGATTACCGATACAAAAAATTGTAAGTATCTGGATACTAATGTAGGAAATTGGCATAGGAACTTGTATAAATAGATTTCTTTGTGGAACATTTATATAGAAATTTGGGTTTCTGAGTAATTTCTATAGAACCCAGGCTATCTGGATTTTTATATGTCTATTCTATTGATACGCATATATAAATAAATGAACAGATTAGTATTCTATTAGCACGAACTCTTTCAACGAAAATTGAGTAATTAATGCTCTTTATATCGATAATTGTAATAAGTTATTGATTTATTAATTAACTCAAGAAGTATAACATCTTTATAGAAATTACGAAAAATTTCCATAAAACACTAGTTATCGTACAAAAGCAATGTACTCCAGGAAAGTGTATGAAAACACATACGCTGTTTATGATATTTGTATCAATAACGGGACGTTTTATGTAAATTTTTCTGATATTAGTTTATTAGATATACAATTACACAGAAAATTAAAGGAACAAGAAAATTTTATAAATTTTTTAGTGATTTTTGGAAGGCTGTATTTTCATGAAAAATGATCGTATCGGAAAAATTAAGAAAGCAAATTGAAGCTTGAAATCTCTAGTTTAGAGATCTTTCAGCAAAATATTTTTTTGAGCCACGGTTTTTGCGGAATCATAAGAAAAAGGTCGAGAAAACATTTTTCTAAATTTTTTGATTTCATTTTTTAGGTCTACGGGGCCGGGAAAAATTTTTCGAAAAAACGAATTCATGGCTTGTTTAGGAAATTTATTTAGCTACAATTTGCTTTTTTTTGTTTCTCTATACGACAATTTGCTGCTGAGATATCAGCCTTCAAATGAAAAAGGATCCTTTTGTCTTTGATTATTGATATCTCAGCAAGAAATGGTCACACAGTTATTTAAAGGGCAGTTTAATAAACTTGAATTAATCCCCTACAAGCTCCATTTTCGATTTTTTCAAAAAAAAATTTTTTTTCATCCTTGATATCCATTTGAAAAACCTTTAAAAAATGGCCATTTTCTGGTTTTTTAGTCGACTCATCGCTACTCTGTAAATATTGATAAAAAAAATAATGTCGCCTGGTAATTTTACAGCTTAATGTTCCCTCAAAAATCCTGGAAATTTTCAGATTGATCCATTGAACCGTTTGTCCGGACCGATTGCTCGAAGTTTTACAAAACAATCAAAGGAACAAGTTTTGTTCCTTAATTTGTGTAATCGTTATCAAAATGAAAAAATCAATTTTTTTCGGATTTTCTTCCATTTTTGCGTTAACTATTTAGTAAATATAAGGTAAAGAAAAGAAAAAATTTTTTTTCCGAAAAACGAAAAAAAAAAAAATAACCCTCCGAATAAAACGTAAAAAAAAAAAAAATGTGAAAAAATTCTTGTTTGGTCTCGTTTTTGGGAAAATTTTTTTTTTTTCCTCTTTACCTTACATTTAGTGAATAACTAACGCAAAAATGAAAGAAAATCCGAAAAAAATTGATTTTTTCATTTTGATAACGATTACACAAATTGAGGAACAAAACTTGTTCCTTTAATTGTTTTGTAAAACTTTGAGCAATCGGTCCGGACAAACGGTTCAATGGATCAATCTGAAAATTTCCAGCGTTTTTAAGAGAACATTAAGCTGTAAAATTACCTGACGACATTATTTTTTCTATCAATATTTACAGAGTAGCGATGAGTTGGCTAAAAAACCAGAAAATGGCCATTTTTTAAAAGTTTTTCAAATGGATATCAAGGATAAAAAAAAATTTTTTTTTGAAAAAATCGAAAATGGAGCTTGTAGGGGATTTATTCAAGTTTATTAAACTGCCCTTTAAATTACTGTGTGACCATTTCTTGCTGAGATATCAATAATCAAAGACAAAAGGATCCTTTTTCATTTAAAGGCTGACATCTCAGCAGCAAATTGTCGTATAGAGAAACAAAAAAAAAAGCAAATTGTAGCTAAATAAATTTCCTAAACAAGCCATAAATTCGTTTTTTTGAAAAAATTTTTTCTGGCACCGTAGACCTAAAAAACGAAACCAAAAAATTTAGAAAAATGTTGTCTCGACCTTTTTCTTATGATTCCGCAAAAACCGTGGCTCAAAAAAATATTTTGCTGAAAGATCTCTAAACTAGAGATTTCAAGCTTCAATTTGCTTTTTCAATTTTTCCGATACGATCATTTTTCATGAAAATACAGCCTTCCAAAAATCACTAAAAAATTTATAAAATTTTCTTGTTCCTTTAATTTTTTGGATCAGTGTATAATTCTAATCCGTACAGGATTTCGATATAGACTTTGACAAAATGCAGATTTCAATGAGAAAGCGACGTTAAAATCCACATGGGAATCCATACTAGATTTCTCATATGGATTTGGCATGTTGTGGATTTCGTCAAACCCGTATAGGAATCTACGCTGGATTCCCATATGGATTTTTTTTATAGGGACCCTCGCAGATTTGAATCACGCCGGAACCATCGTGGAAGTGTAAACATCGTGGATCCATCGTGGTTACACGGTGGGTTTGTTCCATTTTACCACCGGGTATACACAGTGTATCCACTGTGATTACGCGGTGTATCCACCGTGATTCTTCAGTGGCTTGACCACTGTGTATACATGGTGTTTTCAGTGTGATTACGCGGTGTATCCACCGTTATTCCACGGTAGTTTTGTGCTATTTCACTACCGTGGTTCCACGGTGTATCCACCGCGTAATCACAGTGGAAACACCGTGTATACACGGTCGTAGAGCCACCGTGGAATCACGGTGGATACACCGCGTAATTACAGTCGTAAAATGGAACAAACCCACCGTGTTTCCACCGTGATTCAAATCTGCAAGGGGATAACAACATTGTCTGATGGCATACTCTGGAATATATAATATTATACGTGGATTGAACACAATTACAACAGTGATGTAGGTTAGAATTCATACTTGATTATGTTTGTTTACTTATACCGTTTAATTCTATTTTTTAATTATTGTTTTTTCACTTTGAAAGATAATTTTATTAACTGAATATTAAAATTTCTAATTATAACAACAAACGGAATCATATTGCTACGAGGAAACTTAGTTATGCGCTATCTGATATTTTTGAGATACGAGGTTGCGTATGACATGTTGTCACAGGGGAAATTTGAATTTTCCGCGTTCAGATTACCATAGTTGTCTATTATGCGCGCCGTCGATAAAAACTAAAACTACCCGAGGGTTATCCGGGGTAGAGCGCGACTTATCGTCAGGAGGAGCATATACCATTTCACCTAACTGAAGAAATTCCGAATGATACAATTACCTTTGATCACGCGTGATAGAACAGTTTGAAAAATTGATGATAGATGACGCTAGAAATAGGTAAATATGAGAGAAAGCGACTGTTAGCGTCCGTTCAACGTACAGACATTCGAAGTGTGGCTTACGTCGACTTGGTTCATCCTCCAGCCGTATGATACGTCGAACGCGAGACATTTTTCTGGGACAAAGTGGTCTACAGCACTTGACTACATCTCAGAATTGTATTTACATTTACGGTACCGTCTGTCCATACTTGATTCATGATCTAGGTGCACCATACCACAAACACCAAGTATTTTTCTGGGATAAAATGTTGTCAAGCACATGTCTGCGTCCAACCTTTGTCTTATCATTCGTAGGAGGCTGTGTCCAAGCTTGGTTCAGACTCCAGCTGCACCATACGACGGCTTAAAGATATTCTTCAGGGACAAGAAAGTCTCAAGCACCCAACAGCATCCCAGAAGTCTATTTTTACTAGTAGCATGGCCTGGCCCAACTTGCTGCACCCCACACCTGCACACTAGAATGTACTTATGATATTCTCCAGGAACAAAATACTGTGAAGCAACCAATAGTGTCCCGGCAGTGTTACTTTACTAGTAGCATGGCCTACCCAAACTTTCTACACCCCACAGCTGCACACTAGGATGTTCTTAGGATATTCTACAGGGACAAAATAGTGTCAACCACATAAAAGCGTTTAAGAAATGTATCTTCATTAGTGACCTAGCCTAATCCGATTTGGTACACCCCACAGCAGCTCACTAGAATGATCTTAGGATGTTTTAGAGACTAAATAGTGTAAAGCACCCAATAGAATCCCGGCAGGAATTGTTTACTAGTAACATGACCTGACCCAAATTGCTGTGACCCCCAGCGGCACAAAAGAATGTCCTCACGATATTCTTCAGGGCAAAATACGGTGAAGCAACCTATCATGTGCCAGAAGTGTTATTTTTAAGAGTGACGCTGAAATTCCATTATGACAGCGTGGACTCCACCTCGTCTGTGTACAGAATCAAAACCCTAGTGAATTTACAAGGATTTTTTAATCTCCAGGCTACAGGAGAAAAAGTAGTCAAATTCATCAGTAAGTGCGATAAACGTAAATTTCGCTCTAAATTTAATTTCAAGAGTGTGGCCATAACTTTTTTCGCGTACACAATAAATGCTTAAATAAATTCATTTGGATATTATAATCTGAAGGCAACAGGAAAGAAAGTCATCAAATCCATCAGTAACTGAAACGGACGTAAATTTCAATTGAAATTTTATTATTACAGCAAAGGCTCCGGCTCGTCTGTGTACAAAATCGGGACCTGAATTAATTAACTTAGATTTTTTGATCTCACAGACACAATCCCAAAATTCGCCAAATCCATCGGTACGTGCGACGGACGTTGATTTTACTAAAAACTTTATTATGACAGCGTGAGCTCCTGCTTGTCTATGTACAGGATCAAGACCCGAGTAAATTTACTCGAGTTTCTTAATCTCAAGGTCATGATATCAAAAATTGATCAAATCTATTGGTAAGTGCGGCAGACGTAAATTTTCATAGAAATTTCATCATGACCACGTGAGCTCTGACTTTTTGATGTACAGAATCAAGACCCGAGTTAATTTACTCGAGTATTTTCATCTCAAGATCATGATATAAAAATTCGTCAAATCCATCGGTAGGTGCGACGGACGTTAATTTTTATGAAAATTTTATGATGACCACGTGGGATCCAGTTTGTTTATGTACAGAATTAAGACCCGAGTTGATTTACTCGAGTTTCTTACCCTCAAGGTCATGATATCAAAATTCGTCAAATCCATCAGTAGGTGCGACAAACGTTAATTTTCATAGAAATTCTGTAAGACCGCGTGGGCTCCGGCTTGTTTGTGTAAAGAATCAAGGCCAGAGTCAATTTAGTCGAGTTTCTTACCCACAATGTTATGATATCAAAATTCGTCAAATCCATCGTTAGGTGCGACGGAAGTTAATTTTCATAAAAATTTCATTATGACCGCGGAGGCTCTGGCTTGTTTATGTACAGAATTGAGGCCCAAGTAAATTTACTCGAGTTTCTTATCCTCAAGGTCATAATATCAAAATTGATCCAATCTATTGGTAAGTGCGACAGACGTCAATTTTCATAGAAATCTCATCATGACAGTGTGGGCTCTTGCTTGTTCATGTACAGAATCGTGGCCCAAGTAAATTTACACGAGTTTCATACCCTTAAGGTCATATTATCAAAATTGATTAAATACATCGGTAGGTGCGACGGACGTTAATTTCGATGATAATTTTATCATGACCTCGTAGGCTTCGGCTTGTTTATGTACAGAATTAAGACCCGAGTTAATTTACTCGAGTTTCTTACCCCCAAGGTCATGATATCAACATTCGTCAAATCCATCGGTAGGTGCGACAGACGTTACTTTTGATAGTAACTATATTATGATTGTGTGAGCTCCGGCTTGTTCATGTACAGAATCAAGACTCGAGTTAATTTACTCGAGTTTTTTATCTTAAGGTCATAATATTAAAATTCTTCAAATCTATCGGTACGTGCGACAGACGTTAATTTTGATAGAAACTATATTATAACCGCGTGGACTCTGGCTTGTTTGTAAACAGAATCGTGGCCCATGTAAATTCACACGAGTTTCTTACCCTCAAGGTCAAAATATCAAAATTCGTCAAATCCATCGGTAGGTGCGACGGAGGTTAATTTTGATGAAAATTTTATTATGACCGCGTGGGCTCCGGCTTGTTCATGTACAGAATCAAGACCCGAGTTAATTTACTCGAGTTTCTTATCCTCAAGTTCATAATATTAAAATTTATCAAATCCATCGGTAGGAGCGATGGACGTCAATTTTGATACAAATTTTATCATGACTGCGTGGGCTCCGGCTTGTTTATGTAGAGAATCAAGACCCAAGTTAATTTACTTGAGTTTCTTACTCTCAAGGTCATGATATCAAAATTCGTCAAAACCATTCGTAGGTGCGACAGACGTTAATTTTCATAGAAATTCTATTATGACCGTCTGGGCTCCGGCTTGTTTGTGTAGAGAATCAAGGCCAAAGTCAATTTAGTCGGGTTTCTTACCCTTAAGGTCATGATATCAAAATTCGTCAAATCCATCGGTAGGTGCGATGAACGTTAATTTTCATAAAAATTTTATTATGACCGCGGGGGCTTTGGCTTGTTTATGTACAGAATTGAGGCCCAAGTAAATTTACTCGAGTTTCTTATCCTCAAGGTAATAATATCAAAATTGATCCAATCTATTGGTAAGTGCGACAGACGTCGATTTTCATTGAAATCTTATCATGACAGCGTGGGATCTACCTCTTTTATGTCCAGAATCGAGGCCTGAGTAAATTTTCTCATTTTTTTTTATCTCATTTGAAATAACGTAATGGCAATAACAAATTCACTATTTATTATTTAAACAAGATATTTTATTTTTAAGACTGTTTATTTCACTTCATAATGATCAATTTTTTTTTCAGTTTTTTAAAAACATTTTTATCTACTATTAATAATTTATTTTTTGGTATGTTTATTTTTTTCATTGTCCTCTTTCCACTGTCGTCGTTTTGTTTCGGAAATTTTGCTGATTCTTAATCTGTAATACATAAAATTTTCATATTCACTAGAAAGTTTTAATCAGGGGACTATCCAAGATGGACTAGATTCACAATTATCATTATTCACCAAAAATCTAAAGGCGGATAACACGGTTTGAAAAATCGAGTTAAAAATTCATAGGGCTTCTAAGAGTATAGTTAGTTGTAAAATTACTCTGCAATTTTATTCTTTTCCTTAATATTTTCAAAGAAGATTAATTTATTGTTATCAAGAGATAGTTAAATTCAAAGAAATTCAAGCAATATGTACGAACGCAGAATCTCTGGTTCATTAAAACCGCTCTAAATTCGGTTCATGTTAGATTATTACACGGAAAAAAAATATTAGTAAATATTACTGAGATCCTCGTGAACAGCGCGCCTAGACCGAATCTCAGTGTTATGTCCGATTTCGTAATTTTTCAAATTCATGTTGAACACACCCAATATCCCAAAGGAATAAATATTCCATTTTTTCAAAAGAGAAATTAAGATGGGTTAATCGACCAGTACAAAACACCGCACCAGATTTCTTTCTTTTCCTGTCCCTCATTCCCTTATTCTTCCAAGCTCCCCACCTAGTTCTTGCAATGGTCATCTTAATGCGTGGTAATACCCACAATTAGCACTGACTTAAATTAAGTTCCGTCAACGGGACATCTCATACTTTGTTAGACGTTGAAAATTCCCCCTCCCTAAACTCGGACCCCCATGGTTGCAACGTAGAAATTTTTCAAGAGCAGAGCACTCTACCGAGCACCGACTTGCTTTTCGGTTATCAGCTGAATTACCCCTCAGCGAAGAGTCGCAAATTAGGTACAGCAGTATCCTCTAAACCTCAATTATTACAAAAATAAAATAAAACCGATCACGTCGCTTTTATAATAAAAAAAAAATATAAAAAAAAAAGTTAAACTGTGAAAAGTACATCAATATATTTAAAATAGATAAATCTATATATTCGTATCCATGCACCCGAGTGCCAGTTATAATAAATAAATAAATCTCAAAAATTCGTATCGCGAAGAAAATTTAATACCAAGTAAAGAAAAATTTGATAAAAATAAAAGTGCTGTTGGTTGTGGGTGTTTAATTAAGTGTGTGTTCACGGTCGTGATCGTAATTATATTCATACAAATAAATTAATAAAATTTAAAGCTTTATTGATCATTATAATAAAAAAAAAAAAACACTATGTTTGCGAAAGGGTTACAAATAACCCAAGGGTTTATCTCTGTAATATTAAAAATTCAAATAAAAAAAAAAAAGTGAACAAATGGTTAAGAATTGAAGGAAATCATGTTAGAGAGTATCATCTCTATTTTCCATAAATAAAAATAAAAAATTTTGTATTTGTGTAACAGTTACAGTTGAGATATATATAAATATATAATAAACGAACAGTGTTAATAACCATAGTGTATCATTCATAAAATAAGTTAAATAATAAGCAATCCCACGAGCCCTCATTCTTAGATCAAAAGGGGTAGGAGAGAACGAGCATCCAGTTCAAGGGTCCAGAAGGAGGTAGCAGTCTCCAGGAAAAATAAAGATATTTTTATATACATACATAACAGCAAAAAGGTAAGAAAGTCTTAATTGTCCTCCTATCTTTCGTCTATCCTAACATTTCAAATCAGCCTCTAAATTTCAAGAGGAATCAAGGTTGCAATACTTGAAAATTACAGATTGGGTAATATCCTTCTGTATTCAGATATATACATATATATATCGATAACTCTGTTTCATTAAACCAAAAATCTGAGAGAAATTCCACATCGAAACGTATCCCAAAAATCAAAATAATTAAGGCTTGATATAAAAAAAAAAAAAATTCGAGCCGAAAATTGCATTGGTTGGTCCGAACGCCTAACCCACGCAACCCATATTAATTAAATAAAAGTCGGACATAACATCAGTAAATATTATGGAGTAGACGTAAGAAATTAATACACTGAGAGAAAAAATTGTATATTTTCAAGTAAAATTTCTTGATTTAAGTATTATTTAACTTAAATAGTGCCAAGTTGTTCAGTCACGAGCTTAATCATTTTGAAAAGCTTCGTATACTTTCGCTACGTACGGGATCAGCTGAACACGCTACTGACTCGAATGTCAAAATAGTGCCGGATCACTCGCTATCTGGGCCCGACACCTGCAATTTCTCGCTCATGACCGTGTCAAAATGGCATGAGAACCCGCTACCAGCCGGCCAATGGAATAATTCGTCTCATATCAGCGTGCTCGGCAACCAATAAGGAAATTGGCTGTTAACTACTTCCGGCTGGCGCGCATTTAAGCAAATGGGAAAAATCGTCTTATGCAGCAATGCTGCCACGTCAACACCAAGTGGAAACGCCGGCTCAACACCAGCAAGCCAGGATCGACTTCATAGTTCGATCAGTACAAAGACAGCTATCCATCTAACCGCTTCGCTCAATACAATATATCTCTAGTGTGATATAAGTCTGAATCGCTCCGCTAAATCTCTGCTTAAATATTCTCAATAATTAGCTAGTATATCAAGGCTACTAATTATTGAGTATATATTGAATTGTTGCTCGCGTCTTATTAACTATAAATTAATTATCGCGTCATTAACCGCTACCGACCACGTGTCGAATTTATACGCGCATTCTTTTACAGTCGCATTCGCTATCGCGTATCTTGTAGTTGCATTCGCTATTTTTCTCACGGTTATTCAGTGTACATAATGTTAAATAAAGATCTGATTTATCATCTGTAATTTTGTGTTAATTGTTAGTTATTGAATTAACTACACCTACACCAGAATCCCAAAGTACATTCGTTCAGTTTACACAAGTAAATATTTTTCTAATTTTAGTAAAAATGCATTGCCTGTCGAAATTTATGAGTAAATTTAAACAGTTGTAATAAAGATAAGAAATATTATACGCCGATGTAGTAAATTTTTTCTTGTTTTGAGTATTACGAGTTAAGTAAACATGGTTACTTGAATTTAATTTTTTTTTTCTCAGTGTAACAGATGCATTTTTTTGAGAAGTGTCTTGTAGTTTTTTAAGGTTTAAATAGTAATTTTTAATAGTCAAGCAGTATATTTCAACGATTAACTGTTAATTATAGCAGTTGAAACATTAAAATCATAATTTTACTGATCGAAACGACATTAGTTATTGAACATAACATAAATAATTAGAAGATGAACTACAATTATTGTCAATCATTTTTTTCCGTGTAGCATAGTATTCAAAAATAGACTGAATAATCTTACATACGATTTTACTGTTTTTGTAAACTGAAAATTACCGCTTGTTTTTGATTCAGTGCTTGAAACAACTGGTGGACTGCCACGGACGGCAGTGCGTGCTGAAGGAATCAGTGGGATCGGAACGTAGTTAGATCGTTTACCTATGCAAAAAAACGTAACTTTTCAAATGTTAAACTTCACTATAAATAATTTTGTTGATGCAACAGGTCTAGACCTTGTAAAGCGATTAAGTACACGTAGAAAAAAAAAATTAACGTATGCAGAACACTTATGTGGTCAATATAATATACAAAAAAACAAGATATATTTAATGAACGATGATGATAACTTAAACGGCCACCATAGCTACAGGTTTTTACAGCAATTAGTACTGTTTTGAACTGTAGCAAGTAATGTGAAGCACATTTTAGGAATAGTAGTAATAGTGACTCTACTAGTGTGTCAATCGTTAAACTTTAGGAGTGTAACAACTATTTTTTAAGGTCCGCAGCATTTCACACATCACAGTATTTTGCATAAAAAACTGCTACAGTACTGTTCTGTAGTATTCACAAACGAGTCCTGTAGTAGCTACACTCTCTCAAAATGAACCAGTGAAAGTAAAATCCACTGGTGGATCAGTAGATTTCACTGGTTCATTTGAAGAGAGGCAGTTTTTTCTCCGTGCATATAATCGAATAGAGAACTTAATTTTTTGTTGTTATTTACAGCAACTCTATTTTTAATATTAATTGCCATTAGTTTTACTAAAAAAATGAGGTACACCTATTGGGATTAGATCGTAATTACCAGGTGTAATTATTTCGCTTGATATAATCTTCAAGACCTCCTTGGGCTTCGTCTTCTCAATAAATTGAGTTGCTTGAATGTTTTCATCTGAAAAAAAAAAAAAACGGTATAAAACCAATAAAATTAGCAACTTTTCGTAAACAAATTCAGCCTAAATTTCTGAGTGGGTACCCACATGGAATTTTTGGATGGGATTCTATATAGTTTTCAATAGGAATTCAGCGTAGATTCTGATATGAATTTTCACATAAGTTTATATGGAAATCTACATTACGTCAAAATTCATATGGAAATCTTTTATGCTTTAAGAATCAGGAAATTCAAGAAAAAATGTCACGTTATTGATACAGATACAATAAAAATCATATGTCTCTTCCAATGCAATCCCACGTGGATTTTTTGATAGAATAAGTTTAAAAAAATCTATTTATAAGTTTCGGAATTCGCCACTCTCAATATAAAAAAAAAAAAAATTCTACCTAGCTTCAATTTTTGTCAAAATAGAAAATCACAGTATTTTGACGGCTGAGTGCTCGTAGTAGTTGATGAGGTTTTTCGGGCATTACTGTGTGGTGAAATAACTGCTGGCATGGGTATCTCAGTTGACTTCTGACCTATACAGATTTAAAACGATTATTCAAATGTTTTAGCCTTGTAAAAAATATATTAATTTTTCATAATAATTCCCGGGTCAACAAAGAATCTTAAATTTGACTTGAGTTAACTTAATTTCCTTCGAAGTCGTCGATATGCTGACAACTGTATTCCACATTTAAACTTTTGGAACTTTTTTTGACTTAATATTGACTTTTTTTAACTTTTTGCCTAAGATTAGACTTTTTTTTTTACTTAAATTGTTTAGTTTTCTTGAATTCAACTTTTTTTGGCTTAAATTATTTCATTGCCTTAAATTTGACTTATTTTGTCTTAAAAAAACAACTGGTTATCGATTCGAAATCTAGTTCTATATATTTGACTCAATTTTAACTTACTAATTAAGTCAAATCGAATGTGGTTTTTATACTTATTTATTAATTAAACTTATCTAAAATTAAAACTCAATTTTAATTTGTCAAGATATTTAAATATCGCGGCAGCTTCGCATTAGGTTGGATGGGGCAACAGGTGGTAGCACACGCTGCTCACACGTCTTAGACATTATTATTATTATTTTATGTACGATTTTGTTTTAATTATTGTATCTTTATTATATGATTGATTCCTTCGGTGTAAATTGCGTCGGAATCAGGAAAATTTATTGAATTATTTAAACCTATAAATGGATTTTATTGGCGCTGGGATGGATAATTGCGCATTTTATTTATATGCTTATGATTATTTTGGTTGGTTGACGCATGCGCGTCAACGCAACAGTTGGCATCAGTATATTTATTTATTATAAATAAATTTACTAGTTCTATGAATAAATCAATGCGCGATTTTTATCTGTAAATCATATTAATAATTGACTCTGAAATGTGCAAGTGGCCATTTAATGTCGGGAATGGGCTAAATTACACGAAGCAAGTCATGCATTATGTTGGTGGTGTTGTAAAAAATTAACATGCGACAGGTATATTCCTCCATTGGTTAGAGTGAGACGGATAACAAAATGGCGTCGGCCAAAGTGCCGGCGTGAAAAACACGTGCTGCCATGGTCAGGCGTCCAGGGGAGATTTTGGGACATCTCCAAAGGAAATTTGTTTATTGATTATTTTATTTTCAGTTTATCACCAGCGGCGAACATAACGGCTATTTCACACACACCACACTCCGCCGTGGGTTGTGTTAAATAGTAAGGAACGTTATAAATTGTAGCAAATTTTTTAAAAATTATTTCTGATTAAATTAAAATTACTATTAAAAAAATTTTTACTGCAATTATTTTTAACTTCCCGTTAAGAAAATCGACGATTTTCGAATAATTGGGAAGTTATTGTTTTCACCCCGATTTTCGAAAGTTGAGTTTTCATCAGATGTCGACGTTCTGAGGTCCTAGGAAGCTATTCTGACTATTTTCAGAATGATGTCCGAGTGTATGTATGTGTGTGTGTGTGTGTGTGTGTGTGTGTGTGTGTGTGTGTGTGTGTGTGTGTGTGTGTGTGTGTGTGTGTGTGTGTGTGTGTGTGTGTGTGTGTGTGTGTGTGTGTGTGTGTGTGTGTGTGTGTGTGTGTGTGGGTGTAAACTCTTTGTAACTTTTTAACTAATAAATCGATTTGGATGGTTGAGGTGGCAATCGAAAGAGCTTGTTGGCCCTCAACTTTCCTGAAAATTTCAGATCATTTGATCAAGCAGACTCGAAAATATTGGCGAATTACAAAAAAAAAATTTTTTTTTTAGTTTTTTAATGATTTCTCAGAAACGACTTAAACGATGGACTTCGGAATCTAATCAGCTCTAGAACTTTATAAGCCGCGTCGAATGCCACCTCAACCATCTCAATCGGTTAATTTGTTCGAGAGGTATCGTTGGCGAAAGAAATAATAAAAAACGGTTTTTTTCGATTATCTTTGAAGTGACTCATCCGATCGATTTCAAAATTTAATCAGCTCTAGAATTCAAGAAAACGCGCTGATTGCCACCTTAAACGTCACAATCGGTTGATTAGTTCAAAAGATATTGGCGCTAAAAAGTTAGAAAACTAACATAAAATGTTATTTTTTCCGAATAAATCAAAATATAATGTGCTAAAATGTTTCTGAAATCATACCAACTCTTTCTCTTTTTAGTCTCTTCCGATCATCAGATAATGTCATATAACTTGTTTCTTAGTTTTAAACATATTGTCAGCAAAAAATTGAGAAACCCAGTCTCTAATGTTTTTCTCGGATATTCCATATATTATTGCTCTGACCTAAGTCAAAACTCATTCAAATCTTGATTTTGATCACTGACATTGATTTCTGCCTCAACACATTTATTTCAGAGAACATAATCGAAAATAAAAATTCAAAAGCCGCTTCTTCATTAATGATTTATGATTCTTAACTTTTAAACTCTAGCATAAAACGTTACTTGTTCGATCTTGAAAAGCTCATAAAAAAATGATTCCATGTAATAGCATTTTCGAGCTCAGAGAGCTCAAAAATATATTCACAGTGATGTTTTCAAGCTCCTTGAGCTCGAAAACAGCGGGAAGTTTTGGGGCTGGCCCGCTGGGTCAACCGACACCCAGATTTTTTTTTATTCTGTTCCTGAAGAATTTGTATAAGCTCTTGTTTACAATATCATTCATTTTGATATTGATTAACCAATTCTGCAAAAAACATTTTATTACCTGTATTAATATAAAAACATACCGATAGTAAATTTTTGACAGGAATCGCAAATACATTTTCAGTTACAATGAATTCATATAAGTGTGATAGTTGGAGAAGTCTGACCGGCTCTTTGAAAGGTTTTGTTTTCAGATGAGTTATTATTGCAGAATGATGGCCAAGGCGCTTACAATTACTAATTTTTTGACAATCGCATATTTTGTTAATAATTTTTATAAAAGAATGAAGAAGACCAAAACGTTTTTCATTCAAGTATTTAAATGCTACACAAGAAGAATTATTTTTCAATGTTTCTTCATAATTTTTTGATAAAAACAATATTCCATTTAATAATAATCGAAAATATTCTAAACCATAAACACCTTGAATAATTATTACTATCACTAATTATATGTTTCTAATTAAAAGCATTTTTTAAATTTTCGTTCTAACTGTCTAATTTTTTTTTATTCTGACTTAAATGTAACTTTTTTTGTCTTAAACCTGAATAAAGTATATTTCAATTGAATCAATTTTGACTTGAATGAAACTTTTTTTAACTCAAATCTAAGTAAAATGTATTTAAATCGACGCAATTCTGACTTGAATGTGACTTTTTTTGTCTTAAATCTAAAGGAAATGAAATCAAACTGAACCAGTTTTGACCCAAATGTGACTTATTTTGTCTTAAATCGATCCTAACTAAGCCACAAAAAGTCAAATCTAAGTTAAATGTTATGGAAATTTTTCATTGACTAAAAAATTAACTTAGTTGAAATTTGAAGGATTTTGACTTGAATTTTAAGTCATAATTAAAATTTTTTTCGACCCGGATGTGTGTGTGTTTCTGTGCGTGTTTCTGTGCCCGTGCCCGTGCGTGTGTGTGTGTTTGTGTTTGTGTTTGTGTGTGTATGTGTGTTTGTGTGTGTGTGTAACGATTTTGAGTCCACCTACCATTGCTATCAACTTTCCTATTTTCACTGTCATCATTAGACGTATAGGCTCTTCAGATTTAGGCTTTTTCTTTTGAAGTTCTGTGCTCATTTGTTTTAAATAAAAGCTTAAACTTATGTCAGAATTTTCTAGTTGAAGCGTTTTTTTTTTTCTATGAAATCTTTCGATGTTAGAGTCTTGGCATTCCTTCTACTAGGATCTATTCCTGCGGCAATCGACTGTAAATGCCTTACCGATGTTTTCATAATTTCTATAATCACCTCTAAAATATTATACTTATGTTATTTACAAAATTTGTAACAAGTTGTGTGGTTGTACAGTATCCCTAACGGACCAAAATTACGGTGAAGAACGGTAAATCTGCCGTAAATTACGGTAATCCATCGTGAACTACCACTTACCGTAAATTACGACGAGTTTATCAAAACTTACGGTAGCTTTATCGTAATTTACGGCCACTTTGCTAGAAAATTATTGAATACTAGAGCTACTGTGCTCACACGGTAAAGAATTGCTGTAGTAAGCACAAAGTGAATCCCGATTTAATGAAGTTTTTTACAGTGTGAGTACCGTAGTTCCCGGATCATATAATTTTCTAGTGTTTGTAATGAATATACTAAAGTTTATTTAAAAAACTAGAAAATTATTGAATACTAGAGCTACTGTGCTCACACGGTAATGAATTGCTGTAGTAAGCACAGAGTGAGCACCGTAGTTCACGTATTTTATAATTTTCGAGTGTTTGTAATGAATTTACTAAAGATTATATATGATCAGATCTGGCCAATTTTGAGATCTGATTGTATATGGAGTAATAAATAATGATATATCATTATACAAAATTATTTTTCATCGGGCATTATTATTTAAACTTTAAGTATCGGGGACTATTTTCTACACGGAAAAAAAATATTAGTAAATATTACGAAGATTCTCGTCAACAGCGCGCCTAGACCGAATCCCAGTAAATATTATGGAGTAGAACGTAAGAAATTAATAACAGATTAATTTTTTTGACAAGTGTCTTGTAGTTATTTGAGGTTTAAGTAGTAATTTTGAACAGTCAAGCAGTATATTTCAACGATTAACTATTAATTATAGCAGTTGAAACATGAAAATCATAATTTTACTGATTGAAACGACATTAGTTATTGAACATAACATAAATAATTAGAAGTTGAACTACAATTATTGTCAATCATTTTTTTCCGTGTACTGCCCAGAGCTATTTATTTATGGAGCACGAAACTTACTATGCATGCACAGTGCATTCATATTTGTAGGGGGACAACTTATGTGGTGGGGAGAAAAGCCTATTCTTTTGTGGATTCAACTATACTTATTGTAGAAATAACTGTTAATCATATCTGTTATCACCAAATAGACTCCATGGCTGTGGTCGTTTTTTAAGGAGAGCTGCCAATCGTGCATGATAAGATTCACAGGTATCGTTTGTTCCTTCTTTCATCTTATTTACGGAGAATTCTTTGAGGTCACGTTTCTTCAACCAATTTTTGTCATAATATTCAAAAATTGGTTGGAGAATATCTTTTTTATCAGAAGGTACAGATTTTTTAACGACCTCAAAGCCTTCATTCATTCTGTCATGATCCAATGTCGCTACGGCCATGAGCATTCGTAATGATTCTCTTGCCACTTTGTCGTCCTTAATTTTTTTCCAAATTCCTAGCTCTTAGCTAGTTTTTTGAATTGCCTTTCAAGAGAAGTAAGTAAATAAGATACTGAGCATTTCTTAGATATAACAATTAAACCTGTTCACTTATTATGATGTGTGGTCATTAAGGTAAGTCTAATAAAACAGTTTTTTTAACTTCCCGCTATAAAAAATGAGAAACTTCAATAATAAAAATCAGTCTATCGGTTGACCCTGCGCGCCGGATCCAGATTTTCCCGCTATTTGCGAGCTCGAGGAACTCGAAAACATTGTTGTGAATACATTTTTGAGTTCGAAATTTCTTTTTTATGCCATAGATTTCGAAAAAAGAAACCGTTTTTTAGAATTTATTGCTCCCACGATATCTCACGAACGAATATTAACCGATTGAGATGGTTGAGGTCACATTCGACGCGGCTTATAAAGTTCTAGAGCTGATTAGATTTTGAAGTCGTTCGTTCAAGTCGTTTCTGAGAAATCACTAAAAAATTAAAAAAAAAAAATTTTTTTTTCGTAATT
The DNA here is from genome assembly GCF_029852145.1 of Microplitis mediator. Taxonomy (NCBI): domain Eukaryota; kingdom Metazoa; phylum Arthropoda; class Insecta; order Hymenoptera; family Braconidae; genus Microplitis; species Microplitis mediator. The sequence goes on from NC_079971.1 coordinate 11,301,632, forward strand.
CGCCGATATTTTCGAGTCTACATGATCAAATGATCTGAAATTCTCAGAAAAGTTGATGGCCAACAAGCTTTTTCGATTGCTTCCTTAACCATCCAAATCGATTTATTAGTTAAACGGTTTTAAAGAGTTTACATACATCCACACCCACCCACCTACACACACACACACACACACACACACACACACACACACACACACACACACACACTCGGACATCATTTTAAAAATAGTCAGAATAGCTTCCTAGGACCTCAAAACGTCGACATCTGATGAAAACTCGATTTTCGAAAATCGGGGTGACAACAATAACTTTCCGAATTTTTCGAAAATCGCCGATTTTCCTAGCGGGAAGTTAAAAAAAATAGTGGTTTTGGTTCGATTGTCGAAAACCGACTTTTCATCGGATCTCGACATTTTAAGACAGCTCTACTGACTATTTTTTTTATTAACGTTCGTATGTGTGTGTGTAAACTAATTTTTATCATACGATATCTATCAATTGATTTGAGCGTGCTTTGCGGTAGTCGAAACGACTCATCAAGACTTAGATCTGATTAGATATTGAAGTCTATCGAGTATTTAACGAATTATAAAAAAATTAAAAGTAACAAAATTTTTTTAAGGTTCTTTTTTAGAATTCGTAAGCCACTCAACCAATTTGCTTTTAAATTCAATCAATGCTTAGTCCCACAAAGTATTTTCAATCTCCGCAAAGCACGTGTGAATCGGTCGATTTGTTCTAAAGACATCGTTGGACACAAATAATGTTTTTTCAGTAAATGAATTTATTTATCGTCCAATCGTTCCTTTTTTTAACTCGAAGAGATACAAAATTTACAAATAACAACGTTTTCGAGCTCTCTGAGCTTGGAAATAGCGGAAAGTTTTCACAACATCGTGACTGTCGATAAATTGTCGCTTTGTGTCCAAGTGATCTAAATATGTATTACAGTATACAAAATACCTGACAGTGATAAAAGGAGCAACCTTTCAAGATAGCGTTTGGCATCATTTTCTTAATAGCATTTCTCATAGCCTGCTCGAAATCGCACATGACTGGTTTGTCAAAATCTTCGAAATCTTCAAAGATCACATTAAAAATATCCTAATATATTGCTTCGGTACGTCCATGCATTAATACCCAAGTAATAGGAAATGTCTAGAAATATTAAACAATAGTTTATTAGCATATAATACATATTTTGTTTAATGAAATTAAAATTGTTGTTGAAAAATAAATATGAGGTGATTTTCAAAATGCGACAATCTAGAAAAATTTGTCGAAATGCATATAAAAGAAATTGAAGCTTAAAGTGTCTAGTTTTCGGATTCTAGTTTTTAATATTTTATTATTATTATTATTATTATTATTATTATTATTATTATTGTTACGACCAACCTCCAGTCACTACGTGACTGCCCAAATATCACTACTAAATATATAAAGTACGCAGAAAATAAGGATTTCTTACCGCAACAAATTTTAATTTGCCCCAAGAAATTTGATTCATTATCAATTCAATACAAAACTTGTCTAGGGGCGAGAAAAAATTTGTTTGGTCAAGAAATAATGCCTTGTACCAAGTGATTTTTTCTAGTTCTGAATAAATTTTTTTTTAACTTCAATTCACAATGCAAAAAATTTCTTGGGGTAAGTAAAACTTTTCAGTAGGCAAGTAAAAATATTTGTGTCGATGAATTCTTTTTTTTCTATGCACACTGTTTTGGCTTTGAGACACTTCCTAAAACCAAAAGAGAATATAAAAATCTGTCATTCTGGAATAAAACACTAGACATAAATAATATAGCTATATATTCAATGACATTCAGTCATACTTAGTGACAGAATAATTAAAGTATTAATTTATTAAAAGAAAATAAGTATGACCATCTTTTTTCTCGCTTAATTTAAATGTAATTCAAATGATAGAGATAAATCTATTTATCTTAATAGTTGGCAATTAAAATTTAAGGATATTAAAATTTAGGGATAACCCGCTGGCAGTTAAATGCTCAGGAGGTTATCCCCGGTATTCCGACTCTACCGAGGGCCTCACCTGAGCTTCTTCTTCTTCTTCTTCTTCTTCTTCTTCTTCTTCTTCTTCGTGACATGCATGTACAGTAAACAAACTATGAGTCCGGAGGTCTTTACGAGGAGCTATAAATGGGAATCTTAAAAATGTGCCATTCATAAATAGCTGTGCGCAGTTAATAAATTTTTTGGCGAATTCCCGATTCCACACAATCATAAAATAATTTTCATAATGTTTAACTAAATTCAGCGATAACTGGCCCGTTGAATATTTCAGCCGCTCTTGCCATTCATCTGACGATAATTTTTCATACAATTCCTGGATTCCTCCTCTAATTTTAGGTAAAACAGGTGAAGACCCTTTCCAATGACAAAAACTGCAATGGGACTACCCAATTACAAAAAAGTGATAGATTCCCATAGCTGTAGTGTTGTAATTTATGAAAATCTATTGGATTCTATGAGATTTTTTAAACAGGGTGAGTTTTAGTAACTAAATAAGTTAATTTTGTTACAAATAAATAGAAAAATTGGACTAACTTTTTAGCAACTGCATCATAAACAGATTTGACTTTTGACCGACGGGTGAGTTTGGATTTTGATTCATTCTTAAATTTAAGTTTTTCAGCCGCAACTTTGTCGGGTAAAAAATTTCTTGCATGACCACAACTCTCATATTTAACACCATTTAACAATAATGATTTTCCACGACATTTGATTGTCGGTACAATTTTGTTACGACAATGGTTAGTACCTATCATAATAAAAACGTACTAGAATGAATAAATAACTTAAATTATAAAATTTAAAAAATACGTTTTGAAACATGAAGGTTTTAGTTTGAAAATTTGTTACAAAAAATTTTTTTAAGGCAGTTTTTCAGGCACAATAGTGAAAAACTTTAGTAACGTTTTATACGTAAAGTATTATATGCAGGAGAAGGGGGGGGGGGGCGGAAAAACGGAGTACACCCAAAATTTTATGAAAAAAAATTATATTTTTTAAATGATTTTTAGGCAATCCGAATCACTTTTGTAAATGTAATTGAACTTATTTTGAATGTTTTTTGGTAAACTTTTTCAAAAATCGATTATGAGTCGAAAATTGTTAATAGCTTTTGTTTAATGATAAAAACCAATAAAAATTTTTTTTTTTTATTTTACATCCAATAATCGGGTAAATTCTAATTTTTCTGTAAATTGCTTACAAAAAAATTTAATTTAATCAATTTTATTCAATATTCAGAAATTTATATTTATTTCACCTATTTTAGGGGGTATCCCATTTTGCCCGAGGAAGTTAAATTTTTTATGTTGAACCGGAAACTAAAATTTTTTATATTCACTAATTTACCAAAATAAAGTAATGTACGACAAGATTTTGCTTAGGGGAGACATAGAAAAAATTAAGGGGAAAGGTTCAACAAGCGAAATTAATGGAATTTGATTCATCACCGAATGTAATTAATTTTTTCTTTTTTTGGTTATGATTAATTAAATTGATTCAATAAATAAAAGGTATCCACAACACAATATATTAGGATAGAAAAAATAATAAATAAATTCAATTTTAGCAATCCATCCATAGGACAGAATTTATCAATAAAAAAAAATATTAATCATTAACTACGACAAAAGCTTCGTAGTAAAAAATTAATACGACATATAATTAATACCTTTTATAAATTGAGCGTTCTTCATCAACAATAGAACGATTACTGTGGTAAATAGATCTGTTGTGTTCTATAGGCATAGTTCGCAATTTTATAATACATAAATAACAAGATTACGTCAATGGAAAGTAATAGAATGCAGTGAGAAATATTAAACAATAACAAGGATGTCGTTGACATTGAAAAAAAACAAATGCAATCGAGGTGAACATAGATAAATAAGTGGAAAAATAAAAAAAAAACAAAAAAAAACAGTCGTTAAACAAAGATACAGATAGCGATTGAATATAGGTCGCGTCAACGAGTAACGCTAAGTTCACATTAATTAATTAAAAGGATTAGATTCGTAAGCTGCTGGTTTACAGAAAGGAAAGTGTGGAAAATCGGGTGATAAAATATAATGTATTACCTATATTGTCGGTATTTATTGATAATTAAGTAATTATGACATTAAAATTTGATCATATTTTATGTCATTTATTTTAATTAAAACCGTTTGGCGCGCTCTCTCGTCTTTCCGTTAGTAACATCGTCTGCTTACTCGCACGGAAAACGCGAAAGGGCACAATACTAAGATTATATTTATTAATTCTTAGTTGTTTGAATTATTAAGTAACTACGATTAATAAATAAATACATGCATATATATGAGATTGATTCAAAAAATCAACTATTTATTTTATTAAATACCACATTGCAATATCTTGCCCGTCGCACGTACCAATGGATTTGACTACTTTTTTTCTGTATCCTTCAGATTAAAAAATCCGAGTAATTTTACAAGGGTCTCGATTCTTTACACAGACGAGGTAGATCCTACGCTGTCATAATAAAATTTCTATGAAAATTAACGTTTGTCGCACTTACCAATGGATTCGATCAATTTTGATATCATGACCCTGAGATTAAGAAACTCGAGTAAATTTACTTGGGTCTTGAATCTGTACATGAACAATCCGGAGCTCCTGCGATCGTAATATAGTTTCTATCAAAATTAACGTCTGTCGCACGTACCGATGGATGTGACGAAGTTTGATATTATTACCTTGAGGGTAAGAAACTCGAGTAAATTTACTTGGGCCACGATTTGGTACGTGAACAAGCCGGTGCTCACGCGGTCATAATCTATTTTCTATCAAAATTAACCTCCGTCGCACCTACGGATGGATTTGACGAATTTTGATATCATGACCTTGAGATGAAAAAACTCGAGTAAATTAACTCGGGTCTTGATTCTGTATATAAACGAACCGGAGCCCACGCGGTCATAATAACATTTTCATCAAAATTAACCTCCGTCACACCTACCGATGGATTTAACGAATTTGGATATCATGACCGTGAGGGTAAGAAACTCGAGTAAATTAACTCGGGTCTTGATTCTGTACTCGGAAAATAAAAAATAGTAGTGGCAACTTTCTGAGATAGTACTGAGTACTTTCTGTAAAAAAAAAAATTTCAGAAAGCACTGTATACTATCTAGACTGTATCCAATACTTTCTGGAAAGTACTGAGTACTTTCCCAGACAGAAACCACCAATATCTCATATATTACACTCTTAAACAGTAGTCAGTGGCATCTGTAAAGTAACGAGTACTTTGCCGGAAAGTATAAGCGCGTTCCTAAGATATTACAAAATACTATCTGCAGATAGCACGTGTGTCGATCTGTAGATGGCAGTGGTTACTGCGCAAGACAAGACTGTATGCTGTCTGAGATAGTAACCAGTACTTTCTCAAATAGTTTTCAGGAATATCTAAGATAGCAAAAGTGAATTACGATTTTGAATTTTAGTTTTTCATTAAATTAAGCCGAATCAAAATCAATTAACTAAGCAGTTATTATTTGTAACGCAAATTAGTTGATATTGTTTTAATTTTCAAAGATTTATTCATTTATTTTTTTTTTATTTTCTACAGGTGAATTTTCTTTTCAAAAAAGAAAAATTTTAAACCTGACATTTTTTCAATCTAAATTACATAACTTGTAATTAATAAGATAACTATAAAAAAGTATACTTTTTTGAATAATAAATTCACCTGTAGAAAATAAAAAAAAATAGCTGAATAAATCTTTGAAAATTAAAACAATATAAAATAATTTGCGTTACAGAAAAAAAACTACATTCATTTAGTTAATTTATTATTAATACTTTTTTATAAAATTGAACGTGAAAAAAAATTTGTTTGACCCAATTAGTTTCTAATTGTTTATTGGTATTATTAGCTATTACGACTTCATTCCCTGAATTAACGTTAATTGATTTTGATTCGGCTTAATTTAATGAACTAATAAAATTCAAAATCGTAATTCACTTTTGCTATCTTAGATATTCCTGAAAACTATTTGAGAAAGTACTGGTTACTATCTCAGACAGCATACAGTCTTGTCTTGCGCAGTAACCACTGCCATCTACAGATCGACACACGTGCTATCTGCAGATAGTATTTTGTAATATCTTAGGAACGCGCTTATACTTTCCGGCAAAGTACTCGTTACTTTACAGATGCCACTGACTACTGTTTAAGAGTGTAATATATGAGATATTGGTGGTTTCTGTCTGGGAAAGTACTCAGTACTTTCCAGAAAGTATTGGATACAGTCTAGATAGTATACAGTGCTTTCTGAAATTATTTTTTTTACAGAAAGTACTCAGTACTATCTCAGAAAGTTGCCACTACTATTTTTTATTTTCCGTGTACATGACCAAGTCGGAACCCACGCGGTCATCATAAAATTTTCATCATAATTAACGTCCGTCGCACCTACCGATGGATTTGACGAATTTTGATATCATGATCTTGAGATGGAAAAACTCGAGTAAATTAACTCGGGTCTTTATTCTGTACATAAACAAGTCATAGCCCACGTGGTCATGATTAAATTTCTATGAAAATTTACGTCTGTCGCACTTACCAATAGATTTGATCAATTTTGATATCATGACCTTGAGATTGAGAAACTCGAGTAAATTTACTCGGGTCTTGATCCTGTACATAGACAAGCAGGAGCTCACGCTGTCATAATAAAATTTTTAGTAAAATCAACGTCCGTCGCACGTACCGATGGATTTGGCGAATTTCGGGATTGTGTCTGTGAGATCAAAAAATCTAAGTTAATTAATTCAGGTTCCGATTTTGTACACAGACGAGCCGGAGCCTTTGCTGTAATAATAAAATTTCAATTGAAATTTACGTCCGTTTCAGTTACTGATGGATTTGACGACTTTCTTTCCTGTTGCCTTCAAATTATAATATCCAAATGAATTTATTTAAGCATTTATTGTGTACGCGAAAAAAGTTGTGGCCACACTCTTGAAATTAAATTTAGAGCGAAATTTACGTTTATCGTACTTACTGATGGATTCGACTACTTTTTCTCCTGTAGCCTGGAGATTAAAAAATCCTTGTAAATCCACTAGGGTTTTGATTCTGTACACAGACGAGGTGGAGCCCACGCTGTCATAATGGAATTTCATCGTCACTCTTAGAAATAACACTTCTGGCACATGATAGGTTGCTTCACCGTATTTTGCCCTGAAGAATATCGTGAGGACATTCTTTTGTGCCGCTGGGGGTCACAGCAATTTGGGTCAGGTCATGTTACAAGTAAATAATTCCTGCCGGCATTCTATTGGGTGCTTTACACTATTTTGCCTCTAAAATATCCTAAGATCATTCTAGTGAGCCGCTGTGGGGTATAGAAAGTTGGGGTAGTCCAGGCCCTTAAATTAGAATCACTTATCAGACGCTATTATGTTCTTGACATTATTTTGTCCCAGAAAAATATGTTAAGAACATTCTAGTGGGCTGCTGTGGGGTGTACCAAATCGGATTAGGCTATGTCACTAATGAAGATACATTTCTCAAACGCTTTTATGTGGTTGACATTATTTTGACCTTGTAGAATATCCTAAGAACATCCTAGTGTACAGCTGTGGGGTGTAGAAAGTTTGGGTAGGCCATGTCACTAGTCAAGTAACACTGCCGGGACACTATTGGTTGCTTCACAGTATTTTGTTCCTAGAGAATATCATAAGTACATTCTAGTGTGCAGGTGTGAGGTGCAGCAAGTTGGGCCAGGCCATGCTACTAGTAAAAATAGACTTCTGGGATGCTGTTGGGTGCTTGAGACTTTCTTGTCCCTGAAGAATATCTTCAAGTCATCGTATGGTGCAGCTGGAGTCTGAACCAAGCTTGGGCACACCCTCCTACGAATGACAAGACAAAAGTTGGACGCAGACATGTGCTTGACAACATTTTGTCCCAGAAGAATACTCGGCGTTTGTAGTATGGTGCGCCTAGAGCATGAATCAAGTATGGACAGACCGTACCATAAATGTAAATACAATTCTGAGATGTAGTCAAGTGCTGTAGACTACTTTGTCTCAGAAAAATGTCTCGCGTTCGACGTATCATACGGCTGGATGATGAACCAATCCGACGTAGGCCACACTACGAGTGTCTGTACATTGCATGGACGCTAACAGTCGCTTTCTCTCGTTTTTTCCTATTTTTAGCGTCATACTACCATCTATCATCAATTTTTTAAACTGTTTTATCACGCGCGATCGATGGTAATAGTCTCATTCGGAATTTGTTCAGTTAGTGTTACGTCCAGACAGACATAACATAGGACAGTCCCTTAATTTTGAGTCAAATTACTTCAGTCCTTTATTCGGGTAACGGGGACGGACCACGTTATTTGGTGCCAAGCATGGATATAGGTCAGGAATATGTATATTTTTCTTAATGTTAAAATGAAAATGTCAGGACTTACAGATACAGGCAGTTTTTGTTTAGTTTCAAGATGGTTGTTGTTACAATACAACAAGTGCTGGCTGCTGTAGCTTGGTGTTGGCTGGACAATTGCTGGGACACCTCGTGGCGAGTTGGACCCTTTCGAGGAGCGTTAAATTGAGGCGATCGCGTTGAGGTTGGCTCTTTTCAGGTGGTGTTAGGTTATTCACAATCACTTCGCTGAATTTAAAAGCCCAAATTCACACCCGCACAGAAGGCTCGATAATTTTCTACTTCAAGCCGCACTATTCGCGTTATCGCGAGTTCCGACCCGGAGCAATAATTGCGTGAATAAAATAAATATCTTAGAATAATGTTAACTTAGGCCCCATTTTCCGAAAATAGGTAATAATTATACTTCGGATTTAATAATTGAAACGTAATAGCAATTTGTGATGGGAAAATGAACCGTGTCTCTATTGAGATGTATCAAAATTTAGACCGAAGACTTGAACCAAAAGTAAAATAGATCTGATCGCTTCAGAATAGTTAGACGATATGATCGATGTAAAGAAGAAAAATAATATAAACTGAAGACAAGGCGAGAGAGCACAATAGAAAAGACTTGCTCCTTATATATGCTCGGAGTCTTTGTTCTCCTTGGGGTGTTCATGGAGAAAAGGGGTGCACTCCCACTAGGTAGTGAAAATTACTTACGAGCGTGAGTATTCTAATTTTTTGGGGGACCAATGTGCATCTGGCTTATCGGTGGTTGGATGGACATCACGGCTCTATAATAAGGAGATAATCACATAGGTCCCTTAAACGTTACAGTGAGTGGCTATTAGAGTGAGTGACTATTCCCAAAACTGTGATCGTCAAAGAAGGGCGGATCAATATGGTCGTCAATATAGTGATAAGGTGAGTGGCGGATCGAAGATGGAATACAATAGAGGAAGTAGCTGGGTGGTGTCATTTTGAGGGAAAGTATTCCATCCTGGGACTCGGAGCTAAGTATGAGAGTAGGGGGACGTTTGCCCGGCAACTGCAGATTTGGTGGACAGGTAAGGTAATTAAGACGAAACGTGAAGGCTTGGGTCTTATCAAGATCACGTCACGGTTGGTTGGCCACCAACTTAACAAAGGCTTCGATAGCGAAATTTTGATTGGCTGATGGGCAATTTAATGAATTCGAATTCAATTGTCTAGCGGTTATACCGTATGCGTTTTTTATATATTCCAGCTAAGAAATAAGTCATTCGTCTTGATATTGACACAGCTGCCCAAAAAAACTCATATCGAAGACTTTACTGCGATTTTATATTCTTTTATTAAAGAGGAATAAATTTACTGTCGTATATAAAAAAGATATTAGAATATGGATCGACTTTTAATTGAACAAAAGACCGGATGTCTCATCGAACAGAGGCTAGTTAAATTTGGTGGCACTCTGCGGGAGGTAAAGAGTTGCGGTTGGAGACTCTTTGTGCTAGACTCTTAGTCACCGTTTAAGTTGTACCTCTGTTATGATTTTAATGTAGTAGTGATCGGCTCACACAACTGCATTTGGGTGGTCTGATTAGAAATTCCTTTGTTAGCCTTCTGTACAGCTGTCGAAGATAAGAAGCAACAGAAAAAAAAGACTACCGAACGAAGTTGCTTCGTGCGAGAAATAAAAATTTTTATTCCGTATAAAATAAATTTTATGTTAAATAATTTCCCGCTCGATCTTGACGTAACATTAGGTGAAATGGTATATGCCCGTCAGGAGTGGTAACTGTAGAGGCTTGTCTGTCAATTCCCCTAGTTGTAAGTAGGAGTTTCCAGATTTCCGGAAGGTGCCGAATCTAGTCGAGTGGGTGCACAATTATAAGTGTCGGTGAAAATCAAGACCGAGACACACAACCGGACGGACCTCCAAAAGATCCAGACGCATAATCAAACAGGTAATTAAAAATATTCTACTTGGCTTCTGTAATTGTGGAACCAAGCGATATAAATTATGAATATTACAGATACCAGGCCATAAGCCAGTGTCTTTTATAACTATTACTAATTTCTATACTTATTACTTACGGAGACAAAGTCACCGGGAAACATCAAAAATAAAATCAGATATTAATTAAATTAATTATTTTAGGCCCAGGCCAGAAATTAATTTAATTCGAAAAATACTTAGTCGTTCGTCGGGGTTATCCGCGTCTAGGCCCGTAATGAATTAATTAGTGTAAATTTGATAAAATAAATTTAAGCCAGACGTTGTCTTAACGGATCCAGGCCCTTCAGCCGGATCGAGCGCGTCGTTCACAATTTCAGGCCATTGCCAGAATTATTGCGTCGTAGAAATTTCTAGGCCCATTGTGCGAGCACACGCCAGAAATTTCGTGGTCCAGTCTGCGTTAAATTAAATCAAATTAATTAGAATTAATAAATAAAATTAAGTACAATAATTAAGTGAATCGATAAAAATAATTTGAATTTATAAAGAGACCGATAAATAATTGAGTGATTAAGTCAACAGACGCGAGAAGTCTGATAAAATTTAATTAATTTATAATTAAAATTATTAAATTATATTAATTAATATTTTACCGTCATAAAAATAAAAACAATAAGTAAAATAAATTATCAGTAAAGAAAGAAATATTGCGTCAAGTGTCTGAACAGAAAAGAATCGAAGAAAGTCGAAAGTAGTCAGTAACGCGTACTTGGAAGAATCAGGTAAATGTGGTATTGAGATTACTGACGGAAAATTATTGCGGTTAAAGATAATCATGGAAATAAAAGTGATAGTGAGGGAATCAATAAAATAAATTAATCAATAATAAAAATATCTTTAGACTCAATTTTAATTAATTAATTTATTGTGAAAGTGTGGCGGGAAAGTTGATGGCCGGACGCCATTTTAAAATTATTCAAAATCAGTGTGCGAGTGGCAGTCCAAGGGACTTAGTAGAGTGAGTGTGTGCGTGTACAGATCCAGGGGGTTAAGCTATAGAAAATTATTGTTAATTAAGGTTCGTCAGGTACGACGATTTTAAATTGTTTTAAACTAAATGCCAAAGGTAGTTAGCTAGTAGTAGTAATAAGGTCGTGTGCGTGTGTGTGTAAAATGCCAAAGGTAGTTGGCTTAGTTAAGGTTTAGGAAATCGTCAAAGGTAGTTGACGAGAATGAGTTTAAAATTGTCAAAGGTAGTTGACGTTAGTCATAAGGTTTAATAAGGTTATAAGATTTAAAGGTTATAAGTCTTATAAGGTCATAAGGTTATAAGGTTTAATATAAAAAGTTTGTCAAAGGTAATTGACGTAAATAAATAAAAGTTATGAATTGTTAAATTAAAAAGTGAATTAAATTTATTATAAATTATCCTTCCTCTCCTCTCTCTTACAATTAATTAATTTACACCGACCCTGAAATTTAAGATCCGGCTCTGGGAGATCGTTATCACTTCCAGTGGCGCCCTTGACAAAGGACGACCAGAGTAGCAGCATAACCCTGTTATAATGTTTTCACTAGTTGAGATACGTGATTGCGTTTTGTTGAATAAAAAAAAAACTATTCAATATTTTTATTTATAACTTTACAGGAATATGCAAGGGCATTTAATGATTACTTTTCCAGCAAAAACTCAAAATCGTCAGAAAACGAGTTACGAGGTTGCGTCAGGAATCCCTCGAAATACTCCTTTTCGAGATGCTTCAAAGAATGGCAAATGAAGTACAAGAGCCGCAGCTTCTTGAGCTGCTAATACTCTTGTGTTAATAAAAATAATAAACGCATTTGCGAATTTCTTAACTTTTTCAAGGTTAGTAAAGTCTTCGTGAGCGAATCGCTCAATCAAAGTTCTAAATAATTTTGCCATATCTTTTTCAACTTTTACTATATAATCAGTTAAATAACTTACACATTAGGGTGTATCAAAAAAGCCGACAAATTTTTTTTTCTTCATTGAATCGAAAATATTGTTGGAAATGACAAAAAAAAAATACTGTGAAATTTTGAGCTCTTAATATTAATATTAACAGCTGCCGCATTGCAATTTTCTATTTCCCGTTCAAATAACATGGGAAAATTTATTTTTTAAGCTTTGGAATTTTGTAGCTCACGGTGGGACCGATACTTTTGAATGTTCAAAACATATGCTTATTGGAAATTTGACGCTCTACAAAAAAGGTCTCCTATAATTTTTCGATATTTTTATTTCTTCAAAAGTTATTCGAAGTTAAAGTTAGATTGACGATGAATTTTTACATTTTTTAAATTTTTTGATGCGACCATCAACTTTATCAGAAAATAGTTTAGGACATTTTTTGTAGAGCATTTTACTTCCTATTACTTATCTCGAAGTAAATTTTCGATATTTCTTACAAGTCGTAAGTGATTTGCAATCAACTGAAAATTAAATATAATTAATTTTAAGCAACAAAATTTAGATTATTTAAGAACATTTTCAGTTAATTGCAAATAACTTACGACTTGTGAGAAATATCAAAAATTTTCTCTGTGATAAGTAATAGGATGTTATGTCCGCCGCTTAACTTTTAATTATTTATCCGGGATTTCTCCCTTTGGTAGCGATAGTAATTTTGGACAAGCGGGTTGGAGGAAGCGGACAACAATAAAGAATACGAGGAAGAAATTATCTTCCTATAATTTATTATTTATAGTGGATCTTTTCGAAAATTAAGAACCCAAACGTCTTCGAAGAGACTGGTGCTCTTGTTTAAGCCAAAAGTATTTTATGATGATAGAAAAACAGTTCTTTCACCTACCTTTCGATGTCAATTCTTCTAGTGCGGCAACTATTATCCCTCCAGAACTAAACAGCTCACTCGACCTTCCTGTAGGGTTGGTAGAATGGGTGCGGCTGGGTTGGTAGGATGATATCTTATGTACTACTTTCGAATGAAAACCGCAAGGTTTGAGTGATGAACTTGATCTTTATTTTGATGGTTCAATTTACAACGTTTTTACTGAACGTCACTTGTTCACTCTAGTTTTTCACAACTTTGTAATTTATTTATAATATAAGATTATTTATCCTTGACAAATATTTTATTAAGATTTAAGTTTATATTTAATGCGTCCTTTTTCACACCCGAAAAGTGGTTTTATGCGCAAATTAACTCGGCACGAGATGGAATCGCAAATTTACGTGATTTGCGTCACTGGTTCGATCGTACCGGATGGTTTTTATAAATCCGACAAATATTGTACTAGACGAACGATTACTACAGTTGCGTCAGATCGAATTTTAGATCAATATATGAGGATTTTTAATATAAAATTTAAATCCCTTACTGACTTTTCAACGCCTAGGGCGGATTCCTGCAGTAAGGTTAATAAAATTTAGTAATCTTTGACTATTTCTTATTGACTTTTCGACGCAGATGCGGATTCCTGCAATAAGAATTAGCCTAGATTATTTAAGAAGTGCCCTATTGACTTTTCGACGCAGATGCGGATTCCTGCAAGAGAGTTTAAGTTAAAAATTATTAAAAATCCACTAATTGACTTTTCAACGCCTAGGGCGGATTCCTGCAATAAGAGTACACGAAATTTCGACGTTCGAATATTCGCGGACTGTAAGTTTTATGAACCGACTAGCCCTGAGCTATGGGTGCTCAGGCTTTTTATAAACTTTGGTTGGTGATTTGATGGGGAATTTATAATCATTGTTATTGGTGGAAAGTGACAACAGTTTATTATTTATTCATTAAACTTATTGCAGGTGTCTTCCCACTATTATTTGCCGCATAAAAAGGTGAAAAAGCTGACGCTGCGTTTTCGCGCGCTTTGCAAAGAGGAGCTCAGAAATAATTATTTTATATAATTATTAAATAAAAAAAAATGATTTGGACATAACAAGGAAATAAAATGCTCTACAAAAAATTTCCTACAAAATTTTCCGATAAAGTTAATGGTCGCGACAAAAAATTTAAAAAATGTAAAAATTTATCGTCAATCTAACTTCAACTTCGAATAACTTTTGAAGAAACAAAAATATCGAAAAATTATAAGACACTTTTCTTTTGATACACCCCATTACACATGCATATGGATCACAAATAAATTGTATATCCATGTTCGACTCCAGCAAATTCAGAATATCTAGATTATACGCATTGACGAAAATTTCATTACTTCGACGTCTCAAAAATACACGCATCGATTGCAAAGAATGTCTAGCAGCATTAATGTATTCATTTTCTGACATTTAAAGCTCTATTAAAATTTGTGAGAGTGGAATTTCTCGTAGCATTTTACACAATTCGTCAAGATAAATCTTAACCTTTTTCAAAATTAGATTTTACTTTTTAATTTCGCTCTTCTCACGGGAATTTAGTTAAAATCTTTGTTTCAGGCATTTGCCGTAAAGGATAATGGAAACGGCATGTTTTTACATATTTCGCACCTTTGTAGCACGTGAATGTATGTTATGCAACTGACAACCCATTACATATGGATTATCTTTATCTAATCGACATCATATGAATTGATCTATAAATTCGACGCATTTTTAACTTCTCGCTAAGAAAATTGAAAATTTTCAAAAATTTGGGAAGTTAGTGGTTTCGATCCGATTTGCAAAAACCGAATTTCTATCAGATTTCGACGTTTTGAGGTTCTAGGAAGCTATCCTGACTAATTTCACGATGATGTCCGAGAGTATGTATGTGTGTACGTACGTATGTATGTATGTAAATACATAGCCGTAAAAATTTGAAATTAATCGGTAGAGTGCGTTCGGAGATATTCGAAAAATAAAATTTTTTCGAAAATGTTTTATTTGGATAACTTTTAATTTGCTTGATGGATTGATTCCAAAATCTAATCAGCTCTAAAACTCTATAAGCCGCGTCGAATCCCACCTCAACCATCAAAATCGGTTCATTCTTTCAAGAGAAACCGTTGACGAAAGAATTCAAAAAAAATTTTTTTTTCGGTTTTTTCGAAATTTCTCGAAAACGACTCGATAAATCGATTTCGAAATTTGATCAGCTTTAGAACTTGATAAAACACGTCGATTGCCGCCTTATGAG
The DNA here is from genome assembly GCF_029852145.1 of Microplitis mediator. Classification (NCBI taxonomy): domain Eukaryota; kingdom Metazoa; phylum Arthropoda; class Insecta; order Hymenoptera; family Braconidae; genus Microplitis; species Microplitis mediator. The sequence goes on from NC_079971.1 coordinate 11,317,120, forward strand.
TGAGCCAAAAGTTATGTCTTTTATTTTCGGTTAAAACTTTCGCTTCATTGAAAGGTTCACCCCCGAAAATCTGTAGATTTCGACAGAAAATTTTATAGTATGGGAAATTATACATCGGCGTTGGAACTTTGTTCTCTCCAGGCGCAATAATTCGCGTATGCTCTGCCATTTCACGATTTTGATCAATAACTAAAACATTATCACTGTTAAAATTTCCATTGCAATCATCGTCTCCATTTTCATTTCCATAAAATTTTTCAAAAAATTCATTTTCAGGATCCAAAAGGCATTTTTCATCGTTTTCATCAACAATAAACGGAAATTTTTCTTGAGTCCATTGAGAAAAAAAATTCGTCGTTTTCTGTAATATCATATCGTACGTATAATGTAGATTTTTTTAAAAATCTCATCGACTCTGTAACATCTGCAACAACAATATTCTCAGCCATATAACTACTTTCATACTCTTGTTTTACGTTCAATTTTGATTTGAACTACTTGAATTTCTTCAGGGCGTCGAGGCAACCATTCCATCATTCCTCCCACAACAACTTGAACATTCACAATGTTACCTTTAAGAGATAATTGTGGATGAGAAGTATATTGTTGAAGAGGTACAATTTGCAAAAAAGGTAAATAAAGCGATACTAATCTAACTCCAAGTGGAGTTAAACGTTTCAAAAAATCAGGAATTTCTATAGAAGAAAGATTTTTCGTTGCGGTTCTAATAGGGATATTTCCCTTTCTCAAACTATTCCAACACTGCGTGCAAACAAACTCAGATCCTTTGAAATTGTAAGCATGTTGCTCCAAACCGTTATCAATAAGAATTATTTTTTTGTAATCTGTCAACTTCGTAATACAATCATAAAGCTGACGCATACAGCACGTACAAATTTCAGAAATTTGCCATTGCTTTGCTAAAACACTGAGATAGAATTTTGCAGTCTTATCTTTGCCATTTTTAGTTTTTCTTGAGAAAATAATTGATAAAGTTTCATTATATTTTAATAATTCATTCATACGCTCTTTACGTTTTGCTTTTTTTTGAATCTGGCGTAACTTAGGACCAGAAACTGAATCAAGCCGAGCTTTTTTCAATGCGACATTATATTCATCGCTATGTAATTTACGTTTTTGTGGAACTCGACTGTGTTTTTCATCATTCTTTCTTTCTTGTTCACGTTATTTTAGTCGAAAACTGTCGTTTTCACGCAGTTTAAATATTCTCAACCGATTTTTTAGCTTTTCCTTCATAACATAATCACTGTTATTGCGATTGACTAAGTTAAACTTTCTACTTTTTACATTCGTTTTTAATCGGAAACTTTCATCATTTTTTCGGTACTCGGACATTTTTTGTTTCGATTTGACATGGTTAGTCAGATGGTGCTCCTCATTTGCTGGCAATGATTGTATTAGAGCAGCTTGTAACTTACGCCGGTTTTTAAGAGATTGTTTTTTTGCTTTAGGAATTTCATTTACACCCCTCAAAAATATTAAATGTACATTCTAATATAAGTCTTATTTTGCGAATGATTATGAAATACAGATCCAGTAAAATGCATAAAAATGATCAGTTCTTTCGAAATTATACTACTGTAAGTACAGATTATAAATGAATAAATAAATTTAAATGGCCTAGAACAAACAAACTTTATCCACAGATACTGTTATCAAGTCACAGACAAGAGTCGCTAAAAGCAGACTAGAGTCGCGAAAGCCAGACTAGAATCGCTCAAGGCAGATTATAAAATTTGAAAACAATCGAAAATCCGTGATTTTGATTCACTTAAATTTTTAATGCTAAACTAAAATGTTATTGAAAAAAAAAAAAGTAAATTACAAAAAATAAATTATAAAAAAATAACCATCAGGGAAATTGCTACATCCAAAAACAATTAAACAAACTCGCTACTACATGGTGACTTTTGTAATAGTGTCTGTTCAGTCACGAGCTTAATCACTTTGAAAAGCTTCGTGTACTTTCACTACGTACGGGAGCAGCCGAACTCGCTACTGACTTGAATGTCAGTATAGTGCCGGGTCACTCGCTATCTGGGCCCGACACCTGCAATTTCTTGCTCATGACCGTGTCAAAATGGCATGAGAACCCGCTACCAGCCGGCCAATGGAATAATTCGTCTCATATCAGCGTGCTCGGCAGCCAATAAGGAAATTGGCTGTTAACTACTTCCGGCTGGCGCGCATCAAAGCCAATGAGAAAAATCGTCTTATGCAGCAATGCTGCCACGTCAACACCGAGTGGAAACGCCGGCTCAACACCAGCAAGCCAGGATCGACTTCATAGTTCGATCAGTACAAAGACAGCTATCCATCTAACCGCTTCGCTCAATACAATATATATCTAGTGTAATATAATTCTGAACCGCTCCGCTAAATCTCCGCTTAAATATTCTCAATAATTAGCTAGTATATCAAGGCTACTAATTATTGAGTATATATTGAATTGTTGCTCGCGTGTTATTAATTATAATATTAATTATCGCGTCTAATTATTAATTAATTAATTTGTACCTTATAAAAAAAAAAAATTTTCAAGAAAAAAAAAATTTTTTACTCAACATTCTCAGGTGGCCCACTCGTTTTTTAGATAAATGATCGATTAAACGGGGTAGTTCCAACGAAAAAAATTTTTTTTTGTCCAAAATCGTGGAAAACATCCAATAAATGTCGAATGTGATTGTTTTTTTTACTTCACTTTCATTTTAATTCAAAGAAAATGCTTTCCATTTTTGAATTTTTTACTTAAATTACAAAAATGATAGGAAAAAAATTTTTTCACTTTCTGACTTTCAATTAGCTTTCAAGGGGACACCCTACAGATTCTAGAACACCATGTAATTTTTTTCGTTGGGACTACTCCGTTTGATCAATTATTTGTATTTAAAACGAGTGAGCCACCTCAAAATGTTGAGTAAAAAATTTTTTTTTTCTTAAAAATATTTTTTTTTTTATAAGGTACAAATTCTACCCCCATGCTAAGAAAAACAAAAAAAAAGTTTTTTTTCAACCCACCCTAATCATCATACAACATCGGAGCATAACTTGTTACGTTTTGAATAATTCCCAATATTAATTTTTAATTATTTAATAATTATTTGTATCGTCTATAAACAATAGTCACTGATCCTAGTCACAGCACCACTGTTACGTTTTGAGAATTACCCAAAACTAATTAAAAATAAAAATAATTTTTAATTATTAAATTTAATTCAGGTTTGGCCTCATTGGAGTATCGACAGACCCCCGGTGGGCCTTGGTCGTCAATTATTTTATTGTAATTATTTATTTTGGATAGTGAATGGATAGGTCATAGTGTAGGTGAAAATATTGGGGTACCAATTGGCACCTCAAAATAAGGTTGAATTAATTTCGAATTAATTACGTTTATTAACTATATAGAGAGCAGAGGATCGAGCTCTATGAGCTCTCTCGAAGGACTGCTTATTTTTTCGTTATAAAAATATAATAAAGCAAAAGAGTTGACAAATTGTTGACGCCGCATCTCAGGTTCCCTGTGAGAGAATCGTCGTGGCCCGAGTCTCATGCATCGTCATCTGTTTTGACTACCCGCGAGCCACGGTGACTCTCTTATCGTAACCGATTTCCGTTATATTGCAAAAAAAATTAATTTAATAAAAATAGATAATTTATTTAATCAATAAAATATTACGGGAACGTAACAAACTATTAAAAAAAACAAATAAATCATTAAAAATATAAATGAAAATCAAATCAATTTTATAAACCGTCGAAATAAAATTTTAACTAAATAAATTAACAAACAATAATCAAGTCATGTAGCAATTTTTATAATGTTTTTAATTTATTTCTTGGATTTAAATTATGAAAATTATAGAAAAAGATAATATACCTTCCAGACCGTTAAACCAAAACCATTGACCTACTCGACAAATTTTAAAATAATAAATCACTTATCAAAACAAGAATGTAAATGTTAAATGAAAAAAGGCCATTCGGCAGCCGAAATGGAAGTAGATTTCTTACTATTTGATTTTTTTCACCTTTCAAATAAAAGTTAATAACGAAATAAAATTTTTTTTGACATTTTCTTGAAAATTCTCAAGATGATAAAACAAAAAAATCAAAAAATTATGAATATAATGCCAAAAATTAAAGTCGAAAAGTAGATAAACTCAGAAAAATATCGATAGCCCGAACTGAGAATCAAACCTAGACAATGTCGGTATCGCGCCGAGTGCTCTACCAGTTGAGATATCCGGTACTATACTATTTTCCGTTCAATTTGATCTAAAATTGTCTATAAGACTATCTATGTTTTTCTGAGTTTATCGATAAATTGTTTCATTGAGAAGGTTAATTGTAGGTTTAGGTTTCACTGTATTAAAAAATTGGAAATTTTCTTCCGAAAAAATCAATCCCTGCCCTTAAAACACTTTACGGTTGTTTTTGTTCAATTTTATTCAACTTCTGAGCTTTTAAAAACAATTCCAAAAAACTTTAGCGCAAAGTCATAAAAAATAAACCAAATTTAGAAATTTCTGTATTTTCAATCGAAAAAAAAAAAAATACAAAGGAAAGCCGGCACAAAATGTGAATAGCGGAGTTAACTACTGTCTTGATTGAAGTTTTTTCTAAGACAAAAAAATTGAGAATCGAAGGTTTCGGACTTCGAAAAAATGACGGTTTTATTTGAAAAACTATATAATATTTTATATATCGTGACTTCCGAAAAATTTTTTGTATATTTTTCTGAAAACTACATTTAAAAACGAAAATTTGAAAAAAAAAATTCCGAAAGGTTAATTTGTGAGAAAGTTATAGCAATTTAAAAATAAAGAGCGGTTTTTTTCTAAAAATTCGCGACTTCTTTTGGGTTGGGTAATAAAATCTGAGAATATTTAGAAAAATGTCTTTGGTAGAATAAAAAATGATAAAAAAGATTTAGCGAAATTGAAGGGGGTCGGGTCAAAACCTCGGTGAATTGGCATGGAATGCCCCTTATATGTATATATATATACATATATATATATATTAGACTGATTAAAAAAAACGACTAATTTTTTTTTTCTTCATTATATCGAAAATATTATTGGAAATGACAAAAAAAAAAATACTATGAAAGTTTGAGCTCTTAATATTAATATTAACAGCTGCCGCATCGCTATTTTCTGATTCCCATTTAAATAACATGGGAAAATTTATTTTTTAAGCTTTGGAATTTTGTAGCTCACGGTGGGACCGATACTTTCGAATGTTCAAGACATATTCTTATGGAAAATTTGACGCTCTACAAAAAAGGTCTCTTATAATTTTTCGATATTTTTATTTCTCCAAAAGTGATTCGAAGTTAAAATAAGATTGACGATAAATTTTTACATTTTTTAAATTTTTTGACGCAACCATCAACTTTATCCGAAAATTTTAGAGGATATTTTTTGTAGAGCATTTTATTTCCTACAGCTTATTTCAGAGACAATTTTCGACATTTCTCATAAGTCGTATGTTATTTGCGATTAACTGAAAATATTGTTAAATAATCTAAATTTTATTGATTGAAATTAATTATATTAACTTTTCAGTCAATTGCGAACAATTTACGACCTATGAAAAATATTGCAAATTTTCCAAAAGATAAGTTGTAGGAAATAAAATGCTCTACAAAAAATGTCCTCTAAAATTTTCGGATAAAGTTGATGGTTGGGTCAAAAAATTAAAAAAATGTGAAAATTTATCGTCAATCTAACTCTAGCTCCGAATTACTATTGAAGAAATAAAAATATCGAAAAATTGTAAGAGACCTTTTTTGTAGGGTGCCAAATTTTCCATAAGAATATGTCTTGAACATTCGAAAGTATCGGTCCCACCATGAGCTACAAAATTCCAAAGCTTAAAAAATAAATTTTCCCATGTTATTTAAACGGGAAACAGAAAATTGCGATGCGGCAGTTGTTAATATTAATATTAAGAGCTCAAACTTTCACAGTATTTTTTTTCGTCATTTCCAACAATATTTTCGATATAATGAAGAAAAAAAAATTAGTCGATTTTTTTGAATCAGTCTAATATATATATATATATATATATATATATATATATATATATATATATATATATATATATATATATATATATATATATATATATATATATATATATATATATATATATATATATATATATATATATATATTAAAAATAATAAGCCGCTAAAACTGCTCAGTACATACATGGACAAGTCCATGCACAGTGTGTTCTTTAAACATGTACGTGATCATGGCTTGTCCACTCAGCTGACGTTTTCCTTTCTTAAGTCAGCTGGCCTGATGTCCGAGACCGAAGGATATATTTTTACCTGCCAAGATGGTGTAATTAACACTCTCGAATACTGTGATATAGTACTCCAGATGCAGCTACCCGACACTTTGTGTAGGGTGTGTCAGCAACATGCAGAGACGCTCATGCATCTCTTGTCAGCATGTCCTGTGCTGGCAAGAAATGCATACATTCAGAGTCACAATGCTGCTCTGCGAGTACTTTATTACCACCCTAGACATACGCACAGTATCGATAAAACACCAGTGCCGCCTTATCTGCCTGGAGATATTTCGCAAGTTGTTGAGAATGACCGTTGCTGTATTTATTAGAACGTGCTATTCGCAACAACGTGGAAAATCGACAACATACCTGATATTATGCTCTTCGATAAAACCACTCGTGACATTTATGTCAACGAGTTCTCAGCACCTGCTGAGTATAACATCACGGTTAAAGAGGAGCACAAACACCAGATATATCAGGATCTCCTGGTTGAAATTGGCGAACCCAGGCTATCGTGTCAATCTTGTTGTCCTCACTGTTGGCGTCCTAGGATAAATGAAACAGTCTTTTGTGTCTCAACTGGCTGGAATACCAACTTGTTCAGCGCAAGTTGAGTTTCTGGCATCGCGGATGCAAAAGGCTGTTATCCTCGGCTCCCTCCGTCTACTTAGGCAACGAAACTTGGCCTGCTGCTCATGCTGATCATCTTGTTGATGAAGCATCGCAGCAGTAACGATTTGGCGCTCAGATGAGGCCCTCGGTAGAGTCGGACTACCGGGGGTAACCCCCTGAACATTTTACAAAAAACAAAATAATAATAATAATAATAATAATAATAATAATAATAATAATAATGATAATTAGTGCCCACGGTGCATTTTGTGCGGCTATAGCAGATTTTGTTTACTCCGTCGTGCACCGTGGGCAAGATAGGTCAGCCTTCCATCTGCTGACCTACAAAGCGCACAACAACCTTTGCATTGGGTTAACTCCCTAATGTGAAGTAAACTGCGTTCAAGCTAATCCTGAACACAAAAGTGCTCCCCACAACCGGCCCTTTTCGGATGAGGGCTACCCACTACTTGGGCGGAGTACCGAGATTTCGAATGATGACGACCTTGACGAACAACGGACTGCATTAAAGTAGACGGAGGAATTGCGAGCCGATCTCCTGATGTGCTATAATAACAGTAAACCAGAGCGGAGAGGCTATATGGCTAGGATGCATGCTTTCTGGAGCGATATGCACCATAACCATATTCATTTTTCACAACAACATCTGCGTGATTATGCCTCTCATCTCCGGCGAACACGAACATAACTGTTAACTCACAGACGAGTATCTCACCGTCTGTCTTCGTGGTAACGACAAACGTGTGACCAAATTTGTACAGTACATCAGTTGCGCGATGCTGTGCTCGTGGATGCTCATCGGGTCTATCAACTGATCGAAAGTATTTGATCACCCACTTACTCTACATGGATGATCTAAGAGTATATGCTTCTGATAAGGACCACCTTTAGCCAGCGTTAAACATTGTAGGGGAGTATACATGGGATCTCGGCATGGCTTTTGGGTTGAACAAATGCGCGGTCGTTAATCTGGTGAAGGGCAAGTGCTCTGATATGCGCGAAGATATTGAGACAATGCGAATCGCTCAGTTCTTCTCAGCCTTCAACTGATCACCTAGAAACCCTCGTCACCGACACTGGGTAAATTGTTCATAAATTATTTTGGCGGTAAAGTCTCGGAAATTAGTGGGGATGACCGGGCCACGCGAAAACACCAAAGATATTGATCAGACTCCGATCCAACCTCGAGCTAGATACTTCGCTAGCTCACATCTATAGCGCTATATAACGTAATAAATATTTTATTATATTGTTAATTTATCATTAACCAGTTGTGTGTGTGTGTAATAAAGTAATTTTTTTGTACTAAATTTGGTATCATCATTACTGAGAGTCTACCCACATGAAGAATCTTTGCTGGCCTACGTGAGAGCTCATATCTAAATATCCTTATTTATTGAACTCTGCATTCAATTACAATTCTAGAACTAAGTATGTCATCCGTGAGGAAGCGGATTTCCGAAAGCTAGGGGTCCACTAAATAATTTTAGAGGTTCAGCCGACTAAATTTCTCATCCGCGAGGCTTTGGTGGGTTGTTCAGTAAATTTCTCAGGAATGTAAAGATTTATGTCTCAACTGGCGCTCGAACAGGGACCCAGCTCTCATGCGAGTGACGTATTTCATGCAAAAATTAATTCTAAAAATTGAAAAGGAAAATTGACAAAGTTATAATTTGTTTCAAATCTGCAAAGATAAGAACTCTCACGTTTTTCATAAGTAATCATTCAATAATTTATTAATTATTCATTACTCATCATTTACAATAAAATAATCCTATTTATTTATTTGACATTTATTGAAATTGTCAATTATAAAATAATCTAAGACGTACTCTTAGTATAATCGCTACGATAAAAACTATTTATATTATGTGCTGGGTCGTGTGCCTGGGATCTGTTGTTTACACAATAGTGTAGAATATTGTAGCACAAACATAGAATCGACGCCTGCATATACGGGTCTAGTGCAGTAAGCCCTTGCAGTTTGTCATGACTGAGAATCGGTCGGCCTATGATATTCATTTATTTCGTTAAAATTATTTCCTCTAATTACCGCTTGAGTTCTCAACATAAAATTTTGTTACGTACTTCGGAGACTTAAGCTCATTGTGTAAAGCCGGACGCTTTACAAAATAAAATTATGTAAGAAACGCGTTATGCGGTGACTAGACGTCTATTAACAATAATGAGACTGTACAGGTGAATATGTCAAGGGTTACAACAGTATGCGGGACAATAGAATTACGATAACTGAAGTGTACGAATTGGGGATCTGCTCGGAAGTATAGTCGTCCTCCCTCGTTGCTGGGGTCCTAGAGTTACCCCAAGGGTGGGGATAAGTACAAGACCCGCCTGTACCTTTCATCCCTCACTATCGGTCCTTGAGACTAGAGGGTGGACCCTCTGGTTACCCTTAATGCGGTAGAAGGGGGATGACGTCACTTTCAGTCAGCCAGCCTGACGTTATTCACGTCCTCGTAAAGGGGTGTCTACCTCCGTGCTTGTGCCGGCCGTCGCGATTCTCCTTGTTATTAGTCGTTCACCTGTGCACAATAATAATAGATGTTCATTTTCGACAATAATACAACTGTCGTCATGCAATAACAGGTCGTATTCATGCTCATTAGTCTTCATTACATGCAATAAGCTGGGCCCAATGACATCGTCAGTGCTTACTGACGACCACATTCACGTGACAACCGTCACTTACCACTAGTAGTGAACAGAAACCACCGCCAATCGTGCTTGATCGACCAACGATCTTCGCAGTTTCTCAACGCAACTACCAGGACGTTGGAGTCATCGCCCGATCATTTATGACCGCCCGATCGTTTTACGATCACACGACCTATCACAGCTACTACTCGGCCGTCCTTAGTCGGCCTCAGTTCCCGACTTGCTCCATTCACAATATTTATTGGTAATAGGTTGGTGCATACCCAGTGGCCTAACGGGTGGAGTGTCTTCGCCACTGCTGTGCTCGGAATCGGCGCTGCTGACCCCAGTGACATACAGTTTCAGCTTCTCGCCTGGATACACGCTGGTGTATGGTTTCTGTGACCTATGAGCACCTGGCACGTCCTTGACAACGTAGCGATCGTTGTCCAGAACTTTGATAATTTTATATGGCCCAGCGTACTTTGGTAGTAATTTTTTGCTCGACCCCTCATTACTACTAATTATTCGTCTAGCTAGTACTGAATCGCCACAATCGAACAGCCGAGGAAGGGTCCTTTTAAGATTATAACGCTCCTGCTGCTCTTGCCGCGAGCGTCAGATCGCCTCAGCTGCCTCTTCTCGAGACTGCTGACGATCAACAGGATCGTCAGAATCGTTCCCTATCGCATTAAGAATGCGCGAATCAGCATGAGACATTTTTATTCCGGCTCGGTATTTAATGAAACAGTCATATTCTAACAATTGAATTCACCATCTGGCGACGCGCGTCAATAAGTCTCTTTTTAAGAAAGTGACCCGCAGTGCGCTACAGTCACTAACAATTTTGAACTAGAAACCTTATAAATAAACCCGATACCTCTGTAGGCTGCTTATGACTGCAAGAGTCTTTAGTTCGTAAGAATGGTACTTTCGTTCGTCTTTGTTAGTTTGTCTACTGAAGTATGCAATAGGTTACTAGCGTCTGTATGTAATTCTGTTTCTGCGCCAGGCTTGTACAACGCTAGTACAGGCCTCGAAACTAATTTGTTTTTTAAAGTGTCGACGGCCTCCTGCTGTTCATTTACCCAACGCCAAGCCTCAGATTTCTTTGTCAACAGTGTAAGTGGTCTAGCTATTATGGCAGAATTATGGCTAGGCCAATAAATCTTCTTACACTGTGAACATCGTGAGGTACTTGAATTTTAGAAACAGCCTCGATTTTATGACCACCCGGCCTAATCCCCTAACTCGTTACCTCGTAACCCAAGTAATCGACCTTCGACTGTAAAAACATGCATTTACTTAACTTGAGAGTTAAGTTCGCTTCCCGCAGCGCTTGTAGCACAAGTATCAACGCATGTGACTCAGACCCAATGTTCTTTGATAGAATCAAGATGTCGTCCATATACGCTAAGACACAAATCGTTTCGCGTAAGGGATTTATGACCTGATTTATCATCCTCTGGAATACGGCGGGTGCATTGGCTAACCCAAACGGCATTCGAAGAAACTCGTTATGCCCATCGGGCGTAACAAACGCTGTTTTCTCGATGGAACTTTTCGCAACGGGTATTTGATAATATCCCGAAAACAAGTCTAAAATTGTGAAGAAGAAATTCCCCGGCAACCTATCGAGTTGATCGTCAATTAACGGCAGCGGATGCCTATCTTTCTTCGTTATAGCATTTAAGGCTCGATAATCAACACACATTCTTACCTCACCGTTCTTTTTCCGGACTAAAAGGATGAGACTAGCAAGCGGAGAATTCGACTCTCGAATGATATTGTTTTCTTTTAGCTCGTCGACTATGCCGAGTACCTTCTCACGTTCCACGTATGATAATCGTTAGGGCCTATAAGTTACTACAGAATTACTGTTTAATTCGATGTTTATCTCCGCCACCCGAGTGTGACCCCATTTGGACACATTAGATGCAAAGCAATCGCGATATTTGTCTAACAAAGCATACAACGCATCTTTTCCAGATGGAGATACTTTCGGACCGGTTAGGATTTGATCGCACGGTAAATTGTTTTGAGATTCTGTTTTTACTATACGCATCATTATTCTAATGTTACTCCCTTCTAAGGACTTCTTTCGGGCACGCTCAGCCCTAGCGATTATTTTATCGTGATAAATAATTAATGTTCTATTAGACAAATTAACAACTGGGAGCATCTCAGTTTCTGTATTTAACATGCTTTTTGGAATACAATGTTCCCGACCTTCTTTACCACGTACGCTTAGCTCTACATATAAATCACCAATAATTTTACTTCTCACCTTAACCTCGATGTCAGCTGCATGCTTCGGCGGTATGACCGTCGTCTCTTTAGCCCACAGTGCTATTTTCTGCGGGGGAAATTTCTCCATTTCTGGTAAAAGAGCGACTATTTTGTCAAACAGCCGCTAACGTCCATCCCTCTGGACCATGGTGACTCCGGGTAGATCCAAAAATGGTTGTCCCACAATAACTGCTACATTCTGGAGGTCGTTGGGTACGACATGGATCTCGACGACTCCTTCAGCCAAGTCAAACTTTAATTTGGCTTGGGCAACTCCATACGGCCGGACAATACCTCCTCCGTAACCTCGCAGCTCTACATCCGTCGGCTGCAACTCCAGCTGCATCGTGTCAGCCTCTTCCTTTTTCAAGGTGACACACTGACTCCCGGCGTCCACGTACGCCTTGAATGAGGTGCCGTTGACAACCGCCTCTTGGAATCGCCCATCTTCTGTTCGTGGCTGAGTAGTTCCTATACTTAGCACCTTTTTCTCCTTATTTTTGGTTTTATTTTCTGGACAATGCCTGGCGATGTGTCCAGTTTTATTGCATCGGTAGCATCGCACTGAATCCGCTGATTTTGCTGCCGGTGCTGCTGATTCTCGGGTCGGTTCTCGTTTCTCCTGCTTGATTGATTATTAATTCCGCTGTTGTCCAGTGAAGTATCGCCGCTCGTGGTGGTTCTTGCTATTGTTCCTATCACCGCGGTTATCCGGCAATTCCTCTGCTTTGCTCAAGAAGACTCTCAACTCGTCTGGTGTCTGGAAATCGTTTCTCTTGATGGTCATCCTCAAGGAATAATTCGCTATTCCGTGTGCTATACATGCTGCCGCTTCGTTATCCTGTATATTGCACGATGTGACCAGTGCCAGTTTTGCAAAGTAATATTGCATCATTGATTCATCTTTACCTTTTGCTCTCGCTAGCATCGTCGTCAATCACTCGGGTAACTCGGTGTGCTCCGTAAACGCTGACTTCAGCTGTTCTTTCCATTCGGTCCAGGTAAATGTAATACTTGGTAGGCCTTCATACCAAGTCCTCGCGACGCCCTTTAGGTTGTCTATGGCAAGAGTTGCGATGGTCGTGTCCTCCCAGCCATAGATTTTCTGCAACTCCTCGACTCAGTGAATCCAAACATCGATTGTTTGGTTTTTCTTCTAGGAATCGAACTTCGAAATAAGTGTCTTCCTCTCAGTATTTTTTGATGGTCGTGGTGCTGGTCGATCCACCACGGTTTTTACCGTTTCGATTAATTGGTGAAGCGCCTATTGCCACTCTGGCGATTTTCGGTTACTCCGCGAGCGTTTACACCGATTTCGCGAACTTTTCGCGATGATCTACTTCGATGCTCCACTTGATTAAATAGTAATATAGAATCATCATTAGGGAGTAATAGTGTTCTTCAGCCCCGTGAATTGTGCCCAGGGTCGAACGCGCCATCAGGATCTCAGCACCTTCCATCGGGTGTACGATCATACTCCTATATCCCTCCCCAGGCTCAGAGTAGAGCTGCGCACTTACCACACGCGTCACTACCGGCCCTACAATCACAACCGCCTGTTCCCCAGTACAGTGCAGTCCCACATACGCAGGTTGTTATGTCAGCCCCTCTACCTAGGCCACCGGTACACCATTACACTCCGATCCCATACCGAACATATCAGCATACAATACCACTACCAACGTACACTTCAAGCTCACGCAATACCCGACATATCTTCACAAATACCTGCTACTCATCCAAATTCACACCCATACACCGCTCCAAGACAATTTACAGCTTCTGTGCCCTCACAGACATGGCAAGGTTCTAATTCAACGTTACGACCGAATGACATATGCCGTACAGCCAAGTCGTGGAATATTACTTTTCCACTACGTGATGCTTTAATTAAATTAGATGCAAAGAAATTCCTCACGGTAATGAAACAAAAAATGGATAGTAACGACATCCCTATTGACCATTTTCGATCAGTAATCACTATTAACCTAACTGGCCATATTCTAGAATGGTATTATCAAAACGAGCACTTGTTCATCGACTGGCAAACCTTTAAAGAACATTTTGAAATTTGGCAATTACATCAGTCAGACGAAGCACTGTTACAAAAGATCTTCTCTTCACAGCAGAGCGAAGAAGAGTTAAAAATAGCTTTCATCAATCGCATGCAATGTGCCTTTGCTCAGTTAGAGTAACCCCTTCCGGAAAATAGACAAGTATGGATAATAATTCAAAAATTTAACTTTCAATTCTTATCTAAATTTGCTGAAGAGCCCATTAACACATACCCAGTGTTGGATAAACGCATTAGTGCTTGGGAATCGGTAATAGAAGCAGGTCGACGCAACCGGACTGAACGGACTGCTAACAATAACAAATCAAAAACTCGGTATAATAATAATACTCCCAACCCAGGTACGAAGATTAACGCTGTCCCTGACTCAGACATACTGACAGCAGATAACTCCGAAACAGTTACAGAAAATGATGAACGAATTATTTTAGACGCTATTACCAGTACTGGTGCACCAAATCCTTATTCTACTCCAAAAAAAAATTCTCCCAACCCTACTGCACTCACAACGGCTGATCTTCAGGCAATAGTGCAAGTAATTATGGAAAAGCTCCAACCAACTTCTAATATCATGACGTCACTGACTACTTGTGGACGTTGTGGACGATTTGGGCACATTGCCAATAATTGTTGTGGCCGAAATACTGACGATATTCGCGCTAGAGCAGGCTCACTACCCATTGAGCGAACTACGAATCCAAAAACCGAGTAGATGCCCTGGTGGCTCCCTCTATCCCAGCCAGGGCCAGCGGACTAACACCACTGACGAGAAAGTACAAGCCCTCACGATACCAAACCCTCTTACTAACGCCTCTCAGGAGCCCATATCGAACAATACAGAATTACAAACCATAACCTTCTCGGAACAAATTTCTAGTCCTTTAAATTTAGACCTTTTAGATTCAGAGTATGAGGAATATGAAGACGATTCTGAATCAGAAGTATTGGACAATAGTCCCGACCTTAAAATAAAATCGGGCCATAACGAAGTAACGGACTATTTAATGCTCATACACGATCCTAGAATAAATCAATTCGAAAACGTTACCGAAAAATTAGTCCCCGCTCAAACAAGCTGAATGCTTGCAGAAGTCATTATTGGACCTCACTGAGTCGAAGCACTACTAGACAGCGGCAGTGAACGAAGTTACATTTCAGCCAAAGCTTACAAAATCATCCAAGGTAGTGAGTTCCAAAAATTAAGACCAGATCCCACAAGCACGCTCGGGGTAACTCTTGCTGACTCTGCATCCACTTACACACAAGGTGGCGCTCTCTATCGAATTGAAATCGACGGTTCAGTCTTCCTTACCTGGTTGAGTGTACTTTCAGGATTATCAACACCAATGATCCTCGGTCGGTTAGCCCGATGGGCCATAGACCTTTCAGCTTACAGACTCGAAATTAATCACGATCGAGGAACGCAGAATGAAGCCCCAGACGCACTATCACGACTTTACGAAGACACTTGTTTGGCTGAACAGGTTTCCACCATCTTATGTAACTTAAATACTTCAAATCTTTCCTGGTATGACGAAAAAGTCCGTGTAGTACAGAGATTCCTGGATAAATATCCTGAATGGAAATACGAGGACGATAGACTATATCACTACCGACCAACAGTGAGAAAAGAGATACTAGGTGACATTACTGCTTGGAAAATAATTCTCACTGAAGCAGAAATCAATCCACATATCGAAAAATTCCATTGCGATATCCAAGCTGGCCACTTAGGCATTGACAAGACCTATTGGTGCATACGTGAAACACATTACTGACCTGGTATATTCAGAGGCGTTGTTTCTTACGTAAATTCCTGTGAAACTTGTCTAAAAACTAAACGTAACCAAGCTGCAAGGATACATAGGAACTAGACCACCAACCCATGGACCATTATCTCTATTGACACGATAGGTCCTGAAACGATGTTGAGGTCCACCCCCTTTAATAAGGGGTGAATGAACCTCCGTTACCCATTTCTTACTTTCGTAAGAAATAGGCCCGTGCCCTTTTTAGCCAGTGGGCTAATTATTTGGTAACTGATCCTGGTGTTACCCGGTTCGTAGGGACCAGACGACTGGTTGGCCTTGAATTTATATATGCTGAGTGCATATAAAGGATCGGGATTCGTGGGGCGAAATAAGTTATATGAAAAGATAGACTACAGGTATTTGCATATTGAGCCAAAGAATAGTATAAGATTAATATTAAGCGTAGTGGGTTGTAAAAGCCATAATAATAGTTATTATTATACTTACCTATGAGTTGCTGATTCAATGATGCAGGTAAAGATAGCAGGTAATAATTAAAAGCAAGGACAATTGTGATCTAAGTATCACAATTGTTAATTGAAAACCACAAGCAGTTGGATTACGGGGTTGCCGTCTTCTATAGGGAATGCTATAGGCTATGGTGTACGACCAAGGTCGTACGAGGTTACGTAAAGGCGTACCTACACGGGGTTTCCGTCTTCTATAGAAAAAAGGCTATAGGCTAGGAGGTGTAAGCAGGTTTACACGAGAATGCAGTAATTGCGTCTCTACGGGATTGCCGTCTTCTATATGAAATGCTATAGGCTAGGATGTGTAGTCAGGTATACCCAGGATAGGCCAAAGTATATGCCTACGGGGTTTCCGTCTTCCATAGGAAATGCTATGGGCTAAACTTATCTAAGGTAATGCTTAGAAACTACTAGATAAGCAGGTCAAGTTAAAAATTAAAAAAAGGTTAAAAACGTAAAACTATATTTATTATAAAGACATAATGAAAGTAAGGAAAAACTAAATTAAACTCTGATTATCGGCGCGTAGGCCTTTTTATAGATTCACCTCGGTGCTTATGCGCCGACATGGAGTGCATCCCTTCCATTTAAAACATCAAATGGAGAGGGATTATGAAATAATAATAATAATTGATCACTATGTTGACAGGTAAACTAGGTAACATAAGATACATGAACTCGGTAACCGTCTATTATCATGGTATGATAATGAGGTGTCGTCAACCTCGTTACAGTCCATACTCAAAATTTTCATCAGGTCACCAATATGCCCTAGTAATTGAAGACATTTACACTCGTTGCCTCGAAATTTTTCCTCTTAGACAGCAGACAGATAGAGAAATCGCGAAATGTTTGCGTAACGTACTCTG
The DNA here is from genome assembly GCF_029852145.1 of Microplitis mediator. NCBI lineage: Eukaryota > Metazoa > Arthropoda > Insecta > Hymenoptera > Braconidae > Microplitis > Microplitis mediator. The sequence continues at coordinate 11,334,248 of NC_079971.1, forward strand.
TCACTGGGGACCCGTATATCACATTATTTCTGACAACAGCAAAGAGTTTATAAACAAAGACGTTCTGACTTTAATTAAACAGCATAATATCCAATTTACACCAACCCCGATAGGGCATCCGTGCGCGAACCCCGTAGAACGGTGCAATCGCACTATAAAACCAATGATCGTAGCATTCACTAGCCAAAATCAACGTGACTGAGACTTTCACCTCACAGACTTAAAACTCGCGTATAATATCGCAGTACATACGGCATCAGGGGTATCACCGTTTTATCTAAATCACGGACGCGATCCACACTTAATATCGGACACTTACGTTACCGAGGAATTCACCGAAGCCGATACAGCCCTTTGGAAACTTCGTATCGACCGCATGGACGAACTCAGACATTTTGTCGAACGCTACATGCTTAAAGTTTGGGAGCGTACACGTAAGCAACATGAGAAACGATTCTCAACTAAATTAATTGATTTAAAAATCGATAATTAGGTGTACTATTCAAACAAGCGTCTAAGTAAGAAAGTCGACGGTTATAGTGCAAAATTAGCACCCAGATATGCAGGTCACGCGGTAATCACCGAAATAGAAAGTCCACTAGTCGTTAAACTAGCAGATTCATCAGGTAATAATGAATGCCTCGGCACACATTATCTAAATGATTTAAAATTACTACGTAGATCTAAAGGCATCCATTGTTACAGATTACTTCTGAGATTACGTCAATCATGTCACTGAGCGTAACGCCGGAATCTTTAAGTCAGGAATCATTGATTCTTGGCTCTTTGACTGAGACTCTGGATAAAGATAAAGCGTCATCTCATTACCACACACCTCATTCATCTCCATCACCATCATTAACCCCAACAACAGCGTCAGCGGAGATCCAAGTGTCACCAAAGATCATCGCCCAGCTCGTCTTCGGTTTGATACCCAAGCCAGCTGCAGTCAAACCCGATACCAGTGAATACAGCCAACAACCGGAAGAATCTAACCCAGTTGCCAGTAATGTTAATGACTGGTCTAAAATTCAACCGTCACCGACATTTGAACGAGAAAGAATCTCCTCATTATATCCCCGCTTTGAGGAACCTGTGGCTCAATCACCAACATGGGTCAGCGAGCTCTCAGACGGGATCAACGAGCTTCGCACAGAAACCCGTAAAAACACTTTAAAGACTGAAGGCCTTCGAGAGAATATCCAGATTGTAGAGAAACGCCTATTTACTCTACAAGATCAACAACTGACTAATTTAGCCAGCCAGGCCCGAGAAGTAGCCCACAGTGTCTACGCCATCAACCAGCGTCTCGACGACATTGAGCCTGAAATTCAACTGATAGGCCAGAAGCCACAGTCAATCGCTGATCTCTCCGCAGTAAAGGTTTCAGAGAGAGTCCTGAACATCAGCCTACAATCTACGATGTCGGAAGTACACCTAACATTAAGACGGTGATACCCGTATTGGCTAGCCAACCGGCATCTGCCTGTGGGCCCAACGCAGGACATAAGATCCGCCAGGAGACATCGAAACGTGTTTCCGTTCACACGATAAGGAAAAGAAGAAACACTTCAGGGCTGTGGAGTGCCCATCCAATTTTTTGATCCGCAGTGTAAGCACTGCAATCTACGCTGACCTGGGTATCGCAACTGGATTGGTACCAAGTACACGGCTCAAGATATTGAAAGATTCCACAAGGCACATTTACGTTCCTTGAACAAATAAGTTCACTTCCATTATCATTATTTTCATTATTTTTCATTAATATTCTTTTTCATTACTGATACTATAGATATTAGCATTAAAATGTTACAAATATTCTATACTCAAAATTATTCGTTACTGTCAAATTATGATACTATTATTATTTAAATGTTCACTTGAAGAAAAATCATGTCATAGTACTTGCTTCTTATAAATAAAATTTTGTAAACATACTCATACTCATCTCTCTCAAAATTTATGCCAGTAAAATTTTTTCTATTTACAGCAGCAGTAAGTAAAGTAGACCAAATTATTTTAAACATTCTAAAATTACATTTATTTATAAGTCTATTGATTATTTTAATTGTTATTATCTGCTATTAGGTCAACCTTGAGGGGATTGAAGTCCGGAGAGAAGTCTAGATCAATATTGGAGGACGCGAATCACCTTTAGGTTTGACTTTATGGGAAAAATTGTAATTTAAAATCCATTTTTCAAAATTAGGCGATTACTTGCCAACATACTCATCACTGCATCTAACACCTATAGGTGATTACATGCTATCTTTTAATCGACAATTTTCTAATTATCTATATTATATTGTAAGTCTTCGCTTACAAAACCAGCTCGGTGCTCGAGATTTTTGAACGGGTAGTTTTGGCTTGGTGGGGAGGATTGAGACAATGCGAATTGCTCAGTTCTTCTCAGCCCTTAACTGACCACCTAGAAACCCTCGTCACCGACACTGGGTAAATTATTTATAAATTATTTTGGCGGTAAAGTCCCAGAAATTAGTGAGGATGACCGGGCCACGCGACAATACCAAAGATGTTGATCAGACTTCAATCCAACCTCGAGCTAGACACCACGCTAGTACGGAAGCCGGGTTGGCTCACTGCTGACTGGAAGACTAGTGGCACTGCACACGGCCACTTCCAACATGTGCACGCGTGCCCATGTTGGAAGTGGCTGTGTGCACACGTTCACAAGTCCCGTGTGCGAGATAAATGCAGATCCCTTCTTTATCCTGGAAAGGTAATCGAACTATGTATGTTTTTTGTCTCTGTCTCTTAACTTCGAAATTCTGTAAACACCGCTGCTATTTCCATTCAGGTTAGGAGTGACCGAAGTTTTATTTATGATGAAATAATAATTAAAAGTTCATTAATAAACTATTCAAATTATTTATAAAACTGTAAAAGTTAGCTGTGAAAACAATTTGTATTATTTTGTAATTTGTAAGTATAAAAAGTTCCAACGTATAATATTTTTGATGCAGTACGTTTGTTTTGAAAAAGTTAATTGATTGATTTATTATGTCCTGTCTACAGGTTATTGTTGGTACTCATACAAGTGATTATTTTGAAGCTTAATGAATCATGTTAGAAAGTTTAATAAAAAAATATTTTTTAGAAAACTATACAATAACACAAATACGCAAGTTTTTATTGATAAACCATGGAATTTCTAAATCCATCAGTACTATTAAGCGGATATTATGTGCATTGGGTCTCAAGAGGGAGAATATTAAGGAGTCAGATCTGAAAGATATAGTTTCAGCTGAATTTGAAGAGGTTCATTCTTGCGGTTACAATGGGCTATAGAAGTCTATGGAGTAAATTAAAAATGCAATATCATCTGACAGTAAAAAGAGATACTGTATACGAAATATTAAAAATTGTGGTTCAGTTGGAGTAGCCAATCGATTTGGAAATAAGTTGCGTCGAAGACAATATTTAAGTCCGGGACCTAGTTTTCTTTGGCATCTAGATGGTTACGACAAATTAAAACAATTTGGCTTTCCTATTCATGACTGTATAGATGGCTTCTCAAGGAAAATTCTTTGGCTAGAGGTAGGAACGACGAATAACGATCTGGCAGTGACTGCTCATTACTTTTTAAAAACGGCCAAAGAACTCAAATTTGTACCAACAATTATCAGGTGTGATAAAGGTTCTGAGAACGGCCTGATTGGTCTTCTTCAAACTTGTCTACGGAGTAAGCACATAGATAAGCTTGCCGGAAACAGAAGTTTTATCCAAGGAAAAAGTATAAAAAATCAACGCATTGAGTCATATTGGGGACGAATGCGTCAGCACATGGTAGATTTTTACATCCGACTATTTAAAAGTAAGCAATCGAAGGGTTTATTTAATGGCAGTCAGTTGCATATTAAGTCTCTCCAATTTTTTTTCGGTCCATTATTAAAACACGATTTAGAATACAATAGAAGACTGTGGAATAATCATCGTATTCGGAAATAAGCAGTCCGAAATCATATTGCTGAACGGCCTGATGCATTATTTAACCTAGCTCACCAACATAGGGGCAGAAATTTCAAGAAAATAGTAAATGAAGATACCATCCAAAAACTAATGGATGAGTTTACAACGAAACCAGTTTTATTTGATCCATTCATTGAAGAACAGGCAGAAGTATTGGTCCCTGAAGTTAAAACTTCAGTACAGTCTTCTGAGGCATATGCGGCATTTAGAAACGATACTTCATAATTGGTGATCGGCATTATTATCTACTGCATTATTACTTATGGCTATTTTTATAAAAAAAAAAAAAAAAAAAAAAAACATTATATAACGAATAAATTGAGATCAGAATTATTAAACTTGAATTTTTATTAATAGAATTTTAACTCAGTACAGTTTTTAATACTTTATAATGAGTTTAAATATCCATAAATAAGTTTTACTATATTTTATTAAATGTATCTTTATTAATATTTTTAAGGCTTACATTTTTTTTAATCGTTATAAAAATAAATGGAGAATCAACATATCTTATTAAAAATAACATAAATATTTGACAAACGATTAATTTGAATGTAATAGCTAAAATCTTTTTTTAATATTTATTGTAAAATGAACTTGGAAAATACAAATCAAATTTAACAATACTGAGTAAGTATTATGTGAATTTGTTTAAAGTTTAGGATGATTGTTGAAATATTTTTAACTAATTCTGCAAAAAATTTGGCTTTTTAACAGCCTTTAAGGTAGAATTTTCTAAAATCTAACTATTGTATTTGTCCTCATGGTCGATTTTTCAAGGAATTTTGTCACAACATATCATAATTAGTTGAGTAAGGTTCGAAAATACCATCCGTTAAAAAATTTATATATGTATTAGGGTGGGTTAAAAAAAAACTTTTTTTTTGTTTTTCTTAGCATGGGGGTAGAATTTGTACCTTATAAAAAAAAAAAATTTTTCAAGAAAAAAAAAATTTTTTACTCAACATTTTGAGGTGGCCCACTCGTTTTTAAAATAAATAATTGATTAAACGGGGTAGTTCCAACGAAAAAAATTTGTTCTTGTCCAAAATCGTGGAAAATATCTAATAATTGTCGAATGTGATTTTTTTTTACTTCACTTTCATTTTAACTCAAAAGAAAATGCTTTTCATTTTTGGATTTTTTACTTAAATTAAAAAAATAATAGGAAAAAATTTTTTTTAACTTCTGACTTTCAATTAGCTTTCAAGGGGACACCTTACAGATTCTAGAACACGACGTAGATGTTTTCGTTGGGACTACCCCGTTTGATCAATTATTCATTTAAAAAACGAGTGGGCCACCTCAAAATGTCGAGTAAAAAAATTTTTTTTTTCATAAAATTTTTTTTTTTTATAAGGTACAAATTCTACCCCCATGCTAAAAAAAACCAAAAAAAAGTTTTTTTTCAACCCACCCTAATATGTATGTATATATATGTATATATATGTATATATATATATATATATATATATATATATATATATATATATATACAGGGTGTATCAAAAGTTCCGGCCCAAATTTTAAGGCCAGATAAAGGACGAAATTCTGGGACGAAAAGTCCTCTGCCGTTTTTTTACCTGACGAACAGGTAAATTGTTATTAATTAAAAAAGGTAGCCAATCAGAAGAGAGCATTAGCGCGAACCAGTGAAGTGGGGTGAACAGTCTGGGGAAAGCTTCAACGAGTGAGCGCTCGGCTGTCGGTCAGCGGCTTTCACAACGCGAGATGCACGCGAATGAAAATTTTAATTATTTAATTTTTAATCTCTTCGCAAAAATCGAGTCCTGCGAAAAAAACTAATTTTTCTTTTGTTATTAACTGACAAACGGTCAGCTGACTGCTACCAGTTAAATGAACGGCTAAGGATTTTTTCTTTAAAAATCATGTCCCGCGAAAGGAAAAATTTATTTTTCTCTTATCAACTGACTGGTAGTCAGCTGACTGCCGACAGTTTAACGAATGGCTGAGAATTTTTTATCTAAAATTCAGTCCCGCAAAAAAAAATTTATTTTTCTCTCATCAACTGACTGGTAGTCAGCTGACTGCCGGCAGTTAAACGAACGGCTGAGAATTTTTTATCTAAAATTCAGTCCCGCAAAAAAAATTTATTTTTCTCTTATCAACTGACTGGTAGTCAGCTGACTGCCGATAGTTTCGAAAAGAACTGAGAATTTTTCAAAAGTAAAAGTCCAGTCCCGCAAAAAAAAAATATTCTGATCTCATCAACTGACTACCAACAGTTTAATGAAATGCTGAGGATTTTTCGGTGAAAATCTAATCCTACAAAAATTTTACAAAATTTATCTAAAATTTAATCGTTGCATTGCGCGAAATCGTCAAACGAAAAATCTCATAACTCGAATGTTTTTTACGTTTAAAAAATTTTGTGGCCCTGAAAAGGGCCGTTTTGTTTTTATGGAACGATGACTATCATTAGAGCAGCTGCTCGAACGTTCGTCCTCCAACTTAGATGCAAAGACGGCAGCGTCTTATCAAATCTGTCCTGACTTTCTCTATTATGTCAGGAGTAATGTTCAGGTATGCCACCTGAATTCTCGCCATCGTCTCAAACTGATCCTCAGGTTCTGTCTCGTAAACGACTCCTTTCATGTAACCCCACAAGAAAAAATCCAGAGGTGTCAAGTCTGGTGACCATGGAGGCCATGGAAAGGGACCGTTTCTCCCGATCCAAGAATTGGGATACGTTGCATTCAGGTACTCTGTCACCTGCGCTGCTGTATGCGTCGGTGCACCATCATGCTGGAACCACTGAGGACGTTCATCAGGAGGTAGCTGCGCCAGAGCTTCCGGCAGCACTTATTGTAGGAACGTCCGATAATTGGCGCCCTAATTCACATTTTACTAAATAAACGATCTATCTCAAGATAAAAGATTTACGTAAATTTTCCTCTTACGTTCATAGCGTCCGGCAAAGGATGGAGAATTACGACGTTGCCAACAATGCCACCCCACATATTAATTTTCCACTTATTTTGGAAATTGCGGTCTCGAGTGAAATGAGGATTTTCTACGGCGTACTGATGCGAATTGTGTTGATAAAAACACTCTTCACGAGTGAAAAGTGATTCATCTGTCCACAATACACGCTGTAAAAAGTCAGGATCATTGGCAACCATCTCCAAAATACGGTTGCAAAAAGCTATCCGCTGTTCAAAATTACCAGGTCCTAATTTTTGAACTTTAGTTGCGTGGAATGGATGCAATTCTCTCGCTTTATACGATTAATTGACGTACGAGAAATCTGCAACTGACGCTCAAGTTTGCGGACACTAGTGTGAGGGACTGGACTTTTATTTTTACAAAATTCTCAGTTCTTTTCGAAACTGTTGGCAGTCAGCTGACTACCAGTCAGTTGATAAGAGAAAAATAATTTTTTTTTGCGGGACTGAATTTAAGATAAAACATTCTCAGCCGTTCGTTTAACTGTTGGCAGTCAGCTGACTACCAGTCAGTTGATAAGAGAAAAATAAAATTTTTTTTGCGGGACTGAACTTTAGAAAAAAATTCTCAGTTCTTTTCGAAACTGCTGGCAGTCGGCTGACTACCAGTCAGTTGATAAGAGAAAAATAATTTTTTTTTTGCGCTACTGAATTTTAGATTAAAAATTCTTAGCCGTTCGTTTAACTGTTGGCAGTCAGCTGACTACCAGTCAGTTGATAAGAGAAAAATGAAATTTTTTTTGCGGGACTGAACTTTAGAAAAAAATTCTCAGTTCTTTTCGAAACTGTTGGCAGTCAGCTGGCTACCAGTCAGTTGATAAGAGAAAAATAATTTTTTTTTTGCGGGACTGAATTTTAGATAAAAAATCCTCAGCCGTTCGTTTAACTGTTGGCAGTCAGCTGACTACCAGTCAGTTAATAAGAGCAAAATAATTTTTTTTTTGCGGGACTGAATTTTAGATAAAAAATCCTCAGCCGTTTATTTAACTGTTGGCAGTCAGCTGACTGCCAGTCAGTTGATAAGAGCAAAATAATTTTTTTTTTGCGGGACTATAACGGTGGGCCCTGGCTCCTGCGTGTCCAGATAGCCAAGAACCACAGTCAAATAGATTTCCTGAAATTACTGATTTACTTAAATTTACTATCATTAATTATACTTATTTTATTCTAAAATTCTGGTTCCACAAGACGGGAAATGCTCTCAGGAAGCAGGCACTCGTCCTGACCGGACACGCGGCTGAAAGAAAATCTTTATGCTATGTGACACTGGTGATAATTAAATTTAATCAAGAAATAACAATCAACCTTATACTTTATTTAACCAAGATCCCAATTTACATACAGTTTCCCCTTTGACTTAAAATTTTGATAATTTTATATACATTTACAAAGCGTTCAAATGTAATTTGATCGACTCGAGGCGTGAATTAATTTATGGTGAGCGGGAATAAATTAACAAATATTAACCGCGTTGAAGAGAGAGAGAAAGAATGAAAATCTATATTTTGATATACTTGTACTTCGTTGAGAACTTATCGGAATTCGGGTCGATTTATTGATGATGCTGGTCGACGATTCTTCTCGGCTTGGTCCTGGTGATGTTGGTGTCCAATAGGTTTCCTCTGGCTCCTGGGATCCGCGTCGGCAGGTTGTCGCACACGAAGAAAAACCACACCACTCACTTTATACACTTTGGTTTTATTTATTTGACTAGATAAACGAACTTTAGGTGTAACATTAAATTTGGTGTATTAAAGCAACACCACGTATCTCAATTAACAAGTTAACTTTTAATTCAAATAAATTATGAAAGACTCAAGCGGAAGGTTTCGTATCACTTCTAATAAATTTAATAAACTTAGTTTAATATATCAAAGAAAAGTTCTAATAATTAATTACTTGAGCAGAAAGAATTGTGCGTCGGTGCGTCTTCGCTAACCGAACTCAAGTGTTCTTAAACTCACTATATCTTATATACAATAATGCTCGGAAAAGAAATATATATAGTAGACGATTTTAGAGAGAGTAAAGTGGATAAGACCGATCAGTTACAGCTCTCGAACTTGAGTGTCCTCTATTAATCAATCGTCTTGGGTCAGTTCTCTGGGCCATCAACCTGCGTTGACCCCACCTAATTATGCGCAGGACTAATTTGCGGTCCTATGCTGCGCGAAATCATCCCCCAAATTCTAACGCAGAGACTAGACTACTGCTCTTGACTCTTAGAGCAAGAAGAGAGAGAGGGAGAGAGAATAATTGAAGCGAGAGAGCCACACTCTCACGTCTTACGCTTTCTGCACGGTTACACTCCCCGTCGCCAGACTTGAGATTGGGACTCGAAAGCTGAAAAGGACTGGATATTCCCTTTCATCTTCAGCAAATGGGTCCTTCTCAAATCCTGGTTTAGGCAAAACCAATTCGTAGGAATTCCGCTGGTGCGACATAAACAACCTCCGGATTAATTTCAGGTTGTATCTCTTCCGTGACCGCAACAGGCACATAAGCAGCGAGCTCTTCAGCATCTGAGGGTGACGTATCCGCAAAAATATGGCACTCCAGGAACATCGACAGAACCTGGTTCCTCAGTTCCATCCGAACCAATCGACTTAATAAATTCTCTAACTTCTAAAGCCTCAAAATTTTTTTTTGATGCGTTTCATTCAATTTATTTCCATTCGAAGAAAAGAAGAATCAAAATTTTCACAAATTTCTTCCAATAAATTATGAGACTTAAGTAAATTAATCATGGGCCGTGCTTCTTCCCTTAAGCCTTTTCAATGATTAATTTCGTCATTATTTAAAATAGATTAAATATTATTTAAACGGACAATTATTATTTACAACAGACAAATTATTAAAAACCGATAAACTGTTTTCATTATCGTATAAATCACAAGATTGCGTAAAAGGATCTTCTTCGATATTCAAATTTTCGAGACTACTGCCACTACTAATAACATTATCATCATCAAAACAACTTAAATCTTCTACAACGCGGTCTAAATTATTTCCGACCGTTACTGGACTATGTAGGTCGACTAAATCGACCTCAGTTCCAAATTCATTATCATTATTATTAATAACGGAGCTTGCTAAATTCTGTATTTGATTTTCCATTACAGTATCATCTATTCGTTCACCACTGGTTAAGAAAACTGAGCCGACCGCCCGCTTTAAGCCACTGTCAAGACTCATTTCCAAAATTTCATCATTATTTTTATTACGCGAATCGACCGCACGCCTTAAGCCACTGTCAGGTTCTACCATTAAATTCTTATCAACTAAATTTTCATCTATTAAATTTCCATCAAAAATTTCCTCAATTGGACCGAAGGCACGCACTAAGCCACCGTCGCGTCCTACCATTAATTTTTCAGAACTGAGAGTACGCTCCAAGCCGCCATCAAGTTTCGTAATTTCATCAATTTCATTATTCAATAGAACTCTTTTAAATTTATTTGGTTTATTTAACCAGGTTTGGTGTGAACGATAACTACTAGGGCTCCGTTTTCCCCTTATTATTTGTTTTGAAGTTTTTCTAGATTTTGCGCCCTGTTTCCTCGGGGAATAGGAGGGCGAAACTAGTTTTTTGAAAGATCAGTGCGACTCACATCATCAGCACTGGTCGATTAGATTTCGACGCAATTTGAGTAGTTTGCATTATTCATATTAACATTATTAATATCCGCGTTATTATCGTTAACTGGTCGATTATTGTGATTCAAACGATTACTACGGTTATTTTGATTATTATTGGATTTAAAATTTCTCGGAGTGACATTTGAGTTACCCCTATTAAAATTATTTGAATTTGGTTGCCCACGATTTGGGTTTATATTGTTCCTATTCATATTTACATTATTATTGTTATTATTATAATTATTATTATAGTTATTTGAGACGGGAATGTTTGACTGACGGGAATTGAATTTTTCCGTAAACCCAGACCTAGATAAATTACTATTTGCTTTAAAACAATTTTGTTTAATGTGACCTATTCTAAAGCAGAAATTACAAACGTCTACTTTGATATTATTACATTGTTCGAACACGTGGCCGTTTTGTCCACAGTTAAAGCAGAAATTTTAGTCCAAATTACGACCAGTTGTAGCTTCACTATAAGAGCACGACATAACATTTGAGTTGCTGTCGTTATTCATATTACCGGGGTGCCGTATCCAATTATTTTGGGATTCATACGAAGAGGGATTTTCTTGAGGAGGTCGCACGGTTGCTGTCGTGTCGTAAATAATTAATCTACCCTCTTCACCCTCTTGAATTTCCTCAATAACGAGTGGTTGTTGTAAGGGTTTGCCCTTGCTTCCCCGTACTAGGAAGTTCGGACAATCCTTCGATAGTAAATTGAGTGTTCGAAATTTTCGGGTTCTGAAATGTCTGACGTAGCTGAGTACGCAGCTCGATTTGGAATAGGGGAAAAGGTTGTTAAAATAATGTAACAATGATTCTAAATTTAATTGTGGCTCTTTTATTATAAGTAGGTAATTAATTGTTTAATATGTACACTTAATGCTAAATTTAATTATGATTAACAATTAATAAATAAGAGTTTTGTAGTGTGGTTCTACTGCGCATGCGCCGCTTCCGTTGTACCGGGATACCAGTCCCAACTTTAATTAATTTAAATTTTCTTAACAGATTTAATTATTTTAATATTCCCGAGTTTTTTTTTTAAATTTAAACAAATAGAGAAATTTAACGTTGTCGAGGGAAAGTTCTGACAACTAAAATTTACCGGTAATAAATTTTCGCAAGCACAGAAATAGAAAATAATTTTAACAAATTAAATAAAAGAATTTAGCATAAAAAGACGATAAAATAAATGAGGGGATCTCCTCCACGTGTTTGACAAATATACAATGGTAAATTTCAAAATCTTTATCTAGAAGAACTTACGTCGACCTGTCCCAGGTGTTGCGGGGCGTTGGACATCTTGATTGCGAGGATAATAGGATCTTTTCCTTCCAATGATAAATAAACACTCGAAGTGGAACTCAACGGAAAATATAACACTCAAAATTGGTGGCGTCTGCCTGAATAGTAGACTGTAAAAGATGTTTTAGGGTGCTGGAAAGACTTGAGCGACTGCTCGGTTCGACAAGTGTACGATAATTAATTGTTGGTTGGGTTGTCTAGTGACGAGGTGTCCAGTCTACCCCCTACCGTTGCGCTTGTTGAACCAAGTTCGACGCAAGGGCGGGTGCGCAGCAAAAAGGGCGCGAAATTTAATTTTTTTGCTGACCTGGCAGTCGATCACCAGGCCACCCCGTTACAACCCCCGTCACCAGACTGACGTTAGGTCAGGAAAAAATTAAATTTAGGGTAAGCCTTGAGAAATTAATTGAGATTTTATTTTGGAACACACAATAGAAAATGAAAAATAAAAAATATGAAAATGTGAGGATGAAGTCCTTAGGGAACCGCTCCTCCTCTAGGGGAAACCCTTGTTCGGGTTTCGTCAACGCGTCCTTAGGTACGTTTTCCCAGTACGGCCGAAACGGCCTCTTCCCAGATGTTCACGGGACCCTCCTCGATGACGACCTCCTGGTCGATGTGCAAGACGTCTGGGTCATCCTCCGGGATTTCCCCGTCTACTTCCACCTCATTTTCGTGTTTGGTTTGAGCGTCGCTCTCCGACTCGCGAGCGCTCTCCCCTTCCACAGATACCGAAGGCTGGTCGATACGCCGGCCCACTGGCGGAAAAAAATCTGGGCCACCGGGTGTAACATAGTCGACGTATCTCCAGTTAGTTGGAAATTGTGACTTGGGTGGCTGCGGAGGCTTGTAACATAGATGTGGCGGGGCGTCTGGTCCAGGCCGCTGCGGTGGACGAACTGTGGGGATCGCCAATAAGATACCTTGTACAAGAGACCCGTCTCCCATTCGGATGCTTTGGCGGCTCCTGCGCCCCAAACGATCAAAGGTTCGGACATCGGTTAGGGTGTAGTACCGATGTGGATAATCTAAATAATGCTCCAATGTCAACCAATCTCTGGTAGGTCTCTGAAAAGAAATTAAGATAGTTTATTTTGACCTCAAACTCCTTCGTGGAATTTTGAGATCTGGAACATAATGTTTGCCAAGGGTTTTCCCTTTATCGTCTTTTAAAATCACAATTAACGGAGTAATTATCTGATCTACTATAGCGGGTCCCAAAAATTTACATGCTAAACTCGCGCTATATTTATCTACTTTTTTACTGAGTTTTCTATTAGGATAATAAACCTGATCTCCTATCTTAAGAGTAGGAAGATCCTTAATGCCATTATCATGATATCGAGCCTGTTTCTCGCTCTCTTTCCTCATGATATCCTCAACCTTATGTCGCAACTGGTCTAAACGATTTACTCGCCCGCGCCAAGCTAGATTTTCGAGCTCTAAGTCATCAATCTCGAGGTTAGTTATTTTTCCCGATAACCTGGGCTCTTTACCGTGTACCAGATAATAAGGAGACATCTTGAGAGATGCATGGCATGAACTATTGTATGCGAGTTGTAACTCACCTAAGTGTTCATCCCAAGATGTCTGATTTTTATCAATAAAAGCCCGAATCATTGATTTTAGGGTCCTGTTTATCCGCTCGACAGGATTACCCTGGGGGTGAGCGACAGCGGTAGTTGTCAGCTTCACACCAGTTTCAAGTAAAAAATCTTTAACCAATTGGTTAATAAATTCAGTACCATTATCAGTAACCAAAAACATGGGATAACCCCAACGAGAAAACGCGCGATAAAAACATTTTTTAATGTTCTTGCCAGTTTGTTTACGTAACCGAAAAACTTCAATAAAACGTGTATACAAGTCTTGAATAAATAAGATGTACTGATAGCCATTTTTTGAACGAGGAAAAGGTCCTGTGACGTCGGCAGCTACAATTCCCCATGGCTCAATAGGCTGTCGTGTTCTCATGGGCCCTTGCGATGAAGTCTGTTTGTATTTGACCTTCTTACATGTTTCGCAGGCTTCGACGTAGTCAGCGACATCTTTATACATGCCGGGCCAGTAATACTTAGTTTTAATACGCTGGAACATCTTTTCTCGACCCAAGTGTCCAGCCTCAGGTACATCATGATTATTTCTCAAGACTTCGGTTACTTCATGATCACGTAATACAATCTTCCAGGCATCTTGATCCTCTATAAACTCTTTTAAATAATCAGGCTTGAAATACTGTAATTTATCATCGACAATTCTCTATTCTACAAAATTTTCAGGATGTTTTCGTACGTTTAATTTTTTAATATCATACCAATCTTTTGATTGGATATTTTTGAAAATAATACCTTCAGATTTGACTTCCTTTAATACTTCCGACCATTCAACAGGGCTGTCATCCTCATACAAACGTGATAGGGCATCTGGTCCCTCATTCTCGTGTCCACGACGGTGCTCTATGGTAATCTGGTGGGACAGCAACTCCATTGCCCATCTTGCGAGACGACTGTTGGGGTCTCTTAAAGTATGTAACCACTTGAGAGAAGCGTGGTCAGTGACCACGGTGAAAGGTGCTCCCTCAAGGTAACATCTCAGCTTACGTACAGCCCATACAACTGCCAAACACTCCTTTTCAGTGGTTGTATAGCGGGTCTCTGCACCCCGTAGCGGACGACTCAAACAAATTATCAGATATTCCTTATCTGTTTCTGGATCCTTCTGCAAAAGGAATGCCCCCAATCCGGTGTCACTCGCGTCTGTATACAAGACATATGGCAGCCCTGGGTTTGGTATTGCTAAAGGTTTAGCCTCGATAAGTGCTTGTTTAAGCTTCTGGAAAGCCTCTTCTTCTTCTGGTCCCCATTTCCACTCTGTATTAACACTACAAAGTTTATTGAGTGGTCCCTGAACTTTTGCCACGTTCTGTAAATGGCGATGATACCAGTTAACGAGTCCACAAAAACTTTGTACTTGCTTCCGACTAGTCAGACGAGGTAATTTTATGATCAGAGCAATTTTTTCAGGATCCGGGCGTAAGCCCTCGCTGTCCACAATGAAACCTAGGAATTTGACCTCGGATCTGGCAAACTTGCACTTCTTTGGATTGATTAATAAACCAGCTTCACGAAATACTTCAAAAACGAGTAAAAGTATCTGCTTATGTTCTTCATATGTTGTGCTGATAATGACCCAATCTTCCAAATAGGCAAAGACCTTATCGATCCAAGCTCGAGGTAAATTCCTTTCATGTAGAAGATGTATAAAACGGTCTCGAAGCTTATCCATGGCCTTCTGGAATGTAGATGGTGCTCCAGATAAACCATATGGCATTCTTACCCATTCATACTGTCCGCGTCCTTCAACTGAGAAGGCAGTTAAAGGAATGGAATCTTCCGCCATTAAAATCTGATGAAAGGCTTCGGTTAGATCCATCGTAGTTATAATGACAGCTCCGTGCAAAGCACTCAATATCCTGAGCATGTTTGGTAGTGGGTGCGCAGGTAAAACTGTCCATCTATTAATAGGTCGATAATCGACACAGAATCGCCAGTCTCCATTCGCCTTATGGACCATTACTGGTGAACATGACCAAAAACTATTACTTGGACGTATGTAACCCTTCTCCAGTAGCTCGTCGATTTGTTTATTAAGTTCTGCTGTTATTACAGGACTCCTCCTATATGGACGTACCTGTATAGGCTTGACCCCGTGTTGAAGAACTATTTTATGTTGTACCAAATTAGTTAAGCCTTGTTTCGGAAGTAGTTGAAATTTATCCAATTCCACCTTGAGAAATTTATCGAAGTCAACCTCCTAACTAGAGGTTAATACCTGACATCGAGCACGCTGTTCATTGCAATTAATTTTCTGAAACTGGTAGAATTCTTTCGTGCCATCAAATCTCCATGTTTGATTAGCACAATTAATTTTGACGCCAAACTGCAAAGCAAAATCCATACCCAAAACAATTGAATGGCTTAAATCTTTCATGACGCTGAGATACTGTTCTCCAGCGACAGAACCAATTTGAATTATAAAAGGTGCACCACCTATTGTCTTGCACGCTGTGTGGTTGGCCAGAAGAACTCCCCGACGCTGTGTGTCATCCTCTTGTAGTTCTCCTGAACTAAATTGACATATTTTATTATACACAGCCGAGTTTATATATGACCTCTCACTGCCCGTATCAATTATCCCGTTCAGCTGGATCCCAAACACCCAGACAGACACTGGTATTCTGGCTGTTATTGCTGGCGGACGAGAGCCAGTGCCAGATAAAAATCTAGAACGGGAAGCAATTTTATTAATAATATGAGAGGGTAGATGTTTACCTCTTAATATTTCAGGCAGGAAACCAGCTCGAGAAGTCTCAGATGACGTTGGTACACTGGAGGCTTGTTCTTCATCAAGATCAGACTCCAATCCTGAGTCTAGTTTATCCTCCCATGGTTCATCAGGTTCTTCTGGATCTGTTAGTGGTTCCAATCCACACAAATAGGGCGTGCCCTCGATATTGATAGCACTTGGTTCTTCATTTTCATCGGTACCAACTGGAGAAATTTCGATATCATGTGCACTTGTCGGCATATCTTCAAATAATCTTATTAAATTTTTAACCACCACTGAACTCTCTGTAGATGATAAATTATTAATATTTAAAAGATCAGAATAATTTAAATTTAATCCAGTAGACTTGAAGGTCTCTGGCACAGTATGGTCATCTGGGGACCGTTCTTCTTCACCTAAGACTTCTCCCAGATGTACCTCGTCGTTAATTAAAACAGGTAAATCCTCAAAAACACTAAAACCATTGACGTTTTCAAATAAATTACAAAAACTATTAAATCAAGTTTCTGAGGATTCGGAATTATCATTTCCATTAAAATGACTAAAATTATTTACACAAAACTGATTTTTATCGGCAACAAAATTATCACTACTACTAAAATTACTATTTACAGGAGCCTGTTCAATAACAGAACTCGTTTCAATTAAATTACTCATATTATTTACAATAGGCTTGGCCTTAATTTTACCAGCTTTACCACTCATATTTTTATCTGTTTTATTTTCAAAGAACTTTTCTAAACGTTTCACTACGGAAAATTTTAACACGTTTGATGAGTCCTTCATTTCCAAGCAACAGGGGACGTGATTGTCATCGTCTGCCCTTAAATTTAAATCTCTACCCTTTTGAGGGACGTGAGTATCAACGCCAACCTCATTATCAATACCATTTCGTACACTGGGGACGTGAATATCATCGCCAACCCATATATTATTAATGTTTACCGCTTTAAGAGTTTGGGGGGCGTGAAAGTCATCGCCAACCCCTACTACAACAATTTCATTATATTGGGGGGCGTGAAAATCAACGCCAACCCCACCGAGCAAATTTTTATCAACCTGAGTGACGTGAATATCATCGCCATCCTCAGCTAAAAATCTCATTTTAAATCTCTGGTACCTTCTCATACTTCCTGGACTCATCTTTCGTTTTCTTTATCGGATTCCCGAACTTTTTACGCCCCTTCTCCTGGGGAACCACCAGGAAAAGGGCGTGGCCCGTTTAAATGAACATTTTGATTGTTATTATTATTTGAATTATTATTATTACTACTCGGTAAAGCTGGGAAATTTTGTTGAATTAATTGTCCCGGATTACGATCAAAATTATTATTATTATAATTATTATTTCGCGGACGATTATTAAAATTATTATTATTATTATTATTATTATTAACAGGACCATTATTATTATTATTATTCGGTCTCGTTACATTCTGGCTTATCTATTGATCATACAGAATATTTTTAATTTGACCAGGTTGACGTCGTTAGGGTGTCAATAGACCCCAGGTGCGTCAGCTGTTGACCTTCTCTTATTTTAGGCAAAAAGTTCAATGACTTACCATGGTGGAGATTATGGGCCCCATAAGTCAGCCCAAATAATCCCTTTCTTGCGTAACTTCTTCGCCTCCGCTGGTGCGTACGCGTCTCGGCCGGTGGCTTTGAAGTAGGCCTCGGAGTAATACCCGTAACGAGGGTCGTGAAAAGGGATGCTCCCACTGGGTGGATGGACGGATGGAACGTCCACTGGATCCAACTGCCAACTCTCACAGATACCAGTCCAGAAGACTGGGTTCGCCCGTGAATCCTCCTCTGCACAGGAAGAGCTTTGAAGGCTCGGTTCCTCCGTAAGGACGAGCGACTCCAGCTGTTGGACCACACCACAAGAGCTCGACAGCTCAACGACACAAGAGCTCGATGGCTCAACGACACAAGAGCTCGACGGCTCAACGACACAAGAGCTCGACGGCTCAACAACACAAGAGCTCGACAACTCCCGAACCTCACTTAACGCGATACCCGAATTTGGAATAACCAACGTCACTGGATCGAGAAGAACTTCCTCGGCAACGATTTCTAGGCGGCGGCGTTGGTGAACTGAACGACCGAGATCCTCATGGATCGTACGAAGAAACCGACGTAATTGGGCCTTTTTACCTGCCCTTCGGCTTCTCGGCATGAATTTTGGAAGTCAGGAAGGAAGTGCTTGGGCTGCCAGTGTCGGCGCCCAAAACAGGTGAGAATATTAGGCTGCCAGTGTCGGCGCCCAGTATAAGGTGTGTATTAATATTGGGCTGCCAGTGGCGGCGCCCAAAGTTAGAAAGGAAAATGTATTTTGAAAAAAATACGGATAGATATATATATATTTTGCCTTAAAGTCCGAGTGACAGGATCAAGCCAGCGGATTTGTATAGAGTTCTTAGCTCTATTAGATTTTGTGATCGACTGACTTGATTCTGTCGCTCCTTGGTATAATACATTATCAAAACTGTTAACGTTGCATCTCAGGTTTCCTATGAGAGAATCGTCGTGGCCCGGGTCTCATGCATCGTCATCTGTTTAGACTATCCGCGAGCCACGGCGACTCTCTTATCGCAAGAGATTTCCGTTACATTGTTGGCGGTGAATAAAAATAATATCACCAACAAAGTAACGATTTATTAATTTATTAATTAATTATGATTATAAGAAGTGTCGAACCGTTTATTCGCCCACTGTGGCGAATAAATAATTCGAGACTTCAAAAAAAAAAAAATTTCTAAAAATTTTTATTTAAATTTAATTAGAGCCAGAACGTAACAGCCTCATTAAATTTTGACGCTGGAAATTATTTGGATTTCGAGATCCATTTCCAGGCGGGAAACCTTGGATTGCAAAGCAATCCTGTCTGAGGTGGCCAATTTTATTGCAGTATGTGCATATATCGACTCTCGGATTAACACATTCCCTGAACCTGTGGCCATTCTGACCACAGTTATGACAAGAGAATGTGTTAAGGTTAGCCTGAGGCCTTATAAAATTATTGCGAGTTCCTTGACCGAAACTTGGTCTCGAGTAGTTGTTTCTGATTACAGGGTTTTGGCGATAAGAATATGGATAGTTTATCGTAGGTTGAGAAGGTTGTTGATTCGAAGGTGGAACAAAATATTGTTGGGTGGCTTCCCCTGTACTCAACAAAAATTGAGGTTTAGTGGTAGTTGAACTACCAACTGAAGCAAAAACAACAAAACCACCAGTTGGGTTTTCTTTAACCTCCTCGATGACTAGAGGTTGTTTTATCGACCCAGTATCTATACAAATTTTAGTACCAGCCAATTCCTGAAGAGCTAGGAACCTGGATTTCTCCTTGGGCTTTGGTACTGATTTATTGAAAGTTTCAGAGGATGATGATCTGAATAATCGCTTACTCTCTTCCATTGACTGCGTGGCTTCATGTAGAACCGTCAAAAAAGAATCATAATCGCGGACTGATCTTGCGAATACCAACATTCTCAATTCACTTGGTAAATGATTTTGAATGCAGGTAATCTGTTCTTGCTCAGATGGTGGTGAGCGCATTTCAAAATATTTTTGTTGCATTCTGAAGGTGAAATCCACCATGGATTCACCCTCAGCCGGCTTCATGTGTACTATTTCCATCAGCACTTGGGTGTCGGTTTTAGATATGCCAAATACACGAAGGAATTCCCTTTTGAAATGTTGGTAATCAGTCCAGCGTAGGAAATTGGTGTCAAACCACTGAGCAGCTTTACCTTCCAATAGGTAACTCATTATTCGGGTCGCGTCAGATTCTGCCCAACCTTCTCGATACATTCTGGCCTCTACTGCAGCGATAAATCCATTTGCGGATAAAACTGCCTGTGGATATCTCAATGTCCACAGCTTGAGGTGTTGTCTAATATCACGCCATTTCCTCTTATTTTGATTGCTGTATTCTCGTGGCGAGAATGTCTCGGGGCCATTTCCCCGACTTGATTGGCCACACACGGGGTTTTCCGTAAACCTATTATTGAAATTATTATTATTAAAATTTTGAGAAGTTGTGTCAATGTGATCCTCCAGAAAAACCTCATTTGGAACGTTATTTTCATAATTACGAGGGTCGTTGATTATATTTTGACATTGAGGAGCGGGTATGGCTGCACGAAACCCCCCGTCACCAAAACTGTTAGCCATCTGGTGAACAGTTTGAGGTACAGAAAGAGCAGCCCCAGTTTGATTATTCAATGAGAACCGTTGAAGAAGGTTCATGACCTCGCTCATTGTCATAGTCGGTTCACCACCTGTTGGGACCGGTACTGGAGCAGAGCCAGGTAAAGAAGCGGAACCTGGGACCAACACGGCCTGAACACGACTAGTATCTTCATTTATAGGGTGATTTCCCTGGTTGAGGATCGGATTTGATAATAAACTTCTTATTGACAATTGGTTTCCGTCTAAATTCTCTCTCTGATTTGAGTTATTCTGATTCGAATTCGAATTCATATTCAAATTTTCCGGACTTTGACTATTTGAATTTAAATTTAAATTTTGGTTTAGATTTTGATTTAAATTTAAATTTTGACTTTGATTTAAATTTGGATTTAGTTTTTGATTTAAATTTTGACTTTGATTTAAATTTGAATTTGGAATCTGATTTGAATTTAAATTTTGATTTTGATTTTGTCGGTTTTCTATTGAATTTAAATTTGAATTTGGGATAACAATTAAATTTGAATTTACATTTGAATGTGAATTCGGATTTGAATTCGAATTAGAGAGTTGGTTTGAGTTTATATTCGGAGTAGTACTATTTAGCGTGTTCATATTACCCGTGCTGTTGGATGTAGGGATAACCCCAGTAGACGACGTTATCGGGTGTATCCCGGAGCTAGACACCGTAGTTGTAGGCCTTGTTATTGTAGCCGTTGTTACTCTTGTCGACGTTACTGCTCTTGTTGTCGACGGTGCTGGTGGTGAATGTGTGACTCTTGGTGGTGGTGTCACCATAATCTGTATGTCGTCATCTCTTTGGCTATTCGACCTCAGCAATCGTTTACTATTTTTGCTGGTACTTGACATCTTCTTGATCTTCAGGTTTATATGTCACTCGCACAATATGAACACTAATCACTTTCTCACAATAAAAGATTATTAATTTAAGTAAAAGAAAATTTTACCGATGCTCAACGAAAGGATAATCCCTTATTGACACTCTCGAATTTTATTTATTAAGCCTAAGTCCTAAGACTTTATTTATTTCGGCTTATTATAAATATGACAAACTTAATTTATATAATTATCGTAATCTGTCACAATACTTTATGTATTTTACTTTTATTTATCTATCCGGTAATTTCAATTTTATTTCTATTTATAAATTACACTGCAGGATTAGTTGAATTTACTTAAATATTTTGTTACAAAGTTTATTTCCGCGAATAATTTGATTCTTTTATAATTTCAGTTTAAGCGATGATAAATTTTCACGTTAAAATTTATCATTAAAATTTTATCATAGAATTCAAAGTTTTAAATTTAATTCTTATCCTGTAGTGTCAATTTATTTTTATTTCCGGCCGAGAAATGAGTCATACAGGCTAGACGGTATTATTTTCCCGCGCTTGTTTTCTAGATTTTATAAACAAAATTTCACGACCAAATTTATGTGTTGATTTATTTGGCAAGATTTTTATTTTATATGTTCCAGATCTTTGTAATAAATTTTAATTAATTGAGGATCGATCCTTATTTGTCAAACACGTTTTTAGAAGAATAATTTCCCTTGAAAGATTTTTCCAAATTTTTAATTTTCAAATTTTAATCTTCAAATTTTAATTTTTTAATTTTAATTTTCAAATTTTAATTTTTTTTTTTTTTTTTTTTTTTCTTAATTTTAACTTTTTTTTAATTTTTTCACTATCCAAATCTATCAGACATTTGCAACTAAACGTTGGGCGCCATTGTAAGGGTTTGCCCTTGCTTCCCCGTACTAGGAAGTTCGGACAATCCTTCGATAGTAAATTGAGTGTTCGAAATTTTCGGGTTCTGAAATGTCTGACGTAGCTGAGTACGCAGCTCGATTTGGAATAGGGGAAAAGGTTGTGAAAATAATGTAACAATGATTCTAAATTTAATTGTGGCTCTTTTATTATAAGTAGGTAATTAATTGTTTAATATGTACACTTAATGCTAAATTTAATTATGATTAACAATTAATAAATAAGAGTTTTGTAGTGTGGTTCTACTGCGCATGCGCCGCTTCCGTTGTACCGGGATACCAGTCCCAACTTTAATTAATTTAAATTTTCTTAACAGATTTAATTATTTTAATATTCCCGAGTTTTTTTTTTAAATTTAAACAAATAGAGAAATTTAACGTTGTCGAGGGAAAGTTCTGACAACTAAAATTTACCGGTAATAAATTTTCGCAAGCACAGAAATAGAAAATAATTTTAACAAATTAAATAAAAGAATTTAGCATAAAAAGACGATAAAATAAATGAGGGGATCTCCTCCACGTGTTTGACAAATATACAATGGTAAATTTCAAAATCTTTATCTAGAAGAACTTACGTCGACCTGTCCCAGGTGTTGCGGGGCGTTGGACATCTTGATTGCGAGGATAATAGGATCTTTTCCTTCCAATGATAAATAAACACTCGAAGTGGAACTCAACGGAAAATATAACACTCAAAATTGGTGGCGTCTGCCTGAATAGTAGACTGTAAAAGATGTTTTAGGGTGCTGGAAAGACTTGAGCGACTGCTCGGTTCGACAAGTGTACGATAATTAATTGTTGGTTGGGTTGTCTAGTGACGAGGTGTCCAGTCTACCCCCTACCGTTGCGCTTGTTGAACCAAGTTCGACGCAAGGGCGGGTGCGCAGCAAAAAGGGCGCGAAATTTAATTTTTTTGCTGACCTGGCAGTCGATCACCAGGCCACCCCGTGACATTGTCTACTATTAATCGTTTCAGTCAAAAAAGGGGTACGCTGGAACGTGTATACTGCTGGAAAATGCGATTTTTCCTTTGTTATTAAATGCGATCTATCCGATGGCTCAAATGCACGTTTATTTTTCTCTAGTAGCTCAGCAGCCTCGTGTAATACTGCTAAGAGGTCATCATAATTATTTACTGACCTAGAAAACACCAAAGTTGATAGGCTTCTAGGTAGATGGTTGCGTATACACGTAACCTGTTCCGATTCAGGAGGAGGGATACGCATCTCCAGATATTTCTGCTGTACCCTGAATACAAAATCAAATGATGATTCACCGGTCTCTGGTCTCAACTGACCAATTTTCATCAATATCTGTGTGTCAGTCTTCTGTGAGCCAAAAGCTCGTAAAAATTCCCGTTTAAAATGATCATAATCTGACCGATGCCTGCTATACGCATCATACCATTTACTAACTTTACCGACAAAAAGATAACCAAGAATTTTTATTAGATCCGTCATCAGCCAACCCTCGCGAAACGCCATGGCTTCAAATGAAGCCAGAAAACTATTGGCTGTTAGATCGCCTTGCGGATAACGTTCAGGCCATGCTCTCACAATTTCTCTGATGTCACGCCATTTACGCAATGAGACCGCCGCGACATTAGATGTTACTAAATTATGCATTCTGGGTTGATCGACCAGATCTTGGTATGTTTCACCGCCATTATTAATCGGATATCTATCTGAATAGCAACCGTGATTATTATTAAAATTATTCTCATTGTTAGTAGCACCAAATGAATCATCCCGTAACATGTTATTATTAAAATTATCGTTGCAATTATTACCGTAATTGTTTATTGGATAATTATTATTTAAGTTATTTTTAATCCCACTGGGATAATTATTATCGTATAAATTATTATTTTGCGTTCCAATAGGGTGATTGTTGCCATTTAAATTATTATTTGCATTAATATTATTATTTAAATTATTTATTCCGATGGGGTAATTATTCAAATTATTATTTGTATTTAAATTATTTGCGTTGATATTTAAATTATTATTTAAATTAATGTTCCTTATTCCGGCTGTATTGCTGTGGATATTATTAGTTCCACTGATACCAGGTTGTTCATTACCCGGGAGGGCTGAAGATGTCATAGCCCTTGTGTCTTGCGTCAAGTGTCCTGTACTACACTCCCCGTCGCCAAAACTGTGAGTTATGGTGCGAACAGTTTGTGTATTAGATGGTGCAGGCTCTTGCAAAGTATTCTCCCGCTGCGAATTCAGAGCAAGGGTCAAATTCTGGATGCAACTCATAAGTTGGGTTATCACGGTTTGAGTTACCCCTTGTTCAGCTTGTGCGGAAGCTGGAACAGTGCCAGGATTAAGAGCGAGTCCCGCATTAGGCTGAGTTTGATGTAAATGTACCAGTGAGGGGTTTTCAATAATTATCCCATCCACAGACGCTCGTAAATTATTATTGTCATCTAAATTATTTATTTGGACATTGGAATTAATTGCCGGTGGGTCACTCGTTTGAATTGACCCAGATGTAGTTGTAACAGTAATCGGTGTAGTTGTTACGGTAGTCAGTGTAGTTGTTACCGTACTCGGTGTAGTTGTAACGATAGTTGTGGTCATCATGGTGACCATTGACGTGGTACTTGGTGCCGTTGCTAGGTTATTCCCTAAACTAGGCCTGACTGGTAGTCTGTTCTGTAGCGGCGTACCCGCAGTAACAACCAGGCTTGGTATATTGGGTAACGTGGGGGCAAGACCCGACATCGTTGAGTTCGCGGACGAAACAGTAGTACTCGACGTTATCGTACTCGCTGACGAAGGTGGTGAATGTACCACCCTGGATTGGTTGCCCTGGTTCGACGAACCAACCCCGTCGAATATCACCTCCCCGCTATCCTGCCTACTCAGCTGTTTTGAGTTTTGGCGCGTCAATGGTCGAGCGTTACTCATTATTTATTTTAAAATATTCAAATTAAAATTTTTCAATTTTTTCAAATAATAGCTGACAAGTTGTCAGCTTACGAGCCCAAATTAGGCTTAAATTTCAAATAAATTCTCAAAATTTTATTAATATTGTCAGGAATAATTATGTATTTCCGGATTAAAATTATTAATTTTCGGTTAATCCCTATCAGAGATAGTTTTGTTTTATTTTATTTATTTTGTTTGTACTAAATTTAATTATTATTTTACTAGAAGTAAGTTCCGCAAACTGTTTATCCGATTACTTCGAAAATTATTATAAACCGGTGATTATTGATTTATTTTCAAACTATTTGTTTATAGTGACTCATCAACCAACAAATTTATTTTTCACGGATATAACAAAAGAGATGGTTTACTTTAAACCAGTACAAAGTAGATAAATAATTTAAAACTAAATCTTATTCTAGATTGTGATTTTCAACAATATTTTATTTTAGTATTAATCTTGTATTTATTTAAATGAATTTTATATTCTCGTATAAGTAACTGTCACTGTTACCAAATAAAATTTTATATTTCCACAATTTATTTTCCTTTCACAAAGAGTTTATTTGTGACGATTTCTTTCTATTTATTTTACTAAGTTTCTCTCTATCGGTACCTATTGTTTGTATTAAGGATGACGCGTACGAGCAATGCGTAAGCCGGCGAGTTTCGCTTTGTCTACCCGGCGCCACTGGAATTTATCTATTTTACTCGCACGCGTTAAATTTTAAATTTTTATCTCTTTTAATTATTTATTAAAATTTTATTAATATTATATTTACGATCTACTCAATTTTTAGGCAACCAATGTAATCAGCACAATTTTTTGGTTGCGTAAATTTCTCTCTTCGACGGTTATGGGGATATAATAATTTTTAAAATCTTCTTTGTAATTTTTATAATTATTGATCGGTATTATTTAACTATTATCACCACGTCATTAAATTTTCAGAACGAGGAACGCGAGTTGGGCGCCAAATATAAAGGTGGGCCCTGGCTACTGAGTGTCCAGATAGCCAAGAACCACAGTCAAATAGATTTCCCGAAATTACTGATTTACTTAAATTTACTATCATTAATTATACTTATTTTATTCTAAAATTCTGGTTCCACAAGACGGGAAATGCTCTCAGGAAGCAGGTACTCGTCCTGACCGGACACGCGGCTGGAAGAAAATCTTTATGCTATGTGACGCTGGTGATAATTAAAATTAATCAAGAAATAACAATCAAACTTATACTTTATTTAACCAAGATCCCAATTTATATACAGTTTCCCCTTTGACTTAAAATTTTGATAATTCTATATACATTTACAAAGCGTTCAAATGTAATTTGATCGACTCGAGGCGTGAATTAATTTATGGTGAGCGGGAATAAATTAACAAATATTAACCGCGTTGAAGAAAGAGAGAAAGAATGAAAATCTATATTTTTAAATACTTGTAATTCGTTGAGAACTTATCGGAATTCGGGTCGATTTATTGATGATGCTGGTCGACGATTCTTCTCGGCTTGGTCCTGGTGATGTTGGTGTCCAATAGGTTTCCTCTGGCTCCTGGGATCCGCGTCGGCAGGTTGTCGCACACGAAGAAAAACCACACCACTCACTTTATACACTTTGGTTTTATTTATTTGACCAGATAAACGAACTTTAGGTGTAACATTGAATTTGGTGTATTAAAGCAACACCACGTATCTCAATTAACAAGTTAACTTTTAATTCAAATAAATTATGAAAGACTCAAGCGGAAGGTTTCGTATCACTTCTAATAAATTTAATAAAATTAGTATAATATATCAAAGACAAGTTCTAATAATTAATTACTTGAGCAGAAAGAATTGTGCGTCGGTGCGTCTTCGCTAACCAAACTCAAGTGTTCTTAAACTCACTATATCTTATATACAATAATGGTCGGAAAAGAAATAGATATGGTAGACGATTTTAGAGAGAGTAAAGTGGATAAGACCGATGAGTTACAGCTCTCGAACTTGAGTGTCCTCTATTAATCAATCGTCTTGGGTCGGTTCTCTGAGCCATCAACCTGCGTTGACCCCACCTAATTATGCGCAGGACTAATTTGCGGTCCTATGCTGCCGCATCATCCCCCAAATTCTAACGCAGAGACTAGACTACTGCACTTGACTCTTAGAGCAAGAAGAGAGAGAGGGAGAGAGAATAATTAAAGCGAGAGAGCCAGACTCTCACGTCTTACGCTTTCTGCACGGTTACAGGACTGAATTTTAGATAAAAAATTCTCAGCCGTTCGTTTAACTGTTGGCAGTCAGCTGACTACCAGTCAGTTGATGAGAGAAAAATATTTTTTTTTTTTGCGAGACTGAATTTTAGATTGAAAATTCTCAGCCGTTCGATTGACTGTTGGCAGTCAGCTAACTACCAGTCAGTTGATAAGAGGTAAATAAATTTTTTCTTTCGCGGGACATGATTTTTAAAGGAAAAATCCTCAGCCGTTCATTTAACTGTTGGCAGTCAGCTGACTGCCAGTCAGTTGATAAGAGCAAAATAATTTTTTTTTTGCAGGACTGGACTTTTATTTTTGAAAAATTCTCAGTTCTTTTCGAAACTGTTGGCAGTCAGCTGATTGCCAGTCAGTTGATGAGAGAAATATAAATTTTTTTTTGCGGGACTGAACTTTAGATAAACAATTCTCAGCCGATCGTTTAACTGTTGGCAGTCAGCAGACTACCAGTCAGTTGATGAGAGAAAAATAAATTTTTTTTTTCGCGGGACATGATTTTAAAAGAAAAAATTCTTTGCCGTTCGTTTAACTGTTGGCAGTCAGCTGACTACCAGTCAGTTGATAAGAGAAAAAT
Organism: Microplitis mediator; assembly: GCF_029852145.1. Taxonomy (NCBI): domain Eukaryota; kingdom Metazoa; phylum Arthropoda; class Insecta; order Hymenoptera; family Braconidae; genus Microplitis; species Microplitis mediator. The sequence goes on from NC_079971.1 coordinate 11,362,260, forward strand.
AATTTTTTTTTTTGCGGGACTAAACTTTAGATGAAAAATTCTCAGCCGTTCGTTAAACTATTAGCAGTCAGCTGACTAACAGTCAGTCGATAAGAGAAAAATAAATTTTATCGTTCGCGGGACATGATTTTTAAAGAAAAAATCCTCAGCCGTTCATTGAACTGTTGGCAGTCAGCTGACTACCAGTCAGTTGATAAGAGCAAAATGATTTTTTTTCTGCGGGACTAGATTTTAGATAGAAAATTCTCAGCCGGTCGTTTAACTGTTGGCAGTCAGCTGACTACCAGTCAGTTGATAAGAGCAAAATAAATTTTTTTTTGCGCTACTGAATTTTAGATAGAAAATTCTCAGCCGTTCGTTTAACTGTTGGCAGTCAGCTGAGTACCAGTCAGTTGATGAGAGAAAAATAATTTTTTTTTTGCGCTACTGAGTTTTAGATAAAAAATTCTTAGCCGTTTGTTTAACTGTTGGCAGTCAGCTGACTACCAGTCAGTTGATAAGAGAAAAATATTTTGTTTTTTGCGACTGAATTTTAGATAAAAAATTCTCAGCCGTTCGTTTGACTGTTAGCAGTCAGCTGACTACCAGTCAGTTGATAAGAAAAAAGTAAATTTTTTCTTTCGCGGGACATGATTTTTAAAGAAAAAATCCTCAGCCGTTCATTTAACTGTTGGCAGTCAGCTAACTGCCAGTCAGTTGATAAGAGCAAAATAATTTTTTTTTGCGAGACTGGACTTTTATTTTTAAAAAATTCTCAGTCCTTTTCAAAACTGTTGGCAGTCAGCTGACTGCCAGTCCGTTGATAAGAGCAAAATAATTTTTTTTTGCGGGACTGAATTTTAGATGAAAAATTCTCAGCCGTTCGTTTAACTGTTGGCAGTCAGCTGACTACCAGTCAGTTGATAAGAGAAAAATAATTCTTTTTTTGCGGGACTGAACTTTAGATACAAAATTCTCAACCGTTCTTTTAACTGTTGGCAGTCAGCTGACTACCAGTCATTTGATAAGAGAAAAATACATTTATTTTTTTGCGCTACTGAATTTTAGATAAAAAATTCTCAGCCGTTCGTTTAACTGTTGGCAGTCAGCTGACTACCAGTCAGTCGATAAGAAAAAAATAAATTTTTTTTTTCGGAACTGAACTTTAGATAAAAAATTCTCAGCCGTTCGTTTAACTGTTGGCAGTCAGCTGACTACCAGTCAATTAATAAGAGAAAAATAAATTTTTTCTTTTGCGGGACATAATTTTTAAAGGAAAAATCCTCAGCCGTTTATTTAACTGTTGGCAGTCAGCTGACTACCAGTCAGTTGATGAGAGAAAAATGAAATTTTTCGTTCGCGGGACACGATTTTTGAAGAAAAAATCCTCAGCCGTTCATTTAACTGTTAGCAGTCAGCTGACTGCCAGTCAGTTGATAAGATAAAAATAATTTTTTTTTTGCGCTACTGAATTTTAGATAAAAAATTCTTAGCCGTTCGTTTAACTGTTGGCAGTCAGCTGACTACCAGTCAGTTGATAAGAAAAAAATAATTTTTTTTTTTGCGGGACTGAATTTTAGATAAAAAATTCTCAGCCGTTCGTTTAACTGTTGGCAGTGTGCTGAGTACCAGTCAGTTGATAAGAGAAAAATAATTTTTTTTTTTTGTGCTACTGAATTTTAGATAAAAAATTCTCAGCCGGTTGTTTAACTGTTGGCAGACAGCTGACTACCAGTCAGTCGATGAGAGGAAAATATTTTTTTTTTGCGAGACTGAATTTTAGATAGAAAATTCTCAGCCGTTCGATTGACTGTTGGCAGTCAGCTAACTACCAGTCAGTTGATAAGAGGTAAATAAATTTTTTCTTTCGCGGAACATGATTTTTAAAGGAAAAATCCTCAGCCGTTCATTTAACTGTTGGCAGTCAGCTGACTGCCAGTCAGTTGATAAGAGCAAAATAATTTTTTTTTTGCGGGACTGGACTTTTATTTTTGAAAAATTCTCAGTTCTTTTCGAAACTGTTGGCAGTCAGCTGATTGCCAGTCAGTTGATGAGAGAAATATAAATTTTTTTTTGCGGGACTGAACTTTAGATAATCAATTCTCAGCCGTTCGTTTAACTGTTGGCAGTCAGCAGACTACCAGTCAGGTGATGAGAGAAAAATGAATATTTTCTTTCGCGGGACATGATTTTAAAAGAAAAAATTCTTTGCCGTTCGTTTAACTGTTGGCAGTCAGCTGACTAACAGTCAGTTGATAAGAGAAAAATAATTATTTTTTTGCGGTACTGAATTTTGGATAAAAAATTCTCAGCCGTTCGTTTAATTGTTGGCAGTCAGCTGACTACCAGTCAGTTGATAAGAGAAAAATATTTTGTTTTTTGCGACTGAATTTTAGATAAAAAATTCTCAGCCGTTCGTTTGACTGTTAGCAGTCAGCTGACTACCAGTCATTTGATAAGAGAAAAATACATTTATTTTTTTGCGCTACTGAATTTTAGATAAAAAATTCTCAGCCGTTCGTTTAACTGTTGGCAGTCAGCTGACTACCAGTCAGTCGATAAGAAAAAAATAAATTTTTTTTTTCGGAACTGAACTTTAGATAAAAAATTCTCAGCCGTTCGTTTAACTGTTGGCAGTCAGCTGACTACCAGTCAATTAATAAGAGAAAAATAAATTTTTTCTTTTGCGGGACATAATTTTTAAAGGAAAAATCCTCAGCCGTTTATTTAACTGTTGGCAGTCAGCTGACTACCAGTCAGTTGATGAGAGAAAAATGAAATTTTTCGTTCGCGGGACACGATTTTTGAAGAAAAAATCCTCAGCCGTTCATTTAACTGTTAGCAGTCAGCTGACTGCCAGTCAGTTGATAAGATAAAAATAATTTTTTTTTTGCGCTACTGAATTTTAGATAAAAAATTCTTAGCCGTTCGTTTAACTGTTGGCAGTCAGCTGACTACCAGTCAGTTGATAAGAAAAAAATAATTTTTTTTTTTGCGGGACTGAATTTTAGATAAAAAATTCTCAGCCGTTCGTTTAACTGTTGGCAGTGTGCTGAGTACCAGTCAGTTGATAAGAGAAAAATAATTTTTTTTTTTTGTGCTACTGAATTTTAGATAAAAAATTCTCAGCCGGTTGTTTAACTGTTGGCAGACAGCTGACTACCAGTCAGTCGATGAGAGGAAAATATTTTTTTTTTGCGAGACTGAATTTTAGATAGAAAATTCTCAGCCGTTCGATTGACTGTTGGCAGTCAGCTAACTACCAGTCAGTTGATAAGAGAAAAATAATTATTTTTTTGCGGTACTGAATTTTGGATAAAAAATTCTCAGCCGTTCGTTTAATTGTTGGCAGTCAGCTGACTACCAGTCAGTTGATAAGATAAAAATAATTTTTTTTTTGCGCTACTGAATTTTAGATAAAAAATTCTTAGCCGTTCGTTTAACTGTTGGCAGTCAGCTGACTACCAGTCAGTTGATAAGAAAAAAATAATTTTTTTTTTTGCGGGACTGAATTTTAGATAAAAAATTCTCAGCCGTTCGTTTAACTGTTGGCAGTGTGCTGAGTACCAGTCAGTTGATAAGAGAAAAATAATTTTTTTTTTTTGTGCTACTGAATTTTAGATAAAAAATTCTCAGCCGGTTGTTTAACTGTTGGCAGACAGCTGACTACCAGTCAGTCGATGAGAGGAAAATATTTTTTTTTTGCGAGACTGAATTTTAGATAGAAAATTCTCAGCCGTTCGATTGACTGTTGGCAGTCAGCTAACTACCAGTCAGTTGATAAGAGGTAAATAAATTTTTTCTTTCGCGGAACATGATTTTTAAAGGAAAAATCCTCAGCCGTTCATTTAACTGTTGGCAGTCAGCTGACTGCCAGTCAGTTGATAAGAGCAAAATAATTTTTTTTTTGCGGGACTGGACTTTTATTTTTGAAAAATTCTCAGTTCTTTTCGAAACTGTTGGCAGTCAGCTGATTGCCAGTCAGTTGATGAGAGAAATATAAATTTTTTTTTGCGGGACTGAACTTTAGATAAACAATTCTCAGCCGTTCGTTTAACTGTTGGCAGTCAGCAGACTACCAGTCAGGTGATGAGAGAAAAATGAATATTTTCTTTCGCGGGACATGATTTTAAAAGAAAAAATTCTTTGCCGTTCGTTTAACTGTTGGCAGTCAGCTGACTAACAGTCAGTTGATAAGAGAAAAATAATTATTTTTTTGCGGTACTGAATTTTGGATAAAAAATTCTCAGCCGTTCGTTTAATTGTTGGCAGTCAGCTGACTACCAGACAGTTGATAAGAGAAAAATAAATTTTTTCTTTCGCGGGACATGATTATTAAAGAAAAAATCCTCAGCCGTTCATTTAACTGTTGGCAGTCAGCTGACTACCAGTCAGTTGATAAGAGCAAAATAATTTTTTTTCTGCGGGACTAGATTTTAGATAAAAAATTCTCAGCGGTTCGTTTAACTGTTGGCAGTCAGCTGGGTACCAGTCAGTTGATGAGAGAAAAATAATTTTTTTTTTGCGCTACTGAGTTTTAGATAAAAAATTCTTAGCCGTTTGTTTAACTGTTGGCAGTCAGCTGACTACCAGTCAGTTGATAAGAGAAAAATAATTATTTTTTTTTCGGTACTGAATTTTGGATAAAAAATTCTCAGCCGTTCGTTTAATTGTTGGCAGTCAGCTGACTACCAGTCAGTTGATAAGAGAAAAATATTTTGTTTTTTGCGACTGAATTTTAGATAAAAAATTCTCAGCCGTTCGTTTGACTGTTAGCAGTCAGCTGACTACCAGACAGTTGATAAGAGAAAAATAAATTTTTTCTTTCGCGGGACATGATTATTAAAGAAAAAATCCTCAGCCGTTCATTTAACTGTTAGCAGTCAGCTAACTGCCAGTCAGTTGATAAGAGCAAAATAATTTTTTTTTGCGCTACTGAATTTTAGATAAAAAATTCTCAGCCGTTCGTTTAACTGTTGGCAGTCAGCTGACTACCAGTCAGTTTGTAAGAGAAAAATAATTTTTTTTTTTGCGGGACTGAATTTTAGATAAAAAATTCTTAGCCGTTTGTTTAACTGTTGGCAGTCAGCTGACTACCAGTCAGTTGATAAGAGAAAAATAATTATTTTTTTGCGGTACTGAATTTTGGATAAAAAATTCTCAGCCGTTCGTTTAATTGTTGGCAGTCAGCTGACTACCAGTCAGTTGATAAGAGAAAAATATTTTGTTTTTTGCGACTGAATTTTAGATAAAAAATTCTCAGCCGTTCGTTTGACTGTTAGCAGTCAGCTGACTACCAGACAGTTGATAAGAGAAAAATAAATTTTTTCTTTCGCGGGACATGATTATTAAAGAAAAAATCCTCAGCCGTTCATTTAACTGTTAGCAGTCAGCTAACTGCCAGTCAGTTGATAAGAGCAAAATAATTTTTTTTTGCGCTACTGAATTTTAGATAAAAAATTCTCAGCCGTTCGTTTAACTGTTGGCAGTCAGCTGACTACCAGTCAGTTTGTAAGAGAAAAATAATTTTTTTTTTTGCGGGACTGAATTTTAGATAAAAAATTCTTAGCCGTTCGTTTAACTGTTGGCAGTCAGCTGACTACCAGTCAGTTGATAAGAGAAAAATAATTATTTTTTTGCGGTACTGAATTTTGGATAAAAAATTCTCAGCCGTTCGTTTAATTGTTGGCAGTCAGCTGACTACCAGTCAGTTGATAAGAGAAAAATATTTTGTTTTTTGCGACTGAATTTTAGATAAAAAATTCTCAGCCGTTCGTTTGACTGTTGGCAGTCAGCTGAGTACCAGTCAGTTGATAAGAGAAAAATAATTTTTTTTTTGTGCTACTGAATTTTAGATAAAGAATTCTTAGCCGTTCGTTTAACTGTTGGCAGTCAGCTGACTGCCAGTCAGTTGATAAAAGCAAAATAATTTTTTTTTTGCGGGACTGAATTTTAGATAAACAATTCTCAGCCGTTCGTTAAACTGTTAGCAGTCAGCTGACTACCAGTCAGTTGACAAGAGAAAAAAAAATTTTTTTTTGCGGGACTGAATTTTAGATAAAAAATTCTCAGCCGTTCGTTTAACTGTTGGCAGTCAGCTGAGTACCAGTCAGTTGATAAGAGAAAAATAATTTTTTTTTTCGGAACTGAACTTTAGATAAAAAATTCTCAGCCGTTCGTTTAACTGTTGGCAGTCAGCTGACTACCAGTCAGTTGATAAGAGCAAAATAAATTTTTTTTTGCGCTACTGAATTTTAGATAAAAAATTCTCAGCCGTTCGTTTGACTGTTGGCAGTCAGCTGAGTACCAGTCAGTTGATAAGAGCAAAATAAATTTTTTTTTTGCGCTACTGAATTTTAGATAAAATATTCTCAGCCGTTCGTTTAACTGTTGGCAGTCAGCTGAGTACCAGTCAGTTGATGAGAGAAAAATAATTTTTTTTTGCGCTACTGAATTTTAGATAAAAAATTCTCAGCCGTTCGTTTATCTGTTGGCAGTCAGCTGAGTACCAGTCAGTTGATGAGAGAAAAATAATTTTTTTTTGCGCTACTGAATTTTAGATAAAAAATTCTCAGCCGTTCGTATAACTGTTGGCAGTCAGCTAACTGCCAGTCAGTTGATAAGAGCAAAATAATTTTTTTTTTGCGGGACTGGACTTTTATTTTTAAAAAATTCTCAGCCGTTCGTTTAACTGTTGGCAGTCAGCTGAGTACCAGTCAGTTGATGAGAGAAAAATAATTTTTTTTTGCGCTACTGAATTTTAGATAAAAAATTCTCAGCCGTTCGTTTAACTGTTGGCAGTCAGCTGACTACCAGTCAGTTTGTAAGAGAAAAATAATTTTTTTTTTGCGGGACTGAATTTTAGATAAAAAAATCTCAGCCGCTCGTTCAACTGTTGGCAGTCAGCTGACTACCAGTCAGTTAATAAGCGAAAAATAATTTTATTTTCGCGGGACTGAATTTTAGATAAAAAATTCACAGCCGTTCGTTTAACTGTTGGCAGTCAGCTGACTACCAGTCAGTTGATAAGAGAAAAATAGTTTTTTTTTTGCGCTACTGAATTTTAGATAAAAAATCCTTAGCCGTTCGTTTAACTGTTGGCAGTCAGCTGACTACCAGTCAGTTGATAAGAGCAAAATAATTTTTTTTTTGCGGGACTGAATTTTAGATAAAAAATTCTCAGCCGTTCGTTTAACTGTTGGCAGTCAGCTGAGTACCAGTCAGTTGATAAGAGAAAAATAATTTTTTTTTTTGCTACTGAATTTTAGATAAAGAATTCTTAGCCGTTCGTTTAACTGTTGGCAGTCAGCTGACTGCCAGTCAGTTGATAAAAGCAAAATAATTTTTTTTTTGCGGGACTGAATTTTAGATAAACAATTCTCAGCCGTTCGTTAAACTGTTAGCAGTCAGCTGACTACCAGTCAGTTGACAAGAGAAAAAAAAATTTTTTTTTGCGGGACTGAATTTTAGATAAAAAATTCTCAGGCGTTCGTTTAACTGTTGGCAGTCAGCTGAGTACCAGTCAGTTGATAAGAGAAAAATAATTTTTTTTTTCGGAACTGAACTTTAGATAAAAAATTCTCAGCCGTTCGTTTAACTGTTGGCAGTCAGCTGACTACCAGTCAGTTGATAAGAGCAAAATAAATTTTTTTTTTGCGCTACTGAATTTTAGATAAAAAATTCTCAGCCGTTCGTTTGACTGTTGGCAGTCAGCTGAGTACCAGTCAGTTGATAAGAGCAAAATAAATTTTTTTTTTGCGCTACTGAATTTTAGATAAAAAATTCTCAGCCGTTCGTTTAACCGTTGGCAGTCAGCTGAGTACCAGTCAGTTGATGAGAGAAAAATAATTTTTTTTTGCGCTACTGAATTTTAGATAAAAAATTCTCAGCCGTTCGTTTAACTGTTGGCAGTCAGCTGAGTACCAGTCAGTTGATGAGAGAAAAATAATTTTTTTTTGCGCTACTGAATTTTAGATAAAAAATTCTCAGCCGTTCGTTTAACTGTTGGCAGTCAGCTAACTGCCAGTCAGTTGATAAGAGCAAAATAATTTTTTTTTTGCGGGACTGGACTTTTATTTTTAAAAAATTCTCAGTTCTTTTCGAAACTGTTGGCAGTCAGCTGACTGCCAGTCCGTTGATAAGAGCAAAATAAATTTTTTTTTTGCGCTACTGAATTTTAGATAAAAAATTCTCAGCCGTTCATTTAACTGTTGGCAGTCAGCTGACTGCCAGTCAGTTGACAAGAGCAAAATAATTTTTTTTTTTGCGGGACTGAATTTAAGATAAAAAATTCTCAGCCGGTCGTTTAACTGTTGGCAGTCAGCTGACTACCAGTCAGTTGATAAGAGCAAAATAAATTTTTTTTTTGCGCTACTGAATTTAAGATAAAAAATTCTCAGCCGTTCGTAAAACTGTTAGCAGTCAGCTGACTACCAGTCAGTTGATAAGAGCAAAATAATTTTTTTTTGCGCTACTGAATTTTAGATAAAAAATTCTCAGCCGTTCGTTTAACTGTTGGCAGTCAGCTGACTACCAGTCAGTTTGTAAGAGAAAAATAATTTTTTTTTGCGGGACTGAATTTTAGATAAAAAAATCTCAGCCGCTCGTTCAACTGTTGGCAGTCAGCTGACTACCAGTCAGTTAATAAGCGAAAAATAATTTTATTTTCGCGGGACTGAATTTTAGATAAAAAATTCACAGCCGTTCGTTTAACTGTTGGCAGTCAGCTGACTACCAGTCAGTTGATAAGAGAAAAATAATTTTTTTTTTCGGAACTGAACTTTAGATAAAAAATTCTCAGCCGTTCGTTTAACTGTTGGCAGTCAGCTGAGTACCAGTCAGTTGATGAGAGAAAAATAATTTTTTTTTGCGCTACTGAATTTTAGATAAAAAATTCTCAGCCGTTCGTTTAACTGTTGGCAGTCAGCTGAGTACCAGTCAGTTGATGAGAGAAAAATAATTTTTTTTTTGCGCTACTGAATTTTAGATAAAAAATTCTCAGCCGTTCGTTTAACTGTTGGCAGTCAGCTGAGTACCAGTCAGTTGATGAGAGAAAAATAATTTTTTTTTGCGCTACTGAATTTTAGATAAAAAATTCTCAGCCGTTCGTTTAACTGTTGGCAGTCAGCTAACTGCCAGTCAGTTGATAAGAGCAAAATAATTTTTTTTTTGCGGGACTGGACTTTTATTTTTAAAAAATTCTCAGTTCTTTTCGAAACTGTTGGCAGTCAGCTGACTGCCAGTCCGTTGATAAGAGCAAAATAAATTTTTTTTTTGCGCTACTGAATTTTAGATAAAAAATTCTCAGCCGTTCATTTAACTGTTGGCAGTCAGCTGACTGCCAGTCAGTTGACAAGAGCAAAATAATTTTTTTTTTTGCGGGACTGAATTTAACATAAAAAATTCTCAGCCGGTCGTTTAACTGTTGGCAGTCAGCTGACTACCAGTCAGTTGATAAGAGCAAAATAAATTTTTTTTTTGCGCTACTGAATTTAAGATAAAAAATTCTCAGCCGTTCGTAAAACTGTTAGCAGTCAGCTGACTACCAGTCAGTTGATAAGAGCAAAATAATTTTTTTTTGCGCTACTGAATTTTAGATAAAAAATTCTCAGCCGTTCGTTTAACTGTTGGCAGTCAGCTGACTACCAGTCAGTTTGTAAGAGAAAAATAATTTTTTTTTGCGGGACTGAATTTTAGATAAAAAAATCTCAGCCGCTCGTTCAACTGTTGGCAGTCAGCTGACTACCAGTCAGTTAATAAGCGAAAAATAATTTTATTTTCGCGGGACTGAATTTTAGATAAAAAATTCACAGCCGTTCGTTTAACTGTTGGCAGTCAGCTGACTACCAGTCAGTTGATAAGAGAAAAATAATTTTTTTTTTCGGAACTGAACTTTAGATAAAAAATTCTCAGCCGTTCGTTTAACTGTTGGCAGTCAGCTGAGTACCAGTCAGTTGATGAGAGAAAAATAATTTTTTTTTGCGCTACTGAATTTTAGATAAAAAATTCTCAGCCGTTCGTTTAACTGTTGGCAGTCAGCTGAGTACCAGTCAGTTGATGAGAGAAAAATAATTTTTTTTTTGCTCTACTGAATTTTAGATAAAAAATTCTCAGCCGTTCGTTTAACTGTTGGCAGTCAGCTGAGTACCAGTCAGTTGATGAGAGAAAAATAATTTTTTTTTTGCGCTACTGAATTTTAGATAAAAAATTCTCAGCCGTTCGTTTAACTGTTGGCAGTCAGCTGAGTACCAGTCAGTTGATAAGAGAAAAATAATTTTTTTTTTGTGCTACTGAATTTTAGATAAAGAATTCTTAGCCGTTCGTTTAACTGTTGGCAGTCAGCTGACTGCCAGTCAGTTGATAAAAGCAAAATAATTTTTTTTTTGCGGGACTGAATTTTAGATAAAAAATTCTCAGCCGTTCGTTAAACTGTTAGCAGTCAGCTGACTACCAGTCAGTTGACAAGAGAAAAAAAAATTTTTTTTTGCGGGACTGAATTTTAGATAAAAAATTCTCAGCCGTTCGTTTAACTGTTGGCAGTCAGCTGACTACCAGTCAGTTGATAAGAGAAAAATAATTTTTTTTTTGCGGGACTGAACTTTAGATAAAAAATTCTCAGCCGTTCGTTTAACTGTTGGCAGTCAGCTGACTACCAGTCAGTTGATAAGAGCAAAATAAATTTTTTTTTTTGCGCTACTGAATTTTAGATAAAAAATTCTCAGCCGTTCGTTTGACTGTTGGCAGTCAGCTGAGTACCAGTCAGTTGATAAGAGCAAAATAAATTTTTTTTTTGCGCTACTGAATTTTAGATAAAAAATTCTCAGCCGTTCGTTTAACTGTTGGCAGTCAGCTGAGTACCAGTCAGTTGATGAGAGAAAAATAATTTTTTTTTGCGCTACTGAATTTTAGATAAAAAATTCTCAGCCGTTCGTTTAACTGTTGGCAGTCAGCTGAGTACCAGTCAGTTGATGAGAGAAAAATAATTTTTTTTTTGAGCTACTGAATTTTAGATAAAAAATTCTCAGCCGTTCGTTTAACTGTTGGCAGTCAGCTCACTGCCAGTCAGTTGATAAGAGCAAAATAATTTTTTTTCTGCGGGACTAGATTTTAGATAAAAAATTCTCAGCCGGTCGTTTAACTGTTGGCAGTCAGCTGAGTACCAGTCAGTTGATGAGAGAAAAATAAATTTTTTTTTTGCGCTACTGAATTTTAGATAAAAAATTCTCAGCCGTTCGTTTAACTGTTGGCAGTCAGCTGACTACTAGTTAGTTGATAAGAGAAAAATAATTTTTTTTTCGCGCTACTGAATTTTAGATACAAAATTCTCAGCCGTTCGTTTAACTGTTGGCAGTCAGCTGACTACCAGTCAGTTGATAAGAGAAAAATAATTTTTTTTTTGCGGGACTGAACTTTAGATACAACATTCTCAGCCGTTTGTTGAACTGTTGGCAGTCAGCTGACTACCAGTCAGTTGATAAGAGAAAAATAAATTTTTTCTTTCGCGGGACATGATTTTTAAAGAAAAAATCCTCAGCCGTTCATTTAACTGTTGGCAGTCAGCTGACTAACAGTCAGTTGATATGTGCGAAATAATTTTTTTAATAATTGCGAAACTAGATTTTAAAACAAAAATCCTTTGTTTTTTTTTAAACTGGTAGCAGTCAGCTGACCGTTTGTCAGTTAATAACAAATTAAAAATTATTTTTTTTCGCAGGACTCGATTTTTGCGAAGAGATAAAAAATTAAATAATTAAATTTTCCATTCTCCTGCATCTCGCGTTGTGAAAGCCGCTGAACGACAGCCGAGCGCTCACGCGTTGAAGCTTCCCCCAGACTGTTTACCCCACTTTACTGGTCCGCGCTAATGCTCTCTTCCGATTGGCTACCTTTTTTAATTAATCACAATTTACCTGTTCGTCAGGTGAAATAACGGCAGAGGACTTTTTGTCCCAGAATTCCGCCCTCTATCTGGCCTTTAAATTTCGGCCGGAACTTCTGGGACACCCTGTATATACACTAATGGAAAAAATTAAAGGATCAAAAAAAAATTCTAAATTTTTAGGCGATTTTCAACAGGCTCTAACTTTGATAGAAATGGTCGTACAAGAAATAAAAAAAAAGGAAATTGTAGCTCCAAGTGTCTTCTTTCTGGATTAGAACTTCAAAATTTTTTTGCGTCAGCAGTTTTTGAGTAATCTTAGAAAAACCAGCAACAAAAAAATTTTCAAATTAAAAAAATTTTTTTTTTCGTCTCCGGGCGTGGAAAAATTTATTTTTGCTTAACCACTATCAGGATCGGATACCTTTATTATTCAGCTTTAATTTTTTTTTTTATGGACCTTGATACGTCCACTTCTCGCCGAGATATCGGTCTTCAAATGGAAAAGGATTCTTTTGTCTTTGATTATCGATATCTTAGAAACCAATGATCGCACAGAAAGTTAATGGTGAGTTTTAAAAACTTGCATAAATTCCCTTCAACGATTAGCCATTGTTTTTTTTAAAAAAAATTTTTTTTTGAAATTTTTGTTTCGAAAAACAACTTTTTTTTTTTTGGAAAGTTAAGCACTGTCCGCAATCAAATTGTGGACATAGCTCCAAAAAAATGTTTGTTGAAATTTTTTGAAAAATTTGATGGCGTGAAACAAAAAAACGGCTGGTTGGATTAATCTGGCTCTCTGCAGGGTTTTTGTGGACATATTGAACTGTAAAATGCACAGTCAACATTTTCGATTTCCACAATATTTTCGTTTCAGCGCTTGATTTTCCGAAAAACCACAAAAAGCCCTTTTTTTGTTGCATTTTTAAATTCATGTGACGATAGGAAAAAATTTTTTTTTCGAAAAAACAATGGCTAATCGTTGAAGGGAATTTATTCAAGTTTTTAAAACTCACCATTAACTTTTTGTGCGATCATTGGTTTCTGAGATATCGGTAATCAAAGACAAAAGGATCCTTCTCCATTTGATGACCGATATCTCGGCGAGAAGTGGACGTATCAAGGTCCATAAAAAAAGAAATTAAAGCTGAATAATGAAGGTATCCGATCCTAATAGTGGTTAAGCAAAAATAATTTTTTTCACGCCCGGAGACGAAAAAAAAAATTTTTTTTAATTTGAAAATTTTTTTGTTGCTGGTTTTTCTAAGATTACTCAAAAACTGCTGGCGCAAAAAAATTTTGAAGTTCTAATCCCGAAAGTAGACACTTGAAGCTACAATTTTCTTTTTTTTTATTTCTTGTACGACCATTTCTATCAAAGTTAGAGCCTGTTGAAAATCGCCTAAAAATTTAGAATTTTTTTTTGATTCTTTAATTTTTTCCATTAGTGTATATATGGGATATAACGCAGTTTCGAGGACACGATTACGCCTACAATTCTTACCAGATCTTAATGAAATTTTTCACACTTATTCTATGGGCGATTATCACGGTTAAGTTCGAAGATGGGCTAAATCGGTTGATTAGTTTAGAAGTTATGGATTTTTGAAATTTCCACGATTTTTCGAACAAATCAGTTTTTATCCACTTTCAAGTTTCTATTATTTTAAACTAATACTCATAGACAATTTCCGTGAAAAGTATCTGAAAGCTCGTTTAATCAGCTTCAATTTATGACCTTAAACTTCATATTTCGAATGTTTCTTCCCATAATTTGATGGACTCGAAAATTTTAATGGAATCGAAAAATGTTGAAACTATGGTTTTCATTCCACATAACTTATGAATTTCCCATTATAATCCAGTTTCGTCAGTTGTATCTTATTGTGCAATAAATAGCCTGTAAATTTCACAGCTATTTCATATTTTAAAAGTATTTCTTTTATTACTTATAATGTATCAAATGTACCTCTACTCCCTATAATTATCACTGTTCTTGTCTTTACGATAGCATCTACAGTTCTCATCGGTTCTTAATGAAATTCTTTAAACTTATTCTATAGGCGATTATCTTGATCGAATTTGAAGATGAGCTGAATCGGTTAATTAGTTTTGAAGTAATGGCTGTTTGAAATTTTCACGATTTTTCGAAACAATCAGTTTTTATAATCTGTTGAAGCTTATATAACATTAAAACTAAAACTGATAGACAATGCCAGTAAAAAGTATCTTAAAGCTTGTTTAATTAGCTTTAATTTTTGACCTTAAACTTTAGGTTTTGACCATTTCTTCCAATAATTTGATAGCCTTGAATATTCTAATGGAATCAAAAAATGTAGAAAATATGGTGTTCATTCCACATAACTTATGCATTTCCCAATATAATCTAGTTTCGTCAGTTGTATTTTATTGTGAACAAAATAACCTGTAAATTCTACAACTAATTTATATTTTAAAAGTATATCTTTCATTATTTATGACGTTTTAATCGTACCTGTACGTCCTATCATTATACCTGGTCTTGCAATCGTAATAGCGATTACAATTACGATCTCATACTAATGAAATTATCTGTACTTTGATGATGTGAAGGTTAGTTTGGTAGATTACCTATATAATGTTTTGTCATATCAACTATCTGAAGTTCTCTATTGAAAATAGTCGTTGTCTTTTTTTACTCTTACTCTCAGAAAACGAGCCTAATTTCATATCATGACTATATACTAACATGTATCACAAGATATGTATGTATGAATTTTTTTTATATCGATTCATTGGGAAATCTACCTTCCATTTCGGCTGCAGAATGGCCTTTTTTTTACTTTCAATTTTGTCCTCAATAACATGGAATATATACTTTCATTTTTTAACTTGTGATAACAATATATAAATAATCAATAACTTATCTTATTTTGAACTAAAATATATACTTATGAAATAGTAAGTTATGAGTCAACGAGAAAATATCTTTATTAAAGTTTAAACTTTAATTGCAAAAAAATAATACTTCTACTTTACGATTATTAGTCTTTTAATTCAAATTTCACCTTTTTTTTCTTCTTCTTCTACATAAAAACGTTCAAAAAGTAACATTGCCGCCTTTGGCCTGTTTTTCGGTTCATGTTCAAAACACATGTTCAAACTATCTTGTACTACTAATGGAACATCTTTTAAATACGGTTTTTTTTTTGGGTTTGCCATAATTGGAATCAAATTAGGATGACGGATTTTATCCATCACATTCATTTCTCGGTACACGTATTTTGATTTTTCCGAAGACTTGATCTTTTTCACTGCGACTTCGGTATTATTCCATGTCGATAAGATTACACATCCAAATGCGCCGCGACCTAAAACTGTATCAGTAAACTTAATATCTTCTTCTTCAATCATCAGTATTGAAAATCTCAGTTGATTTTCAATATCGTCAGTATGATTTGACGCCGATGTCTTAGAACTTGACTTGGAATCGTGACTATTGGAAGATGTGTTTTTTTTGCATTTTGACAGTGAGATTTTAGATCCACAATATACCGATTTTCGTAAAGATTGTTTGCCGGAATTATTCAAGGTTTCAATGGGAGAACGAGTTTTTACGATATTTTCATTTTTTGAAGTTGTTGTAAGTAAATAAAGTCGAAACTGAGAATTTTTGCATTTCAGTCTATCACTGAATTCCCAAAAATCGTTTTTTTTTCTCTGTTGGATTGGTGAATTCCGGAAAAATTTCATCCTGAAAATTACCTAAGTGGATCACCGAATCGGTTAGTATCTCTTTATTGTACGAATTTTCCATTGCAGCCAAGCATAGAGTTTTAATTTGGTCTAAAGAATAACGAATGTTCCGATCCAAATCCAATTTTTTTATTCCACCAACCGGATCACGCATTTGTTTGTAAGCTTCATCCTTACATTGCTTATGCTTCCATCCAACGTGCAAAGTTTTTATGACTTTTCTAGGAGGAACTTGCGAGCAAAAAGTAAAAGTTAGTGAAATAATATAATAACAGGTAAAGTTTAAGCTATTAGCAAATATTAAATTTAAATGACATCATAATGAACTTCTTAACAACTGTTACTTGTAAAAACTTTTATATTTTGTCATATTTCACAATTCTTCTACAATAATTTCTTAGTGTTGCTAACTTGAAGTAAATTTTATCAAAAAGTTTAAGACAAATCTTCTGAAAAAAAGTCATACTTACTGCCTTATCAAGTTGCTTGGGTAATGGATTCTTACGGTCTTGACCTTCAATAATACCCATGATTTCCTCGATTCTTCTTCTTTTGGCGTTATTTTCTGTTGGAAATAAAATATGTGTAAGTGAATCTTTTCACTTTGGTATAACCTATGCATATGATACTATTGTTATTAACATTTGACAAGCAATGGATTAAATTGAAATAACTTACATGTGGATGGAGCTGCATAAAAAACTTCATACTTGTCTACTTCCTCCATTAAAACAAATTCATCATCCTCTATTGCTACCCCACATTTGCCATCTTCATCAAAAAATGTCAGTCCACAAGCTCCGCGGAAATATGTTTGTACTACTTGCAATTTCAATTTTTTGTTCATCACAGGTAGTTTTACTGTGACAGTATCATTTTTAATTTTAACGAAATTCATTTTGGATTTTTATTTTCAAATTCTTTGATTACTTTTTTTATTTCATTATACATGAGACTTCGTTCACTCCTAACCCCAATGAAAATAACAGCGGTGCTTACAGAGTTTCGTGATTAAAAGACAGAAACAAAAAACATACATAGTTCGATTACCTTTCCAGGATAAAGAAGGGATTTGCATTTTTCTCGCACACGGGACTTGTGAACGTGTGCACACAGCCACTAGTCTACCAGTCAGCAGTGAGCCAACCCGGCTTCCGTACGCTAGCTCACATCTATAGCACTATATAACGTTATAAATATTTTATTATATTGTTAATTTATCATTAACCAGTTGTGTCTGTGTGTAATAAAGTAATTTTTTTGTACTAAATTTGGTATCATCATTACTGAGAGTCTACCCACATATTACAATTGTTCAATCTACGAGTTGCTGTGCCTACCGGAAAAGACAACTATCATTGCTGCGTACTGTAAGTAAATAAAGAATCTTTGCCAGCCTACGTGAGAGCTCATATCTAAATATCCTTATTTACTGAACTCTCCATTCAATTACAATTCTAAAACTAAGTATGTCATCCGTGATGAAGCGGATTTCTGAAAGCTAGGGGTCCACTAAATAATTTTAGAGGTTCAGCCGACTAAATTTCTCATCCGCGAGGTTTTGGTGGGTTGTTCAGTAAATTTCTCAGGAATTGAGAAATTTATGTCTCAATGTCGAGTCAGTAGATGGGAGCGTCATTTATAATCTTGAGGCCAGAGAGTCGTACGGATATCTAGAGATTGACGAGAGTCTTGTGGAGGACGTCTCGAAAATAAAACAAAACTCTCTACAGCGAGTATGGGCGGAGACTCCGGAAAATCTGGTCATCAGAGTTTTCCGGAAAGTCGCCGCAACAAACATGCTTGTTGTCCCGGTACGACTTTACTCTTTGGAGTCTTGAAAAGGGCCCGAAAAGAGTTCAGCGACCTCAATATCAAGACAGGCAAAGTCATGAATATGAATCGGAGCCTGCGCCCTAAGTCCTCAGTCACCAGACTATACCTTTCCTGGCACATTGGAAAGAGAGGTCTACAGAGCTTGGAGCGTCTACACGATCGTTTGGCTCTGGGTTTAACATACAAGGTTGGCAATTTCACAGCAGATAAAGGTCATTTCCTCATGCAAATTGTTCATTGACATGAGAATAGGCATAAGGGAGCGTTCTTATATATGGCAGCAATGTACGCGGCAAAATCTCTCGGTCTCGGAAGGGTAAACTCTCTTATTGAACTCCCTAAGGAGGAATTTAAGAGGTTCATGGAATGCTGAGCAGCAAAAACTGCTCAGTACATACTTGGACGAGTCCATGCACAGTGTGTTCTTTAAACACGTGCGTGATCATGGCTTGTCCACTCAGCTGACGTTTTCCTCCCTTAAGTCAGCTGGCCTGATGTCCGAGACTGAAGGATATATTTTTGCCTGCCAAGATGGTGTAATTAACACTCTTGAATACCGCGATAAAGTACTCCAGATGCAGCTACCCGACACTTTGTGTAGGGTGTGTGAGCAACATCCCGAGACGCTCATGTATCTCTTGTCAGCATGTCCTGTGTTGGCCAGAAATACATACATCCAGCATGACAATGCTGCTTTGCGAGTACTCTATTACCTTAGACACACGCACTGTATTGATGAAACACCAGTGCTGCCTTATCTGCCAGGAGATATTTTGCAAGTTGTTGGAAATGACCGTTTCCGTATTTATTAGAACGTGCTATTCGCAACAACGTGGAAAATCGACAACATACCTGATATTATGCTCTTCGATAAAACCACTCGTGACATTTATATCAACGAGTTCTCAGCACCTGCTAAGTACAACATCACGGTTAAAGAGGAGCACAAATACCAGATATATCAGGATCTCCTGGTTGAAATTGGCGAACTTTACCCAGGCTATCGTGTCAAACTTGTTGTCCTCATTGTTGGCGTCCTAGGATGAATGAAACAGTCTTTTGTGTCTGGACTGGCTGGAATACCAACTTGCTTATCGCAATTTATGTTTTTGGCATCGCGAATGCAAAAGGCTGTTATCCTTGGATCTTTTTGTCTACTTAGGCAACGAATCTCGGCCTGCTGCGCATGCTGATCATCTCGTTGATAAAGCATTACAACAGTAATGATTTGGTGGTCAAACAAGACCCTCAGTAGAGTCGGACTACTGAGGATAACCCCCTGAACATTTAACTTGAAAGAATAAATAATAATTAATAATAATAATGATTATTAAGACGGAGAAAAATAGGAACCACAAGGCTGAGGACGATGAAGACAATTCCGATTGTCTCAATATATATATATATATATATATATATATATATATATATATATATATATATATATATATTGTGACGTTATTTTTCGTATGGGAGTCAAATCAAAGTGAACGTCACAAACACCAACGAATTTTATTGTATTTACGAGCATGGTAACTCAAGACTTATGATTTAGCTTACAGTAATTTATGATTTTGATACAGATTTTTGATTAAGTTATAGTTTAAGAATTAAATATGGAGTGACGTTTGGCTACAGTTATGGATTTTTTTTAGATAAAGAAAATAAGAATTAGAATCAGAATTATGAAAAATTATTGTGGGATATGGTTTGAGATTAAAGTTTGGGAAAATGATTGTTTGAGTTTTAGATTTTAAGTTTTGGTATTTTGAGTATGTGGACGAGTCAGTGTTACCGTGGAGCGGGACTTAAATTAGTCACCCGGTATCATCTGATAATAGAACCTAGTTCTATCCCTCTGAGACTTCTTGGTTGATTGCAGAAGTCTAGCTGAGATACTAGTGCTCCAGTATAAAAGGAATTTGACGGATGCAGAATGGGATCAGTTTTAGAGTTTTGGTTTAGCAGGTCTCAACAGTAATTTTGTGACCGTTGTGGAAGCCGTTTGGTCATTTTTAAATTATTAGTCTGACAGGCTTCAGAGGACAAGTCATGACCACTTGTACCGCTGAGGAAGTCATAGGTCACTTAGTTCATAAGTTTTACGAACCCAGCTGAAGTCTGTTCCAGGAGAGCAACTGCCAAGGATATCCATACTTAGAATGGGTTTAGTGAGTACGTTTGGTGAGGACTTGAGCCTCAAGTTACCGTTATAGTAGGGATTGAGTTGGATTTAAGAATTTAGAATATAGAGATCAGTTATTGATAACGATAGGATTGAGTTTGGGGTTTTAGAATTGAGAATTGAGAGAGAGAAGTCGAAGGGAGACCTTCGAGGAGCACGGACGTGAGCATTCGACTCTAGTCACTTGAAGCGAGTAGACGTGTGCAGTAATGGCGCTACAGTCCAAGGCATTGTGGAAAGACACAGATTAAGATTATTTCTACAGAAGTATTATTTAAAAATAGTGTAAGACGTTACTTGATATATATTCACTAGACATCAGGTATGAAATAATTATTATAAATAATTAATCGATTTCGAGTCAAAAGTCTTGAGGTATTATGCGCCTGTCTTAATTAAAGAAAAGATTTAATATTTGAGAGAATTATGAGAATAGTGTTACATTTTTAGAGTCACGATCACGTTTTATTGTTAATGTTATTTTATGAAAAAATTATAAGAAACATGTTTGATTGTTGAACCAATAATTGTCTAATTAACATCGAAATGAGACCCATGTACGTTAGTTTTACGATTTTGCTAAAGAAAACGTTCTCGAGTATCGAATCCATAATTATTGTTCTAGTTTACCAAATATTATTTGATTATCATTTAGTTCTAGTAAATTAATTGATTTATTTATAAAATATCGATAAGTATCATTTAGATGTCAATTTACCTTCTGTTAAGATTAATTTTAGTATATTCAGTATTCGTTATAGAGAAAAATATTATTTGTACAGAGCTACCGTATTTTATTTATTGTTAAATAGAGTTTAGAGATTATTGTTGTTAAGTAAAAGTTCCAAATTCAAAATGAATCTACATGACTTTGGAATGATGTAACCCGGACCACTCCCTCTCTCCATAAACCTACACACTGAGCGACACCATGGTATACCGTAACTCTGTTTTTAGTTTTCCAGTCTCCGTTTTGTTTTGCTACTAAGTTCTGAGCATTTTGTTAAGTTTTAGTTTTAGTTCTGCTTATGCGTGGTTTTGGTGATAATTCCACAGATTAAAAATTATCCAAAATTTCATGATTTACTGGTTTGATAATTCCAGTGATAAAAATTACCTGGCGCCCTATTTGTATTTTGCGCCACCCTAATATGTATAGAGATATATGGGGCATTCCATGCCAAATCACCGAGGTTTTGACCCGACCCCCTTGAATTTCGCTGAAACTTTTTTATCATTTTTTATCCTACCAAAGATATTTTTCTGAATTTTTTCAGATTTTTTCACCCAACCCAAAAAAAAGTTACGAATTTTTGAAAAAAACCGCTCTTTTTTATTTAAATTGCTATAACTTTCTCAAAAATTAATCTTTCGGTACTTTTTTTTTTTTTCAAAATTTGTCTTTTTAAATGTAGTTTTCAGAAAAAAATACAAAATATTTTTTGGAAGTCACGATATATGAAATATTTCAGTTTTCTCAATAAAACCGTTATTTTTTCGAAGTCCGACATCTTCGATTCTCAATTTTTTTGTCTCAAAAAAAACTTCAACCAAGGCAGTATTTAACCCCGCTATTCCCATTTTGTGTCGACTTTCCTTTATATTTTTTTCTTTCGATTGAAAATACAGAAATTTCTAAATTTGGTTTATTTTTAATGACTTTGCGCTGAAGTTTTTTTGAAATGTTTTTAAAAGCTCAGAAGTTGAATAAAATTGGACAGAAATGACCGTAAAGTGTATTAGGGGCAAGGATTGATATTTTCGGAAGAAAATTCCGAATTTTTAAATATAGTGAATCCTAAACTTACAATTAACCTTCTCAATAAGACAATTTATAGATAAACTCAGAAAAATATAGATAGCCTTATAGACAATTTTAGATCAAATTGAACGGAAGATAGTATAGTACCGGATATCTCAACTGGTAGAGCACTCGGCGCAATACCGACATGGTCTAGAATCGATTCTCAGTTCGGGCTATTGCTATTTTTCTCAGTTGATCTATAAATTGTCTTATTGAGAAGGTTAATTGTAAGTTTAGGTCTCACTATATTTAAAAATTGGGAATTTTCTTCCGAAAAAATCAATCCTTGCCCCTAATACACTTCACGGTCATTTCTGTCCAATTTTATTCAACTTCTAAGCTTTTAAAAACATTCCAAAAAAACTTCAGCGCAAAGTCATTAAAAATAAACCAAATTTAGAAATTTCTGTATTTTCAATCGAAAGAAAAAAATATAAAGGAAAGTAATCATATGTAACTAATAGTTTGAATTAGTTTTTATATTTTTGTATAACTCAATTATTGTCATTTCACTTAAATATAACTTTTGCATAACCAAAAATATACAGGACAATCTTAAACAATAAAATTTGTTAAGTTTTGAATAAGCGAAAAAACCTACAAATTGAATTAAAAAATCAAAAAGTATGTAAATAACTTATTTTTTCTATATCTCGGGTTAAATTTTCATTCATTGTCATGCAAATTAAAGATGAAAAAATCGAGAAGCTTTATTATTAATATTTAAGGGTCGCTCAAAAACGTCCAAACGACAGCACTCGGGAACATTTAAAATTCTTGAGCGAGGTTTAAATATTTAAATTTTGGGCTGTAATTCTCAGCGTAGTCATGATTTCACAAATATAAACTATTGCTGCCACGAGGAAGAACGAAATTTAGAAATAAAAATCCGAATTTCGATTATTTTCGATATTTTCAAAATTCGTGAGCGACCTCTTGAAAATTTTTTATTGAGCTGATTTTTGGAGAGGCTTCTCAAAACATCGTAAACCAACAAATTTTCATGCGAGATCGAAAAAAAAAAAATAGTCGGTTTTTTTGTGCCACCTTAATATATATGTATATATATACATGTGGGGGTCATCTACACTCGGTGAATTTTATCCTTTTTAAATGCGATTTACTTGTATGTAGAAAAAAAATTGTCAAGATAAGCACAAAAATTAATTTTATCTAAATTTGTGATTGTCAATAATAAGAAAATATATGTAGATTAAACTCACACTATATGGATTGCTACCTATACGTTTAATCTATATACTTTTCAATATTAATGTTTATAGCGTTGCCACATTTATCATACTCATCAGTGTGATTGTATCAGAGTGTGTCTGTATATTTAAAACTCAAATGTATTGGAGACAGTCTCTTACAAAAATAAAATATTATATTATTGAGTATCTCTAATTTTTCGTAGTTACGATTAAGCGATACTTTTGGCTACGAATGTCGCGAGTGAACTACCTTTACTTAACATAAAATAATTGTGGTGGCATGATTGCATGTTAAATTATGTCCACCAATTACCTTAAAATTATAAACATATGCTGAAAACTAACAAATTTTAATGATTAATAATTTAGTTTATTACATATAAATAAATAATACACTAAAATTCCACTCAGTGTTTCGCATGCGCCGATAGTGAGCACACGGCTGTTTCGAATGCTGGCTTAATAAGGACCTTCCGCGTAGCAATTTCAACTCTAATCAATTTTATACTCAATATCCAATAATATGTGTAAAAATAATCATTATGTGACAGTTATTAATACTTATACCATGTGAGGTATGCATTTATACAGAGCAAAATACAAAACAATTCTTTGAATAATGATCGATTCATTTTCAGGAGTTCATTTCGACACAAGCAGTACCAGTCTAATAAATGAAATATCTACAGCTATCAAAGTATACGCATATGGAGTGGAAGACTTTGTGAATGATCCTTCTAATTTGAATCACAGTTTGAATACTGCTCTGAGCTGTGAGAGCCTAGGGGAATCTCGTTGGAGTACTGGTGACAGATTTTTTCGGTGAGTGGTTTAATTAACTACTAATTTCATTTACAAAAAAAAAATCTATCGATTGATTCACCCTGTGGGTCAGCCTTAAAACTTCCCGCTGTTTCCGAGCTCAAGGAGCTAAAAAACGTTTTTGTGCATACGTTTTCGAGCGCTTCAAGCTCAAAAATAGTTTTGTATACCATTGCTTTCGAAAAAAAACCGTTTTTTAGCATTTCTTCTCCCACGATATCATGCGAACGAATTAATCGATTTTGATGGTTGAGGTGGCAATCGACGTATTTAATTAAGTTCTAGAGCTTATTAGATTTCAAAATTGTTTGGTTAAGTTATTTCAAAGATATTCGCAAATAACTGTTTTTTACCATTTCTTTCTCCCGCGAAGCCTCTCAAACAAATTAACCGATTGCGATGGATAAGGCGGCAATCGACGAGTTTTATCAAGTTCTAGGGCTGATTAGATTTTAGAGTCGATCGTTAAAATTAGTCTAAGAGCCAGTGAGCAGCAGACTTACGGTATTTCAATAAGCGTCACATTTTCTTGAGTTAGTCTCCTATACCCAAGATACATGGAATGGGGACTCATTAGTTTGAGCGGCGATTGGTATAGAGACACTCAGGTGTAAAAGGTGTTGAAAAATGTAAAAAAAAACGTGATAGTAAGAAGACTGCCGTTTTAATATCTTGAAATATTCAATGACAGTTATCGAAAAATAACATTGGCAGACATCTATGACGGTTTCATGGTCATGGCAGATAGGTTTATAAGGACAAAAAAAATTTTATAATTTACGTCATTTCAATAAATCTGCCGTTTTGTATGTTGTTTATAATATTAATTGACATATATATTTTGCACGTCAGACACCTAATAAGGTTCCTTCACCCATGCAAACAATAAACTTCAGTGAAGTCCATTAGCGCGTACTATCTCACTTGCTCTAATCCAGTCTTTAGATCAAATTGAAATTCCTATTACATTAATTAAATTTTAATACAATCGTTCCATATTGATTGCAATAACTAATGAGCACGGGTTATAATAATAATTAATTTCTTTCAATATGCACGCAATATTAAATATTTATTCATAAAAACTTTTCTTGAGTATTTTATTTAAAAGAAGAAAAAAAAACAAATTACATTATTTTAAATCAATAATATTGATAATATTGAAATCAAATGATTCTTGGTTATCCGAGTCGTAGCCTTATGCTTTATCGTCAGATGCATCAAGTCCACTAAAGTCCAGATTATCATCATCAGACGAATTGATTTCTGCAAAGAATAAGTTTACATTCACGAATAAAGCTAAGTATAATAACATAAATAATCAGAAGAGTATTTATTTATATAAAAGAAAATTACCTTGCAAATCTGCGACTAATTCGCTTACAAACTCGGCAGCTAATCTTCCTGAAACCATTTAAATACATATGTATTATTTTCCTTAATCCAGCAGTGCTCTAGTGGATCCAATAACACTAAAATAACACTAAGAAGCTAGCATCGAAACTGTGTAATTTTTTGTCAAATTCTTTATTCATATCTTTTGGTCTATAATTATTGAGAATAGATGAAACCTGCCATCATCTATATTTACTGGTTTTTTCACATTGTATATTTGACAGGTAAACTTTCGAATAACATTAGAAAGCTGTTGTTTTTGGTCATCAGCTAAATTAATGTCACCAAAAGCTGCGAAGGCTTTTTCGTATTCCTGAGTTTTCTGCAGTAACGTATAGGGCCGTTTTTTTCCCTTATTAGAAAAAGCTAAATTAAAGTCACATCCCCTGAAAGCATAGAAACCAAGCAAGCTTGCACTCAATGAATTACCACATTGCTCATAAATGTTTGAAATATTGATGAAAATCGTTCATTATTTCTTGTTTCCGCAAGAATCCATATTTGAGAAGAACTATTTTTGGGTAGATTTTGTTTAAAATCTAACTATCGTATTTGTCTTCATGGTCGATTTTTCAAGGAATTTTGTCATAACCTATCACAATTAGTTGAGTAAAGTTCAAAAGATACCATTCGTTAAAAAATTTATATATATATATATATATATATATATATATATATATATATATATTGTAACGTAATATTTTCTTATACTCAATTAAACCCAATAATCACACAAAATTCTTACTCAATACATTTACTCCAAAAACTCAAAACTTAAATTACACGAAATTGGGCTACGTAACACTTTGCCCACCAATCACCCCTCTCATCTCCTCCAGATCCTGACGGGCGCCAGCCGACTTTTATTTCCCCGGTATCGGCACCGGTCTAAACGTACACGTAAATTAAAACCTAAAAACTATACCCTTTGGAGATAAGAGACATGACCAGTGGTAGCGGCATGTCCTGGTGCGCTCAGTGTGCTAGGTTGTGGAGAGAAGGTCGCGGTTCTTTTCATGCGAAAGAATCCGATTAATTAAATAATGTAAAAATCATAAAATAGTGAAACAAAACTAAATAAAATTACAATAAAGATGACGCGAGAGCGACGCAGAGGGCCCAAAAGACCCGCGGTCCAGTACTCTCGGTACATCACGCAAATAAATACCTGGGCAAGACATCGGGAACCTCTCGACGACGACGAATCACAAAATTTAATACACTACTAGATAAACTATAAGGTAAAATAAATAGGGCGGTAATTTACGACATTTAACACGACAGAACGGCTCCAAGAGCACCATACACAGAGCCACAAGCTCCAAAACGACAGCAGTCCACAGTCGCGGTCGAGGTCCACCATAGCGACTCTCCGACTCACCACCGCTTACTCTAAGGCTCCAAACTCGACTATTGGGTCGACTCGTCTACGAGCGACGCCAAGTCTCAACGTTTTTTCTCAACGGTAGCCACACAACTGTTTCACCATAATCTCCCACTCTAACTCGCTTACTCCACTCCATCTCTTTCAATCCCAAATTCTCGCTTCTCCATCCATTCTTTCCTTCGCAAGCGTACAAGCCGTGGACTCACGGGCCTTCCCGTAATGTCACTCCCCGTGATATCCGGAGTTAGCGAATTGTTGGCTTCCTCGAGCATCGCAAACGAGGCCTGCCATCCCCCCAATAACCGTACGCGTACCCCAGCTAACTCCGGGTACCACCACAAAGAGGTGGCGACATCTCAGTCGCACCTCCGCAATCACCACGTCAACCCCGAGGGCTAAGCCTAGGCCTAGTCGTCATCACTGATTGGAAGGCACGTTATCTTGGCCACTATCCACGACACAGCTAGACCTCCCCTGTTAATCCACGCTCCATCACACAGACACTCCAAAACATACCCCATACCGTACACGTACTCTATCGCATACTTATCTTACCATACACATTTATACCCCATATCCTCAACTCATTCTCTACTACACTCAACCTAACACACATACTCACGTAATCTCTCTCTAGCACACAGACTCCCACGTACTCCAACCTTCAACTCCATCCCCTCGGCAATGTAACGTCACAATATATTGTAACAAATGTGAAACTGATCTTTTTACATATTTGAATAGCTAGAAAACAAATGCCTTCTTCTCTTGTTTTATAGATGCGCGACAAAAGTCAGTCAGTCTTATATTGACAACTCAACAGCATACGTCTTGTATCAATAAACTAAATCTTTGATTGCCTTTCTCTTGCTGCTGTTAATTGTGGTGTTGTTATTTCTAATATAAGTGTGTTATTATTGTAGTGTATAAGTGATATTAATTTAAGATACCAATTACTACAATTTGGTGTCAGAAGTGCGTGTAACCTTTGTGTCGTGTAAGCTTATAAATATAAAAAAAAAAAAAAAAAAACATATCTGTCAAAATATCGCGACGCGACGGGAAAGGCAAAGATTAAAAAGAAAACGATCGTGATTCTTTTGATATTACTAAAAACGCAATTAATAATAAATTTTGAAAAAATAATAAATAAATAAATTCAGTGATCAATTAAACGAGTTTAGTAAAAATATATTTTTTTTTTAATTTGTACTCAAGTGCGTGTGTGAATTTAAATAAATTTAGTGATGAATCAAATAAGTTTTATGAACATTTTTTTCACAATATTAAAGTGCACGTAGTAATATAAATAAATTCGGTGACGAATTGAAAAAGTTCTGTGGATATGTGTTACATTGTTAAAGTTCGCGTAGTAATATAAACAAATACGGTAATGACTTAATTAAAATTTGTGAATACATTTTATGATATAGATTTCAAGTGCGTGTAATAATTTAAACGAATTCAGTGATTAAATAGTTAAGTTTTGTGAAAATATTTTTCTCAATCGTTGTCAAAGTGCGTATTTGAATTTATCTGTGTGATGTACTATACATAACAAAAAAAAAGTTCGGGATTAATGTTGTGTATGTAAAGAATGTAAAGAATTAGTGATGTGAAAATATTTCTATCAATTTGTGTTAAAGTGCGAGTCTGAGTAATTACGCGTGTGATAAAAATATAAAATAAAAGTGATCGATACATCAAACGACGGATAATCTTATTGTTTTTTTTTTTAAAAAGGAAGAAATAAAGACGGTAAAAATTTTCGTAGAATTGATTGAGGAGTTAAAATTGAACTTGTGGACAAATTACAATTGGGAAAGGATAAATTTGGTGATGTATCATTATTTAATAATAATAGTAGTGTAACGCTGAGTAAACGTACAAACTGTATTTGAGGTGGTGGATATAGCTTTCACGGGTTTTGCCTTGATTAGCTCAGGAAAATAAGACCCGTCTTTACTTAAATAGCCCGAATTGGCCGTACGATCTTAAACTATGCTAGCACTTAGCCTAAGGTTTCAGTTAGGTGATCGTTGTCCTAGATTTCCTTGGACTGGCAGTTGGTTGATCCTTGGAAATCGCCTCCTTGGATCGGTGGTATCAGCGGCAGCTTAATTACTCTTTATAAGGAGTGGGTAGGATACTTCAGGGTGAATTCACTCAACTCTGGTTTAATCAATTATTTGGAATAATTATGTATTTATTGAATAATTATCCAAATAAAGCCACTTCACTAGCACACTGATGTTACTGTTTAAATATTTCTGCACCTTCATGAACAGGAACTTTTATTAATTTATTCAAATAACTCGGATGTGTATAATAACAAACAGAATCATCATATATTATAAACTATAGTAATAATATATGCTGAATAGTTACTTATCAAACTATAACTGACACTAACACAGGTTACGAAACAATATATGGTCTGAGAATAAACTAATAAGTATCTTGCTTTATTACTCAAGATACTTCCGTTCAGCAACGACTATAAGCGAACATGTCAAATGCTTGAAGCGGAAAACCTACGTACACACGTTGGCGCGCCCTTTTATAACCGGTACTGCCATATTGAATCATGTGACAGTTCGTTATCGATGATATACGAAGGCGTACGATTCAACATCGTAACAGTAGTTGGGTAAAATTAAAAATAAAAGAAACATCATTTTATCAAACATAAGTTAACTAAAATTATCGTGACATTTAACCGCTCTTTTGTTTTGTAATCGATTGACGTAATTAATAAACCGGGTATATTTAATGATTTTGTGTTGAAGAACAGTAGATAAAAATTTTTTTATAGATAGTCATTTTTGAAATTTTTTATCTGGGTTATGTAATACCTCAAGTATTTATCGAGTTAATAAATATAGTTTTATACAGATGAATAGGAAAGTTTTATGAAACTGCTGAGATTACTATCATAAGTTAAATTTAAAAAAACAAAAAAAAGAAAAGTCGATGTTAATCGAAATAATTAAAAAAATTTATTCACTTTAATGCGATTGGGAGGGTCCTTATGAAATTGGAAATAGGCTAAATAACGTAGTTTATAAAATTAGAAAAATACCAAATGAAAATATAAAATCATGCATGTAAATCGTCATGTACCATACTGTGACCAATAAGAGGAAATAAAAGAGAAGTCTGGCTGGGGCCCTGAACGATCTCAGTGTAGATGTTGTAAAGGGTTCCCGGGATTCTGTAGTCAATTAGTAAGTCTAGGATATCTTGCAAACTGATAGAATTGAAGATGTCTGAACGACTGCTAATAAAGACTGGTATAGTCCTTCGGAGAAGTCTGGCAGTGGACCCTGAATAGCCACACTGTAGACGTTGCTGAAGAGTTCCCGAGATTCTGAAAGAAGTCTGGCTGAGGGCTCTGAACGATCTTGGTGGTAACGTTGTTCGAGGGATTCCCAGGATTCTATAAAGACTGGAAATGTTCTAGGTTTAAGTATATTAGCTGAAGGGAAGTCTGGCCGTGGGCCCTGAACGATTAATCGTTGCGGGGTTCCCGGGATTCCTCAGTCATTGATCGGAGACTGGATATTTCTTTTGATCTGAGTGAGCTGAACGAGGATCAAAAGTTTGATTCTGAGGACTTATCAATGGCTAAGAGCAACCTGACTGGAGCTTTGGGATCCATCCGGAGTTGGCACAGTTGACATTTCCTTTTTGTTGATGGCCACGACATCTGAGAGATAGATGGATGCCCTGGAGAGTTTCCGAGGAGCTTTTAGGGAGAAAAATGAAATTCGTTGCAACGTGTGTTATTCAGTATCATTGATATGTTAGCTATAGATGACATATCGGAGAATGGTCTGGATGAATCGAACGGCAGAACATTGAGCATTTAAGATCGAAATTATTGAATTGAACACGATAATAAAAATTTATAATTAAGAACTGATAAATAATAAGATGTAACGATGAAGTATGTTTAGTTATAAAACTTGATAAAATGTTGGAGATACTCGTTTTGTTTTTTTTTTTTATTATGTGCAGATAATATTTTCAATTTCATTAAGGAAGGAGAGAAGGAGTCCATTCCTAGTCCTTCAAGGAGGAGAGGAAGGAGTTCCTGTTCCCATCCCGTACGTGATCCCATTCCCATTGAAGGTTCATTCAAGAGGAGGGTTACATTCTTAATTTTATTTATTTTGATGTGTTGAATAGGAAAATAGAGTCGCGCGCACCGATTAACCTCTTAGCAGAATATTTTATTTTTTTATCAATTCTTAGCTCAATTAAACTATAGCCTATTTTTTTCATTTTTTTATTATCTTTGTGTTAGCCTAGAGGGTTGTTTTTTGGCTATGGTGTTTTTTTCCCTGTAGGGTGATATATAGGGTATGTTGGGACTATAGCGGAATTGAACCAAAAATTGCAAACGTTTTTAATTTCAATTAAGTTCGATTCTTCCAACACAATTTTTTATCGGGACGATAATTTTATTGAGAAGGGGGTAGTGTAACAAATTTGAAACTGATCTTTTTAAATATTTGAATAGCTAGAAAACAAATGCCTTCTTCTCTTGTTTTATAGATGCGCGACAAAAGTCAGTCAGTCTTATATTGACAACTAAACAGCATACGTCTTGTATTAATAAACTATATCTTTGATTGCCTTTCTCTTGCTGCTGTTAATTGTGGTGTTGTTATTTCTAATATAAGTGTGATATTGATTTAAGATACTAATTACTACAATATATATATATATATATTAGGGTGGCCGAAAAAAACCGACTATTTTTTTTTTTTCGATCTCGCATGAAAATTTGTTGGTTTACGATATTTTAAGAAGCCTCTCAAAAAATCAGCTCGATAAAAAATTTTTTTGAGGTCGCTCACGAATTTTGAAAATATCAAAAATAATCGAAATTCAGATTTTTATTTCTAAATTTTTTTTTTTCTTGTGGCAGCAATAGTTTATATTTGTGAAATCATGACTACGCTGAGAATTTCAGCCCAAAATTTAAATATTTAAACCACGCTCAAGAATTTTGAATATTAACTGATAATATGTAACTAATAGTTTGAATTAGTTTTCATAACTAAATTATTGACATTTCACTTAAATATAACTTTTGCATAACCGAAAATATACAGGACAGTCTTAAACAATAAAATTTGTTAAGTTTTGAATAAGCGAAAAAACCTACAAATTGAATTAAAAAATAAAAAAGTATGTAAAAAACTTGATATTCCTACTTCTCGGGTTATATTTTCATTCATTGTCATGCAAATTGATGGTGAAAAAATCGAGAAGCTTTATTATTAATATTTAAGGGTCGCTCAAAAACGTCCAAAAGACAGCACTCGGAAACATTCAAAATTCTTGAGCGAGGTTTAAATATTTAAATTTTGGGCTGAAATTGTCAGCGTACTCATGATTTCACAAACATAAACTATTGCTGCCACGAGAAAGAAAAAAATTTAGAAACAAAAATCCGAATTTCGATTATTTTTGATATTTTCAAAATTCGTGAGCGACCTCTTGAAAATTTTTTATCGAGCTGATTTTTGGAGAGGCGTCTTAAAACATCTTAAACCAACAAATTTTCATTAGAGACTCGAAAAAAAAAAATAGTCGGTTTTTTTGGGCCACCCTAATATATATATATATTAGGGTGATCCAAAAAATAACAAATTTTTTTTTTTTTCTTCCAAACAGGTTCAAAAGTTTCATTTAGATAAAAAAAGACGTCTGTGAAAATTAGAGCTCTTAATATTAACATTAAGAGGTTCCTCATCGCACTTTTCTATTTTCCATAAGAATAACATGGGAAAAATTTTTTTTACGTCTTCTGATTTTTATAAGTAGCTAACGATGCGTCATAGGAATAATTGGCAGGCATATTTTTGTAGGGAATTGAATGCTCTACAAAAAAAGATTCTTATCATTTTTTGAGGAATCTATTTGTTTAAAAGTTATTTGAGGTTGAAGACGAATTCATATTAAATTTTGAGATTTTCTACTTTTCCGGCGAAACTATCAGACTTATTACAAAATACCATTGGACCTTTTTTGTAGAAAATTTTATTCCCTAAAAGTTATTTCGAATAAAGTTTTTTCGAATTCCGCATTGTTTTCTAGTTATCTTCATTTTAATGTGATGCTCATAAAAAAATAGTCTTCTGATCGATTTTAAGAGCTTGACATTAAAATAAAAATAACTAGAAAGCAATGCGGAATTCGAAAAAACTTTATTTGAAATAACTTTTAGGGAATAAAATCGTCTACAAAAAAGGTCTGATGATATTTTGTAATAAGTCTGATAGTTTCACCGGAAAAGTAGAAAATCTCAAAATTTAATATGAATTCGACTTCAACCTCAAATAACTTTTGAACAAATAGATTCCTCAAAAAATGATAAGAATCTTTTTTTGTAGAGCATTCAATTCCCTATAAAAATATGCCTGCCATTTATTCCTATGACGCATCGTTAGCTACTTATAAAAATCAGAAGACGTAAAAAAAATTTTTCCCATGTTATTCTTATGGGAAATAGAAAAGTGCGATGAGGAACCTCTTAATGTTAATATTAAGAGCTCTAATTTTTACAGGCTTCTTTTTTTATCTAAATGAAACTTTTGAACCTGTTTGGAAGAAAAAAAAAAAAGTTTGTTATTTTTTGGATCACCCTAATATATATATATGTATGCATGCGCATCAATTTTTCCTGCCTCGTGTTGAGAAGACCGACGCCATTATCTATCTTGCGTTCATATAATTTCTAGTGGCACCACGTGTTTTATATAATCTATTAAATTTGCACTCATCTCGAGTAAATAATTAAAAGTAATTAATTAATTACATTAAAAGTTCGTAATTCTATATAAAAATATAATTATTTTTATAATTGCAAGCACCAGAGCTCATAGAATAAATAATAAACAACATCAAGAAATCTAGTGTTCTACAACCTGTTCCTGAGGAGGTTATTTCGACGGAAAATCGTACAGGTGCTTAATTTCTACTTTATAAATTAATTCAAGTGTTCATCAAAATAAAGGACTCAGTTTTATTATTTATTTGATTATCTTTATGCTCAATTCCTTAATTAAATTAAAAGTTATTTTTCGCTCAGTAGCCTTTGCAATCATGCTACCACGTGTTCAACAAATAAATTAGAATCAGTGTAATTTATTATGAGCTCATTAAATTCAATTCAATTAAGTGATCATTATTATTAAACTTCAATAACTAAATTATTTATGTATTCAGTGCTATTAAAAATAGTAATTTACGTGTTCAATAGTTTACTTCGCTCAGTAACCTCTGACATCATGTTACTTATTATCATGACATTTTTGCAATTAACACAGTGTTCAATTAAACTCAACTTAATTATTTTAATTCATTTATTTACTCGAGCTCAATTCAATAATTTGTATTCAATCATTTACGTATTCATGAGCTCAGACATTTAACAGTATTGACAAATTAAATCAACGATTTAATTTTGTAACCCAGTGATTATTTTGTGCTGTGACAAATAAAAATATTGTTATATTTTTAAATATGCGTATTTTTCCAACATCCTAACCACCAACCAGTCCTGGCATGTCTTTATTTAATTATTATTACAGGAATATATGTAATATAACCAATTTTGTCATCAGAATTACGAATTTTCGTACACTTTATGTATGTGTAATTTCTATGGTTAAGTTTGAAGATGGGCTGAATTGGTCGATTAGTTTAGAAATTATAGCCGTTTGAAATTTTAACGATTTTTCGAAAAAATCAAATTTTAATCACTTTTAAAGTCCATACAACTTTAAAACTAAAACTCATAGATAATTTTTGTGAAAAGTATTTTAACGCTTGACTAATAAGCTTTATTTATGACCTTAAACTTTATATTTTGACCATTCCTTCCAATAATTTGATAGCCTTCAATGTTTTAATGGAATCAAAAAATGTTGAAAATATGGTTTTGATTCCATATAATTTATGCATTTCTCATTATAGTCCAATTTCCGCAGTTGAATTTTATTGTGATCAAAGTAATCTGTAAATTTCACAGCTATTTTATAATTTAAAAGTATTTTTTTTATTACTTATGATGTTTCAAACGCACCTGTACGGCCAATTATTACTGGTCTTGCCATTACGATAGCACCCACAGATCTTATCGGATCTTAATAAAATTTTCTACACTTATTCTATAGGCGATTATCTCGATCAAATTCGAAGATGAGCTAAATTGGTCTATTAGTTTTGAAGTAATAGCTATTTGAAATTTTTACGATTTTTCGAACAAATCAGTTTTTAGTCACTGTGGAAGTTCATATAACATTGAAACTAAAACTGATAGACAATTTCAGTAAAAAATATCTTAAAGCTTGTTTAGTAAGCTTTAATATTCAACCTTAAACTTTATGTTTTTACTATTTCTTCCAATAATTTGATGGCCTTGAAAATTCTAATGGAATTAAAAAATTTCTAAAATATGGTGTTCATTCCACATAACTTATGCATTTCCCATTATAATACGATTTTGTCAGTTGTATCTTATTGAGAACAAAATAACCTGTAAATTTCACAGCTACTTTATATTTTAAAAGTATTTCTTTTTTTATATATGATGTTTCAATCGCACCTGTACGTCCTATAATTATAACTGATCTCGCCATCGTAATAGCAATCACAATTATAATCTCATACTATTTAAATTTTCTATACTTTGTGTACATGAAGGTTAGTTTGGTACATTGCCCTTATAATGTTTTGTCAAATCAACTATCTGAAGCTCTCTATCGAAAATAGTCGTTGTCTTTTTTTTACCCTCGCTCTAAGAAAACGAACCTTATTTCATATCATGACTATACGCTAACATGTATCGCAAGATATGTATGTATGAAACTTTTTATATACACTCAGAGAAAAATCTGGTATGAGCGACTAGAAAATTCTAGTAAAAAAATACCTCAACTATATTTCTAAGTTGACAATACTAGTCACTACCTAGTAAAATCAACCATTCAAACACAGTTGCATTGACTGTACTATAGTTGATGCAACTAAGTTGATAGTTCAAGAAACCCGTAACTTTACTATATTTTTTTAGTTATTCAGACTGAATATACTTAGTGTAGTCGAAAAGTTGTAGCCTGTTACAAATACTAGCTAAGTTGGTTACGCGAACAAAATATTTTTAGCTCAGTCAATTATTTTGATGCGGTCGTGACAACTAAATAATATTAGTTGTTCCAAATATCATCTTAAAGTAGCAGTTACCATGTATTATTAAAAAAATTTTCTTGAGTTTAAATTTATGAGTATACTTCAGAGAAATGTGAATTGTTACAGCAACTATCGTGTTCACTAGCAATTTAAAGCTTTCATATATCAAAACACCGTAATTAAATGCTTCGATTGAGGTATTTCAGATACTGCAACTCAAATTTCTCTGTGTAAAATTTTGGAGAGGTGAGGAAAGGCATATAAAAATAATAATCAATTTTTTTTTTATGCTAGGTATATTAACTCAATTCACATTTTGATATCGAGTTTTTATTTATTAATACATTTATGTTAAAATCTAAACTTAAAATGAAAAATTAAAGTAATTTCTTGAAACTAAATTGCAAAAATTTATAATTATTACTTACAATATGAAAGAACTTTATTATTTTTTCATTGTATAGCTAAGCGAAAAAACACATTCAATACAAATTCAATAAATTCAAAATGAGGAAGATTCAAAACATAAAATTATCATAAGCAATATATATAGAACCATTTTCCGAAATTACTGCATTTCGTGGTTCGATATATTTTAAAGAATCATTCATAACTTCATTCTTAATCATAAGAATTTGCCCCCGAAAGGTATCGGCTTGATACTGCGAGGATTTTTAGGTACTAATAAGATATTAAGATCCTGAGAGTTTCAGCTTTTGAAACCAATCGGACTTCGAGAAAAAGCCAAATATGTAAAAATCAGATAAAATGAATATTCTCAAAGACTATTTTATCGATTGACTTATACTCGGGATATGATTTGGGGGTCGATAGTAGCTCCTCGGAAAAAAATTGGGAGCTTGATCGGTCGACAACAACCTCGAAAAAAATTACTTTTTAGTTTTAATTTCGACTTTTCACGATGTTACGGTTCTGGTACAATTATAAAATAATTTTTTTTGGATTCCTCATCCAATTTCCTATAAACTTAAGTGCTTTTAAAATTTTTAAAAAAGGTACGCCATATAGAAAAACAATAAAAACCACTTTTTAATTACTTATGTAGTTTTTTTTTGCAGTAATATTAAAATTATTTTCAAATTGTCGCTTTTAATCATTGAATATGGTATGTTATCGACTCAGTCGTCTTATGTGCTCGTCATGAGAAAATTTCTAATGATGAGTACCAAAGAAAGTCATATTCTGGTCAAAAAAAAGTACCACTATGTAAGCCATTCACGATTTGCACAACTGATGGATACATAGTTGATATGTTGGGACCGTATTATGCTAACCAAAATAATGCTACTATAATGCGTGATATCATAGATAATCCTGATGGTATATGTCATCCCTCGCGGACTCGGGATTACTCCGAAATCATGGTGAAATTTCGGTGAAATCATAGTGGAAAGATAGTGAACCCATAGTGAAATGACAGTGAAATCACTGTAACTTTGTGCCATTTGCTTACTGTGTGATAATTATCATCCGATGGTAATTTTATGATGATTTCACCATCGATTCATAGTAGAATCACAATAGCATAACAGTCAATTTACAGTAGTATAGCTGTAAGTTGACAGTACTCTCACTGTGTATTTACAGTGATTTCACTATCAGTTTATGCTGGATCTGCAGTGCTTCAGTCATGCTTTCTCAGTAATAATACCGTGATCATACAGTGATTTCACAGCAGTCTTACTATAGATTCTTCGTGAAATCACAATAATATCGCTGTGAATTGACAGTAATATTACTGTGATTTCTTAATCATTTAATCCTGGATCTGCTTAGTTTTCATCGAGATTTAGGGGCAATATTGAGATCCTATATTTATTGATTCAAAGATAATAATAATAAAATTAATAATAATATTATAATAGCAACAATAATCCTAATCTTGGTTTTTCAATAAATAATTTTTCTTGTTTAAAAAAATGATTTATTATCCCTTTGTATGACTTCATGTAATTCCTCTGGAGAATTAAATGCTATTTTTTACCCTCGGTAAAGAAGGAATTTTATTTTTTTTTAACGTACGATGGGACTCGAACTGCCGACCCTTCGATTGAAGAGCAGCTTAAGTCATGTACTTTAGCCCACTCGGCCACCACACGCATTCGGAACTAAATATTTAATCTGTTACTTGATGCTATTCAATACTATATATACTCAAGACTAAGTTATAAGAAAAATTATTTTATTAAATACTATAAAATTAAAAGAATACGATATTCATAAAAAAAAAAATGTTTGCCTTCATTTGTAAATCATCAAGTTTTCTGAACTGAAGAATATTTTATTCTAAATTATGATAAATAATAAATATTTACTATTGAAATATTAATCTAAATGATGTTCTCTTTATTTTTTGCAGTAGTTTAAATTCAATTTATACAGTTTTAAAAAAAAAGTTATTCAATTTTTTTATTTATTTATTTTTTTTTATAATTCTGAAGAATTTTACCGTCTTAAGCTTTTATAAAATTAACTAAATTAGATAATTACAGATAAAGTTTCGCTCGGAAATTCCTAAAATGGCTAAATTTATAATAAATAAAATACATATGTGCCAAAATATTTGCTAAACTTACAAACAATTATAGGAGCATTTATGAAATAATTGATATTATTTTTTTTTTCAATTCCATTTCTATCGATTAATGACATTAAAAATTCAAATTTTGATTTTGAAATTGGATTAATGATAGATGTACCGTATCAGATCACTATCAAAGTAGAGTGAAATCATGGAGAAAACGCGAATAATTTGCTGTGAAAATATCATAGAATCACAGTGCTAATACTACTAGGTTGTCATGGGATCACGGTAAATTCATGGTTAAACTACTATGAACTGACTGTGAAACTATTGTAAAGTCACAGAGTTAACACTATCAGATTACTATGGAATCACAGTGAATTCGTAGTGAAATCACGATAAACTGACTGTGAACCCATGATAAAGCCTCAGTGTTACCATTGTTGGGTTACCATAAATCGATAGCTGATCGACAGTAAAATTATCATGAAAGTATGGTAATTTTATTCTAAACCTACAAAAGAATCACAAGTGAAATCACTATGGAACTACCATAAAATTACTGTAAAATTACTATATAACCAGAGTGACGAAATGGCACAAAACGACTGTGAATTCACTATGAAATTACCATCAATACACAGTAAACTTACGGTAAAATTGATTTCACTGTGATTTCACTGTGATTTCACAGTAACCCCGAATCCGCGAGGGATTTATTAGAACCGGGCGATGCTTTTGTGGTAGATCGAGGATTCCGTGATGTGAAAGGATACTTGGAAGAAAAAAATTATAAAGTATTAATGCCAGCACTCAAAGGAAAACAAAATTATTTAACAACAGCTGAGTCTAACGCTTCAAGAAATGTAACAAAAATTCGTTGGGCTGTAGAAGCAGTTCATGGGATGTTAAAACAAAAATATCATTTACTCGATCAAAGAATTGACAACAAAATGCTTCCTAGGGTTGGAAGTTTTTTTAAGATTGCCTCATTTTTGCATAATATGTATAGTAAGCGTCTTACTTCCGACTCAGAGTTTTTGGATGAAGTCATCGAAACAATGAAATCGCAAAATAATGTAGTAAATACGTTAGCTGAAGACGTTCAAAAAAATGGCTGGCAGCGAAAAAAATTGCCGTTTCAAACAATTTCATCTGAAACTCTTGAAGACTTTCCAGAAATGACAGAAAATGATCTGCGCATTATTTTCACTGGTTCCTATCAATTGAAACAGGCTGTTTCCTATTTAGCAGAAATGCTTGATGAAACAGGTAATCTCACTATTCAATATGTGAAAGAACAGTCAAATATACTCAAAATTCAAGTTCAATCCAGACACATTAATAGAAAGGTTTATAGATGTTTTATTGAGTATAAAAAAAAATGCTATGGGTCCAAAAAGCATATTGAGGCATAGTTGTGAGTGTGCAAATGGTCTGAGAACAATTGGATGTTGCTCTCATGTTGCTGCTGTTGTTTACTATTTATCACACGGGAGATATTTAACAAAGATTTTAAGACCTGCTGAAATGCTTAGCAAATTATTTGATAGAGACAGTATTTCACCTGCGATTGAAGAGGATAGTGATGAAGACTGATAAAATATGATTATACATTTTTTTACTCAAGTATATCTTTCATTTGTTGTTATGTATTTATAATTTACAAACTAAAATCTATTTCCTGTTTCATATGTGTATAATGTTTATAATATTTTAGTTGATATTATATGATATGACAAAATTTAACTGCTGATGCAGAGATTATTTTTGCAAATAACATTCAAGAACATATACAAACTAGAAAAATAATGATTCACACTTTAAACATGTAAATAAAGTAAATATTTGCTTAAAAAGTGGTTTTTATTTTTTTTTCTATATGGCGTACCTTTTTTAAAAATTTTAAAAGCACTTAACTCTATAGGAAATTGGATGAGGAATTCAAAAAAAATTATTTTATAATTGTACCAGAACCGTAACATCGTGAAAAGTCGAAATTAAAACTAAAAAGTAATTTTTTTCGAGGTTGTTGTCGACCGATCAAGCTCCCAATTTTTTTCCGAGGAGCTACTATCGACCCCCAAATCATATCCCGAGTATAAGTCAATCGATAAAATAGTCTTTGAGAATATTCATTTTATCTGATTTTTACATATTTGGCTTTTTCTCGAAGTCCGATTGGTTTCAAAAGCTGAAACTCTCAGGATCTTAATATCTTATTAGTACCTAAAAATCCCCGCAGTATCAAGCCGATACCTTTCGGGGGCAAATTCACCATGCTTATACTCCTAGGGCCTTTATTTTCATGTACATCTTTTAATCGATAGCTTAAAAGGTGTTCATCTCTTTCTACACATTTTAAAACTTTAACAATAAATGCAAATTGATCACCACCTTTTTTTCTTTTTGAAAATATTTATAATGTGACCATTAACAGGTAAGTTATTTGCAGAAAGCTTAATTACTGAATCAAAATCGTACTTAATATTTTTTATAGTAACATTCTTAATCTGAACAAACTCGCTCAAATCTGTCCTACACATAATTTTTTTTATCTCACGATCATTATCGCAATGCGATTTCTCATATTTTATTGCTATCTTACAGCTGTCACTATTCAAAAATATCTTAGCCATAGAAAGTTGATGATTAAAACTAATAGTCTACGGCAAATTTATTCTATTATTTGATGTAAGGGCAATTTGTTTTAATAACTTATGTTTGGCTTCGAATCGCATTACCCATAAATGTACCAAAGGACCTTTCCCTTTCCCTACCATTCTCATTATTCGGGCGTAATGGAGCATGTTGTGATGCTTTGGTTTTAAATTTTTACCAAAAAGTTGAATAAATAATGTATGGTGTTCTATGATTAATTGCTCAATTAGATCTATGTCACTATTTATAATAGATAGTTGTAATGCAATGGAAACAATTTCTCTGAGTATTAAATATAATTTCCAGACTCTATTTCTTCGAGGAATTAAGCCTTCAAATATTAAAGATGCATTCAAAATAATAGTTTTCATTTCGGATGCAGACATTTTTAAAAGTTTATTATTTAATTGAGTATCAGTAATAGTCGGAGGATTATTTGTATTTATTTTATACTTGAAAAATTTTATTTTGAAGTTAATAGATTTTAGCGTGCAAATTTTTGTTGAAATTAATTCGTGTAAAATAAAACCCATATCATAATTACATACCCCTTTCAGCAAATCATGCATAATATCTACACAAAAGTTCTCAGAAACATGAAAATCTAATACTGTATTCCAAACACTTTTTTCTGTTATCCCTGTCAGCTTACTGTTATTGGTTGTGACATCTTCCACGTAATTTCTTTTATTACGCAAAATAGAATTAGCCTCAGAACACATTTCGGCTGAATGACTTTTTTTAACCTTACAAAACCGACAGAAGAAATCGGCCGATAACTTTTTGTAAATCCAAGGATTGAATTAAGACCTAAATTATCACCAGTTATCAGAGCAAGCTTAAAGTAGACAATAATTTCTCTACCATTTATCAGAACCTTGACACCATTAGTCGCTAAATCATTTAATTCATCAATCACTTTTTTATTAACTATTTCAAACGAATAACTATTTGTATCGCTAGAATGTGCAATTTGAAATTGAAATATATACTCTAATTTAGATCGTAGTTCCGGGGGTAAAAAATGAAAAGAAACATACATTCCGGACATTTTATAAACAGTTGCATGAGAGCCTAAAGGATTTCCGCATTCGAAATCATCTTCATACAAGATTATGGGGAAAACAATTTGCTCTGATCCCGAAGATTTTTATTTCCAAAATTCCGTTTGGATGATATTCGATGTACGTTCTTCTAATTGTAACTCGGCTAAATAATTTAATATTGTTGTAAATAAATCAGGAATTTCCAGAAATTGTTTTTATACTAAAGATAGTTCTATGAATGAACCGTTGTTTTCAATATGTCCAATGGTATTTGACTTGTTCTACGCGATATCCGTATGTTCCATTTCCCGGATGTATGAGATAGTTTAGCTTTGTTAATTCATCAAAACATGTATGTTGAGTTGATATATGAGAAAAACTAGATTGAAGATTTTCGAATTGTCGCTCAATTTCATCCAGCGTAGAATTATTTACAGATTTTGAAAATAATTCCTTTAGAGACTGTATAAAATTATCTTGCAACAAATCATGGAATTTTCTTATAATGTATTCAGCTTGAGATCGGCTTAGCTTTTCTTCACCGAATAGATCGATGGCAAATTTTAAAGCTTCAGAACAAGGAAAGTTTTCATGTTTATTATTAATAATTATATCTTTAGTAACAAAATCAAGTTCATTATTTAAAATGCCATTAATATTTTGGGGCTCATAAATTTTTGGCGAAAAATTTAATTCTTCCGGTATTGAATTGTTTTGGCTTTTAATCGATTAATTTTGATGGGACTTTCGAAAATGATTTCTCAAAGAATTAAGTGAGTTATATGTACGAATACACGAATCTTCTGAACATGAATAAGTAACAGCCCTACCAGGATGACAATTCTTAAAATGACTTGGAACGAATTCCAATCGATACGATTTGAAACAAATTGGACAGCGAGCGTGCATGATGAATTTGTACTATACTAACATATATTCTAAGTTTTATTATGAAACCTAGGCTACAATTTCAATTAATATATCTTCCGACTCTTCACTGTTACATAAATTTTTTTCCGGTTCATTTAGTAATTCATTAAATTGCTGAATTACGTTTTCCACGCTTTGGTATTATTTGTTGTTCATTTGTTTATTTTCATAAATAATTTCTCGAATTCCAATCCAAACCAGCTCCGATGAAATTGAATACCTTGCCTTCAATGCCCAAAATGCTTTATAACAAAAGTCTACAGCATCCAAAATACTTTCAAAAGCATATTTTTTGTCATTTATAATAACGTAAACTCTCTGCAGCTCCTGTTGGGATCTTACAGCAACAATAAAAGGTTGAAGCGTCAAGTTTAAATTTTTCATTAAATCTAGTTGTTTTTGTATTTGTTGCTCAAGATCAGTTATAACCTGTAATATAATAAAGAAAGAATATTTAAATAGCCTGTCATAAATTTGTTTTCGGATAAAACAACTAAAATCTTCATAACTTACATTTATCCAAGTTCTGAAAGCATTTGATTGCTCTTCTTGTGATGGTTTCTAGGACTTTTTATTCCCTGTTGCCATAATAACAGGCTTGAACAAAAACGAAAACTCTCTCCAACCTAATACATCAGGTGGCGTATTAACGTAATCAATTAGCATTGGTTGAGCACTTTCATGTTGTTTTGCTAAGTATATGATTTTAGAGTGTAGAGTAGGCCATTTATCTTTTAAAATATCACCTCGTGATAAATTTAATAATTTGTACTCAAGCTTAATCAATTTTATAACAAACGGAGGACGTAGCTGTGGAAATCTTTGATAGTATTCATCAATTGTGCCAGAATTGTCACGAATCTTAAATGTTATTTCCCATAATAATATTATTTTGTCCTCTTGATCGA
This sequence comes from Microplitis mediator, assembly GCF_029852145.1. Lineage (NCBI taxonomy): Eukaryota > Metazoa > Arthropoda > Insecta > Hymenoptera > Braconidae > Microplitis > Microplitis mediator. Next base: position 11,405,792 of record NC_079971.1, read on the forward strand.
TTGATGTGCTTGATAATTCTATTAAAAGTTCGTTGGGTACATCTACAATTTCAGGTTCAGCGCTCTCAATTGTCTCGACATCAAAAGCTTCCAATGCTTTTTTATTTTTTTTCAATTTATTAGTATATTTATTATATAATTTTCCTCCTGTCACTTTTTTTTTTTCATTTTTTTGAATAATATAAGTTTTAAACCACCTACTTGACGGCTCAGTCGGCCAAACACTGTTTATTTCATTCGTCCACAAAGCAAATTGATCTGTAATGATCCTGAAATTATATCTAAATTATTAATTGCTCTCACAATTTAAAGTGGTTTCGTAACAAAATATCCGAAGACAAAATAACCGCGACAAAATATCCGCGACAAAATAATCGCACGACAAAATATCCGGGGACAAAATAACCGCACGACAAAATATCCGCGGACAAAATAACCGCGAGCAAAACATCGTCACGACAAAATAACCACACGACATAATATCCGCGCGATAAAATTTACCGGAAAAATTAAATCATTTGACGAAGTAACCGTGACAAAATAACTGTAGCGTCAAATATCAGTTGCCAAAAAAACGTCAAATCGATATATTTAAATAACTAATTAATAATTATTAATTAGTAATTATCCAGCAAGTTTTGATAAGTTTTATTATTTAAGTGTACAATAATAATTTTGATATATAACAATATTATTAATAATCTGCAAATATAATGATCTAATGACATTAATATTTTAATTCGTCTATACATTAAAATTATCGAGTATACACTTGTCAAGATTAAAGTAGATTTCAATAGTCATTTATGGTTGAATTATTAATTTTATCAAAAATTCTGAAGTTGAGGAACCTTGATATTACATGAAAAATAAACAAATATGAACGATCAAAGGCCTGTACTGACTTCTACATTTCTAATGAATTAACTTCTAATGGTTAACATCTGAATCACTTGAATAATTAACGATTAAACAAAATTATTTGGTCATAACAACAAATTATACAAAGTTTGAAAAAAATATAGTATTTAAATATAAAAATATATGTATCTTTTGTTGATAGTCGATATGGAAAAATATTTTTAATTTGTCATTTCTATTTGTATTATTATATCTTAATTAAAATAAAAGAATGGAGGCAATATCATGTAAATACACTGGTCACAGAAATTAAGGGATAGAAAAAAAATCCGAAATTTTTAGGTGATTTTCAACATGCTGTAACTCGGTGAAAAATGGTCGTATAAAAAAAATAAAAAAGCAAATTGTAGCCTCAAGTTTCTAGTTTTTAGATCTGGACCTCAAAATTTTTTATCATGTACGGTTCCGGAGTAATCATAAGAAAACCAACGAAAAAAAAATTTTCAAAATTTTTGCTGGTCTTTCAATACCTCTATGGCCGACAATAAATTTTTTTAAATAATCCGACTGTCTGACTTTTCTCGGAAATTTTATGCCCTTTAATTTGGTGGCCTTAAAAAGTTTCTACGACGATTTGGCGCCGAGTTATCATTGATCAAAGCAAAAAAGTCCATTTTGGCTTTGATAATCAATAACTCCGGATGTATTGGTCGTACAGAGAATGGAAGCAGGGTTTTAAAAACTGGAAAACATTCTCTATAAGGCAAAATTAGTGGCATTTGATAGAAAAATTTTTTTTGAAGCGATATTGTTTGGTAAAAAACAGGTCAAAATTCACAAATTTAAGGATATTTGGAAATCTTGCTATAACTTTGGATATTACGGATGAACAAAGGATATCTTCGACTTTTTTTCAACCTCAAAGTGTCCTGAAAAAACCCTGAAAATTTCAAATCGCTGCGATTTTTCTTTCTTAGTGCCCCGAAGCTTTAAATTTATCGATTTTGTCAAAAATCACCATAATTGGTAGTTTCTCGGTTTTTGTTCATTTTCGATTTGAAAATGTTTTTTTACCGATAATCTTCATTTCTTCGATCAAAAAGATCGATTATCGAAAAAAATTGAAAAAAAAAAATTTTGAAAAAAATTTTTTTTTTTTTCAAAATTTTTTTTTTCAAAAATTTTTTTTTCAAATTTTTTTTTTTTTGTTGTATCTGCAATGATTTATCATTGTCAAAAAAAATTCCTAAAATTTTTTTTACCGCTGTAACTGCATCTGCTTTAAATGTCAACTTAACAAACATACGCTTTGGGTAACTCTAATACCGGCGGTAATTTTAGGAATTTTGTTTGACAATGATAAATCATTGCAGATACAACAAAAAAAAAACATTTGAAAAAAAAAAATTTTTGAAAAAAAAAATTTTGAAAAAAAAAAAAATTTTTTTCAAAATTTTTTTTTTTCAATTTTTTTCGATAATCGATCTTTTTGATCGAAGAAATGAAGATTATCGGTAAAAAAACATTTTCAAATCGAAAAAATGAACAAAAACCGAGAAACTACCAATTATGGTGATTTTTGACAAAATCGATAAATTTAAAGCTTCGGGGCACTAAGAAAGAAAAATCGCAGCGATTTGAAATTTTCAGGGTTTTTTCAGGACACTTTGAGGTTGAAAAAAAGTCGAAGATATCCTTTGTTCATCCGTAATATCCAAAGTTATAGCAAGATTTCCAAATATCCTTAAATTTGTGAATTTCGACCTGTTTTTTACCAAACAATATCGCTTCAAAAAAAATTTTTTTATCAAATGCCACTAATTTTGCCTTATAGAGAATGTTTTCCAGTTTTCAAAACCCTGCTTCCATTCTCTGTACGACCAATACATCCGGAGTTATTGATTATCAAAGCCAAAATGGACTTTTTTGCTTTGATCAATGATAACTCGGCGCCAAATCGTCGTAGAGACTTTTTAAGGCCACCAAATTAAAGGGCATAAAATTTCCGAGAAAAGTCAGACAGTCGGATTATTCAAAAAAATTTATTGTCGCCCATAGAGGTATTGAAAGACCAGCAAAAATTTTGAAAATTTTTTTTTCGTTGGTTTTCTTATGATTACTCCGGAACCATACATGATAAAAAATTTTGAGGTCCAGATCTGAAAACTAGAAACTTGAGGCTACAATTTGCTTTTTTTAGATTTTTTATACGACCATTTTTCACCGAGTTACAGCATGTTGAAAATCACCTAAAAATTTCGGATTTTTTTTCTATCCCTTAATTTCTGTGACCAGTGTTTTGTAACATATTGTTAGAATCATAATTGGTTACAATATTTTTTAATCGATAATCAATATCAATATATGTACGTTTACGTTTTTCATTTATTCCTAAACCGGTGTTCAGTTGAGTAATAATTACATCAGTTTTACATTGCTCATTTTTCAAAATATCCATAAATTGGCGAAACCCAGGATGAGTTATGCGGATTTTTTTGTTAAATGAATTGTGCCACTCTTCAATGGCATTGTTAGTACGCATTAATTCATTGATTATCGCTTTATAACAATTCCACAAATTTAAAGCAAAAAAAGGTTTTAATCTCTTTTTACCACTACGAGACAAAATCCCAATCTACGTACGTTCAAAGTATTCAGTAAAGCATACATTTCAGCTTCATGATCCTTATAAAATTTGCTTTCAATAAGAAGATTATAAGCTTTACATACATCAGCGACTGGAACACACGATAAAGCAAACAGCGTACGTACATTTAATGCAAAACGAGTATTTGTATTGTAGTTACTTTGTAATCCTACTGATTGCACCATTCGCCAAATACTCTGACCGTAATGAAATAAACATTTACTTATTTCAACATCTGGAAAAACGGTTTGAAAGGATTGTATTGCAGCACTTTCATAATCTAACATTACTCGTTCAGTTTTTAACATAGTGTAATGGGTGCACTTATTATATTAATTTGTGATTGTGGTCTCAATACAATAAGTGTCCCACACATGTGCAAAACTTAAGGTGTCTTGCAAACCTGTCTAGCTGAACTCAGTATCTCCAGGTGAGGGTAAGCCCCTTACTGGACCACACAGTATTAAAATATGAAGAGAGAATTCTTATACCTAACTTGTCAGGAAGGTTGCGATAAATTAGTATTATATATCCAATTTAATTATAAAACAATGGCATTTATTGAAACGAAGCCGCTTTACAGAAAATTAATGAGATGAACAATAACCCAAAATGAATGATGAAACTGACTCGACTACTTTTATAAACAACAACTCCTCAATTAATAAAATATTATTTAACAAATGAATAGTTAACCCGACAATAAGACAAGCGAGTTCACTTACTCCAACAATCTCCAACCTTAACCAGTCCTTCTTATTCCAACGATCCTTTTCCTCCAAGATCAAAACCATAACCAGTCCTTCCTTCCAAGTCCACCAAACCATTCCAATCCTTTCTAATCCACCAGGTCCAATCCACAATAAATATTTTATGAATAACCGTTTAAATAAACTTAATAAACTTAATTAGGAATAAGCTTCCACGAGCCGTGGGCTTATATGCTCTTGGCCCATTTTGAATGATGACTAGCAGCACGTGTAGTAGTAGTAGTAGTAGTAGAAACTTGTGGAAACCAAGATGTTAGTGGTAGTTGATAGAAAGGCACGTCCGTCCACGGCGGTTGCTGCGAGCCAAGAGACCGATCGCTCGTCGTCTCTGGCCCTCGTACCTCTCCACTCAGGTTGGCCAACCCCTAAAACCAAAAGTCGAGACTCGACCGTAGCGACTCCGGCGCTTCAGTGACTGTGTTTTCTCCAGTTGTTGACAGTTGTTGAAGAAGGAGGGCGGATCTTTTGGCCAGGGTTGGGCAAAAAAAAAATTTCATTATTTATTATTTAATTAAAAAAAAATTTAATAATTAATGATGAAATTATTACTAATTTTTCAATAAATTGATAATAATTCCACACAAAAAAAATTAATGAATTTAATTAAAATTTATGCATAGATATATTATTAATTGAAAAAAAAATTTATAACTTATTGAAGATCGATTACTAATTACGAAAAAAAACTCTCTTTCAAATTATGATTCTACGAACTCATTCAAAGCTTAGAAATTAGAAAAAAAAAGTTTCGAATTTCTAACAAAAATTAGAAAAATGTACTGGCTAATTGTTTAATACCCAAACAATTAACAATATATGTGAAGCATTATTAATTTTTTTTTTAATTAGAAAAATTTGTTTGCTAATTAATAATTTTTCTCAAAAAATTAGAATTTATTTTCAGCTAATTACTAATTTTTCTTAAAAAATTAAAATTTATTTTCAGCTAATTACTAATTTTTCTTAAAAAATTAGAATTTATTTTCAGCTAATTACTAATTTTTTTTAAAAAATTAGAATTTATTTTCGGCTAATTATTAAGTTTTCAGAAAAATAAGAAGTTTTTTTTTCGGCTAACTATTAAGTTTTCCTGAAAAATAAGACATTGCTTTGCATTGAAAAAGTAATAACCTTTCTCAAATGATTAGAAGTTCATTCCCCGTACTATTAATCGTCCACTTGAAATAAAGTGTGTCCTTCTTTCATTACAAGACAAAATTTCCATATCGCGTTGGTATTTCCTATTCTGTTCAATATGTACACAAAATACTTTGCAATTATTCTGTGAAATAAGTGGAGAATATAAGATTTTAAGCCAAAATTGTTGATTTCAAATTACTATAAAAGTATTTGATGATCAGAAGAAAAATAAACATTTGTTTAAAGTAACTAAATTATAATAATTAAAGAATATAATATTATAGATTAGGATTGATGAAGGCAAGTCAGTTTGAAAGTATTTTAATATCTGATAATAAATAACCATTTTTTTTTAGTTACTAAAATCCTTAGACAAAATAACAGATTTGAGTTGCAACTTTTCCAGTACAATTGATAGAAATATTATATATTTGGCAAATAATTATTTAAATAATTAAAGAATATGATATTCTAGATTAGCATTGATGAAGACAAGTCAGTTTGAAAGTATTTTAATATCTGATAATAAATTAACAATTTTTTTTAGTTACTAAAATCCTTAGACAAAATAACAGATTTGAGTTGCAACTTTTCCAGTACAATTGATAGAAATATTATATATTTGGCAAATAATTAATGAAATAATTAAAGAATATAATATTCTAGATTAGGATTGATGAAGATAAGTCAGTTTGAAAGTATTTTCATATCTGATAATAAATAAACAATTTTTTTTTAGTTACTAAAATAACAGATTTGAGTTGCAACTTTCTCATTCCGGGAACAAATACTTTTATAAAATTATATTAAATTTTATGCTATTTTATCAAATCTTATTAAATTTTATATAATTTTATAAGACTTTATAAGAATATTTCATATAATTTTATAAAGTAAGACCTGAATAAGAGAAGTCATGATTGAACGAAATTTTATATCATTTTATATATCTTTACAAAATTTGATCCTATGAATGCATCTAATGTGAGGAAATATGTTGTAAAATTTTATAAAATATCATAAAAAATGTTAAATATTTAATTTTATAATATATTTTGATCTGATCAGACACGACTGATATAAACTCGTACATAGTTATGTATAAGTCTATACAAGATCAGACCTGATCACGCTTGATTGATACGAAACGTATATATGTTTAATTACGAATATATCTTAGAGTGGTCCATTTGGAACGAATATTTATTTTTTTCGCTTCCACTTTGAAATATAGTTGAAGACATTGAAAAAAAATTCTCTGAAAGTTTCTGCTCTTAATTTTAATTTTGAATACTTTACATTTGATTTTGAAGTTTTTCCATTCAAAATAGGGGAAAGGGGGCAAAAGGGGGTAGGGTAGGCAAAACGGGGTACCCCCAAAATTTTATAAATAAAAATTGTATTTTTTAAATATTCCAAAATCACTTCTGTAAATATAGTTGAGTATTATTTTGATTATTTTTTGTGAAACTTTTTCAAAAATCGAGTGTTAGTCGAAAAATTTTGATGGCTTTTGTTTTATGATAAATACCAATAAAATTTTTTTTTCTTCCTTTGCATCCAATAATTGTGTAAAATGTAATTTTTCTTTATGTAAATTACTTATAAAAAAATTTAATTTAATCAATTTTATTTAATAGGAATACAAAATTTTTTTTGTTTCAACGGTAACTGAAATTTTTATTAATTTACTTTGAATATCATCATAAACAAAAACATTTAGCGTACTTGAGTCCTCGAAACCTTAGCATTTTCTGAAATATCCTGCTTTGTCCCCCCTTCCCTTACGTGTGAAAGTTAGGATTTTTTTTTTCAATTCCCGATCACTCAGCCACTTTTCAAATTATCGAGTCGTCGTTTGCGGCATTTCGTAGATAATGTAATGCTCTTCAAAGATCTATTGAGTACTTTTTCTCAAACTCTACTTGTTTTTTCTATATTCGTTTTGGAAACAATTTTTTTTTAACATTAGCGTAGTTTTTTCGTTGATATTGACTAAATAACAAAACTTACAGTAAAATTCTTTAATCACGTAATATAGCAATTTTATTAATTTTGTAAATAAACGATCTGTTAAAAATTTTTCTAAATATTATCAAATTTAGCCCTTCATATTGTCATTAATGGGTTAAATTAATAAAAATATAATTATTTACTGATTTACAATTAAAATTAAAAGGCATTTGGTGCAATTTTTTATGGAAATCGACTTTAGTCGTATGTATTTTTCGTTTCATAAAAATTAAAATACAATTTTATATTGGAAGTTTAACTGTCGTAAATGTTTTTCTACGAATTTGCACGGAATCGGCTCGAGTCGTATGATCTATGTAATAATCGATCACATCCGAATGTAGTCGATATAAGCCGACGATTGTTGTGTGGGTCGACCCTTTCCGTATGTGTATGATCAAGCTTTTCAATTAGGCGTCGATGCATCGTATTGTACCTCAGAAAGCACTTGAGAGTTTTTGGATATCGATTTATTATTTCTTTACGTTGAAAACTCATTGATTTGTTCATAACTTATAGTTACTTATTTTATTATATGTGCGTGATAATAATATCGTAATCAGTTGTTAAGTGACTAATCTCTCACGAAGACTTACTATCTTTTTAAGGTAAGAGATAATTGAATTTTTTTTTTTATGATGCAAGCTTCAATGCACAAAATGTCCGCCACTAAAGCGTCCACCAACCTATATATACGTCTGATCAATAATATTCATACTACTTAAGAAATTATTTTACTTTTAACATATCTATCTCATGATTTTACCTAAGCAGGAATTATTTTAAATAATTTAAATTTCTCAAACATAAAAAAAAAAAAATTTATTTCTAATTATTCTTACTACACGAAAAAATTTCACGTGAATTCCATTTTGAATTATAAATACTTAACAATTCCTTAACTTACACTGGTCACAAAAATTAAAGGATATAAAAATAATTATCAATTTTTGAGCAATTTTCAACATGCTGTAACTCGGTTAAAGATTGTCGTAGAGTAGAAAATAAAAAAATTAATTTATAACCTAAAGTTTCTAGTTTTTAAATCTGGACTTCAAATTTTTTATCATGCACGGATTCGAACTAATTCTAAAAAAACTGACGCAAAAAAAAATTTCTAAATTTTTGGTCGTCTTCAAAAAAGTCTATGGGCTTCAATCAATTTTTTTTTGATAATCTGAGCTTATGACTTCTTTCCTAAAATTTTATGCCTTTGAATTTGCTGTACTGAAAAAGTTTCTACAACAATTTGGCGCCGAGTTATCATTGACCCAAGCAAAAAAGTCCCTTTTGGCATTGACAATCAATAACTCGGGACATATTGGTTGTAGAAAAAATGGAAGTAGGGTTTTAAAAACTACAAAACATTTTCTACATGACACTATAAGTGGCTTTTGACGAAAAATTTTTTTTTGAATCGATAATGTTGATTAAAAAACAGGTAAAAATTCGCATATTTAAGGATATTTGGAATTCATGGTATAACTTTAGATATAACAGATGAACAAAGGATACCGTTGATTTATTCCCAACCTCAGAGTGTCCTGAAAAAACCGTTAAAATTTCAAAGCGCTGAGATTTTTCTTTCTTAGTGTTCTGAAGCGTCAAATTTATCGTATTCGCCCAGAATCACCATAATAAGCGATTCTTTGGTTTTCAATCATTTCTTCAATGTTAAAAAGTATTTTTGAGCAACAAACTCTATTTCTTTTATCAAAAACATCAATTATTGAAGGACATTGGGAAAAAAAAATGTTTTTCAAAAAAATTTTTTTTTTTAAGAAAATTGATTTTTCAATTTTTTTTTTTTTTTATTATCTTTGAAATGATTTTGGGGTTGGAACGGTACCACACTCGTGGTACTATCTATACTCGTGGTATTATCCATAATCGTGGATACGGTGTATTACCGTACGAAGGACGGTGTGGCTCAAAAAGTTATAGATTAAATTGAACGGAATATAGTATAGGGCCGGATAGCTCAACTGGTAGAGCACTCGGCGTGATACCGAATTGGTCTGGGTTCGATTCCGAGTTCAGGCTATCTACATTTTTCTCAATTTAACTATAAATTGTCTTATTAAGAAGGTTATTTGCATGTTTGCATGTTTAGGTTTGCACTATATAAAAATAGTGTATTACTGTACGAAGGACGGTGTGGCTCAATAAGTTATAGATCAAATTGAACAGAATATAGTATAGGGCAGGATAGCTCAACTGGTAGAGCACTCGGCGCGATACCGAATTGGTCTGGGTTCGATTCCCAGTTCGGGCTATCTATATTTTTTTCAATTTATCTAAATATTGTCTTATTGAGAGATTTGCATGTTTAGGTTTCCACTATAGTTAAATGGTGTATTACCGTACGATGGACGGTGTGGCTCAATAAGTTATAGATCAAATTGAATGGAATATAGTATAGTGCCGGATAGCTCAACTGGTAGAGCACTCGGCGCGATACCGAATGGGTCTGGGTTCGATTCCCAGTTCGGGCTATCTATATTTTTCTCAATTTATCTATAAATTGTCTTATTGAGAGGTTTGCATGTTTAGGTTTCCACTATATAAAAAAGGGAATAAAAAGTCACACCACCCACACACCAATATATATATAAGGGGCAAAACGGATTAGGGCAAAACGGGGTACCCCCAAAATTTTATGAACAAAAAAATTTTTTTTTCAAATGTTTTTCAAGTATAATTAAAAACAAAATGTTTTAACGGGACACGATAGAGCTTATCCAATAAGTAAAAAAAAATTTTTTTTTTACAACAAAATTTATATTCCGAGACAATGGCTTTTCTATAAAACATAACTTTTAAAAAATCTTTCAAAAACATTCTTTTCTTCTAACATGTCGTTGCATACTTAACTAACACATATCGAGCAAACCTCTAATGATCATTTCTGTTTATAAAACAAAAAAAAATTGATTCCTAGTGGGAGGATCCCCTTTCTTACCATCGAAATAGTGTTTTTCGACAAGAGTTTGTTTTCGGTGTAAAATTGAATATTTTTTATCATTCATGCAATATAAGTGCTATCTTGGCGCACGCTCTTTTGTTCGCCAAATAGCTGTTTGCCCATTCAACTGTTTCCACGACATTTGTGTGCGTTAAACGATTATCTGCGTGCGACAAGTAAATTTGAGTGCGACAAGTAAACTTGTCGCACTCAAATTTACTTCTTGTCGCATGCAGATTATCGTTTAACCCACCCCTTGCGACCTTCAACCCACTCTGGAAACACTCTGGAATCATAGTCAGAATGTAAACATTCTAAATCCAGTATGTTTCCAGAGTGGTTTTGTGCCCTTTTTCCAGAGTGAAACCAAAGTGGTTTCAGAATTGATCCAGAGTAGATCAAAGTGTTTTCAGAATGGACTCAAAGTGAATCCAGAATGAAATCAAAGTGTTTTCAGAATGGGCCCACAGTGAGTCCAGAATGGAATCAAAGTGTTTTCAAAATGGGCTCAAAATGAGTACAGGATGAAATCAGAGTGTTTTCAAAATGGGCCCAGAGTCGATAAAATTTAAATACTAAGGAATAAAAAAAATTGGGTACTTTCTAAACTCATAAATCAATAATAATCTACAGAAAAACAATCTTAACCCAAATTTTTTAATTAACTATGCTTTTGTTAATTAATTAATTTTTACTTGTTGAAAGTTTACATAAAAACCCTGATTATTTCCAAACTAAAAACCCCGAATTTTTTTTACTTCTTAAAGCTATTCTTAAAAGGGTTTAGAAAAGATAGCTGGTGAAAAAATAAAAAAATTTCGATTTTATTAACAATCTAAGCCATTAAAAAATAAAAAACGTAAATAAAGCAATCAAGAAAATTTATTTTTTTTGATTATTTTGTTTTTTTATTGCTGAAAGCTACATAACAATAATTTGAAAAAAATTTTTACTTGCATTGTTTAAATAATTGTCATAAACAAATACATTGCTAATTAGATTTAATAAGATTTTTTTTTGGGAAAAAAACGCTTAATAAAAATAAGGAATTTTAAGAAAAAAATCGTTTCTTAAAAAAATTTTTTTTGCTAAACAGCGCATTAGCTAATTAACAATTTTTTTTTTTACTCAATATTGATATTAAGGAACCATTATTTTTTTTTAATAATTATTTATCATGTTCTGTTATATTAGAAAAAAAATTTTTTTCATTTATTTATTATTTGTTTATTAAACAAACAATTTGTTGTAAACAAATAAATTTTCACGCCATATTTTTTTCAAATACTAAAAATAACCATGCGTTTTATTTTGTAGAAAAAAATTTTTTTTAATCTTTTATATAATTTTTTAAATTATTGTACACTTGGACTTGTCGCTACCTTTCTGTTCTTCTCTATTGTTATTAAAATAACTTATTGAAGACACAACTACAACACTTCAAGTCGTTTTTATTATCCATTAATCATTAAACAAATCGAGCTTGTAACCGAAGCTCTAACTCAATTGCTTAAGGAATTATGAATAACAGTAATTTTTATGAATACTTTTTAATAAATACAAAAAAATTATTAATTAGCAAATTCGCTCTTTAGCAATAAAAAATATTTTTTAAGAAACAATTGTTTTTTTAAAAATTGTTATTTTCATTAAGTATTTTTATCCCAAAAAAAAATTTTTGCTTTGACCCGGGTTTTAATGTGAAAGACTTGAGAGAAAAATTTGCTGGGAGAAGATATATGTGAAGGAGGAGAAAGTCACTGGTGCTAAGCAGCAGTGGAAGTAGTTCAGTGTTCGCCGCTAGATCGCGCCCAACTTATGATTGTCCTGTTCCTGGTTAGATAGGTGTTTCAGAGTTTTTATATTCTATATTTAAAAATAATTCTGTCACGGCTATTTCTCTGTTATTTGACAGAGTGACAAGTGCCTGTTTGGATGGTCATATAGTAGATGCTATATTACATTGTGACAATAATGTCAAATATTTTTGTTTTCTTGAAAAAATTGTTTTTACAATCCAGAAACATAAAATACGTTTCAGGTAATGACAAAAAAAAATTGATTTTTGTATTCAATAAATGCTCTTGAATATTCTTAAAATAATATATTTCGGTAAATTTTTTTTTTCTTTCAGTATTCATTTACTCTGAATACCCTCTGGTTTGAGTATGTATTCACTCTGATCCCACTCTGATCCCACTCTGGAAACATTCTGGAAACACTTTGGTATCAGTTTGTGTTCAATGTGGATGCATAACGGTGTCAGTATGTATCCACTCTGGATACTTTCTGGAAACACTTTGGATTTACTCCGTATCCGCTCTGGAAATACTCTGGGTTCACTCTCAGAAAAGGGCACAAAACCATTCTGGAAATACTCTGGAGTCCGTATGGTTGCATCGTGTTACCAGAATATTTCCAGAGTGTATTCAGAATGTTTTTAATGTCGCAAGGGACAAAAATGTCGCGGCAACAGTTGAATCAGCAAAAAGCTACTTGGAGAATAAAACAGCGAGCACTAAGATAGTACTTATATTGCATTATTGATAAAAAAAACTGTGTTCAATTCGTGCGGTGTTGTCGATTACCCACTCGAGCGAATGAGCGCACTCACTTCGTTCGTGCGCTCAACTTCGCTCTCGTGGGCAATCGACAACTTACCGCACTAGTTGTACAATATACTATTTCTGGCGTCATTAATGAAAAAAAATTTTTTAACTTTTATAGTATTTGATTTTACCCCGAATACTCACTCGATTATGTTTAAAAACCGCTTGTAAACTCTAAATTACGAAAAAATAAAAATTCATAACATTTTTTATTATTATTTTGAGAGGACTTGAATGGCTACCAGAACAAAAAATAATAGTTCCGATAACTATGTACACTTAACTAAATAGATAACGTAATCTAACTATACTTGTACGGTTGCATTTACTATGAAAGATCAGTAGTAAATACTAAGAAACTTTTTTTTATTCGCACAACATAAGTATAGCAACAATGACAGAAACTATAGAGTTACTACTACTACTAGTACCAGAGGTAGTTGCCACAACAAAATTTTTGTAGTCTACATTACTAGTAAATAGTTGAAACAACTACCTGAACCAAGTCCTAAGTATCAAACTGACTTGTTGTCCTCAAACTAGTTGATTGGACTAACTTTTTTTCTCTGAGTGTAGATTAATAGGAAAATCTACCTTCCATTTCAGCTGCCGAATGGTCTTTTTTTTAAATGTTGCATATTACTGTTACGGCGTAACATGTCAAACTCCAGAAATAACTAAAAATTTAATAAATAAAAGGAAAACGATAAAAGAGTATATTATATATCCAAGGTCAGATGATTATTGAGACTGTTGATGTGAAACAAAAAAACGAGACCCCAGATAAAATAAGAAAAAAACAGATTAAAATTTGGAGACGCAATATTCTAACGTACTGACGAAGCAATAAATAAGATAACCACTAATCAACTACATATCATAGAACAACCATAACATACCGCGACAGAAAATATAACTAAAATAATAATAATTCTAACACTCTACAGATAATAAACCTCATAGCCACCTATCTATAACAACACGAGAGAATTTTAATAGCCCAGCGGGTAACGACATAAAAAACGCAAGATTAGAATAAATACTTATATACCGACTGGCTAAACAGTATAGGTCAGTCAAGGAATCTATTATTTCGCTTCCCATTGTCTTTTGACTATTTGACGCTTGCGCTTTCACGGTCTATTCTTTGACGCGTGCCATCATTATAAAATCTCCTTATTTGGAGACGCGTCTGCTTGACCCATCTTCTACCGCCCGTTCGTATAATATATCCCTCCGCTTCTCATTAACACATATGAAATATTGCTAATTTCCACGGGGAATAACTCATTGAAATAATCACAACCTAAAAATGCTATCGTAGTCCGAATTGTCACCTTAACTACTTAAACCAAGAATGATATAAATCTTTCCCATAATTATCTCATAATAATTAAAAATATCATAAGACGACTTTACATTAGCTCTGTGAAGGTCAGCTCCAAGCTCCTCTACGCAATCTATCCCTCCGCTTCTCACTAACACATATGGAATTATCACTAACTTCCACCTTGAATAACTCAATAACTAATTGAAATAATTATAAACTAAAAATGTCATCGTGATCCGAATTTCCACCTTAATTAGTTAAACCAAGAATAATATAAAAATTACTCATAACTAACCCATAATAATTAAAAATATGAATAACATCTACACCAATAGTGATGAAAAGAAATAATTATAATCAATCGAAAGACAATAATAATAAGATTAATAATCAATAAACACCTATGCTTTAAATCTAATTAATAATCCGTAATTAATAATTTAAAATAGTCCCTATCTAATAACATGGGGAACGGGTGTATTTTTCTTGGTGGGGGTATTATTCTAGAAGTTTCTACCCGAAACGGTCACGTACGCCTTTTTCCCACACCACGCCCCGCAATTCGTCAAATCTTCCAAATAACATTAGTTTTGGTAACAAATCTCAAATCAAGGTCGCGCGTGTTACCCCTCGCCTAGGAATGCGCCTATAAAAGCTGCCGCGAATTAGTCCTCTGCGCCCATTAATTATCAAGCTCTTGATTACGTGAAATCTTAATATTTTAAATATCGAATTTTTATTTCCTGCTCGAGTCGTTGTAATACTAAATTCAGAATTCATACAATTTAAAGGAAATCATTTTAATAAAAAATAATTTCGATTTCTAATTCTTTTATTCAATAATACAAATAATTTAAATAGTTAAATTATTTCTATTGAATATTATTGCTGCTTTAATTTTCATTATTCACATTTAAATATAATTTCGTCATATAAAAAAGTATATTCAGACAGATTGTCAATTACCTAGTACAAGTAAACCCCTTTTGATCATTCACATCAACAAGTATCAACCTTCAAGAACCGTAACCAACCATCAAGCCACCTGACAACATCCCATTCCAAATCGAATTTCAACCAACAACAATTTTATACGAGTCGAATTCCAATCAACAATCTGGTTTCCAGCTCAGCCAAATTTTGTATCCTGACATATTGTTATATTGAATAAAACAACTGTAAGTTTAATTAATTGTTCATTTATTTAATGATAAGACACATCCATTCACCTCGTACATCCTATTTCCGTATATTGACATACTCGACAATGAATAGCGAGGTCCCCGCTACCCGAGTAAATGGCTTAAGTGCTTTGACTCAAAATTAAGGGACTGAAAAACGTGTTCTCGTCATCTTGGACGTAACATTACCAAGCATGATTATTATGATATCTTCATCAGAGCTTTTAATAACAATATTTGCTTAATCTTCGATACAGCATGCATATTGGATCCGCTGGAGCACGGCTGGATTGAGGAAAATAATACATATGTATTTAAATGGTTTGAGGGAGATCAGCTGCCGAGTTTGTAAGCAAATTAGTCGCAGATTTGCCAGGTAATTTTCTTTTATATAAATAAATACTCTTCTAATTATTTAATTTGTTATAGTCAGCTTTATTCATGAATTTAAACTTATTCTCTGCAGAAATTAATTCGTCTGATGATAATAATCTGGACTTTGGTGGACTTGATGTATCAGACGATGAAGCAGAAGGCTATGACTTGGATAACCAATAATCATTTGATTTCAATATTATCAAAATCATTGATTTAAAACTAATCTCATTCGTTTATTCTTCTTCTTTTAAATGAAATACTCAAGAAAAGTTTTTACGAATAAATATTTAATATTGCGTGCATATTAAAAGAAATTTATTATTATTATAACCCGTGCTCATTAGTGATTGCAATCAATATGAAACGATTGTATTTAAATTAAATTAATGTAATAGGAATTTCAATTTGATCTAAAGACTGAAATAGAGCCAGTAAGATAGTACGCGCTTACGGACTCCACTGAAGTTCGTTGTCTGCCTGGGTGAAGGAACCACATTAGGTGTCTGCCGTACAAAATATATATGTCAAATAATATTATAAGCAGCATATATAAACGGCAGATTTATTGAAATGAAGTAAATTATAAAATTTTTTTTTGTCCTTAGAAACCTATCTGCCATGATCTTGAAACCGTCATAGGTGTCTGCCAATGTTATTTTTCGATAACTGTCATTGAATATTACAAGATATCAAAACGGCAGACTTTCTATCAAGTTTTGTTTGGTCATTTTTTAACACCTTTCACACCTGAGTGCCTCTATACCAATCACCGCTCTAACTAATGAGTCTCCATTTCATGTACCTTGGGTATAGGGGACTAACTGAAAAAAATGTGAAGCTTATTGAAATACCGCAAGTCGGCCGCTCACTGGCTTTTAGACTAAATCGTTTCTAAGAAATCAATAAAAAACTAAAAAAAAAAACTTTTTTTCTTCGTAATTCGCCAATATTTTCGAGTCTGCTTAATCAAATGATCTGAAATTTTTAGGAAAGTTGATGGCCAACAAGCTCCCCGATTATCGCCTTAACCATCCAAATCGGTTCATTAGTTAAAAAGTTTCAAAGAGTTTAAATAGATACATACACACACACAAACACATACATACAGACAGTCGGGCATCAATCTGAAAATAGTAAGAATGGCTTCCTAGGACCTCAAAACGTCGACATCTGATGAAAACTCGATTTTTGAAAATCGGGGTGGAAACAATATCTTCCCGAATTTTTCGAAAATCATCGATTTTCTTAGCAGGAAGTTAAAAATAAACCAACCAATAAAATATATGCGTGCCCTTATGATGAATATCCTCTAATAGTCAAGAATATAATTTAAATTTACAAACATGTGTACACAGGCAAGCAGATATGTACATTCCCACCCATACGCATTTATGAGCACACTGTAACAGGGAAAAATGAGTTATTTTATCGACCAAAATCGCGATTTTTCGCTGATAGTCATTTACCTTACCCGGAACTCCAAATGAGCAATTTAATGAGTTTTTCGACTTGTCGCCGGGCGCGCTGATTGAAAATACTCTTATGCTAGGACCAATCATAAATTAATAGAGGAGTGGTTTTCCGATAACAACCGAAGACTCTCGAGTAGAATTATTAAAAACGCAAGACAGCAGCAGAGAGGACAGAACCGGCAGGGCCGGGATACCATCGAGACGTACACACGCCGAACCGGCAGAACCGGGTAACCAGCTAGACAACCGAACAGACCTCCAAAAGATCCAGACGCATAATCAACCAGATGAATGAGTAAACTGAAGGAGAAGTGCGAGAGACGAGAGTTATAAGACAAAAGGAACGTAGGAGACGGAGAAACAAAGGAACCTGACGAGACGAACCACGAGACGGAGACAAAGCCACCGGAAAACATCAAAAATAAAATCAGGTATTAATGAAATCAATTTTTTAGGCCCAAGTCAGAATATTAATTTAATTCAATAAAAATACTTAGTCGTTCGTCAGGATAATCCGCATCTAGGCCCGTAATAAATTAATTAGTGTAAATTTTGTTAAAATTAATTTAAGCCAGACGTTGTCTAAACGGATCCAGGCCCATCAGCTAGATCCAGCGCGTCGTTCACAATTCCAGGCCATTGCCGGAATTATTGCGTCGTAGAAATTTCTAGGCCCATTGTGCGAGCACACGCCAGAAATTTCGGGGTCTAGTCCGAGTAAAATAAAAGTGATTAATTAACATAGTTGAATAAAATTAAGTGAATAAATAAATTAAATTTATAAAGAACTGATAATAAATGAATGATCGATTCAACAGACGCGAAAAGTCAGAGATAAGATTTAATTAATTAATAAATAAAATTATTAAATAATATCAATTAATAAATTACTGCAATAAGAAATGGAACAATAAGTAAATTAAATTATCATTAAAGAAAGAAATATTGCGTCAAGTGTCTGAACAGCAAAGAATCGAGGAAAGTCAAAAGTAGTCAGTAAAGCAAACTTTGAAGAATCGAGTGTGAATCGGGTAAACGTGGTAGTGGGATTTCTGACGTATATTTATTGCAGTTAAACATAATCATGGAGATAAAAGTAATAGTGAGACAATTAATTAAAAATTAATTAATTAATAAAAATATCTTTAAACTAAATTTTAATTAATTAATTTTATAGTTGATGAAGGACGATTAATTGGTTGTATATTAATTGATTAGTAATTTTAAACGGTGAATTGAATTGAAGGATTTTAATATTGGTAAAAGGAAAATTGTTAAAAGAATATGTGAGTTCAAAGTGAAAGTTAGTGTTAGTGATATTAAAAATTATTAGTGTTAAAATTACTTAGAGAGTCAAGGTGACCGCGTAAATTAATTGTTAAGGTAAAAGTCACGTAGAGGGTCTAGGGGACCATGCGAGAATAAAAATACGGTTTTAGCCACGTAGAGGGTCTTGGTGACCGCGTGGAGGATTAAGTTAAGGTTTAGTTACGTCGCGTGTGTGGGTATTAGAGTCCAGGGGACTTAGTGCGTGTGTGTGTGTGAAATGCCATAGGTAGTTGGCTGAATTAAGGTTTAGGAAATCGTCAAAGGTAGTTGACGGTAGTAATAAGATTTATAAAGGTTAATAAGGTTTATAAGTGTTATAAGGTCATATAAATAAAAGTTAAAATTGTTATTTTAAATAAAGTGTTAATTATAAATTATCCTTCCTCTTCCTTCTCTTACAAATCAATTTTTACAACGACCCTGATGATCTAAAATCCGGCTCTGGGAGGCCGTTATTACTTTCAGTGGCGCCCTTTGTAAGGACGACCAGAGTAGCAGCATAGCCCTGTTATAACACGTACAGTCATAGACACGTTCACACACATAAATACACATTGTAACATGTGAAAAATTTGACTTCGACTCGCGAATCAAAATTATCTAAAAATCATGAATAGTTACCCGTTGAGCGATAAGTTTGATGACAGCTATGATCAAAATTGAGACTTTGACCGAGCAATCGACCCGAGGCTTAGATTGAAGAAAGATCCGATTGAGACTTCGAACGTAACTGCCACGTTCAGATATTTTGGACAGATTCAGTTTGTAGTCCAAGAACAATTAAGTCGTGAACAATAGTTGATGGTAAACAATCATTTAAGTTTGTTTTATTGAACAATTGAACTAGCCGAAGCATCGACGCAAAAGTGATCAAGTGACTATCAAATGCTGCTCTTTGTGGAAGAAAGTTATTAACTAATTAATGAATTGCGTATAATTTGAATGTAAGGATTCGAACAAGTGACCAAATACAATTAATTATTTTATTTTGATTTGGTTTGATTCAGAAAACTGCGGATTATCTGTGTCTTATCAGTAACGACAGATAATTCGTGGCCATGTAAAATACTCTGACGTCATCTATCAGATATTCCGTTAAGGCGTGCGATTGTATGTGTGTGTCAAAAAAAAATAACCTAATATTTCATTCAAATTTATTAACTGAATTGTGGTAGTGAGTAAATGAATTAACCTTAAGTATTGTTAACGGTTGATCTTGGCTGGCTCGTATCCACCAGTCAAGGGTCCTCGTTACTAATTAATTCTTAATCTAGTTTAGTTATTTTATTTAATTTTTTTTTCTATTCAATTTTTAGTCTTAATTTGTTGTTAATTGCATCTATTATATATATAAGTGAAAAATTTGTATTGCTGACATGCACTGTGTATGCGCGGAACTCCTCTGTCACTGAGCGGATACGCGGCCGGAAAAAAAACTTGATTTCTACGGGGTTGGAGAAAATAAAATAAAAAAAAATAGATTCGGGTTTATATTGAATAATATGTATTTAATTAAGATTTATTTTAGATAAATATAACAAGTTAAGTCGGGTCCCTGATAATCAATAAAGTATAAAGACAAAAGCCTCAAAAAATTTACCCACTTGTAGAGGGAAGAAAGAAAACCAGCAATTTATCGAAATGATGGATCTGATCAACTCACCGACAGTTGGTGACGTTACATCTTCTGATGAGATGGAACTGGATCACAGCAAAACATCCGGGGACAACCACCACAACACTTATTAATCAACTTAAAATAATTTTATATATTTTACTAGTATTAAAATTATTTTATTATTTAGATTTCAACAGTAAACCTAATTAGATAAATTTAA
The DNA here is from genome assembly GCF_029852145.1 of Microplitis mediator. Classification (NCBI taxonomy): domain Eukaryota; kingdom Metazoa; phylum Arthropoda; class Insecta; order Hymenoptera; family Braconidae; genus Microplitis; species Microplitis mediator. Next base: position 11,426,325 of record NC_079971.1, read on the forward strand.
GACTTTTAGTTTGTGTTACGTCCAGCTAATTGCTGAACGTTACATTTTATTGATATATTTTTTTTTTATATAATTAAATTAATGCAGCGACCAGATTTTATTTTTTCTTTTTTTTCAAACAACTTAAAGCGATAAGACATAATGTAATTTTAATAGAATGCTTTTAAAAAATTTAGGCTTGTTTGTTTTGACGTTCGTGAAATGCTAGAACAAACACCTAAATGTAATTTTAATGACCCCGCGAGTAATTGTAAAGGCCCAAAGGCCACCTGGAAACACTTTCCGTAGAAAAACCGAAAATATTTATCAACAAGAGCGTACGTAGAATAAGTAAGCAGTAAAAAAATTTTAGTTATAAAAAAAATACAATCTTAATCCCTTACTTTCCCTTTGAGTGCACTTTTGTCGAGACATCTCGGGATCGTAAAACAAATAGACAAATTAGATTTTAATGACAAAATAGGCATTAAGAAAATAAAAATTCAATAAATAATTTTTACTTTTTTAAAAACAAATAAAAGAATATTCAAATTAACAATTTCTCAACGTCAATTAAAAGAATCAAACAAATAATTTCTAAACGTAATACTTTTAAAAACAAATAACAATTTATCAACTTCAATTAAAAGAATAACTAAGAAATTTAGTGAATAATTCCTAAACGTTTTAAATAATTCTTACAAAAAAAATTATGAGTAATTTAAAATTTGAGATGGTAAATATAATTTTTGAATATTGTAAATTAGAGTCGGCTGACTAGCCACCTAATAATATTGTTGATAATTTTTATTTTTTGAATATTATAAATAGAGTCGGCTGATAGCCACCTATTTTTAGAGTCAAATTAGGATTTGATTCCAACATCATTAAAATGTATTGAGGCAGAAATCGGTGTCAGTGATCAAAATTAAGATTTGAATGAGTTTTGACTTAGGTCAGAGCAATATATGAAATATCCGAAAAAAAAAATAAAAACTGGGTTTTTTGAATTTTTTGCGGATAATATGATTTAAACTAACGAACAAGTTACATAAAATTATATAGTGATCGAAAGAGACTATAAAGAGGAAGAGTTGGTATGATTTCAGACACATTTAGTACATTATATTTTGATTTATCCGGAAAAAATAACGTTTTATGTTATTTTTTTAACTTTTTAGCACCGATATCTTTCAAACTAATGAACCGATTTTGACTTTTGAGGTGTCAATCGGCGCGTTTTCTTGAATTCTAAAGCTGATACAAATTTGGAATCGATCTGTTTAGCTGTTTCGAAGACATTTGGAAAAACCCGTTTTTCACCATTTCCTTCTCCAACGATATCTCTCGAATAAATAAACCGATTGAGATGGTTAAGGCGGCGATCGACGCGTTTTATTAAGTTCTAGAGCTGATTAGATTTTGCAGTTGATCGTTAAACTCGTTTCGGAGAAATCACTAAAAAACTAAAAAAAAAATTTTTTTTTTTCGTAATTCGTCAATATTTTTGAGTCTACTTGATCAAATGATCTGAAATTTTCAGGAAAGTTGACGGCCAACAAGCTCTTCCGATTGCCACCTTAAACATCCAAATCGGTTCATTAGTTGAAAAGTTACCAAGAGTTTACACACACACCCACACACACACACATACATACAGACACTCGGACATCATTCTAAAAATAGTCAGAATAGCTTCCTAGGACCTCAGAACGTCGACATCTGATGAAATTTCGATTTTCGCAAATCGGAGTGAAAACAATAACTTCCCGAATTTTCTAAAATTTACAATTTTCTTAGCGGGAAGTTAAAAATATAATGTTAACTAAAACTAATATTTTTAAATTAACAAATCATGATATTACAAAGTATAATAAATAAATTTAAACGATAAATATAAATGAATTAAAACAATAATTATAAATAAATCTAAACATTTAAGTTTAAAATATTGTTATAAGTAAAATATTGTACATGCGGGTGTATTCGTGGGTGCGCACGCACATAGGCTTACATGGGGCATGCCCTTACCGCTCTCCTAAGGTAAAAATCATAGAGAAAGGGAAAGGACCCATAGGAACTGTGCTCCGATTGGACACAGTTTTCCCCCAAAACAATACATTGAATAGACTAGATAAGAGATTGTAAAAAGAATCGTCGAACCAAAAATCGACACAGTTCGGCTCAATCCAGTCTAGTTCCGGGTCAGTAAGGATAGGAAAACTCAAGTGGTCTCACACTTAATTTCCATACTAGCTCAGCACTAGTTTCCTTATAGTAGATTTCATAGAAATCTATCTTATGATTTTGTCCTCATGGTGGAATTTCCAAAGAATTTTGCTATAATATATCATAATTCATCGAGTAGGTTCCAAAAATACCATTGGTTCAAAAGTTTATATATGTATGTATTAGAGTGCATCATTCCGTTGCAACATTTTTTCTTCTTAAGTGCATGTAGAAAAAATCATAGTTCAACACAAAAAAAAATTTTCGCGCAAGAAAAAAAAATCCAAGTCGATTACAGACCTAGCTCATTGAAAAATTCGATTTTCCCGTTTAAATAACACGGGAAAAATTTTGTTATTAGCTTTAAGTATTATTAACTCATTAAACAAATTAATAGATCGAATAGACAAATACATATTTTTGTAGGAAATTGAACGCTCCACAAAAAATGTCGATTATCATTTTTCGATAAATCCATCTGTTCAAAAGTTATTGAAGCTCGAAGTAAAGTTGGAGATCGTTTTACTTTTCCTGTGAAACTATCAGACTTATCACAAAATGTTATAGGATCTTTTTTGTTGAAAAATTTATTTTCTACAAATTATTTTGAGTAAAGTTTTTTCAAATTCCGCATCGTTTTTGTAGTTATTTCCATTTTAATGTCGAGCTCTTGAAATCGATCAGAACCACTTATTTAAGAGCTTGAAATTAAAATGGAAATAACTAGAAAACGATGCGGAATTTGAAAAAACTTTGCTGATAATAATTTGTAGAGAATAAATTGTCAACACAAAAGATTCTACTTTTGTGATAAGTCTGATAGTTTCGCCGGTAAAGTAAAAAGATCTCCAACTTTACTTCTAGCTCTAATAACTTTTGAACAGATAGATTTATCGAAAAATGATAATTGACGTTTTCTGTAGAGCGTTCAGTTTCCTACAAAAATATGTATTTGTCTATGGATGTATTGGATGTAAATCCCGTGTAAAAAAAAAATGTCAAAAAAAGGTTAAAAAAGTGTTGACTATTGTAAAGTTCAAAACGTGACACAACGACGAACTTTTTTTGAACACTTTTTAAACTTCTAAAATTGAAGGAAGTAGAAAAAGTTTTCCCTAATTGTATAATTGAACGTTTTTTTAATCATTTAAAAACTAATTTATTTTTAGCTGAATTTATTTATGTTCGAAAAACGATTAAAAAAAAACCAATTTTAAACAGTTTTTGAACGTTTTTTGATCTTTTTTCTAACTAATTTCTGATTCCGTCTACGGAGCATTTACAGCTGAATTTATTTATGTTCAGAAAACGTTTGAAAAAACAGAATTTTAAACAGTTTTCTAACGTTTTTTGGTCTTTTTTCTAATGCTCTTCTAATCACGTCTACACTGCATTTGCAGCTGAATTTATATATGTTCGGAAAACGTTCGAAAAAACAGAATTTTAAACAGTTTTTGAACGTTTTTTGATCTTTTTTCTAACGAATTTCTGATTCCGTCTACACTGCATTTGCAGCTGAATTTATTTATGTTCGAAAAACGTTTAAAAAAAACGAATTTTAAACAGTTTTTGAACGTTTTTTGATCTTTATTCTAACTAATTTCTGATTCCGTCTACGGAGCATTTGCAGCTGAATTTATTTATGTTCAGAAAACGTTTGAAAAAACAGAATTTTAAACAGTTTTTGAACGTTTTTTGATCTTTTTTCTAACGACTTTCTGATTCCGTCTACACTGCATTTGCAGCTGAATTTATTTATGTTCGAAAAACGATTAAAAAAACGAATTTTAAACAATTTTTGAACGTTGTTTTATCTTTTTTCTAACGAATTTCTGATTCCGTCTACGGAGCATTTGCAGCTGAATTTATTTATGTTCGAAAAACGTTTAAAAAAAACGAATTTTAAACAGTTTTTGAACGTTTTTTGATCTTTATTCTAACGAATTTCTGATTCCGTCTACACTGCATTTGCAGCTGAATTTATTTATGTTCAAAAAACGTTTAAAAAAACCGAATTTTAAACAGTTTTTGAACGTTTTTTGATCTTTTTTGTAACGAATTTCTGATTCCGTCTACACTGCATTTGCAGCTGAATTTATTTATGTTCGAAAAACGATTAAAAAAACGAATTCTAAACAGTTTTTGAACGTTTTTTGATCTTTTTTCTAACGACTTTCTGATTCCGTCTACACTGCATTTGCAGCTGAATTTATTTATGTTCGAAAAACGATTAAAAAAACCAATTTTAAACAAATTTTGAACGTTTTTTGATCTTTTTTATAACGAATTTCTGATTCCGTCTACACTGCATTTGCAGCTGAATTTATTTATGTTCGAAAAACGATTAAAAAAACGAATTTTAAACAGTTTTTGAACGTTTTTTTATCTTTTTTCTAACGAATTTCTGATTCCGTCTACGGAACATTTGCAGCTGAATTTATTTATGTTCGAAAAATGATTAAAAAAAACCAATTTTAAACAGTTTTTGAACGTTTTTTGATCTTTTTTCTAACTAATTTCTGATTCCGTCTACGGAGCATTTACAGCTGAATTTATTTATGTTTAGAAAACGTTTGAAAAAACAGAATTTTAAACAGTTTTCTAACGTTTTTTGGTCTTTTTTCTAATGCTCTTCTAATCACGTCTACACTGCATTTGCAGCTGAATTTATTTATGTTCGAAAAACGATTAAAAAACGAATTTTAAACAGTTTTTGAACGTTTTTTTATCTTTTTTCTAACGAATTTCTGATTCCGTCTACGGAGCATTTGCAGCTGAATTTATTTATGTTCGAAAAACGTTTAAAAAAAACGAATTTTAAACAGTTTTTGAACGTTTTTTGATCTTTATTCTAACGAATTTCTGATTCCGTCTACACTGCATTTGCAGCTGAATTTATTTATGTTCGAAAAACGATTAAAAAAACCAATTTTAAACAGTTTTTGAACGTTTTTTTATCTTTTTTCTGATGCTCTTCTAATCATGTCTACAAAGTATTTGTAGCTGAATTTATTTGTTTCAAAAAAATCGTATTTCGAATGGTTTTTAAACACTTTTTCTTATTATTTTTCATATGGTTCTTTGATATTGATTTAGTGGGTGAATTTCTTTACTTACCGTTGATTTTGAGCTCACAGAGCTCGAAACTGTAATTCTGCGTAAATTTTTGAAAACCCCTCCAGATCAAAACTTTCTTATTTTTTTGTTAATATTGACAAAAATACAAAAAAAATAGAATCGGCCCATTACTGGGTCGTGAATGGCTGCCAATTTTCAAGCATCGGCCGAAGATCGGATAATAACGGTATGCCAAACATGGCAGTCGCAAGCATTGGCCAATCATGACAATCAATCATCCGCCAAAGCTTGGTATCAAGAGTACTAGATCAAAACCGTTGACTAACGAACGGCGGTTAATTGTGCTCCGTTTTTATAAGCAAAAAGACGACTGATAATGATTCACCATGCACGGGCCAGTATAGTTAACGATTTATCGACCAATCATTGCAAGCCGGGCATCGGCCGATCTATGGGAAAATTTTGAAGCTCGGCGACTTTGTATGGGAAGCCATGAAAGTATATTAATTTCGGAAAAAGTAACTTTTGTCTCAAAATATTTTTATACCGCTGCTTTGCGACAGCAGAAAGAGCTTGTTGATACTTTAGGATAATTAAATTTTGAGATATATCGGTCATGTAGTTCAAAAGTTGTGCAACAGATTCTATCAAAAAACAAATCATCTTCATATCCGTTGAATATCTCGGAAACTATGAGGCCAATCTAATTAAAAATACAATAAGTTCAAAGTCTTGATGAACCCTTTGGATTGCTATAGAGCAACCAAATCAGTTTTTTTGTTCGGCCTTCGGCCCCTGTATGTAACCCTACGACTTGTGCTGAAAACATTGCACTCGCCACATAAAGACTATCTTAGTAGACTAACTATGCAATATACTATTTTTTAATCGTTTTGAATCGATTTGAATCATTTCTTTTAATCAGGAACGCATACACACACACACACACATCTATATATATATATATATATATATATATATATATATATATATATTTATAATATATATACTGGCCAATAATTTATTAGAAATAAGTTATTTTTTATTGACATCACATACAAATTACTGATGTTATTAATGTACGTCATTCACAATGCCTCTTCCCCTTGTATACAAAATCTTTTAGACGAAACTTTTTTTTCATTTCATTTTTTCTGCTTTGCGTTTCATTTTCTCTTTTTTTCTTTTTCGATTTTTCAGTACGTACTTTTTTTTGTTTTCGATTTTCTGCCATCTTTTTATTTTTTTTTTTTTTTCTCAAATTTTATTCTTATTGAGCAGCACATCGTTGTTATTACCTTTCTAAATTCTCTCTCTTTCAATCGATTTTCCTTTTTGCAATTTTGGTGAACATAATCTAAGCAAACAAATTTGAAGCCACTTTTTAGTTTTAATAATTATTCATAATATAATTTACAATAACCTGATGAAAAATGTTTATATCCAAGTGTATATAATTGGATCCAAACAGTCAGATATGCTTGGATCCAAATTTCGGCGCGATCCAAGCGGATCCAAACAGATCTGACAGTATCCAAAGAGATCTCAATATATCTAATTATATTCAAACAGATCTTAAAATATCAAAAGGCTCCAATCAGATCTCAAAATGTCCAAAGAAATCCAAATAGATCTCACTATATCCACGAATGTATGAGTGTATTCAAGCAAATCTGCGTAAATGTCGATCTTTAAAGAAATCTACATAGATTTAAGCACATTGGGGAAGGGGGGAGCAAAAGGGGGTAGGGTAGGCAAAACGGGGTACCCCCAAAATTTTATGGAAAAAAAAAAAATTTTTTTTTTTCATCTGATTACTATAAATCCGATATATTTGCGTATTTTTATCCCTACGCATGTTTACCTAGGGCAAAATGGACCAGCCGGAAAATCTGAAATCATAATTCTTTAATATTGTTCTCGTAAAATTAAAAAAAATTAAATATCTTAATCCATTTTTCGACTGATTTTTTACAGCTGGGGCAAATTCGGTCACTAAAAATATTCGAAAATAATATTTTATTTTTTAATTGATAAAATTTTTTAAGTAATTCCAAATAATCTGTAATTAAAAAAATCTAAAAACACGCTTTTTGGGTTCAAAATAATGACAAATACGAAATATGGAATTGTTTTTTTTTATTAAATAACAATTAGTAATTAAGCTAATCGAGGGGAAACGATTTATTACACCTAAAAAAATTTTTTTTGAGTATTAGAGAACCAAAAATAGTTGTCAAGATAAAGAAATACATTCTTAATGATGAAAACAATTAAAAAAAAAAAAAATTCTCATTTTTTGGAAAGAGGCCTCTCTGCCCCACAAAAAATTTTTTTTTTTGCCTCCGTATCCACCAATGATGTGAAATGTAATTTTTCTATATGTATATTACATATAAAAAATTTAATTTACTGAAATTTGATCAATTTTCAGAAATTTTTTTTTCCAACTTTTTTTAAGGGTACCCCTTTTCGCCCGCCAAAAAAAAAATTTTATTTTGCAGCGGCAGCTAAAAATTTTGTCTATTTACCTTGAATGCCAATAAAAACAAAAAGATTTAGCGTATTTTAGTCCTCGAAAACAGTATTTCCTTAGGTACCCCCTTTTGCCCCTTCTCCCCTTCCCCTATATCTAAAGAAGTTTCACTGCAATATCAAGTATATGATTTAAATAACGTCAGATATTCGTGTATAATTAGACAAATAACTCTGTATTTAATGTTTTATTCGCAGTAGAACCCCGACAGCTCGACGATTCAGGAGCCTTACCTGTATATAAATATTATTGGATCTGACCAAACATGACTACATATAGACACACATTTTTGGATATAGTCATAAATTCTTGGATATAAGTATATCTGCTTGGATATGAATTATTTTTGCATCTATATACCCACATACAGTTGGGTCTGAACAGATATAACTATATGTACTTGTATATGCTTGGATATAAGCATATCTGCATAGATATCAATTATATATGCTTATATCTAGCAAGATCAAATATTTGGATGTCTTTGGATATAAACAGATACAACGAGATCCAGATATATCTAGTTGGATAAAAACATTTTTTATCGGGAAGAGATTGCACACTGAGAAAAATATTACTAAATGAAAGTAAATACAGTTACTTGATGAATCATTCTTTGAATTGAGCAAACATTTTCTAAATCGAATGTATATATTAATAAAGCAATTGACCATCGCATTAATCAAACTTTAAAGTTACCAAAAATCATTAATAAGTACACAATCAACCAATTTTTATCAATCATGCAATATAAGTGCTATTTTAGTGCTCGCTCTTTTGTTCGCCAAGTAGCTGTTTGCCCATTCAACTGTATTAAAGACATTTGTGTGGGTTATACTGCGTTCGGCAAGTAAATTTGAGTGCGACAAGTAAACTTTTCGCACGCAAATTTACTTCTAGTCGCATACAGATTATCGTTTAATCCACAAAAATGTCGCAACAGTTGAATCAGCAAAAAGCTACTTGGGGAACAAAAATAGCGAGCACTAAAATAGCACTCATATCGCATTAATAATAAAAAAAAGTATGTTCAATTTATTCGTTGTTGTCGATTACCCCCACGAGCAAATGAACGCACTCACTTTATTTGTGCGCTCAACTTTACCCTCGTGGGCGATCGAGAACTTACCGCATTAGTTGTACAATATACTATTTTTGAGTTATTAAAATGACTTTAAGCGAGCATTTTACGACATAGTGGCTATTTGACAATAAAGCCCACCTAAATGCTTCGCATTTGAGGCGTGCAATATGTATTTAACTATTACTAAGCTAGTATAAAAATAATATTATATAATTTGCATGAAAATTTATTCTACAAGTAGATTGTTCTATAATTAAACATTACAAGAAATTATCTGATTAGAAGTGATAAGTATTTGTAATAATTAATTGAAAAAAAAATATATAGAAATTTCTAGCAATAACTATATATCATGCATTAAACGATTTACACTAAACAATCATGTATTGAGTTGAATATTATAAATTATAATTTATAATATATGTCTTCTTAAATATTTTGTGTTAGATTTTTATTCATGTCTGCTTAGATATATATCATACGACATCTTTAGATCTCCTTAGAACCACTTGAATGGCTCCAAAAGTTGGATGTCAGAAAAAAAGACTGTTTGAATCGTATCACATATGATTGGAACAATAATATATTTACTTTCATCTAAAATTTTTTTTTTCTCAGTGTATGTCAAGGGTAGAAAAATATGAATATCTGACTAACGAAAAATTGCAACGAGTCCACGGCTTAGGGTAAATGCCTATTACGAGTGTGAACATTTGTCTGTGTCTCATACTCATATGAAATGCAATGTATGAGGTGGACGAAATGGGCTAACCGTATGTTATAGGATAATTTTAGTTGACACACATCATAGGATTTATTTTATAAAATCCGTTGAGAACGTTCAATTTGAGGGAAAGTAAAAATAGTTCATTATAAACATAAAAAATTTATATAGTACATTAAAAATTAAATTATCTCTGCCATGTAGAATTCAAAAACTGAGCAAAAGATTTTGAAAATAAAACAGTAGTCCTGCAAATGCAATAACTTATACTTCTGTTACATGATCATTTATAGTTCTAACAAGTGTAGTTTTGTACAGTTGCAGGACTACATTACAGAATTCTTGTTGCAGCTTGAAGATTTTTACTACGTGAAAATTTGTAAAATTTTAATAATAAATATATAAACAATTCGAAAATAAATTTTTTAATGAAACTTACTAGAGCCTGAGGTATTATTAAAATTATGAATAATTTTGAATATTAATTAAAATTATAAATAATTTTAATAATGAAAAAAGTACAAAGTCGTCAATAGTTTAAAAGTCTACAAATATAACTATTGAATTATAAGTATAAATAAGTCATAAGAAAACATAAGTATCTCCTTTGAACGATATTCAAAAGATAACATTACAGCTGTCCAGTTTTGAAACCATAAATAAGACAAAACCAATCTTTTTCTGTTGCTAACTCGGTTTAGGAATTGAATAGCTGATTATTGATCTATACTAACCTCTAACAGCATCATATATTTTTTTAGGAATTCGTTCTCTTCTTCCACCACCAGTCACGGACATATTCAATAACTTCTTTTCTCCAATAATATATTTCATTAGCCTTATGGCTAATTTAGAGGGTTTTTTTTTATACGAGCTTGTTACAATCTCTAGGAATGAAGGACTGACCCAAACATCACTTCCGGGCATTAGTTCAACCTAACGTATGAATAGATAGTATCAGTTACATACGTAAATTAATTAAATTAAAGTTTTCAACGTGAAAAGTGTTTGGGGCGGGGGAGCGGCAAAACGGGCCACTGAAGTAAAATGGCTACTGAGGCAAAATGGTCCCCCCAAAATTTTTAACATGAAAAGTGTTGGGGAGGGGGGTAAAATGGGCTGCCTAGACTTTGAAAACCTACGAATATTTTTTAACAAAACGGATTCTTAAAATTTTTTTAACAGATATGATTAAAGAATTATGATAAGGAGCAAACTAGGTCACGAGTTCAGCAGCATTATTAACTATAATTTTTTTCAAAAAAAATTTATTATATATAAACGAAAATAATTAAAATATAAACAATTGTTGATTAATCAAGTAATGAAATTAAGTTATTTTAAGGTCCAAATCTTCAATATCAACTCTTTTTTATACTAAATACATATAAAAAAGTTTCAAAACACAAAACAAGCGACAAATATACGTTGAGTTTTTTTGGGGGCCCGTTTTACCCAACTTTTCAGGATTTTTTAATTTTCATAGACACAGCAAATTAACACCAAAAACTCAGCAGAAGGAAAAAAAAAGTGAAACAAGCTGAAAAACACATTATAAAAATTTTTTGAGGGGGCCCGTTTTGCCCCACATTTGTTAATTTTTTATTTTTAACGGACAGAACAAATTAAGGTCAAATACTTGGCGAGGGAGTAAAAAAAAGTAAAACAAGTAAAAAAAACTGAGGATTTGAAAATTTTTTTCTTAAGGGGCCCATTTTTCCCCCACCACCCCTTCCCCTATAATATAGGAAGTATATAGGAAGTATATTATACGAAGAGAAGATTGTATAAACTAATTTCAGATCTATGTGTGAGTGTGTGTGTGTGTGTTTTTTTTTTGTTTCTGGGTGGGCAAAATAGACCATATGAACGGTCTGTACTTAACAATAGTACTGTGAAAATTGAAAATTTTCAAAAAAAGGGAAGTTATTGGTCTCGGTCCAATTTTGAAAAATCTAGCTTTCAACATATCTTTTTAGGCCCTGTTACACGAAGAAAAATGAAGATAAAAAATGTATGAATTTTTATTATGTTGTCGACTAAACTTAAAACAAGAAGTTAAGTCGTCAAAAAATTATCATGCTGCACTGTAATTATTATTGTGAGCCTCTAAAAGTGAGTCAAAATTCTGTAAAAATGATGAAAAGAAACATAAATGACAGCTAAGACCAATTTCTTATAAAAAAATTTTTTAACAAACTTTCGACGTAGTCTGTTTTACCCAACAGACCCCGTTTTGTTCACACTTCTTATGATCAACAAGTTCAATATTTTAATTTACCTTCATTCCTTTATTTTTACAACCAGTCGTTCTCTGATCGGGACATGACTTATTGATATAAGTTTTGTTTTGATAGTTGTAAACATTTCTCATATGCTCAACCAAATTTTGGAGAGAATTGATTTGATCCAGTCCCAGTAACTTTAAAATTAAATATTAATATAAGAGTATTATCAACACCATAAGGAAACAGCAACAAGATGAAAAAGATAATGATTAACTAGTTTAGATATTGGCTATTAAAAACTAAATTATAAATCAATAACATAAAAAATAAAAAAATAGAAACTAAATTTTTAATTGATAAAATAAAGTTTTACAACTTACTGTATAAAGAAAAAAAAAGAACTGTTGCTGCAACAGGAATAGGTCCTGTAGCATGAGTTTGTTGCTGCAACAAGAAAGTCCTGTAGCAGCTCCTCGCCTTATTACAGCTACATGATCAGTCCTGTTGCAGTCACAGAAATAGTCTTGAATTCGTATTAAGTATGAAAACGTCAATTACAGGAGTTGAAAATCAACGCCGATGAAAAATATTATGTTTCATCGGCGATAATTACGAATTTAAGACTATTTCTGTGGCTGCAACAGGACTGGTCTTGTGAATACTACGTGACTTTCCTGTTGCAGCAACAGTTCTTTTTTCTCCGTGTAGTACTTTAAATAATATTTCAGTATTTACTTTTATGGGAATCCATACCATGCCGAATCCATATGGGAATCTAGTATGTGTTACGAATTAGGAAAATCAACAAAAAGCGTCACGTTATTGATACAAACAAATTGATTAAAAAAGAAAAAAAAAGTATATATCCTGCCAGTAGAATATTAGTCTGTTCTTTTATTAATATGCGCGTATTAAAAGACCATAGACGTAAAAATCCAGGGACCTCAGAATCTATAGAAATTACTTGTATAGGAACCCATATCTCTATGTGAATTTCCCACAAAGAAATTTGGATCTTCTAGTTCCTATATGGGAATCCTGGTACCCACAGTTTCCTATATGAAATTTCTGCATGGAAATCCCACGATTTCCTATGTGGATTTCTCATATGAGAATCCAGATACCCACGGTTTACTACATGGATACTTGTATACATCAATACTCTCCTATATCAATTTCTATAGAAAGAATCTATATATGGATTCTTACATAAATCCATGCTTCCCCATACGGATTCCTATGGGTTCCCATGCAATCCCACATGGGTTTTTTTTATAGGGTAATGTTTCGGAAATATTATTACACTGTAAAAACAGAAAACAGACTATAAGTCCACGAAATGTCTGGTATTAGATTTAACTCCGGATGAGTTGTAAAAATAACACCAATGGCGGTAAAATCATTTTTTTTTAGTTTTAATTCATAGGAGAGGATGGAACACGACGGCCCATCAAAAAATTGGTAAAAATTTTTTTTTCATTTTCGGTCAAATCATGATATCTCTGATGTTTTAAAGATATTTTAGGCTGATCTGCGATATCTGGGGCATAATGGACTACCTGGAAAAAAATTTGCTATAGAAATTTTTTTTTTTTCTAAACTAAACGAATTTCAAAAATTTATTGATTAAAGCTCTTTTAGGCCAATAGATTATATTGTGGTTAAAATGAAAAAATAGAAATTTCAATAAAACTGGTTATGTTAGCTAAATACCATTTTTTTTTTTTAGTAAGTTTGAAGTCCACAGGATTATAAAGGTACGGAAATAGTATATTTGTGCTTAAAATATTTTTTTTCAATAAAAAAAAAAGAAATAAAAATTTATAAGATTTTTGTGAAGGGGGCCGTTCTGCCCCATAAAAAAAGAATTTTTTTTACAAGTTTTGGTAAAATTTTGATGGATTTGCTTAAGATTGGACCACATTAGGTTGACCAATAGATTAAAAGCCATAAAGAATAATTGCCGGCTTAAGGGGGCCGTCGTGCCCCACCCGCCCCTATACAGAATGAATTTAATAAATTAAGCTGTTATAATTACTATTATTAAGTAAAAATTTACTGTGATAATTCGCTATATTGCTGTTTTCCTTTTGTTCAGAAGTATCACTTTCATCTGATGAATATATTTGATGATCATCCTCCGTTGTTGATCTATTTGATTCTATACTGGTGTATTCATGGTCCTTTCGAAAAAATTATTTTTTTAAATCCAAAATTAGTCTTACGACTGTCTCAAGAAAAACAATCATATATGGCCATATGTAAAGTACATATGGTCTTACATAGGCATATAAACATTTTGAATAATTACGTATTTGCGACTATATACAACTATACTCAGATATACAGAGTTATATATATATATATATATATATATATATATATATATATATATATGTATATATATATTCGTGGATGATAGTGTTCCATCAATTTTTATGTTATCTTTCACATTAAATAATGTTATCATGCATGGCTTAATCAGAGCATATGATCATCTGAATCAGTGATCTTATGTGAGCATGAAAATTTTTTAAATAAAGCCGAGCTTAAAATTAAAATTATTTAAGTTTAGTAGCTCATGGGCCAAAAAAAAAGGAAACATTTTTTTATCTTCAATAGTAAATTTCCAATTTTTTTCTGTTTTCTAAAATTAAACTCAGTCGTCTAATTTATTTTGTATAACTAAACTAAGTAGCCACTATCAGAAGCATAGCGTATACGGAAAGAAAATTATGGGAAGTTTTGCTATGCATTATGGGAATAGTTCCCATAATGGTATAGGAATTGTACCCATACTATTATAGGGATGCTTCCCATATATTATGGGATCCATCCCTATAATAGTATGGGTAAAATTCCTAAACCATTATGGGAACCATTCCCATAATGGCATGGAAGTAGTTCCTATACCAATATGGGATCCATTCCCATAATATTATGGGAACTATTCCCATACCATTATAGGAACCATTCATACACTTATCCAAAAAATTAAAGGAACAAGAAAATTTTATAAATTTTTTAGTGATTTTTGGAAGGCTGTATTTTCGTGAAAAATGATCGCATCGAAAAAATAAAAAAAGGAAATTGAAGCTTGAAATCTCTAGTTTGAAGATCTTCCAGCAAAAAAAAATTTTTTTCCGAAAAACGAAAAAAAAAATAACCCCCCGAATGAAACGTAAAAAAAAAAAATGTAAAAAAATTCTTGTATGGTCTCGTTTTTTAGAAAATTTTTTTTTTTCCTCTTTACCTTACATTTACTGAATAACTAACGCAAAAATGAAAGAAAATCCGAAAAAAATTAATTTTTTCATTTTGGTAATGATTACACAATTTAAGGAACAAAACTTGTTCCTTTAATTGTTTCGCAAAACTTTGAGCAATCGGACCGGACAAACGGTTCAATGGATCAATCTGAAAATTTCCAGGGTTTTTGGAGGTACATTAAGCTGTAAAATTACCTGGCAACATTATTTTTTTTATCAATATTTGCAGAGTAGCGATGAGTTGACTAAAAAACCAGAAAATGGTCTTTTTTTGTGGGTTTTTCAAATGTATATCAAGGATGAAAAAAAATTTTTTTTTGAAAAAATCGAAAATGGAGCTTGTAGGGAATTTATTCAAGTTTATTAAACTGCCCTTTAAATTACTGTGTGACCATTACTTGCTGAGATATCAATAATCGAAGACAAAAGGCTCCTTTTTGATTTAAAGGCTGATATCTCAGCAGCAAATTGTCGTACAGAAAAACAAAAAAAAGCAAATTGTAGCTGAATAAATTTCCTAAACGAGCCATGAATTTGTTTTTTTGAAAAAATTTTTCCCGGCCCCGTAGACCTAAAAAACAAAACTAAAAAATTTAGAAAAATTTTGTCTCGACGTTTTTCTTATGATTCCGCAAAAACCGTGGCTCAAAAAAATATTTTGCCGGAAGATCTTCAAACTAGAGATTTCAAGCTTCAATTTCCTTTTTTTATTTTTTCGATGCGATCATTTTTCACGAAAGTACAGCCTTCCAAAAATCACTAAAAAATTTATAAAATTTTCTTGTTCCTTTAATTTTTTGGATAAGTGTATAATATTATAGAAAGTATTCCTATAAATTATAGGAACCATTCCTATAATTATATGAACTGCTTCCATAATTTATGGTCGTAATTCCTATGATGGTATAGGAAAAAATTTCACAAAATTGTGAAAACAGTTTCCATAATTTTCTTTCCGTGTAGTAGTTAAAGTGCCAGTCTTTCGTGTTTAAATTTCACGTTTCAAATCTTACTAAAGCGTGTGTGGTCGTCGATAAAGTACTGCCGTACTAACCACAAAAGAAGTGACTATACAGTATTCTTACAAAAGTTACTAATTCTGTGCTCGCCAGAACAGTGATCCGCAAAAATTATTAAAAAAATAAAAAATAGAATAAAAAAAAATTATTTTCGTAGTGTAGTTCAAATTTTGTACATGGCCATATCAAGCTGTATATGATGACATCAAACGATCAATAGTTATACATAGTCATACATGATTGGTTTGTGACAAGATGAAATGACTTCGAAATTATATTGCATTCATAAACATAATTTCAAACGTTATTTTGCCTGTATTTTATAATAAGTAGCTAACGGTTAAATTATTTACTTTTTGTTCCATGTTCGATGAATGAAGATCATCAGATTCATTTGAATTCGGTATAGAACAAACAAAACTATCATCTGAATCAGAGTCTATAATTTGTGTTCTTTTTAAATAATCAATTGCTGCCACCGAATTTTTAATATGAAAAACTGAGTTTTTACCCTGTAATAAATTGATAACCCCGTCGGGGTGTAGATGATTTGGTGCAAATATATTCAATACTGTAATATGATTTGATGCATGAATAACGGAACTTTTTATACTTGGCATGTTAAATTAAAATAGTTTCAGCACATTCGCAATTTCATGATCATCCAACACACTGACACACTTATAAGTTTTTCTAAAAGGTTTTAGTGCTATTTTCTCACTCAAAATTTTCTACAGTATAAAAAATATTATCTATGTAAAAAAAATACTTAAAACACATTAAAAACTTGCTTGCATAAAAATAACACCATAAACGCTTACACATACAGCTTGGTGAGAATTGACAATGTAGAATCTTTGACAAAATCATTGAGTTATAGTAATAATTAAAGGTGTAAAAATACATTGGATGTTTGCGCAATTGTGGATGTACCGAAACTATTGTTAATAAACATAGCCAGTATTGGACAATTTACTTTTTCAATACATATAAACAAATTATTATTCATACATCATTTTTATGTAATACTTAAAGCATAGAGGAATTGAGATACAGCATATACACTGACCATAGAATGTGACGTTTCTATAAAGCTATCATGAGAGATGCTTGGCGATTCATTAATCTCTTCGGTGGTTATGTCCAAGGGAATAATTTTTTTTTTAATATTCTTTCCTACAATCTCTTCGTCGCTGCTCGAACTTGACAGGATTTTATACTTGGGACGAGTAAGTTTATTTGAAAATTTAAATTAAAAAGTAATTACAACAGTATATCGCGTTGCAGATGCCATAAGGGCGCATAAAAAAAATTTGATATTTAAAGAAAAATTTTTTCGTCTCTATTATATTAATAGATTATAATTTCATCAATTTCTTTGAAAAATTTTTTTTTTGTCTCTATTATACTTATATACGGAGAAAAATTTATGGTAACCGTTCCTAGTGTACGTTTATGAAATATCATCCCATATCGTTATGGTAATGATTACTTGGAATTATGGGATATAGGCCCATACTTTCTGGGAATTGTTCCGATAGGTTTGAGAACAATTCCCATCATTATGGTAACAGTATCCATATCGCATGTGAAAGAATTATGGTAATGATTACCATACTCATAGGAATAGTTACCATAATCAAATAGGAACCAATCCTATAATTATAGGTGGACTCGAGCGACGGCAAAAACGTCGGTCGCTTTGTTCACGAAAACGTCGATGTTTTGATTAAAAACGACGGTGATCTGAAACATCGATAAATAAGCAAAAAATGATGAAAAATGTAAATGTACTGAATATAGAAATTATTTTCAGTATTAGTGGAGATATAAAATTTATGTATAAATGAATTAACGGTGAATAAAAGTATAAAAACCAATAAAATAAAATAACTCGCACGTATGTTATACTGAGCGGGTAATAGGTGAGAACCCATGACCGTTGACAAAGCAAATAGCAATATTATCGACACATAAGGGTTCAACCATAAAATCAGAGATGGCGCGTGGACTTCGAAATTTAAGTCAAAAAAAGAAATATCAATTTAATATTGGATGTGCGGAGCTGTTGATCTAGAGCGAAAAAAAAACGTCGTCGTTTTGTTATAAGCGTCGAAAAAAACGTCGGCTAAAAATTTTACTAGCCTTTTATCTGTTAAATTTTAATTTTATTACTTTCCCTTATCCTAGCCAATTAATGTCCAATCTAGCTTTAAAATGCGCGGAATTTTTAATATCGGGGACTTAATTAAATCGAAAAATTAAAACATCAAGTTATCGAGGGCCAAAAAAAAAACGTCGTCGTTTTGTTGTAAGCGTCGAAAAAAACGTCGGCTAAAAATTGTACGAGCAGATCATATGTAAAATTTTTGTTTTTTTTTCTTTGTCTTATTCTTGCCAATAAATTTGTTATCTTCTTTTGAAATACGCAGGATTTTCAATATCGGAAACTTAATTAATTCAAAAAAAAAAATGGAAGATCAAATTATCGAGGGCAAGAAAAAAACGTCGTCGTTTTGTTGCAAGCGTCGAAAAAAACGTCGGCAGAAAATTTTACTAGCCTCTCATATGTAAAATTTTTGTTTTTTTTCTTTGTCTTATTCTTGCCAATAAATTTGTAATCTTCTTTTGAGATACGCGGAATTTTCAATATCGGGAACTTATTAATTAATTCAAAAAAATTAAAAGATCAAATTATCGAGGGCAAACAAAAAAACGTCGTCGTTTTATTGTAAGCGTAAAAAAAAACGTCGGCAGAAAATTGTACTAGTCTTTCACTTTTAAATTTTTGTTTTTTCACTTTTTCTTGTCCACGCCAATAAATGAGCAATCTAGCTTTGAAATACCCGGGATTTCGAAAAGACGAACGTCATTTATGCAAAAAAATTGGAACATCAAATTATCAATGGCAAAAAAAAAAACGTCGTCGTTTTGTTGTAAGCGTCGAAAAAAACGTCGGCTAAAAATTGTACTAGCCTATCATATGTAAAATTTTTGTTTTTTCTCTTTAACTTATTCTTGCCAATAAATTTGTAATCTTCTTTTGAGATACGCGGAATTTTCAATATCGGGAACTTATTAATTAATTCAAAAAAATTAAAAGATCAAATTATCGAGGGCAAACAAAAAAACGTCGTCGTTTTATTGTAGGCGTCAAAAAAAACGTCGGCAGAAAATTTTACTAGCCTCTCATATGTGAAATTTTTGTTTTTTTTCTTTGTCTTATTCTTACCAATAAATTTGTAATCTTCTTTTGAAATACGCAGGATTTTCAATATCGGGAACTTATTGATTAATTCAAAAAAAATAAAAGATCAAACTATCGAGGGCAAACAAAAAAACGTCGTCGTTTTATTGTAAGCGTCGAAAAAAACGTCGGCTGAAAATTGTACTAGTCTTTCACTTTTAAATTTCTGTTTTTTCACTTTTTCTTGTCCACGCCAATAAATGAGCAATCTAGCTTTGAAATACCCGGGATTTCGAAACGACGAACGTCATTTATGCAAAAAAATTGGAACATCAAATTATCAATGGCAAAAAAAAAACGTCGTCGTTTTGTTGTAAGCGTCAAAAAAAACGTCGGCAGAAAATTTTACTAGCCTCTCATATGTAAAATTTTTGTTTTTTCTCTTTAACTTATTCTTGCCAATAAATTTGTAATCTTCTTTTGAGATACGCGGAATTTTCAATATCGGGAACTTATTAATTAATTCAAAAAAATTAAAAGATCAAATTATCGAGGGCAAACAAAAAAACGTCGTCGTTTTATTGTAAGCGTCTAAAAAAACGTCGGCTGAAAATTGTACTAGCCTATCATATGTAAAATTTTTGTTTTTTTTCCTTTGTCTTATTCTTGCCAATAAATTTGTAATCTTCTTTTGAGATCCGCGGAATTTTTCCTGTCGGGAATTTAATTAATCCAAAAAAAATGAAAGATCAAATTATCGAGGGAAAAATGAAAACGTCGTCGTTTTGTTGTAAGCGTCGAAAAAAACGTCGGCTTACAATTTTACTACTCTTTTATCGTTGACATTTTTGTTTATTTACTTTTTCTTATCCTTGCCAATAAATGGGCAATCCTGTTTTGAGATACGCGGAAGTTTTGTTGTCGGGAACTCAATTAACTCGAAAAAATTAAAACATCAAATTATCGAGGGCAAGAAAAAAAACGTTGTCGTTTTGTTGTAAGCGTCGAAAAAAACGTCGGCAGAAAATTTTACTAGCCTCTCATATGTAAAATTTTTGTTTTTTTTCTTTGTCTTATTCTTGCCAATAAATTTGTAATCTTCTTTTGAGATACGCGGAATTTTCAATATCGGGAACTTATTAATTAATTCAAAAAAATTAAAAGATCAAATTATCGAGGGCAAACAAAAAAACGTCGTCGTTTTATTGTAAGCGTAAAAAAAAACGTCGGCAGAAAATTGTACTAGTCTTTCACTTTTAAATTTTTGTTTTTTCACTTTTTCTTGTCCACGCCAATAAATGAGCAATCTAGCTTTGAAATACCCGGGATTTCGAAACGACGAACGTCATTTATGCAAAAAAATTGGAACATCAAATTATCAATGGCAAAAAAAAAAAACGTCGTCGTTTTGTTGTAAGCGTCGAAAAAAACGTCGGCTAAAAATTGTACTAGCCTATCATATGTAAAATTTTTGTTTTTTCTCTTTAACTTATTCTTGCCAATAAATTTGTAATCTTCTTTTGAGATACGCGGAATTTTCAATATCGGGAACTTATTAATTAATTCAAAAAAATTAAAAGATCAAATTATCGAGGGCAAACAAAAAAACGTCGTCGTTTTATTGTAGGCGTCAAAAAAAACGTCGGCAGAAAATTTTACTAGCCTCTCATATGTGAAATTTTTGTTTTTTTTCTTTGTCTTATTCTTACCAATAAATTTGTAATCTTCTTTTGAAATACGCAGGATTTTCAATATCGGGAACTTATTGATTAATTCAAAAAAAATAAAAGATCAAACTATCGAGGGCAAACAAAAAAACGTCGTCGTTTTATTGTAA
Organism: Microplitis mediator; assembly: GCF_029852145.1. Classification (NCBI taxonomy): domain Eukaryota; kingdom Metazoa; phylum Arthropoda; class Insecta; order Hymenoptera; family Braconidae; genus Microplitis; species Microplitis mediator. Next base: position 11,447,495 of record NC_079971.1, read on the forward strand.
GCGTCGAAAAAAACGTCGGCTGAAAATTGTACTAGTCTTTCACTTTTAAATTTCTGTTTTTTCACTTTTTCTTGTCCACGCCAATAAATGAGCAATCTAGCTTTGAAATACCCGGGATTTCGAAACGACGAACGTCATTTATGCAAAAAAATTGGAACATCAAATTATCAATGGCAAAAAAAAAACGTCGTCGTTTTGTTGTAAGCGTCAAAAAAAACGTCGGCAGAAAATTTTACTAGCCTCTCATATGTAAAATTTCTGTTTTTTCTCTTTAACTTATTCTTGCCAATAAATTTGTAATCTTCTTTTGAGATACGCGGAATTTTCAATATCGGGAACTTATTAATTAATTCAAAAAAATTAAAAGATCAAATTATCGAGGGCAAACAAAAAAACGTCGTCGTTTTATTGTAAGCGTCTAAAAAAACGTCGGCTGAAAATTGTACTAGCCTATCATATGTAAAATTTTTGTTTTTTTTCCTTTGTCTTATTCTTGCCAATAAATTTGTAATCTTCTTTTGAGATCCGCGGAATTTTTCCTGTCGGGAATTTAATTAATCCAAAAAAAATGAAAGATCAAATTATCGAGGGAAAAATGAAAACGTCGTCGTTTTGTTGTAAGCGTCGAAAAAAACGTCGGCTTACAATTTTACTACTCTTTTATCGTTGACATTTTTGTTTATTTACTTTTTCTTATCCTTGCCAATAAATGGGCAATCCTGTTTTGAGATACGCGGAAGTTTTGTTGTCGGGAACTCAATTAACTCGAAAAAATTAAAACATCAAATTATCGAGGGCAAGAAAAAAAACGTTGTCGTTTTGTTGTAAGCGTCGAAAAAAACGTCGGCTAAAAATTTTACTAGTCTTTTATCTGTTACATTTTTGTTTTTTTACTTTGTCTTAACCTTGCCACTAAATGTGCAATCTAGCTTTATAATACCCGGACCCGGAACGACGGACGTCACTTTTCTAAAAATATTGGAACATCAAATTTTCGAGGACAGAATATAAGCCGCCGTCACTTTATTGCAAACGCCGAAGAAAACGTCGGCTAGAAGTTTTACGAATTTTTTTCCGTTTAATTTTTGTTTATTTACTTTTTCTTATCCTTACCAATTAATGTGTAATCTTGTTATGAGATACACCGAATTTTGATGTCGGGAACTCAATTAACTCGAAAAAATTGGAACATCAAATTATCAAGGGCGAGAAAAAAAAACGTCGTCGTTTTATCGCATGCGCCGTAAAAAACGTCGGCTAAAAATTTTACGAGTTCCATATCAAAAATTTTTTTTTTTTTACTTCTTCTTGTCCTCGTTCATAAATGTGCAATTTAGCTCTGAAATCCGCGAAATTTTTGGTACCGGGGACTCAATTAATTCGAAAAAATGAGAACATCAAACTATCGAGGGCTACAAAAAAATACGTCGTTTCATTGCAAGCGCCGAAAAAAACGTCGGCTGAAAATGTTAGTACTTTCTTATCTGTATAACTTTTATTTTTTCACTTTTTCTTGTCCTCGCCAATGAATGTGCAATCTCGCTATCTAGCTTTAAAATACCCGGAATTTCGGAACGCCGGACGTCATTTATGCAAAATATTTGAACATCAAATTATCGAGGGTAAGAAAATAAACGTCGGCTATAAATTATACGATTTTTTTTTCAGGTAAATTTTTGTTTTTCTATTTTTTTTTTGTCCTCGTCAATAAATGTGCAATGGAGCCGTGAGATACACGGAATTTCTAATATCGGGGTTTTAATGAATTCGAAACAATTTGAACATTAAAGTCTCGAAGACGAACACAATAAAAAAATATGTCTATAAGTTGACCCTGCGGGCCAGCCCCTAAACTTCCCGCTGTTTTCGAGCTCGTTGAGCTCGAAAACACTATTGTGAATAAATTTTCAATCGAGCTCGCAAATACTTTTGTATGCCATTGTTCTGTAAAAAACTATTTTTTAGCATTTCTTTCTCCCACGATATCTCGCGAACGAATTAACCGATTTTGATGGTTGAGGCGGCAATCGACGCGTTTTGTCAAGTTTCAAAGCTGATCAAATTTTGGATTCGATTTATCAAGTCGTTTTTGTGATATTTCAGGAAAAATAAAAAAAATTTTTTTTTTTAATTCTTTCGACAGCGGTTTCTCTTGAACGAATGATCCGATTTTGATGGTTGAGGTGGCATTCGACGCGGCTTATAAAGTTCTAGAGCCCAGTTTATTTTGGGATCATTCTATCGAGCACATTAAAACTTATCAAAAAAAAACATTTTTCAATAAACTTTATTGTTGGAATATCTCTGAACGAGCCCTACCGATCAAGCTCAGATGTCTCTCGGCTTTAAGATATTGACAATCCGCGTCGAATGACACCTTAAAGTTCAAAATCGGTTCATCCGTTCTAAAGATACAGGTATTTACATACGTACATACATACATACATACACTCGGACATCATCGTGAAATTAGTCAGAATAGCTTCCTAGGACCTCAAAACGTTAACATCCGATGAAAACTCGATTTTCGAAAACCGGGGTGAAACCAATAACTTCCCGAATTTTTGAAAATTAACAATTTCCTTAGCGGAAAGTTAAAAAACACAAACTTTACAGGTAAAATATGCGTATAATTTTTACCAAACGTTTTTTTCGGCGTCCACAAGCAAACGACGACGTTTTTATTCTCGCTCTCAGTACAATTAGATTTTGCAATTATATCGGATTAATTACGTCCGTGGTGCGGAAAATTCCGTATGACAGAGTGATTAGCTTGCCAAGTCTGGTCGCACCTAAGTATTATAGTCGAATATTAGGGCGCCACTGGAAGATGGACTCGGCCTTCCAGAACCGGATGTTAATGTAATTATATTGTATGCTCAGGGTCGTTCGTAAATTTCATATTTTGTGAGAGAGGAGAGGAATGATGAACAGGCTGAAATAAATTTATTTCAGACTTTAATTCCAATTTCTTATTAATTAAGCACCTTGCTTTTATATTTATTTAACCCTTAATAACAATTAATAACCTTATGACAAACTATACTTATGACAAACTAAACTTATGACAAACTAAATGCGTCCCCTGGACGTTTCCACACTCCCACACACACACGTATTTTAAGCGTCTCCCGGACGTAACACACACACACTCTCTTTAAAAAACCGTCCACCAGACGTTAAACCTTATTTTCCTTAAATTCTACTTTTAAAAAACCGTCCACAGGACGTTAACCCGCATTTTCTTATTTCTAGTGTCCACCGGACATATCTTAAACCTAACTTAAATTTTTGTCCATCGGACCAAAATCACAACCACAATTTCTTTTAATTAACATTACTTGACTCTATTTAAAACTCTATTTTCTTTTGTACTTTTAATATCATCACAATTTTTTCACCCAAAATTTTATGACTCTAATTCAACTATAATTCCAATATAAAATTTCCACATTTACTCCTACTAGAATTACGTTATGAATTGACTAGGAATTCGGCCATTGAGTTGGCGTCACTCGGGTCCTGAATTTTACTGACGGATTCGAGTAAATTAAAATTTATTTATGAATTAATTCAGCCACTGGAATAAATTCCGGCCTCAAGTAATTTACTGACGTTATCGAATAATTTATTTAATTCGTTATTTACGCGGGAAAATTATTTTATTCCAGCCAAAGGCCTCGAATAACATAATTCAGAGTTATAGACACAATATAGCGAATAAGAGCGGCAACTTTTGAAAAGACGAGGCGCGTGGTTGTAATGGCCGAAGGCCTACAACTTCCAATTTATATACGCGAGAACCAACGGAAAGATATTAATTAAATTAATTATAATTAATTCTGCCATTGGAATATAAATTCCGGCCTTAATTAATTGTAATTTTACCTTGATGAATTTTACCGCAGCAACCCGATGAGACTTGTAGCTGATGTCCGGCTATTCCTCCAACTGTCGACCAGTTTTCCTTACGGGTAAATCTGCTCTTCTGGTTCCCGATTGTCCGGTTTGTTCTCGCTCCAGATTGTTAAGGTCCTCGTCTTGCCTCGTATAGAATGGTGTAGATGATGCGTCCAATCACTCTAGTTGTTCACTAACTTTCACTTAGGCGTCCATCGCCTTCGGTCGTCCAATTGACTCTCTGGATTTTTGGCACGGCACTCCCTTATAACTCTTCGATTCACCCCCGGAAGACTCATCCCTACTAAATTAATTAGCCAAAAAGAGGGGCGAATGTTCGAGTCTCACCGATTAGCGACACCCGGTGACATGTCGAATCACTCAATTTAATAAACCGGGTTATAATCAGGACCCATTATCGACCGTGGACACATCCAATTTTAGAAATAATTAAATAGTTATTGGAGTCTATTTTACCCTGTTACATCCGGGTATTTCGAAACTAGAATGCATATTGATTGGCGAGGATGAGAAAAAGTAAAAAAAAAAAAACACATTTAATAGGAGAAAAATTCGTAGAATTTTACCTGTCGTTTTTTTCAACGCTTACAATAAAACGACAACGTTTTATTTTCATGCCTTAGAGAATTTGATGTTCCAATTTTTTCGCATAAATAACGTCCGTGTTGCTAAAAAATCCAGATATTTTAAAGCTAGACTGCAGCATTAATTGCTTGCAATAAATTGACGGAGGCTTATTTTCTGTCCTCGCAAATTTGATAATCCAATATTTTTGGAAAAGTGACGTCCGTCGTTAGGGTCCGGGTATTTTAAAGCTAGATTGCACATGTAGTGGCAAGGTTAAGACAAAGTAAAAAAACAAAAATGTAACATAAAAGACTAGTACTATTTTCAGCCGACGTTTTTTTCGACGCTTACAATAAAACGACGACGTTTTTTTTGTTTGCCCTAGATAATTTGATCTTTTATTTTTTTTGAATTAATCAATAAGTTCCCGATATTGAAATTCCGCGTATCTCAAAAGGAGATTACAAATTTATCGGCAAGAATAAGACAAAGAAAAAAAACAAAAATTTTACATATGATAGGCTAGTAAAATTTTCTGCCGACGTTTGTTTTGACGCTTGCAACAAAACGACGACGTTTTTTTCTTGCCCTCGATAATTTGAGCTTTTAATTTTTTTGGATTAATTAATAAGTTCCCGATATTGAAAATTCCGCGTATCTCAAAAGAAGATTACAAATTTATTGGCAAGAATAAGACAAAGAAAAAAAAAAAAAATTTTACATATGAGAGGCTAGTAAAATTTTCTGCCGACGTTTTTTTTGACGCTTACAACAAAACGACGACGTTTTTTTTTTGCCATTGATAATTTGATGTTCCAATTTTTTTGCAAAAATGACGTTCGTCGTTTCGAAATCCCGGGTATTTCAAAGCTAGATTGCTCATTTATTGGCGTGGACAAGAAAAAGTGAAACAACAAAAATTTAAAAGTTAAAGACTAGTACAATTTTCAGCCGACGTTTTTTTTGACGCTTACAATAAAATGACGACGTTTTTTTCTTGCCCTCGATAATTTGATCTTCCATTTTTTTTTTTGAATTAATTAAGTTTCCGATATTGAAAATCCTGCGTATTTCAAAAGAAGATTACAAATTCATTAGTAAGAATAAGACAAAGAAAAAAAACAAAAATTTTACATATGAGAGGCTAGTAAAATTTTCTGCCGACGTTTTTTTTGACGCTTACAATAAAACGACGACGTTTTTTTGTTTGCCCTCGATAATTTGATCTTTTAATTTTTTTGAATTAATTAATAAGTTCCTGATATTGAAAATTCCGCGTATCTCAAAAGAAGATTACAAATTTATTGGCAAGAATAAGTTAAAGAAAAAAAACAAAAATTTTACATATGATAGGCTAGTACAATTTTTAGCCGACGTTTTTTTCAACGCTTACAACAAAACGATGACGTTTTTTTTTTGCCATTGATAATTTGATGTTCCAATTTTTTTGCATAAATGACGTTCGTCGTTTCGAAATCCCGGGTATTTCAAAGCTAGATTGCTCATTTATTGGCGTGGACAAGAAAAAGTGAAAAAACAAAAATTTAAAAGTGAAAGACTAGTATAATTTTCTGCCGACGTTTTTTTTGACGCTTACAATAAAACGACGACGTTTTTTTGTTTGCCCTCGATAATTTGATCTTTTAATTTTTTTGAATTAATTAATAAGTTCCCGATATTGAAAATTCCGCGTATCTCAAAAGAAGATTACAAATTTATTGGCAAGAATAAGACAAAGAAAAAAAACAAAAATTTTACATATGAGAGGCTAGTAAAATTTTCTGCCGACGTTTTGTCCGACGCTTGCAACAAAACGACGACGTTTTTTTCTTGCCCTCGATAATTTGATCTTCCATCCTTTTTTTGAATTAATTAAGTTTCCGATATTCAAAATCCTGCGTATTTCAGAAGAAAATTACATATTTATTGGCAAGAATAAGACAAAGAAAAAAAAAACAAAAATTTTACATATGATATGCTCGTACAATTTTCAGCCGACGTTTTTTTCGACGCTTACAACAAAACGACGACGTTTTTTTTTTGGCCCTCGATAATTTGATGTTCTAATTTTTCGATTTAATTAAGTCCCCGATATTAAAAATTCCGCGCACTTTAAAGCTAGATTGGACATTAATTGGCTAGGATAAGGGAAAGTTATAAAATTAAAATTTAACAGATAAAAGACTAGTAAAATTTTTAGCCGACGTTTTTTTCGACGCTTATAACAAAACGACGACGTTTTTTTTTCGCTCTAGATCAACAGCTCCGCACATCCAATATTAAATTGATATTCCTTTTCTTGACTTAAATTTCGAAGTCCACGCGCCATCTCTGATTTTATGGTTGAACCCTTATGTGTCGATAATATTGCTATTTGCTTTGTCAACGGTCATGGGTTCTCACCTATTACCCGCTCAGTATAACATACTCGCGAGTTATTTTATTTTATTGGTTTTTATACTTTTATTCACCGTTAATTCATTTATACATAAATTTTATATCTTCACTAATACTGAAAATAATTTCTATATTCAGTACATTTACATTTTTTATCATTTTTTGCTTATTTATCGATGTTTTAGATCACCGTCGTTTTTAATCAAAACGTCGACGTTTTCGTGAACAAAGCGACCGACGTTTTTGCCGTCGCTCGAGTCCTCCAGGGTCCTACCTTTGAGCAAAAAATATCGAACAAAATTTATTGTCATATCAACGGCGAAAGTTGAATTTGAGAAATAAACAGTCAAAAATGTTTCAAGTCGTGTAGGAATGTAGAGACACATAGAGAAGGAAAATTTTTTTTTTCAATACAAGTTCAAGGAAAGTTAACCAAACTATAGATTGCCAGAAATCAGATAGTTTGCGCCCTCTGCATGTTGCTTGAAAATTAAACTATCGCGGTTGATATGACAAAAAACTATTGAACAATCCTTCAAGATACGATTATTTTAAACGTTTTTTGCACAGAAAAAAATTAAAATACAAGCACTCTGCAAACGAAATCAGAAATTCGTTAGAAAAAAGATCAAAAAACCTTCAAAAACTGTTTAAAATTCGTTTCTTTTAAACGTTTTTCGAACATAAATAAATTCAGCTGCAAATGCTCCGTAGACGGAATCAGAAATTCGTTAGAAAAAAGATAAAAAAACGTTCAAAAACTGTTTAAAATTCGTTTTTTTAATCGTTTTTCGAACATAAATAAATTCAGCTGCAAATGCAGTGTAGACGGAATCAGAAATTCGTTAGAAAAAAGATCAAAAAACGTTCAAAAACTGTTTAAAATTGGTTTTTTTAATCGTTTTTCGAACATAAATAAATTCAGCTGCAAATGCAGTGTAGACGGAATCAGAAATTCGTTAGAAAAAAGATCAAAAAACGTTCAAAAACTGTTTAAAATTGGTTTTTTTTAATCGTTTTTCGAACATAAATAAATTCAGCTGCAAATGCAGTGTAGACGGAATCAGAAATTCGTTAGAAAAAAGATCAAAAAACGTTCAAAAACTGTTTAAAATTCTGTTTATTCAAACGTTTTCTGAACATAAATAAATTCAGCTGCAAATGCTCCGTAGACGGAATCAGAAATTCGTTAGAAAAAAGATCAAAAAACGTTCAAAAACTGTTTAAAATTCTGTTTTTTCAAACGTTTTCTGAACATAAATAAATTCAGCTGCAAATGCAGTGTAGACGGAATCAGAAATTCGTTATAAAAAAGATCAAAAAACGTTAGAAAACTGTTCAAATCCCGGTGTTTTTAAACGTTTTTTGAACAAAAATAAATTTAACTGTAAGCGCTCTCGAAATGGATTAGACACTCGTTAGAAAACAGATCAAAAAACGTTTAAAAACTGTTTAAAATTCTGTTTTTTCAAACGTTTTCTGAACATAAATAAATTCAGCTGCAAATGCTCCGTAGACGGAATCAGAAATTCGTTAGAAAAAAGATCAAAAAACGTTCAAAAACTGTTTAAAATTGGTTTTTTTTAATCGTTTTTCGAACATAAATAAATTCAGCTGCAAATGCTCCGTAGACGGAATCAGAAATTCGTTAGAAAAAAGATCAAAAAACGTTCAAAAACTGTTTAAAATTCTGTTTTTTCAAACGTTTTCCGAACATATATAAATTCAGTTGCAAATGCAGTGTAGACGTGATTAGAAGAGCATTAGAAAAGAGACCAAAAAACGTTAGAAAACTGTTCAAAATCCGGTGTTTTTAAACGTTTTTTGAACAAAAATAAATTTAACTGTAAGCGCTCTCGAAATGGATTAGACACTCGTTAGAAAACAGATCAAAAAACGTTCGAAAACTGTTCGAATTTAGTGGCTTTTAAACGTGTTTTTCACCACAAAAAAATAAAGAAATCCAACGCTCCGAGAAGATGGTCAATAAATTAGTTTTTAAATGATTAAAAAAACGTTCAATTATACAATTAGGGAAAACTTTTTCTACTTCCTTCAATTTTAGAAGTTTAAAAAGTGTTAAAAAAAAGTTCGTCGTTGTGTCACGTTTTGAACTTTCCAATAGTCAACACTTTTTTAACCTTTTTTTGACATTTTTTTTTTTACACGGGATGGTGCATTTAATATTATTGCTGATTTCAAAAATGCTATTGGCAAGCGAACACTGATCCTCGAAGTAACTGCTGAGTCTTACCTACATCTTTTCAACAATGACTTTAAAATATACGTTGGGCATCAGAGATGTCGAGTTTTTGATTACTTTAATCTAAATCTTTGTCGTAAGTGCGGCAGAGCCAATCATAGCCAAAACAAATGTAACAACTTCCCTAAGTGCCTTAACTGTGCGGGTAATCACATTACTCAAACATGTAATAGTCAAGTTAAAAAGTGTCTCAACTGTGTGTATTACAATGAAAAATATCATAAAAATCGACCAACTGATCACTGTGCTAACGATATGTGCTGCCAATACCTTATATATAAATTTAATAATATAATTAACAACTCGGACAACCCGATAAAACCACCTATTACCAAATTCATCGGTAACCCAGAGCGCAATGTTTCCGACAATAACTTATTTCAGAATATTATCAATGGATGATCTATGGGACATGCAGATTGAAGAAAGTTTTAGTGACTTAAATAGCTTAAATAACAATTTTACTATTGATAATCTCTTAATATTACATTTAAATGTAAGAAGCTTAAATACAAATTTCGAAAAACTTGAGCTATTTATCGATAAGTTATTAGCTAAACCTGATGTCATAATTTGCTTGGAATCTTGGCTACTGTCTTGTCATAGCTTTTTTAAACTTAACAATTATGATTGTTATTACAACCATAGTTCAATTAACAAAGCAGATGGTACTGTAATGTTTATTAATAAATCGTTACAGTCCAGTACTATAGTTGAAGAAATTGGATGTTTAAAAATTATCTCAACCATCATAAAACTAAATGATAATAAAGTTATAAAAATATCTGGCATTTATCGATGTCATGACATCGATAAGAGAGTTTTCATCAATGAATTATACAGATATCTAAATGACTCAAATTATGGCAAAAATCATATTTTAGCGGGTGATTTTAATATTAATTTACTAAACTCTGATGAAATAACTAACGAATTTCTGTCAACCTTTTTCGAATGTGGATATCTTCCATATTTTAATGGCATTACCAGACCTAATGATAAGAGTGGTACGTGCATAGACAATATGTTCATTAAATCGAATTTCGATGACATTAAATCATTTAAATATACCAATGTCTTCACGGATCACTTTCCGATTTTTACATCTATTGGTGTTAAAACCTCCAGCAACCAAGCTAAAGTCGAAGCTTCGGTTATAGATTATAGACGCTTAGTCAAACTGAGTCGTCATGTTAATCGGTCTTCTCTAATGGAGATACAAGATCCGGATGAATTTTTTGTTAGCTTTATTGATAAACTAAAATTACTAATCAAAGATTCAACACGTGCAGCCAAAAGGAATAAGTGCAATAATGAGCCACGTAGTAAATGGATTACTAAAGGTCTCATAGTTTCTTGTAAGACTAAAGAGCTGCTTTACAACACTTGGAAGTGTGATAAAACGAATATAAAACTAAAAAGTGAATACAACTCCTATTGTAAGATTCTAGACAAGTTAATAAAGTGTGCTAAAAGTAATTATGAAAATAGTATAGTTAAAAAATGTAATAATGATACCAAAAAATTGTGGCAATATGTACATAACAAAATTGGTAAAAGAGCTACAACAAAAAGTGAGATTGATTTTCTTGTATGTGAGGATAGGATTGTATCAGACAGCAAAGATATTGCAGATCTTTTTGTTAATTTTTTTACATATATTGGTGTAACGCTAGCGAATAAAATTGATAGAAATAATGTAAATATTGATAATAAGATAGATCTGAACTGTAATAGCATTTTCTTAATACCAACTGATAAAATAGAAATTGAAAAAGTTATAATTGAAATTAAATATATCAGGTGGGGTTGATGGCATTAATAGTAAGATACTTAAACTTATTGTAAAAGGCATCAGCATACCCCTAGAATATATCATTAACAAATGTATATGTTAGATTCTCTGTAAAAAAATCAATCTTTATTCTTATATATATTTTATTTAATATTTCTCTTTACTAAATATTCTGTTCGAAATAATATTTCGAACAGTGTTGCATTTAAGTTGTAGTATATATATTTAAGTCGAGTTTAAAATATGTATATGTTTACTTAAGGAAAAGAAAGCTAGCATGGATCAAATTTTATGACCTTAGGTACATGGGTCGACGAGAGATTCCAAGTAAATGCAAGGCAATATGTTTTTCTTCATTTGCACTCATATATATATGTTTTGAACTTAGAGATCTTTGTTATACAAAAGGAGGAGAGGTTGTTGGACCTCAGTGTTAAATAATATTAAAAGAATAAGTTAGTCTAAGCTAAATCTCTTACGAGTGAAGACATACCCTAGAGCGCGTATTTTAATAAAAGATATAATATTCATTTGTTTAATAAATTGATGTGTTTCATTCACGATTACCATACCTAAATTCCCAACAGGTTATGGGCCCAGAATACGCCGTGTATTAAAATCGTGAAAGAAAGATTAATTTATCAAAAGAAAAAATTGAATAGTATAAAAATTTGAAAATTATCTTACATCAAATCTACTATTAAATTTTCTAATTTTAATATTGAAGTGCATGTAATTTTAAATGATTAAAATAATTAAACAAAAATAAATTATAAATAATCATTTTCAAATAAAATTAAATTAAATATAATTCTTGATAATAATGTGCTGAATAATAATTACATAATGAATAGTGATAAAATTTTGAGTTTAGTTTACTTTAATAGTTTGTGCCGTGATTTTATAAAGTGATTATTGCTCAGCCTCAAATAAATGAAAAGAGGAAAAAAGAAAATTCTTCAACTTTACACGTCTGATTGTCTTATAGACAGAGCGGTTATTGCTCAAAGTTTTGATAGTCTCCAGAGACGAATAAAATTGTCCTTAGCAAAAGGCGGAGAATTTATTTTAGAAACAAAAGAGGTTCCATCCAGATGACAACAAACGTGGGTGTTCTAGGAGTAATAGAAGGGGTTAGATACAGTCCTGTACAGCGGTGTCAAAGCTGTAGAAGTCAGGCATGGTGGTCATTTCAGATCTGAAAAGGGTAAAAATTAATAAAGGTGGTATACCCATCATGGAAGGTAAGCCCTCTAATAATTTTATTCAGATCGGCTCCACAGTTTAAATATATAAAGATAATTCTGTCACTCAAGAAATAATAAAACGAATTATAGTACATAGCATGAAAGACTAGGTCATATAAGTGAGCATAAATTTGTTATATCAAAGAAACATATTATGATTGAAACTTAAGGCAGATAATAGAAATCATTTGTAATAATTAAATATGTAAAGTGTGCGTTAAAAGAAAACAAACTCGACTAACATTCAAAACGGTTAAAAATCGAGATCATGTTAGGAGTTCAATATTCATTGTACATTCGGATGTACTATAGTCCAATCATTCCGACGGCTCTAGAAAATAAAAATTATTTTGTCCGATTTCTAGATCATTACACTCATTACTGTATAGTATATTTAATTAAATATAGATTCAACTCAGTTGCAAAAGAGTGAGGATCAATTTAATGTCAAACTAGTTTATTTATGGACATAAAAATTGGTAGAGAATATTTGTTTGAAGTTCAGATAAAATTTCTGGATAATGCAGTACTTACTACAACATATGTAATTAATAATGTTCCGAGTAGGGCATTGAATCAATCTCGAACACCATATGAAATGTGTTATAATAAAAAGGCTATCAACCAAGTGATTTAAAGTGTTTGGTTCATTGTGTATATACACAATATACACAAGAAAAACTAACAGAAATAAATTTGGTGAAAAATCATCAAAGGGAAATAATCTGGTAGATTATGAACCAAACGGGTACAGAGTTTTCAAAATTGAGAGTGAAAAATATGTGGTAGTGAGAGACGTTATTGTAGACAAAAGAAAATTTTTTTCTTTCTAGACCGAAAATAAAATCTGTACATGTTGACGAAAACTTAGATCATGAAACTGGTGTCACTAACAAAATGTAAAACCCAGGTAAAGTAACTGTAGTCCCTAACAGTATGTTAAACCCAGATAAAATAACTGGTGTCACTAACGTAATGTTAAACTCAGGTAAAGAAACTGTAGTCACTAACTAATTGTTAAACTCAGTCAATCATTCAAGTAGTCACGGACGAAATGTTAAACTCAGGTAATGAAACTGTAGTCACTAACGAATTGTTAAACTCAGTCAATCATTGGCCTGAATGAATCTGATACGGGCAAATCAGATGGGATAGTCAAATCTGGTCATGATAAACCAGATTGTGTGAATAAATCTGATAATGATAAATCAGATAGTTCAAAGAAATCTGATAGTAGTAAATCAGATAGTTTAAGTAATTCTGATATTAATAAATCAGATAATGTAAGTAAATCTGATAATAATAAATCAGATAGTTTAACTAAATCTGATATTGATAAATCGGATAGTTTGAATGAATCTGATAATGATAAATCAGGTAGTTTTAAATAAATCTGATATTAATAAATCAGATGATGTAAGTGTAAGTGAATCTAATAATGATAAATCAGATAGTTCCAATAAATCTGATATTGGTAAATCAGATAGTTTGAATAAATCTGATATTGATAAATCAGATAGTCCAAAGAAATCTGATAGTAGTAAATCAGATAGTTTAAATAAATATGATAGTAGTAAATCAGATAGTGTCAGTAAATCTGGTAATGATAAAAACCATATAGTTTGAATAAATCTGATAATGGTAAATCAGATAGTTTAGAAAAATCTGATATTCATAAATCAGAGCTTAGATAAATCTGATATTAATAAATCAGATAGTGTAAGTTAATCTGGTTATGATAAGCCAGATAGTTCAAGTAAATCTGATATCGGTAAATCAGATTTAATACATAAAGTAAATAGTCATAAAGATAATAAATTTCCTAAGTTACATAATAGGAATAAATCAGAAGCCAGTTGTAGGAGTAATAGGATCAGAAGCCGTCCTCGGATTTCGAATAATGAAGGTAGTTTACCTAACGATTGTATGCTATCTACTCAATAAATGATTCATAAAATTCCTAGTCCGTATTATGAAATTAAAAATAGGAATGATAGGGTTGAGTAGGAACGAGCTGTTAAAAGTGAATTCGATTCACTTCGTATTAATAATACTTGGACATTGGTACCAAGACCTAAACATAAAAACATTGTAGACTGTAAGTGGATATTTACAATTAAAAATTACGAATTTGAAAATCCACATAAATGTAAAGCTCGATTAGTTACTAGAGGTTTTAGTCAAAAATATACGGTGGACTATGATGAAACTTTTGCGCCAGTTGCTAGAATTGCTAGTTTTAGTTTTATAGTTGCATTTGTCAATCAAAATAATCTGTTGCTGCATCATATGGATGTGAAAACAGCCTTTTTGAATGGCAAATTAAAAGAAGAAATTTATATGAAAATACCTGAGGGAGTCAAATGAGATAAAAATCAGGTGTGCAGATTGAACAAAGCTCTGTATGGTTTGAAGCAGGCTGCACGCTGCTGGTTTGAAGCATTTGAATCTACATTAAAAGAATTAAATTTTCAAAATTCTTCTGTAGATCGTTGTATTTATATTTTAGATCTAGGAGATGTCTTAAAGAACATTTATGTAGTATTATGTGTTGATGATCTTTTTGTAGCAACTGCAGATATGAATACTATGAATATTTTTAAAGAGTATTTGATGAATAAATTTCAGATGGTCAATTTAAAAGAAATTAGATCATTTTTAGGCATAAAAGTTACAAGAAAAGATAAGGTAATAACATTCGATCAAAATGCATACATCAACTCAGTCTTAAATAAATTTAATATGCATGATTATGAAAATTATGATGCGCCATGTAAAAGTGTTATTGGTTGTACAAAGTACGTAATGGTTTCTTCACGACCAGATTTAAGCATATCAGAAAATATCGTAAGTAGATATATGAAAAAAAAAAAAAAAAACAATAAAACACTGTGGCAGTATCTGAAAAGAGTATTAAGATATTCAAAGAGTTCTAGTAATATTAGATTAACATATACTCGTAATAATTATAAAGAAATAATCAGCGGTTATGTAGACGCAGATTAGGCAAGATATAACAATGATAGACAAAGAATACAACCGATTATTTATTTAAGTTATTCGATCATTGTACTATTTGCTGAGCATCTAAACGACGGGCATCTGTAGCAGGTTCAACATCAGAAGTTGAATATACGGCTCCGTATGAAGCTGCACAAGAGGCACTGTGGTTACGATCATTAGCGGAAAATATAAAGATGGTTATATTAGGGCCAGTAGTAATTTATGAAGATAACAATGGTTGCATTAGTATCGCGAACAATCCATCAAGCCATAAAAGATCGAAAAATATCGATATAAAATATCATTTCTCTCGTGACAAAGTAGAGCACGGATTATTAAAACTAATCTATATGTCTACAGATCAACAGATTGCTAATACACTGACCAATTCTTTGGCTGGACCAAAATTTGTGGAATTCAGAACACAAATGGATTTGAAATAATATTAAAGAATATATTTATGTTGTATATATTGTATGTATATATACAGAGTGTCCCAAAAGTACCGCCCCAAATTGTAAGGCCGGATAGAGGACGAAATTCTGGGACGAAAAGTCCTCTGCCGTTTTTTCACCTGACGAACAGGTAAATTGATATTAATTAAAAAAGGTAGCCAATCAGAAAAGAGCATTAGCGCGAACCAGTAAAGTGGGGTGAACAGTCTGGGGGAAGCTTCAACGCGTGAGAGCTCGGCTGTCGTTCAGCGGCTTTCACAACGCGAGATGCACGCGAATGGAATTTTTAATTATTTAATTTTTGATCTCTTCGCAAAAATCGAGACCTGCAAAGAAAACTAATTTTTATTTTGTTATTAACTGATCAACGGTCAGCTGACTGCTACCGGTTCAAAAAATAACAACGGAATTTTGAAAAAAAATCTAGTTTCGCAATTATTGAAAAAAAATTATTTCGCACTTATCAACTGACTGGCAGTCAGCTGACTGCCAACAGTTTCAAGAAAAACTGAGAATTTAAAAAAAATAAAAGTTCAGTCCCGCAAAAAAAAAAAAATTATTTTTCTCTTATCAACTGACTGACATTCAGCTGACTGCCGACATTTTCGAAAGAAACTGAGAATTTAAAAAAAACAAAAGTTCAGTCCCGCAAAAAAAAAAATTTTTTTGTTCTTATCAACTGACTGACAGTCAGCTGACTGCCGACAGTTTCGAGAAAAACTGAGAATTTAAAAAAAATAAAAGTTCAGTCCCGCAAAAAAAAAAAATTATTTTTCTCTTATCAACTGACTGACAGTCAGCTGACTGCCGACAGTTAAACCAAAGCCGGAGAATTTTATTCTAAAAATCAGTCCCGCGAAAGAAAAAAATTATTTTTCTCTTATCAACTGACTAGCAGTCAGATGACTGCCGACAGTTTCGAAAGAAACTGAGAATTTAAAAAAAGTAAAAGTTCAGTCCCGCAAAAAAAAAAATTATTTTGTTCTTATCAACTGACTGGCAGTCAGCTGACTGCCGACAGTGGAACCAACGGCGGAGGATTTTATTCTAAAATTCAGTCCCGCGAAAGAAAAAAATTATTTTTCTCTTATCAACTGACTGACATTCAGCTGACTGCCGACATTTTCGAAAGAAACTGAGAATTTAAAAAAAATAAAAGTTCAGTCCCGCAAAAAAAAAAATTATTTTTCTCTTATCAACTGACTGACAGTCAGCTGACTGCCGACAGTTCAACCAAAGCCGGAGACTTTTATTCTAAAAATCAGTCCCGCAAAAAAAAAAAATTTTTTTGTTCTTATCAACTAACTGGCAGTCAGCTGACTGCCGACAGTTAAACCAAAGCCGGAGAATTTTGTTCTAAAATTCAGTCCCTCAAAAAAAAAAAATTATTTTGTTCTTATCAACTGACTGACAGTCAGCTGACTCACGACAGTTAAACCAACGGCGAAGGATTTTATTCTAAAATTCAGTCCCGCGAAAGAAAAAAATTATTTTTCTCTTATCAACTGACTAGCAGTCAGCTGACTGCCGACAGTTTCGAAAGAAACTGAGAATTTAAAAAAAATAAAAGTTCAGTCCCGCAAAAAAAAAAATAAATTGCTCTTATCAACTGACTGGCAGTCAGATGACTGCCGACAGTTTCGAAAGAAACTGAGAATTTAAAAAAAGTAAAAGTTCAGTCCCTCAAAAAAAAAAAATTATTTTGTTCTTATCAACTGACTGACAGTCAGCTGAATCACGACAGTTAAACCAACGGCGAAGGATTTTATTCTAAAATTCAGTCCCGCGAAAGAAAAAAATTATTTTTCTCTTATCAACTGACTAGCAGTCAGCTGACTGCCGACAGTTTCGAAAGAAACTGAGAATTTAAAAAAAATAAAAGTTCAGTCCCGCAAAAAAAAAAAATAAATTGCTCTTATCAACTGACTGGCAGTCAGATGACTGCCGACAGTTTAACGATCATCTGAGGATTTTTCGCAAGTAAAAGTCCAGTCATGAAAAAAAATAAATTATTTTGATTTTATTAACTGACCGCCGGCAGTTCAATGAAATGCTGAGAATTTTTTATAAAAATTTAGTTTCGCATAAATTGAAAACAAAAAATTTTTTGTTCTTATCGATTGATTGGCATAAGATGATAAGACGTTTGAAATTTTTTATTTATTTTCATCTCAGTTCAATTTCGCGACAGATTGTTTTTTTTCCATCCTATTATTAACTCACTTCTAGTATTATGCCGTCAGCTAAGCCTTCACAGGACGATCGCCGATGTTGTTATTTAGTATAATTTTTACGAATATTTCTTCAAATGCTACTGAGTATTCATTTGTATCTCTTTTACTCCTTACTGTTTGTTGCTTTCTCCAATATACTTTATTTAATTTTTTTTCTTGGAAATTTGACGCTGTGTCCAAGGCACTCGCTGTTTTTTTCTTGTTTCACTGATTTTTGTTTCTCTCTGTTCATCGTTTTTCACTTGTTTTTAAAATTTATCGATGCAAACTATTAACAAACGTTAGTCTTTATTGAATCTTCAATAACTGCACTACTTTTCGCTATGCCTCGTGAAAATCAGTATTCTGCTTCGGATTATGCGGACATGATCATGTTGTACGGCGAATGTCACTATAACGCTAGGGACGCTTGTCGTGTGTACGCTGAACGTTACCCAAACCGTGCTCGTCATCCAGACCATCACGTGATTCTCGGTGCTGCTCAACGTCTTCGGGATACTGGGAATATTTTGCCAGCCCGCGCCGAGCGCGTAGGTCGTCCTCGAGACGTACGTAATCTGCGTAACGAAGATCGTGTAGTTGATGCAGTGCTGAACGATCCTAACACTAGTGTCCGCAAACTTGAACGTCAGTTGCAGATTTCTCGTACTTCAATTAATCGTATAACAAAAGCAAGAGAATTGCATCCATTCCACGCAACTAAAGTGCAAAAGTTAGAACCTGGTGATTTTGAACAGCGAATAGCTTTTTGCAACCGTATTTTGGAGATGGTTGCCAATGATCCTGACTTTTTGCAGCGTGTATTGTGGACAGACGAATCACTTTTCACTCGTGAAGGGTGTTTTAATCAACACAATTCGCATCAGTACGCCGTAGAAAATCCTCATTTCACTCGAGACCGCAATTTCCGAAATAAGTGGAAAATTAATATGTGGGGTGGCATTGTTGGCAACGTCGTAATTCTCCATCCTTTGCCGGACGCTATGAACGTGAGTAGGGAAATTTACGTAAATCATAATTCTTGCGATAGATCGTTTATTCAGTAAAATGTGAATTAGGGCGCCAATTTTCTGACGTTCCTCCAAGAAGTGCTGCCGGAAGCTCTAGCGCAGCTACCACCTGATGAACGACCTCAGTGGTTCCAGCATGATGGTGCACCGACGCATACAGCAGCGCAGGTGACAGAGTACCTGAATGCGACGTATCCCAATTCTTGGATCGGGAGAAACGGTCCCTTTCCATGGCCTCCAAGGTCACCAGACTTGACACCCCTGGATTTTTTCTTGTGGGGTTACATGAAAGGAGTCGTTTACGAGACCGAACCTAAGGATCAGTTTGAGACAATGGCGAGAATTCAGGTGGCATACCTGAACATTACTCCTGACATGATGGAGAAAGTCAAGACAGATTTGATAAGACGCTGCCGTCTTTGCATCCAAGTTGGAGGAGGAACGTTCGAGCAGCTGCTCTAATGATAGTCATCGTTCCATAATAACAAAACGGCCCTTTTCAGGGCCACAAAATTTTTTAAACGTAAAAAAACTTCGAGTTATGACATTATTCGTTTGACGATTTCGCGCAATGCAACGAGTAATTTTAGATCAATTTTGTAAAATTTTTGTAGGACTAGATTTTCACCGAAAAATTCTCAGCATTGCATTAAACTGTCGGTAGTCAGTTGAAAAGAGAAAAATAATTTTTTTTGTTCGCGGGACTGAATTTTAGAATAAAATTCTCCGGCTTCGGTTTAACTGTCGGCAGTCAGCTGACTGTCAGTCAGTTGATAAGAGCAAAATAATTTTTTTCTTTTGCGGGACTGAATTTTAGAATAAAATTATCCGGCTTTGGTTCAACTGTCGGCAGTCAGCTGACGGTCAGTCAGTTGATAAGAGAAAAATAATTTTTTTTTTTTGCGGGACTGAACTTTTATTTTTTTTAAATTCTCAGTTTCTTTCGAAAATGTCGGCAGTCAGCTGAATGTCAGTCAGTTGATAAGAAAAAAATAATTTTTTTCTTTCGCGGGACTGAATTTTAGAATAAAATCCTCCGCTGTTGGTTCAACTGTCGGCAGTCAGCTGACTGTCAGTCAGTTGATAAGAGAAAAATAATTTTTTTTTTTTGCGGGACTGAACTTTTATTTTTTTTAAATTCTCAGTTTCTTTCGAACATGTCGGCAGTCAGCTGAATGTCAGTCAGTTGATAAGAGAAAAATAATTTTTTTCTTTCGCGGGACTGAATTTTAGAATAAAATCCTCCGCCGTTGGTTCAACTGTCGGCAGTCAGCTGACTGCCAGTCAGTTGAAAAGAACAAAATAATTTTTTTTTTGCGGGACTGAACTTTTACTTTTTTTAAATTCTCAGTTTCTTTCGAACATGTCGGCAGTCAGCTGAATGTCAGTCAGTTGATAAGAGAAAAATAATTTTTTTCTTTCGCGGGACTGAATTTTAGAATAAAATTCTCCGGCTTTGGTTGAACTGTCGGCAGTCAGCTGACTGTCAGTCAGTTGATAAGAACAAAATAATTTTTTTCTTTCGCCGGACTGAATTTTAGAATAAAATTCTCCGGCTTTGGTTTAACTGTCGGCAGTCAGCTGACTGTCAGTCAGTTGATAAGAGAAAAATAATTTTTTTCTTTTGCGGGACTGATTTTTAGAATAAAAGTCTCCGGCTTTGGTTTAACTGTCGGCAGTCAGCTGACTGTCAGTCAGTTGATCAGAGAAAAATAATTTTTTTTTTTTGCGGGACTGAACTTTTATTTTTTTTAAATTCTCAGTTTCTTTCGAAAATGTCGGCAGTCAGCTGAATGTCAGTCAGTTGATGAGGGAAAAATAATTTTTTTCTTTCGCGGGACTGAATTTTAGAATAAAATCCTCCGCCGTTGGTTCAACTGTCGGCAGTCAGCTGACTGCCAGTCAGTTGATAAGAGAAAAATAATTTTTTTCTTTCGCGGGACTGAATTTTAGAATAAAATTCTCCGGCTTTGGTTGAACTGTCGGCAGTCAGCTGACTGTCAGTCAGTTGATAAGAACAAAATAATTTTTTTTTTTTGAGGGACTGAATTTTAGAATAAAATTCTCCGGCTTTGGTTTAACTGTCGGCAGTCAGCTGACTGCCAGTCAGTTGATAAGAACAAAATAATTTTTTTCTTTTGCGGGACTGATTTTTAGAATAAAAGTCTCCGGCTTTGGTTTAACTGTCGGCAGTCAGCTGACTGTCAGTCAGTTGATCAGAGAAAAATAATTTTTTTTTTTGCGGGACTGAACTTTTATTTTTTTTAAATTCTCAGTTTCTTTCGAACATGTCGGCAGTCAGCTGAATGTCAGTCAGTTGATAAGAGAAAAATAATTTTTTTCTTTCGCGGGACTGAATTTTAGAATAAAATCCTCCGCCGTTGGTTCAACTGTCGGCAGTCAGCTGACTGCCAGTCAGTTGATAAGAACAAAATAATTTTTTTTTTGCGGGACTGAACTTTTACTTTTTTTAAATTCTCAGTTTCTTTCGAAACTGTCGGCAGTCAGCTGACTGCTAGTCAGTTGATAAGAGAAAAATAATTTTTTTCTTTCGCGGGACTGAATTTTAGAATAAAATTCTCCGGCTTTGGTTGAACTGTCGGCAGTCAGCTGACTGTCAGTCAGTTGATAAGAGAAAAATAATTTTTTTCTTTTGCGGGACTGAATTTTAGAATAAAATTATCCGGCTTTGGTTTAACTGTCGGCAGTCAGCTGACTGTCAGTCAGTTGATAAAAACAAAATAATTTTTTTTTTTTGCGGGACTGATTTTTAGAATAAAATTCTTCGGCTTTGGTTTAACTGTCGGCAGTCAGCTGACTGTCAGTCAGTTGATAAGATAAAAATAATTTTTTTTTTTTGCGGGACTGAACTTTTATTTTTTTTAAATTCTCAGTTTTTCTCGAAACTGTCGGCAGTCAGCTGACTGTCAGTCAGTTGATAAGAACAAAAAAATTTTTTTTTTTGCGGGACTGAACTTTTATTTTTTTTAAATTCTCAGTTTCTTCCGAAACTGTCTTGATTCAGCTGACTGTCAGTCAGTTGATAAGAACAAAATAATTTTTTTTTTTTGAGGGACTGAATTTTAGAATAAAATTCTCCGGCTTTGGTTTGTCGGCAGTCAGCTGACTGCCAGTCAGTTGATAAGAACAAAATAATTTTTTTCTTTAGCGGGACTGATTTTTAGAATAAAAGTCTCCGGCTTTGGTTTAACTGTCGGCAGTCAGCTGACTGTCAGTCAGTTGATAAGAGAAAAATAATTTTTTTTTTTTTGCGGGACTGAACTTTTATTTTTTTTAAATTCTCAGTTTCTTTCGAAAATGTCGGCAGTCAGCTGAATGTCAGTCAGTTGATAAGAGAAAAATAATTTTTTTCTTTCGCGGGACTGAATTTTAGAATAAAATCCTCCGCCGTTGGTTCAACTGTCGGCAGTCAGCTGACTGCCAGTCAGTTGATAAGAACAAAATAATTTTTTTTTTTGCGGGACTGAACTTTTACTTTTTTTAAATTCTCAGTTTCTTTCGAAACTGTCGGCAGTCATCTGACTGCTAGTCAGTTGATAAGAGAAAAATAATTTTTTTCTTTCGCCGGACTGAATTTTAGAATAAAATTCTCCGGCTTTGGTTTAACTGTCGGCAGTCAGCTGACTGTCAGTCAGTTGATAAGAGAAAAATAATTTTTTTTTTTTGCGGGACTGAACTTTTATTTTTTTTTAAAATTCTCAGTTTTTCTCGAAACTGTCGGCAGTCAGCTGACTGTCAGTCAGTTGATAAGAACAAAAAAAATTTTTTTTTTGCGGGACTGAACTTCTATTTTTTTTAAATTCTCAGTTTCTTTCGAAAATGTCGGCAGTCAGCTGAATGTCAGTCAGTTGATAAGAGAAAAATAATTTTTTTTTTTTGCGGGACTGAACTTTTATTTTTTTTAAATTCTCAGTTTTTCTTGAAACTGTTGGCAGTCAGCTGACTGCCAGTCAGTTGATAAGTGCGAAATAATTTTTTTTCAATAATTGCGAAACTAGATTTTTTTTCAAAATTCCGTTGTTATTTTTTGAACCGGTAGCAGTCAGCTGACCGTTGATCAGTTAATAACAAAATAAAAATTAGTTTTCTTTGCAGGTCTCGATTTTTGCGAAGAGATCAAAAATTAAATAATTAAAAATTCCATTCGCGTGCATCTCGCGTTGTGAAAGCCGCTGAACGACAGCTGAGCGCTCACGCGTTAAAGCTTCCCCCAGACTGTTCACCCCACTTTACTGGTTCGCGCTAATGCTCTTTTCTGATTGGCTACCTTTTTTAATTAATATCAATTTACCTGTTCGTCAGGTGAAAAAACGGCAGAGGACTTTTCGTCCCAGAATTTCGTCCTCTATCCGGCCTTACAATTTGGGGCGGTACTTTTGGGACACCCTGTATATTATAGACTGTATAATTGAAATATTTAAGATAAATGGTCGGATTAGGTTTTTCTAGGTTTTCCTAATCACTTTGCAAATTAGTTGGGCCATAATGTTCGCACCCCCAGATTGCGTGAAAAGATATGTCTTTACAATTTAATTTTAGAAGTTAATTGATATAATAAGTTTATTGTAAAGGTATCATTAATAATTAGTATTATGATTATGTAAGCTAATTTAATCTTAATTTTATTTTATTTAAAGATTAATTTTTGAAGGGGCGTGTTGGATTCTCTGTACAAAAATCAATCTTTATTCTGATATATATTTTATTTAATATTTCTCTTTACTAAATATTCTGTTCGAAATAATATTTCGAACAGTGTTGCATTGAAGTTGTAGTATATATATTTAAGTTGAGTTCAAAATATGTATATTAAGGTGGCCCAAAAAAACCGACTATTTTTTTTTTTTTGAGTGTCTTATGAAAATTTGTTGGTCTAAGATGTTTCAGGAAGCCTCTCCAAAAATCAACTCGATAAAAAATTTCCAAGAGGTCGCTTACGAATTTCGAAAATATCAAAAATGATCGAAATTCGGATTTTTTGTTCTAAATTTCTTCTTTCTCGTGGTAGCTATAGTTTATATTTATGAAATCATGACTACGCTGAAAATTTCAGCCCAAAACTAAAATATTTAAACGTCGCTCAAGAATTTTGAATGTTTCCGAGTACTGTCTCTTGGACGTTTTCGAGCGACCCTTGAATATTAATAATAAAACTTTTCAATTTTTTCACCATCAATTTGTATCATGATGAATAAAAATACAACCCGAGAAATAGAAATAATAAGTTATTTACATACTTTTTTATTTTTTAATTCAATTTTTAGGTTTTTTTGCTTATTCAAAACTTACCCAATTTCATTGTTCAAGACTGTCCGGTATATTTTCAGTTATGCATAAGTTATATTTAAGTGAAATGACAGTAATTGAGTTATAAAAAAATACAAAAACTAATTCAAAGTATTAGTTACATATTATCAGTTAATATTCAAAATTCTTGAGCGCCGTTTAAATATTCGAATTTTGGGCTGAAATTTCCAGCGTAGTCATGATTTCATAAGTATAAACTATAGCTGCTACGAGAAAAAAGAAATTTAGAACAGAAAAATCCGAATTTCGATCATTTTTGATATTTTCAAAATTCGTGAGCGACCTCTTGAAAATTTTGTATCGAGCTGATTTTCGGAGATGCTTCTTAAAACATCTTAAACCAACAAATTTTCACAAGAGACTCGAAAAAAAAAAATGGTCGGTTTTTTTGGGCCACCCTAATGTATATGTTTACTTAAGGAAAAGAAAGCTTGCATGGATCAAATTTTATGACCTTAGGTACATGGGTCGACGAGAGATTCCAAGTAAATGCAAGGCAATATGTTTTTCTTCATTTGCACTCATATATACACTAATGGAAAAAATTAAAGGATCAAAAAAAAATTCTAAATTTTTAGGCGATTTTCAACAGGCTCTAACTTTGAGAGAAATGGTCGTACAAGAAAAGAAAAAAAAGGAAATTGTAGCTCCAAGTATCTACTTTTTGGATTGGAACTTCAAAATTTTTTAGCGTCAGCAGTTTTTAAGTAATCTTAGAAAAACCAACGACAAAAAAATTTTCAAATTAAAAAAAAATTTGTTTTTTTGGTCTCCGGGCGTGGAAATAATTATTTTTGCTTAACCACTATAAGAATCGGATACCTTCATTATTCAGCTTTAATTTCTTTTTTTATGAACCTTGATACGTCCACTTCTCGCCGAGATATCGGTCTTCAAATGGAAAAGGATCCTTTTGTCTTTGATTATCGATATCTCAGAAACCAATGATCGCACAGAAAGTTAATGGTGGGTTTTAAAAACTTGAATAAATTCCCTTCAATGATTAGCCATTGCTTTTTCGAAAAAAAAAATTTTTACTATCGTCACATGAATTTAAAAATGCAACAAAAAAAGGGCTTTTTGTGGTTTTTTGGAAAATCAAGCGCTAAAACGAAAATATTGTGGAAATCGATAATGTTGACTGTGCATTTTACAGTTCAATATGTCCACAAAAACCCTGCAGAAAGCCAGATTAATCCAACCAGCCGTTTTTTTGTTTCACGCTATCAAATTTTTAAAAAAATTAAAGGATCACGTTTTTTGCTCTGAAAAGCTCATAATCTTTAACAAGATGAAAACAAACATTTTTTCGGAGCTTTGTCCACAATTTTATTGCAGACAGTGCTTAAATTTCCAAAAAAGAAAAAACTTTTTTTTCGAAAAAAAATTTTCAAAAAAAAAATTTTTTCAAAAAAATTTTTTTTTGGAATAACTTCAGGAAAATTACAAAACCAACACCCAATTATTTTTAGCACGTTTACGTTGCTGCATTCCGTGATTTTACTGATCTCCCAGTCATTAAATTTTTTTGAAAATTTTTTTTTTTTGAAAATTTTGTTTCGAAAAAAAAGTTTTTTCTTTTTTGGAAATTTAAGCACTGTCTGCAATAAAATTGTGGACAGAGCTCAGAAAAAATGTTTGTTTTCATCTTGTGAAAAATCATGAGCTTTTCAGAGCAAAAAACGTGATCCTTTAATTTTTTTTTAAATTTGATCGCGTGAAGCAAAAAAACGGCTGGTTGGATTAATCTGGGTCTTCGCAGGGTTTTTGTGGACATATTGAACTGTTAAATGCACAGTCAACATTATCGATTTCCACAATATTTTCGTTTCAGCGCTTGATTTTCCAAAAAACCACAAAGAGCCCTTTTTTTGTTGCATTTTTAAATTCATGTGACAATAGGAAAAAATTTTTTTTTCGAAAAAGCAATGGCTAGTCGTTGAAGGAAATTTATTCAAGTTTTTAAAACCCACCATTAACTTTCTGTGCGATCATTGGTTTCTGAGATATCGATAATCAAAGACAAAAGGATCCTTTTCCATTTGAAGACCGATATCTCGGCGAGAAGTGGACGTATCAAGGTCCATAAAAAAAGAAATTAAAGCTGAATAATGGAGGTATCCGATCCTTATAGTGGTTAAGCAAAAATAATTTTTTCCACGCCCGGAGACCAAAAGAACAAATTTTTTTTAATTTGAAAATTTTTTTGTCGTTGGTTTTTCTAAGATTACTTAAAAACTGCTGACGCTAAAAAATTTTGAAGTTCTAATCCAAAAAGTAGATACTTGGAGCTACAATTTCCTTTTTTTTCTTTTCTTGTACGACCATTTCTCTCAAAGTTAGAGCCTGTTAAAAATCGCCTAAAAATTTAGAATTTTTTTTTGATCCTTTAATTTTTTCCATTAGTGTATATATATTTCGAACTTAGAGATCTTTGTTATACAAAAGGAGGAGATGTTGTTGGACCTCAGTGTTAAATAATATTAAAAGAATAAGTTAGTCTAAGCTAAATCTCTTGCGAGTGAAGACATACCCTAGAGCGCGTATTTTAATAAAAGATATAATATTCATTTGTTTAATAAATTGATTTGTTTCATTCACGATCACCATACCTAAATTCCCAACAGTATAAGTAAAGCTATTTGGCCTGAGTCTTTGAAAATAGCAGAAATTGTTCCTATTTTCAAATCGGGTGATAAGCATTTATCTACCAATTACAGACCTATTTCCCTAATATCGAATCTTGCTAAAATCCTTGAAAAACTTATCTTTACAAGATTGTATGATTTCTGTGTTCAAAATAGTTTGATTGCAGGTAAACAATTTGGATTTATGAAAAACAGAGGAACTAATGATGCTATCTCTTATACTTCTAACTTTATATATAATAATATCGATAAAAATCGACCGGCAGTAATTGCATTTCTAGATCTTGCGAAAGCCTTCGACACAGTAAATCATGAAATTTTGTGAGATAAGCTCTGGAGACGAGGTATTCGTGGACTGCCACATGATCTTTTAAAAAATTACTTATGTAATAGAAAACAATATGTCAGAATAAATAATTGTGTTAGTAAAACTAAAACTGTTAAAATAGGGGTTCCCCAGGGTACCATACTTGATCCATTGCTTTTTGTCCTATACATCAATGATATCTTTGATGTTTTACCAAATAATACTATTGTTTCCTATGCAGATGATACTGCAGTATTATGTACTGGTAATAATTGGAATGAAGTAAGATTATGCTTAAATAACTGGCTGGACAAGTTGGACTGTTGGCTCAGAGTAAATCAATTATCACTCAACGTTGATAAATCTAATTTTATTACTTTTGGTAGTTATAAGGACAGTCTTCCTGTAGAATTCTCACTTTCTATTAGAAATAAGCTATTGACGAGAGTAACTAACTGTAAATATTTAGAGCTACTTTTTGATAGCCACATGAGATGGAACTTTCATGTATTAGAATTAGTGAAAAAAGTCAAATACTTTACATTCATCTTTTACAAACTAAGTCATTATCTAAATCCTTCTATTTTAAAAGTTATTTATCATGGTCTGTTTGAAAGTGTAATTAACTATGGCATTATAGCTTGGGGTGGTGCTTATAACAACTCTGTCAAAAGTGTAGCCTCCATCCAAACTAAATTGCTTAATAAAATTAGTTCATGTAATATAAACACTGCTACGCCTCTAAATATAAAAGAGGCTTTCATTGTAAATGCTATATGTTACTATTATGAAGAGTGTAAAAACCTATATCTACAAAAGGTTGTTAATACGAGATCCAAATTTCTGGTCCTTCCCAAAATTAGTAAATCAATAAGCTATAAAAATGCATATTATGTAGCATTGAAAATCTATAATCAATTACCAAACAGCATGAAAACTTTAATGTGTTCTAAGAAGCAATTAAAAAACAAGTGTAGTAATTGGATAAGAACTAATAATTATTATCTCTAATAAAAGTTATGACTAGTTCATAATAATGTCTTTAGCAACTTAAGTTGACTAATTGTACGTTGCACTGTATTATTAATATGTAAGAGAAACTAAATAATTTATGTATAATTGTTATATACTATGTACTGGTTCTAAGCACAGGTGTAATTGCACCTCTTTAGAATTTGTTTTTTTTATACCAGTCATAAATAAATAAATAAAATAAATAAATATATTTGATCTACTAATTTGTTTAATGAGTTAACAATACTTAAAGCTAATGAAAAATTTTTCCCGTGTTAAGTAAATAAGAAAATCGAATTTTTCAATTAGCTAGGTCTGTAATCGACATAGAATTTTTTTTCTTGCTCGAAATTTTTTGTTTTGTGTTGAACTATGATTTTTTCCACATGCACTTAGAAAAAAAAAATGTTGCTCTGAAATGACGCACCCTAGTATGTATATATTAGACTGGGCCAAAAAAATCGACTATTTCTTTTTTTTTTTGATACTGTGAAAACATTATTCCTGATGACCACAAAAAATTATTGTGCAAGTTTGAGCCCTTAAAATTGATATTAAGAGGTGTATCGTTACGACTTTTAGTTTTTTGACAGAAGTTTTATTTTTTACCCAAAACTCATAAATCATCTATCTGAAAAATTTGAGCAATGTGTATTCTTAAAGGAAATTGAATTTCCTACAAAAAATCTCTCTTAGTAAATTGACGTAAAACGAGCCGTTTCTTTGTAACCGTGCCTTAAACATTGATTTGTTTTTTAAATTCTTTGTTTCTATTTTGGATTTTTGTAACTGCTAGAAATATTGAAATTTTTTTCAGTCAAGATACATATTCATGAAGAAAATTTAATGCTCTACAAAAAAGGTCTCTTAACATTTTTTGCTGAATTCACGCCTTCGAAAGTTATTCAAGTTATGAAAGTCGTTTTGACTCAACTTCAACCTTAAATAACTTTCGAAGGAAAGAATTTTGCAAAAAATGTTAAGAGACCTTTTTTGTAGAGCATTAAATTTGCTTCGTCCATAGAATAAGTATACTACGTTTCGTTAAGATCGGTGTAGAATTGCGGACGCTATCGTTGGAGAATGGCGCGTTATATTATATATATATTAGACTGATTCAAAATAATCGACTAATTTTTTTTTCTTCATTATATCGAAAATAGTGTTGAAAATAACGAAAAAAAAATACTGTGAAAGTTTGAGCTCTTAATATTAATATTAACAACTGCCGCATCGCAATTTTCTATTTCCCGTTTAAATAACATGGGAAAATTTATTTTTTCTTTGGAATTTTGTAGCTCACGTTGGGACCAATACTTTTGAATGTTCAAGACATATTCTTACGGAAAATTTTACGCTCTACAAAAAAGGTGTCCTATTATTTTTCGATAATTTTAATTCTTCAAAAGTAATTCGAAGTTAAAGTTAGATTGACGATAAATTTTCACATTTGTTAAATTTTTTGACGCAACCATCAACT
Organism: Microplitis mediator; assembly: GCF_029852145.1. Classification (NCBI taxonomy): domain Eukaryota; kingdom Metazoa; phylum Arthropoda; class Insecta; order Hymenoptera; family Braconidae; genus Microplitis; species Microplitis mediator. The sequence continues at coordinate 11,477,164 of NC_079971.1, forward strand.
TTATCCGAAAATTTTAGAGGACATTTTTTGTAGAGCATTTTATTTCCTAAAACTTATTTCGAAGTAAAATTTTCGATATTTCACTTAAGTCGTATGTTATTTGCAATTAACTGAAAATTTTCTTAAATAATCTAAATTTTGTTGCTCAAAATTAACTATATTAAATTTTCAGTTAATTGCGAATAACATACGACTTAAGTAAAATTAAAAAAATTTTACTTCGAAATAAGTTTTAGGAAATAAAATGCTCTACAAAAAGTATCCTCTAAAATTTTCGGATAAAGTTGATGGTTGCGTCAAAAAATTTAACAAATGTGAAAATTTATCGTCAATCTAATTTTAACTTCGAATTACTTTTGAACAAATAAAAATATCGACAAATTATAAGAAATCTTTTTTGTTGAGCGTCGAATTTCCCATAAGAATATGACTTCAATATTTGAAAGTATTGGTTCCACCGTGAGCTACAAAATTCCAAAGCTTAAAAAATAAATTTTCCCATGTTCTTCAAACGGGAAATAGAAAATTGCGATGCGGCAGTTGTTTATATAAATATTAAGAGCTCAAACTTCTACAGTATTTTTTTTTCGTCATTTCCAACAATATTTTCGATATAATAAAGAAAAAAAAATTAGTCGATTTTTTTGAATCAGTCTAATATATATATATTGTAACGGGTTTTTCACCACCGGGGATCTACCGGAGTGAAGTCCGAATACACTTACGATTATTGGCAACCTTGTTCAAAATTTATAGTTGGGCGCCAGGTGATTTTACTATCACCAAATAAACAATTATCAAAAATGTCGACTCAGGGTGGCGGATCGGGGAAAGGTCAGGCACTTAATATTACGATAAATAATTGATCAGAATTAAACAAATAATCAGTCGTATTTAATCAAACAAAATCGTTGATCGGTTTCACAAATAAAGTTATCGGTTACAAAAAAAATATAAATGCCGTTGTCGGCTTGACTCGATATAAACAATATTATCAAAAAAAAATCGTAGTTGATCGAAAACACAATTAGTTCATTGCTCGGAGAAACACAGTCGATTTACGAAATTAAAAAAATATAATTTTATTGTCCGGAGACACACATACAGCGGAAGTATTAAAGAAATACTTGACGAGTGACGTCAGAGTATTCTTACACGGCGAGGTGACAAGACTGCTGTTGCGAATGAGACACGGATAAGCCGTAGTTCTCAGAATTGCTCGAAGAAATAAAATAAAATATAAAATAATATTTTATTTCGGTAACGTGTTAAATTACACGATCAAATAATTATTGCGCGTAATCAATTAATTAATTTTTTAATTATTACACAAACGCGGTTCACTTGTTCAATAATAAAATCACATATACACTTTGTTCAAAATCGCGCCGATGCTTCGGCTTGTTCACAATCGTCGGTTTATTGTTCACTCGGAATTTACTTGTCGGTCACTTTGATCAATAATTTAATTGTTCTGAACTCGGAATCGAAATTGTTCGGTTGGTCGGAGGAGAATTGTTCAAAAAATAAAAATCAACGTGGCCGTTCAGTTCGGTGTCTATCCCGGATCTCTCTTGACAATCCATGCGTTGGATCGCTTGCACGGTCGAAGTCGAAATTTTTGCTCATAGGTGTCACCAGAATTGGCTCACCGGATAACTATTTATTTTATTTAAATAATTTCAAACCTCGGGTCGATGTCGAATTTTTTCTCATGTTACAATATATATATTTATATATTGTGACGTTACATTGCCGAGGAGATGGGATTTAAGGTTGGAGTACGTGGGAGTCTGTGTGCTAGAGAGAGATAATGTGAGTATGTGTGTCGAGTTGAGGGTAGTGATTAGTGAGCTGAGTATATGGAGTATAAATGTGTATGATCAGTTAAGTGTGTGATAGAGTACGTGTATGATATGGGGTATGTTTCTTGAGTGTCTGTGTGATGGAGCGTGGATTTAACGGGGGATGTCTAGCTGTGTCGCGGATAGTGGCCAAGATAACGTGCCTCCCGACCAGTGATGACGACTAGGCCCAGGCTTAGCCCTCGGGGTTGACGTGGTGATCACAGAGGTGCGACTGAGATGTCGCCGCCCCTTCGTGGTACCCGAAGTTAGTTGGGGTACGTGTACGGTTATTGGGGGGATAGCAGGCCTCGTTTGCGATGCTCGAGGAAACCAACAATTCGCTAACTTCGGATATCACGGGGAGTGACATTACGGGAAGGCCCGTGAGTCCACGGCTTGTATGTTTGTGAAGGTAAGAATGGATGGAGAAGCGAGAATGTAGGATTGAAAGAGATGGAGTAGAGTAAGCGAGTTAGAGTGGGAGATTATCGTGAAACAGTTGTGCGAGTACCGTTGAGGAGAAAAGTTGAGACCTGGCGTCGCTCGTGTACGAGTCGACCCAGTAGTCGAGTTTGGAGTCTTAGAGTAAGCGGTAGTGAGTCGGAGAGTCGCCACGGTGGACCTCGACCGCCACCCTAGACTTTTCGTCGTTTTGGAGCCTGTAGCCCGGTGTATGGTGTTCTTGGAGCCGTTTGTCGTGATAGTTGTCGCAAATTACCGCATTATTTATTTATATTTTATTTTATATCTTATCTAGTAGTGTATTAAGTTTGTGATTCGTCGTCGTCGAGAGGTTCCCGATGTCTTGCCCAGGTATTTATTTGCGTGATGGACCGAGAGTATTGGACCGCGGGTCTTTTGGGCCCTTCGCGTCGCTCTCGCGTCATCTTTATGATATTTTATTTAGTTTTGTTTTGTTATTTTACGTCTTGTCTATTAGTTAATTAATCGGCTTCTTTCGCATTGAAAGAACCGCGACCCTCTCTCCACAACCTAGCATACTGAGCGCACCAGGACATGCCGCTACCACCGATCATGTCTCTCATCTCCAAAGGGTATAGTTTTTAGGTTTTAATTTACGTGTACGTTTAGACCGGTTGCCGATACCGGGGAAATAAAAGTCGGCTGGCGCCCGTCAGGATCTGGAGGAGATGAGAGGGGTGATTGGTGGGCGAAGTGTAACGTAGCCCGATTTTGAGTAATTTGAGTTTTGAGTTTTGGAGTGAATTTATCGAGTAAAAAGTTTTGAGTAATTATTGGGTTTAATTGAGTTTTAAGAAATATTACGTTACAATATATATATATATATATAAATATATATATATATATATAAATATATATATATATATATATATATATGTCGGAGATAAAATTGTAACTGGGTTTTCCCAGAGGCTTTGGAAAGTCCCAACTACATTTTAGTTTATATTTTTCTTAAACAACGATACTTAACAATAATATTTTACAACTTAATCGGATTGGGAAATTTTTTTAAGCTTGTTGTAAAATATTTTTATGACGGTAGGCTTAGACTTGGAGTGGCATCTGCTCACCAAACGTAGCCACGGTCAGAGGATAGTAAAATAATTGCAATATAGAATAAGGCAGTTCGTTTGGGTCTTTCAGGTAAAGACAGAGAGTTTTTTTAGAGTAAGAGTTCAGAGTGCAAAGGCACTTCTGTTTGAGCTTGAGTCGATAGCACCTCGTATCCTGCTGACCGTGTATTCGTTCTCAAGTCTAATTTTACTGTCGTGTATACTTTGTTAACTCTACGATTGAGTTGTAAATTAAATTAGTGAATACTGTTGTACTACTTGTGCATTATAATCCATATAGTTATTTGAGTGTAGTTATTGTAATCTTTAGCCTTTAGTGAATACTTAATATTGTGTAACGATAATCTTAAATTATAACATATTGTAATACTTTAATTATTTGTAATACTTTAATCATTTGTGAAATCTCCTCGAGAGTAATTTTTGTGCGTGACGATAATTATTTTGTTGTTTATCTGATATTTTATTGTTTAAATAAAAATGTCTCTAAATAATGGTCATAATAACGACGGTACCACGAGTACCCCTCAACTACCTGCTGCCCCTCCGACATCAGAAGTGGGATCTACTCCGTCTGGTCCGTCACCAGATCAGTGGAATATTTTGTTCGAATTTATGAGAGGTTGTATGCAAAAATCACAACCTGTGAATAAAAATTTTTCTTTGCCGCGGTTCAATCCTGAGAGCACGGGATCGGATCCAGTTGCATGGTGCTCCGCAGCTGACTTATGTTTAATTGAAAACCCTTTACAGGGTAGTGAATTGATTTCCGCACTCAGTAAAGCTTTGGAAGGCTCAGCAGCGCAGTGGCTGTCCCAAGTGGCAATTCCTGGTATCAAGTGGCAGGAATTAAAGGAACTCTTCGTGTCTCGTTTCGGTGGTCAAGAAACAGCAGCAGCGGCAGTTTTAAAAATAAACAATGAACTGCCAATGAAAGATGAAAGTGTTGGTGCGTTTGGTATTCGATTACGATCATCGTTAAAGGCTCGTTGGCGATCTTTAACGACCGATGAAATTATCAATGCAGTAGTGCTAGCAAGACTATCTCACATTGATACTCGAGTTGAACGCGTAGCACTGACAAGTGATATTAAGAGTGAATCTGAATTCCTGAGTCAGATGAGAGGATTCTCATTCGTGCGAAAAAGACCAGCACCATCTCAGGATAATTCCACAACATCAGAATCAAAAAGATTCAAATTTTCTTCGGCGATTAAATGTCACAACTGTGGCAAGATGGGCCACAAAAGAACGGAATGCCGATCGAAGCCCGTGAATCAACGTGCGGAGACAACGAGTGGTCATCGATCAATTACCGGATCCAACTCTTCTGTTCGAGCTGTAACTTGCTTCAAGTGTGGGGAAAATGGACACATCGCACCGAATTGTACATCGACAAGAAACAACAATTCAGGAAACAAGAGCAACAACAGCGTTGAGCGGCGAGTCGACTTATGTACTGTTGCAGCCCCAACTGGTAATTTATATCATCTCGGTGAGTCGTTTCCATATTGTTTTGATTCGGGAGCCGAATGCTCATTAATAAAAGAGTCGATTTCTTTGAAATTTTCGGGTAAAAGAATGCATGAGTTAATTATATTAAAAGGAATTGGTAATGTTGGTGTTAGTTGCACAACACAAATTTTATCTATTGTCAATATTGACGGATTTACATTAGAGATACTTTTTCACGTTGTTCCGGACGACCATTTAAAGAGTAATATTATGATCGGCCGCGAAATCTTGAGTTTAGGTTTTAATGTCAATATTTCCCATGACAGCTTTAGTATTTCTAAAACTAAAGTTATTAATTCGTGTCATAAATCTGAGGTTGTTAATATAAATGAGGTTGATACTGATTTAATTGGAGATGATAAGTCAAAATTAATTACAATACTGAAGGAATTTGAAAACTCTTTTATTACAGGATTTCCGCGTACTCGCGTTAATACTGGTGAACTCCAGATTCGTTTGACCGATCCTAATATAACAGTACAGAGAAGACCTTACCGGCTTAGTGTAGAAGAAAGACAGACAGTGAGAGAAAGAATAGATGAGTTATTACAAGCTAATGTTATTCGTCCTAGTAACTCTCCGTTTGCTAGTCCGATACTACTTGTTAAGAAAAAGGATGGTTCAGATCGCTTATGCGTTGACTATCGTGAATTAAATAAATATACCGTGTCTGATAAATTTCCTTTGCCACTAATACTTGATCAAATACCAAGGCTTAGGAAAGCTAAGTATTACATTAGTCTTGATATGGCTAGCGGTTTTCACCAGATTCCTATTCACTCAGAATCTATTGAACGTACGGCGTTTGTCACACCCGATGGACAATTCGAATTTTTAACAATGCCTTTTGGGTTGAAAAATGCCCCTTCTGTTTTTCAAAGGGCGATACTGAAAGCTCTAGGCGAGCTCGCGTATTCTTACGTTGTAGTTTATCTGGACGATGTATTAATAATTGCCGATACAGTAAAGGAAGCGTTTGAAAGGCTTCAAATAGTTTTAAATACTCTTATAAAAGCGGGATTTTCATTTAATTTTGCTAAGTGCTCTTTTCTTAAAACTTCTGTTTCATATCTTGGATATGAAATAAAGAACGGAGACGTTCGTCCAAACCCTCGTAAAATTAACGCACTGACTTTGCTACCTGCTCCTCGGACCGTAACACAACTACGACAATTCATTGGACTTGCTTCTTACTTTAGACGATTTGTCCCTAAATTCTCACAGACAATGAAACCTTTATATGCACTTACCTCAGGTAAGAAAAATATTGAATGGACGGAACCACACGAAAATATTCGTCAGAAAATAATTCATATTTTAACTAATGAGCCGGTTTTAATGATATTTGACCCTGATTATCCCATAGAATTACATACTGACGCTAGCTCGGAAGGTTACGGTGCTATTTTAATGCATAAAGTAGATGGTAAAAATAAAGCGGTAGAGTATTTTAGTAAAAGAACGAGTCCTGCCGAATCGAGGTACCATTCCTATGAATTAGAGACAATGGCTGTTGTAAAATCAATAAAACACTTTCGTCACTATTTACATGGACGCAAATTCACTGTCGTGACCGACTGTAACTCGTTGAAATCCTCACAAAACAAAATTGATCTTAACGATAGAGTACACAGGTGGTGGGCTTATTTACAGGCATTTGAGTTTGATATAGTTTACAGAGAAGGAAGCCGTATGGCCCATGTAGATTTCTTCTCTCGAAATCCAGTACCTGAGTCTTCAGATCGGATTGATAAGGTTGAACAAAAGCGTGTTGACCTCGCCGAGATTTCTGATGATTGGCTCCTCGCTGAACAACGACGTGACCCGGAAATTTCGGAAATAGTTACTAAGTTGGAAAGCGACGAGCTATCTGAAGATCTCGCAAAAACCTATGAGATCCAATCTGGTACTCTGCATCGTAAAATACAACGGAAAGGGGAAACAATTTGTTTACCAATTGTACCGAGAGCGTTTCGTTGGTCTGTAATTAACCATATTCATGAGTCCATTATGCACTTAGGTTGGGATAAAACGCTTAACAAAGTTTATGAATACTACTGGTTCGACAACATGTCTAAATATGTACGTAAATTTGTCGAGAATTGTATTGTTTGTAGACTTTCTAAGTCCAACTCAGGTAAAATTCAAGCCGAGTTACATCCCATACCTAAGACTCGCATACCATGGCACACTCTTCATATGGATATTACAGGTAAACTAAGTGGTAAAAATAATACAAAAGAATACATTATTGTTCTCATCGACGGTTTTACTAAATTCGTATACTTACATCATACTCGTAAAATTGATTGTAATAATGTCATCAAGGCCTTAAAGTCTGCAATATTTATATTCGGTGTACCTTCTCGAGTAATAGCCGATCAAGGCAGATGTTTTACCGGGAAAGAATTTGGAGATTTCTGTAAATCTCAAGATATAAATTTGCATCTGATTGCTACAGGGTCTAGCAGAGCAAACGGTCAAGTAGAACGTGTTATGAGCACAATTAAAAATATGTTTACTGTTGTTGAGACTAATAATCGTTCGTGGCAAGAAGCCATCGGTGAGGTACAGCTAGCATTAAACACTACCATTAATCGTATCACCAAAGCAAGTGCTTTAGAGTTATTAATCGGTAAAAAGGCGAGACCCTTTGGTTTATTAGTTAGTGACAACGAAAAAGAAGTCGATATCTCTAATGTAAGACAGTGTGCAATTAACAATATTGAGGAAAATGCTAAATACGAAAAATTAAGGTATGATAAAAATAAAGCTAAAGTAAATACGTTTAAAGTAGGAGATTATGTTTTAATTAAAAATGAGGAGCGTAATCAGACGAAACTCGATCCAAAATTTAGAGGTCCATTTGTAATAACAGAAATACTTGATAATGATCGTTATAAATTAAAGTCATTAAGTAATAAGAGAAGCTATAAATATAGTCACGATAGGTTAAGAAAAATGCCTGAGAGTCATATTCCCAGCGAACTGGATGTATGTGTTGACGATAGTAACGATGGTTCTATCGATCATGAAAGTATTGATGATGCACAGAGTCCTGAAATAGGGACTCTGGAATTGGTAACCACCAGTGACGCTTAGCACTGAGGGCTACAGGTCGTGGACCTGGTTTGTTAAAAGATCTTATGATAACGCACATGCATCAGGCTGTAGTCGTAACTGCAAACTAAATATAAGAACTTGAAATAACGCACATGCATTAGACTGTAGTCGTAACTGCAAATTGATTTAGTCGGTTTGATCAGGGCGCGATGGGCAGCTAATGATGTGGCGGAAACAGTTGTGGCAACTGTGTTAAATAATGGAAGTTTGTTCAGGGCGCGATGGGCAGCTGATGATGTGGCGGAAACAGTTGTGGCAACTGTATGTTTTTATACTGTATGTGGCATACAGGCAGAGCCTGGAATAGTGGGCGTCAGCTGGTGGGAATTGTAAGATTGTATGAATATTTGGCAACTGGGAATGGTGACTGATGGTTTTTGCATAGTATACGTGAACATAGTTTGTGGTTTCAACTATTGTCGATTATTATTGTTTCAACTACTATTATTGATTAGCGATAAAATTTCTGTTATATGACTGGACTTGTGAATGAATCATACTCGCGGATAAATCTAAGATTGTAATATTTTATCAGGACATAAAATTTATACTCCATTTTACATGTCATGTTTTTAGAGACACCCGAGGACGTGTGATTGTCAGAATGGCCGTGTCGGAGATAAAATTGTAACTGGGTTTTCCCAGAGGCTTTGGAAAGTCCCAACTACATTTTAGTTTATATTTTTCTTAAACAACGATACTTAACAATAATATTTTACAACTTAATCGGATTGGGAAATTTTTTTAAGCTTGTTGTAAAATATTTTTATGACGGTAGGCTTAGACTTGGAGTGGCATCTGCTCACCAAACGTAGCCACGGTCAGAGGATAGTAAAATAATTGCAATATAGAATAAGGCAGTTCGTTTGGGTCTTTCAGGTAAAGACAGAGAGTTTTTTTAGAGTAAGAGTTCAGAGTGCAAAGGCACTTCTGTTTGAGCTTGAGTCGATAGCACCTCGTATCCTGCTGACCGTGTATTCGTTCTCAAGTCTAATTTTACTGTCGTGTATACTTTGTTAACTCTACGATTGAGTTGTAAATTAAATTAGTGAATACTGTTGTACTACTTGTGCATTATAATCCATATAGTTATTTGAGTGTAGTTATTGTAATCTTTAGCCTTTAGTGAATACTTAATATTGTGTAACGATAATCTTAAATTATAACATATTGTAATACTTTAATTATTTGTAATACTTTAATCATTTGTGAAATCTCCTCGAGAGTAATTTTTGTGCGTGACGATAATTATTTTGTTGTTTATCTGATATTTTATTGTTTAAATAAAAATGTCTCTAAATAATGGTCATAATAACGACGGTACCACGAGTACCCCTCAACTACCTGCTGCCCCTCCGACATATATATATATATATATATATATATATATATATATATATAAATATATATATATAATATATATATATATAAATACCTATATAAACTTCTGAATTGAATGTATTTCCTGACTCAACTCGTCGACCTGAGTTTAGAGGTAGCAAAATTTTCCAAAACTTCCATCGTGAGGACAAATACAATAGTTAGATTTTTATGAAATCTACTAAAAACCGGTTTATAAATTAAATCACTATTGTAGAATATCACACTGGTTTCTTCTTGAGCAAACTGGTCGGATCTCTGGTTGAGCGATGCATAAATTCCTGGTCATCATCTGGTAGTTACGGGGGCAGGATTGAATATGCTTCCCGCACTGTCTTGGTTGCCAAGCTTCTCTGTCTGCAGTCCTGACAGGAGTCATTCTCGAACGGATGCTGCGTCGAACAACGGCGGCAGTATCCTCTCATGGCTTGGTACCCTTGCGTACGCCACATCTGGTACGGACAATCATTCTTGGTATGTCCAAGTCGTCGGCAATTGGTGCAGAAACACCACCACCGGTGCAGAATCACCACGTAATTCATTTGGGCACTCATCAAAAGAGTGACCCGCCTGCTTGCATTTCAAGCACCCTGGTTCAGGAACCTGCGCAAGCCTGGTTTCAAACGTCTGTGTGGCGATCGTACGGGTCGTTTTCGGAGTCATCTCCTAAGCAATTTTCTTTACTGCCTCCTGCCACTCTGCGTTGGACAGGATGTACTTCAGATTGGTGTCAACATATTGAGTATGCTGACCGATCGTGATTTGGCATTTTACCGCTTCTGACGGTACTGTCATCGCTAGTATTTTCACTGGTACTTCCACTGGTTTCTCAGGTACGGCTAGCACTGAGTCTCGCTCCAGGTATATGAAGACGTTGCTTTTTTTGCGATGGAACCCTGATAGCAACGTGATATTGGTGGTTACTGGGATGTCGAAGCCCAAGTATCCGGCTGGTGAGGCGAACGCAGGGTGCAACCAGTACGATTGTCTGTCGCCGATTCTACCATGGAACCGTTGTGCTTTCAGCAATTGGCGAGCATCCGGAGTCTCTTGTGTTGACTTGCTCTTTGATGATAAGACTTGACCCAGGGCCTCCATTCTGGAATAACACCGAGATTAAACTGTGCACAGTACTAGCATTAATTTTACAATATTTTATTAAGTCCCTAACACCTAAGCGACTCATTGTTCGACTTTTATCTGGTGTCTACTGGATCTGCGTGGTATTTTCAGATCACTAATACTAAATGTCCCTATTAGTACATTATTTTTGTCACATACATTTACTAAACTGTTTGAATAAAAACTATGTACATAAAATGGCCCTTTCCTGGGTGCCGCAAGCTTACCTGCGAATCCATCAGCCTTTTTACTCAACTGTTTATTTCTGATAAATACCTCTGCTCCAGTATCGATATCGATAATGGGTTCTGGTGCTTGCTCATCCTGTCTATTCTGAGCTTTGATCATGAATGACTCGATGTAATGTCTTAATTCATCAATTAGTGACAAAACTGTATTGCGATGATTCTGGTTATAAAATTCAGTCAAAACTTTTCCTCTCCGGTGGAGATCTAGATACCTCGGATCACGGCCAAAATTTAAATACGCTGGGCTGACGGTCAGCGAGCTGTGAACAGATGTATTATGAGCATAAACAAGTTCTGGAAGATTCTGGTCCCATTTGAAATGCTTATCTGTAAGAAAAGTTCTGATTAGTGTCTTTAAATTTCTGTTTATTCTTTCCACAGGATTTGCCTGTGGATGATAGGTGGGTGTCAACTCGTGTATGATGTCATTGGTCTGTAAATACTCTGATACTACCTTATTTACATATTCTGTTCCGTTGTCTGTAACAACTACCCTTGGGTAGCCCCAACGATTAAATACAGAACGTAGGAAAAATACTATCTTATTACCTGTAGGTTCTGAGATGGGTTGAACTTCCAAGTATCTTGAATACATGTCACACAAGACAATCAGATGAGTCTTCTGGTGTGTTGACCTGGGCAGTGGTCTGACTGTGTCCACTGAAACACTTTCCCATAACTCTGTCATTGGTCGATGTCCTGGTATGACTTGTGGTGGGTTAGTATCTGGTTTATTCAATTTGCAGACTTCACAGTTGTTGACATACTCTGTCACGTCATGATATACGTTAGGCCAGTAATAGTGGTTTGCTACGTGGTGATACGTCTTACTGATACCCCCGTGTCCTGATACGAGTTCGTTATGCGCGTCGCTGATTATTGATCTGCGCTGTGCTGGTTTTGCTACTAGCTTCCAATGTTCTGGCGCATCCTCAAATAGTTGAGAGGGGTGTCGTGGTCGATAATAATATAGGTCATTATCGAGACACTTCCATTGAGGAAAACGCTTTGGTGTAGCCTTGACCTCGGTTAACTTTCGATCGTACCACTGTTGTCTAATGTCTTTCAGTCTACTGACCGTTTCTAGTTCCGGTTTAACGCCCTCGTCGACTTTTGATATCAAGCTGGCGTAATACCTGTTTCATAGTCTGTATAATTAGATCCATCTTTCTTTGAAATATCCCAGGCGCTGTTGACAAGCCAAACGGCATTCGCAAAAATTCGAATGCACCCATTCCCTCTACCGCAAACGCAGTAAACTGGCGATGCTCTGGTTTAATTTGGATCTGGAAGTATGCGTTAGTGCAATCAATCACACTTCGATATGCACCTCCTCTGATGACTTCTAGTGATGTATCAATTCTCCGCATGGGATAATTTACCATCTTCATGACCTTGTTCAACGGTCTGTAGTCGATGCACATTCTCCATGTTTTGATGTCGTCTGCGTCTTGCCCTGGTAGTAACTTTTTCTTCACCATCACTGGCTGGAAGCTCCTCTCGCTGGTACTGGGCTGAATTATTTTCTGGTCCAGCAACTGCTCAATAATTTTATGTAGTGCTTCAGTGACTTTTGGCGATCGTCTGTATGTCTTGACGCGTATTGGTGTATAATTTGTCAGTTCAATTTCATATTCGACTCCTTTCAATATCCCAAGTTCGGCTTGGTCCATTAACGTAAATTCAGTATCTAAAAATCTGGTTAGTTTGTCTGATTCACTCACATTTAATTGAATGGTACATAGTTGGTTACCTGGTACTGATGATTCACATATTCTCCGCTTATTGTCATGTTTCCATGTCCAGCTCATACTGTCAGCATGTAAATGTATACCGTGGTCCATCAGAAACTTCATACCGAATATTATATCATCTGGCATCTCATTAAATACTTCAAACCATGTATTTATTTTCACTCCATCGATTTCAAATGTGACGAACCCTGTATAAACTTTGGATAGCTGAATTATCTGCTAAAATAAACGAGCTTTTAGCTGAGTCAAATTTAAATTTTATGATATTAGCTGGTATCTTTTCTGCGATATGCTGTGTCATAAAGTTCCGACTGGCACCTGAGTCGAACAATGCCGTGCATCTGATATTACTTATATCGACTAAGCATATAACATGCTTACTTACGATAATCGTCGTTCTCTGGCACAATGTTGCACCCTCTGGTATTACAATGGTACGTGCGTTCTCTGGTCGAGCTGCTGCTGGTTGTTTGTTTACTGCCACTTTCCTCGTATGGACCGGTGACGGCTTATAATAACCATCCCAACAACACGTCGCAATGCAACCACCCATTATGGCACAGATATTTTCACAATTATAAATTTTATTATATTTAATCTGGTAACTCCCGTCCGCGCTTACCTCTGACTCACTCGATGTCGCGTGGTCATCTGTCATAATATCCGTGTTATCCGGATAGATGTGACTGAGTGGCCTCTCCCCCCTGCGTTGACGGGTTGTTGCGGGGAGTATTGGAGGTACGAGCGACAACTCCCGCTGATGCGCTCGCTTTTCTAGTTTTTTATACAGTTACATTTCTTTGCTGTCTTCCCTGTTTTAAAACAGCGTACACAGACGTCTACTCTGTCTTCTTTGCATTCTCTGGTTCTGTGATCGCCTTTCTTTCCACAGTTCAAGCACGTGTACGTGCCGCCTACTGATCTTGATGATGATCTCGATGTGTCGGATCCTGATCTTTTACTACAATCGCTTGAATTCGACCTGTCTCTGTAACTGTATCTTTCTTTGTTAAATACGGCATTTAATTTTTTATCGTCGTTATTGTCAGCAATTTTTATATGCTTGACTTGTTCTTTATTTATTATTTTTTTATGTTGTTTCTTTTTTTTTCTGGATTATTCTCACTCTTTCCTGTTCTGTCTCAGTTTTTGATTCTGTTTCTGTTTCTGCTATAGAATCTTTTTTTGACTGCAGCCTACGTATTACTGATCTTCTATTTTCTCTTGATCGTCTCATATCCGCGACTCTGTTTTCAGCTTTTGACAATGCTTCAGTTAATTTCTTGTATGATGACATGGGCTCAAATATATGCACTTCCCTCTAGATTTCTGCATCTAGCTTTGGTATTATTATTTCCAGCTGCTTCTCCATGTCCATTGGGCACTGGAGCTCATCAAACTTTGTCCGCATATTTTTGATGAATTGATGTGAGTCTTCATTTTTTCTCTGGTACGTTGAGAAAATTTTCTGTAGTACATCTGCGTCTTTTATTGTTTTACATTTTTTTTGTCGACATTTTGTTTTGTCCATTTTTTTCCTGTGTTAAATGCCATTTTAAATAATTCCAATCGGTCATTAAAATCTAGGCATTGTTCCTGACATGCTTCTGTTATTGTTTGAATCCATTGCTTCGGTTGACTGTCTTTCGTATATTTTAATCCTTTTACTCTGATTAATGTTTCCATTAGGTGTATTTTGTCAGCCGTTTTTCTCATCGATTCCTCTCTGTAGCTGTTTGTCAGGTTTGGTCTACTGTGGTATATGGGCTATATAATAATTTTGATAATGTTGACCTTGATTATACTGTCGTGGTTGTTGTGTAGTATAACCCAGCGGTGTTTGGTGTGAATTTAGATTAGATTGTAACAACTGCCAGTTAGTATATCTGTGTCGGTCGTTACAATATTGCGGCACGTTCTCATGCGTTCGTGACATCTTTTCATCGAATTTCTGGTTTACTTGGGTCGAATTCCGTATTCCGTCGAAATCTACAGTCTCGTCGAGTAATTGTATCCCTCTTGTGATGTAATCCACTATCGCATTTTCCCAGTTTCTTTCACCTTCCCCTGGTTAAAAAAGAGAATTAAAAAGGATTAAGCCATGTAACGTGGCCATTTAAGAGAGGATTGGCAGTATTAAAAAGGATTAAAAATGTTGAAAAATTAATTCTTTTTAATCCTTTTTAATTCACTTTTTTAACCAGGGTCTTCTCTTAGATTCAACTTTGTCTCTAGGGCTTTTATCTGGTCTTCTTTTGTTATATGCGGCATGGACTCTATTAACTCGATGCGTTTCTGTAAGTTTTTTTCCTTCCTTACTATTTCCCTTGACCATTGAACTTATCTTGCCGTCGTCTTGCACCATTCTGTCAACTTTTCGTTCATTTCTCTATTTTTTTCCATATTTTGCATGAATATATTTCGTTTATATTCATCCAGCAACCATATTTTTTCTTCTTTTGTGATGAACGTGATATTTCCCTTCATCTGTTCGTCGTATTGGTTTGGCTGTGGATGTATTATTACATCTCCTTTTGCCGGTTTTCAGCCTTTCAGGTCTTTACTGTCTCTTCTTATTTCTAGTCGTTTCTTTAAGATTTTATCTTGCGTGATTACCGGTATTGATTTTGGACTTGATTTATTTTTTTCCGGTGTCCTGGCATTTTCATTTTTCTCCTGGTTCTGTTTTTGGCTTTCTGATAATTCTTCTTGTAATTTAGCAACCGTTTCATTTAACTGTTGCACTTCTTTTTGAAGATTTCCCACTTGTGTTCTTGTTTCGACCATTTTTATATTTTTTTAATACCCACGGGGAAAGAATAAACAGAAAATTGGACAAGCAAAAAAATCAAAAAACAAAAAATAAAAATGTAAAAAAAATGAAAAATAAAAATCAAAAAAGATATACGATGACCAGAATCCTCCGTTTGCCGCTTGTTACACCTGTTGACTTTCAATAAAATAGTATTATTATTCGCGGTCACGTTTCGAGATTAAATGTATTGATTTATGAGAAATATGTTTTTTTCCAAAATGTTATACTAAATATTTTTTAATATTTTAAAAACTTTTTGAATTTTAATATTTTGTTATTTATTTGATCTTACTTGAATATAAAATATATTAAAACCAATCCCTGTATATATATGTCTGGATAACCTGTTATTAAAATTTTATCTCTGGGTATATTCCTTTATATCCCTTTTCAGATTTATTAACTGGTACTTGAATTCATATACTTTACTATATAACTCTAGTTTTATTTTATATCAAAACGTTTATATTAAAATTTATTTACTTTTGTTACGTTCTGGCTCTAATTAAATTTAAATAAAAATTTTTAGAAATTTTTTTTTTTGAAGTCTCGAATTATTTATTCGCCACAGTGGGCGAATAAACGGTTCGACACTTCTTATAATCATAATTAATTAATAAATTAATAAATCGTTACTTTGTTGGCGATATTATTTTTATTCACCGCCAACAATGTAACGGAAATCTCTTGCGATAAGAGAGTTGCCGTGGCTCGCGGATAGTCTAAACAGATGACGATGCATGAGACCCGGGCCACGACGATTCTCTCATAGGAAACCTGAGATGCAACGTTAACAGTTTTGATAATGTATTATACCAAGGAGCGACAGAATCAAGTCAGTCGATCACAAGATCTAGTAGAGCTAAGAACTCTATACAAATCCGCTGGTTTGATCCTGTCACTCGGACTTTAAGGCAAAATATATATATATCTACCCGTATTTTTTTCAAAATACATTTTCCTTTTTAACTTTGGGCGCCGCCACTGGCAGCCCAATATTAATACACACCTCATACTGGGCGCCGCCCCC
This sequence comes from Microplitis mediator, assembly GCF_029852145.1. NCBI lineage: Eukaryota > Metazoa > Arthropoda > Insecta > Hymenoptera > Braconidae > Microplitis > Microplitis mediator. The sequence goes on from NC_079971.1 coordinate 11,493,554, forward strand.
GGCAGCCTAATATTTTCACCTGCTCTGGGCGCTGACACTGGCAGCCCAAGCACTTCCTTCCTGACTTCCAAAATTCATGCCGAGAAGCCGAAGGGCAGGTAAAAAGGCCCAATTACGTCGGGTCCTTCGTACGATCCATGAGGATCTCGGTCGTTGAGTTCACCAACGCCGCCGCCTAGAAATCGTTGCCGAGGAAGTTCTTCTCGATCCAGTGACGTTAGTTATTCCAAATTCGGGTATCGCGTTAAGTGAGATTCGGGAGTTGTCGAGCTCTTGTGTTGTTGAGCCGTCGAGCTCTTGTGTCGTTGAGCTGTCGAGCTCTTGTGGTGTGGTCCAACAGCTGGAGTCGCTCGTCCTTACGGAGGAACCGAGCCTTCAAAGCTCTTCCTGTGCAGAGGAGGATTCACGGGCGAACCCAGTCTTCTGGACTGGTATCAGTGAGGGTTAGCAATTGGATCCAGTGGACGTTCCATCCGTCCATCCACCCAGTGGGAGCATCCCTTTTCACGACCCTCGTTACGGGTATTACTCCGAGGCCTACTTCAAGACCACCGGCCGAGACACGTACGCACCAGCGGAGGCGAAGAAGTTACGCAAGAAAGGGATTATTTGGGCTGACTTATGGGGCCCATAATCTCCACCATGGTAAGTCATTGAACTTTTTGCCTAAAATAAGAGAAGGTCAACAGCTGACGCACCTGGGGTCTATTGAAACCCTAACGACGTCAACCTGGTCAAATTAAAAATATTCTGTATGATCAATAGATAAGCCAGAATGTAACACTTTATACTTTTTATTTCTATTTATGCCAATCCGTGATGCGTAATAAATGTTATTGTCAACAACTATACTCGAATCTCTTTTTATCAAATCTGGTTATTTATTGACTCTGCAGATGGCGGTAAATTATTAGGTAGTTATTTGATGTGGTAATTTCTGTATTACCGAGTGTAAGGCTGATGAATTGTTCTCTGTAACAAACAATTTCAAATTTAAAATTTTGCCGCTTTTGCGGGTTATTGCTTATTCTGTTTTGTTCTGTATTCGTATATGATAATAATAATTCTATCGCGACAATGAGTCTCCCTGGCTGTTCGGGTATTTGTCGTGTTTGATTTATTCTCTGTTACTAAGCGGATTATTATTATTATTATTTTATTTTATTTTCTTCAAAACTCAAGTTTTTTTTTCTCTAAATCTCTGTTACTAAGCGATTTGTTGTTATTATTTTTGATCTATTTATGGATTCATAATCCTTATTGACTTTTATTTTCTTACAAAGATTTTATCCTAGAAATTTCTGGTTTCGTCCAGTTTATGATACTCAAGTTTTGTTTTGTCACTTCCGGTTTTATACTGATTCTCTTTATCAATTGTTTGATCAATTATTTGATAAATTTCCGTACTTTGAGATTTTACTTATAAATTAAATATGCTTAATTACTAGTTATACATATAAATAACACTTAAAATTAATTTTACAAAATTGTTTATAACACTTAAATATTAAAATTAACAATTTTAATCTATTTTTTTAACTTCCCACTAGGAAAATCGACGATTTTCGAAAAATTGTTAACTTCCCGCTAAGAAAATCGACGATTTTCGAAAAATTGGGAAGTTATTGTTTTCACCCCGATTTGCGAAAATCGAAATTTCATCAGATGTCGACGTTCTGAGGTCCTAGGAAGCTATTCTGACTATTTTTCGAATGATGTCCAAGTGTCTGTATGTATGTGTGTGTGACCGGTCTATAACTTTTTAACTAATGAACCGATTTGGATGGTTAAGGCGGTAATCGAAAGAGCTTGTTGGCCATCAACTTTTCTTAAAATTTCAGACCATTTGATCAAGTAGATTCGATAATATTGGCGAATTACGGAAAAAAATTTTTTTTTTTTCTAGTTTTTTATTGATTTCTCAGAAACGACTCAAACGATCGACTTCAAAATCTCATCAGCTCTAGAACTCAATAAAACGCGTCGATTGCTGCCTTAACCATTAAAATCGGTTTAGTCGTTCGTGAGATATCGTGGGCAAAAGAAATGCCAAAAAACGGTTTTTTGCGAATATCTTTGAAACGACTTAACCAAACAATTTCGAAATTTGATCAGCTCTAGAACTCAATAAAAAACGTCGATGGCCGCCTCAACCATTGAAATCGGTCGATTTTTTCGTAAGATATCGTGGGAGAAAGAAATGCTAAAAACGGTTTTTTTCGAAAAGAATGGGATACAATAGTATTTTCGAGCTCAAAGAGCTCGAAAATGTACTCACAACAATGTTTTTGAGCTCCTTGAGCTCGAAAACAGCGGGAAGTTTTGGGGCTGGCCCGCAGGATCAACCGATAGACAGATTTTCATTCTGGTATTTACTTTTAATTTCTTACCGAAGGAATGTGCACTTTGTAACTGTTGTTACAATAATTTTATTTTTTCTGTTCCCGGGCAAAAAGAAACTCTTAGAAAAATTAATCCCGGGTAATTTTTCTTTTGTTATTTCCAATTCTGGAAATTAAAATAAAAATGAAACAAAAATTTAGTTTTTTTTCAAGAACTAATCAAAAAATGCAAACAAGAATAATAAATTTATAATTAAAAAGAAATTTACGTTTTAAATAAAACGATTATTGCGCGTTTTCTTTCTGATAAAACGCGAAAAAGTCAATGCTTTAGGAATTTTTCTCGGAACAATTTTATTGTAATTGAACCTGCTTGATAAACGTTAAATTTTATCCGATGTTTCACTATTTTATTTCGCAGACTATGACTCGAAATTTACTGGTTTTTACGTCTGGAACGTTTCTAATTACCATGTGACTAACATAAGTTTATGTAATTAAAAGATGACAATTTTAGGCTTAATTAATTAATTAACCAATTAGAACCCATTGGGCGCCATTGTAACGTTAGGGCTTACGTTCACCTGCACTTTAGACGTGGTCGTGCAGCTTATCGTGAGTCTGACCCTGCTAGCTCTAATTGAGACTCGTCTTTAAGTTTAATTTACCCGAACTGGCCTTACAAGACTAAACTAAAGCTAGGTACTTAGCCTAATCTCGGAGTTCGGTGCTGAAGTTCTTGATGTTGATGAACTGGCGGATGGTTGACCCTTGGAAATCGCCTCCTTGGATCGGTGGTTGTCCAGGTGCTGCTTCTCTTATGCTTAATTATAGGAGGTGGACTGGATCAGGTGAATTTACTCAAACGCTGGTTCAGTTTATAGTTTAAATAATTATTTATTTGACTAATAATTATCAAACTTGCCACAACACAAACACGCTGGTATAATATCTGATAGCGCACAACTAACTGTGTGTGATATCACTGTTACTGTGACTAAATGCACAGGGCTTCCTACCCAATAATACTCCAAATAATCGGATTATTTACCGATACACGTGTAACACTAACTACTTACTATAATTGTTACCTAACTGTAACAATTATACTGGTTAATTAACCTGATTAACTAAGTGTAATCAACTATAACGTTAATTAACGCTGACTCTGATCTGGTAGCACGAAAAGCAGGTGATACAAAAAGCTGCGCTGCTCGTAGAATGCGAGTAGTACAAAAAGCATGAGGTACTGGTTGCATGTGCTTATATAGGCGGCAACGCCATACTAGAGCACGTTACAGCCATTACCCGAACTTAAGCGGCGGCGCACGATCCCACATCGTAACAATATATATTTGTTTGTCAGCTGGTAGTTGTGGGGCCAAAAAAAATTTGATCTTATTCAAACATATATAGCCTTGTCTTGATGAAATGAAGCCAAAATTGAAATAAAAATCACTAATAGCCTCACAAGTTTAACATATAAACAAATGTGGCCATTTAACCCGGCGGGCCAGCCCCAAAACTTTCCACTGCTTCCAAGCTCCTTAAGATATGTGAATTATTTGAAATTTTATTTTGGGGTATTTATTTATTTCCTTTTTTTATTATACACAATTTGTTAGAGAATAATTGTTTCACAGCTAGAAATTCTGATTAAATCTCAGATATGATAAATTTTTTCTTCAAAATTGTCATTTTTATTGGATATCTTTAATAAAATTATTAGTACATTAAATAAAATTTAATCATTTTTATCGTATTGAAATAATAACTGAATTTTTTTAAGACAATAAATTGATTCTGATTATTTCAAGCTGGTTAAAAAATAGATTTATTTTTTATTATTTACTTAACCAATTGACAACATATCTAAAATATTTTAGCAAATGACAAAAAAAATGAATTCTTCTAGAGTTTAAGCTATTTTAATTAATATGAAGAGCAGCTGCTTTGCCATTTGTAACAGGGTACATTATACACTTTGGTAAAAATTATTAATTTGAATTTGAATTGTATTCCCGCCGTTAACCGGCCAATGACCTCGTAAGTTGCGAGTTAAGGTTGCGACTTGTCACCGGGTGTCGCATGATCGCTAAGACCCGAACATTCGCCACTCCCTTAGTCTAAGTTTTCGGGAGTGAACCGGAATAGAGGGAATGATAATATAAAAAGGACTGCGGAACATGGAATCATCAGTTTTTGTTCAGACGACGACAACGGCAGGACACTAAATAAATTAAGGTAATTATATACGTTTAAGTCTGCTTCACGTGGAACGAAGCGATAATTAATTAAATATAAAATATATTATCTGGACCTTTGGCCGATAAATTCCAATTTTATAAATCTTGAAATCAATTACTTATACGTACTGTTCATTGACAGGTTAGAACAAATAAAATTATAATTATCGTTGAGAAGAATAAGAGAAGCCAGGGACGACACCAGACCGGCTAAATTCCGTTCACCGAGGAAAATTACACCGACATCCAGGGAGCAGCAGAATTAACATTATCAGTTGCTGCAGTAAAGTTCTGGAGGTAAAAATTATAATTTTAGTTTGGCCGGAATTTATTCCAATGGCCAAATTTAATTATAATTCATTTACTTGATATCTTTCCGTCGGTTAAATTATAATTATTTCGTATTGGAAGGCCGTTGGCCATTACAATTACGCGTCTCGCGTTTCTCAAAAGTTTTCGTGCCGTTTCGTTTGTTAATTAGTGTCTGTAACTTAAAATTAATTATTTCAGGTCCTTTGGCTGAAATAAAATAATTTTCCGCGTGCAATATTAATTAATTAAATTATAAAATAAAGTCAATAAATTAATTGAGGCCAGAATTTATTCTAGTGGCTGAATTAATTTATAATTAATTTGGGTTTACTCGAATCCGTCGGTAAAATTCTGGACCTGAGTGACGCCAACTCTATGGCCGAATTTCTAGTCAATTTATGAATAAATTCTAGTCGTTACTTAGTGATAACTAATTTTGAGTAAAAATTAAATAAATAATTAAATAATTCCAAGTTAAAAAGAACGCTAGAATTTTGGGTAAATCAAATATTGAGTCAAATTGAAAAACAGATTATTTTGTGAGTGAATTAAATGGTGAAAATTATAAAAAAAAAAAATTATAAATCAAAAGTTATTGATAAATATTAATTGTGGCGAATAAAATAGTAGAATTCTATGCGTGGAAAATAAATTAATTAATGGATAAATTGGAAAAGAAAGTGAATGGTTAAATGACAAAATTAAAAGTGGAAAATTATCAGCGTTGAAATTAATTAATTAATAAATTATATTAAACAAAATTAATTAATTAATTGAAATTGGGAGTTGTAAAATTAAAGTGAAAGTTAATGAGTAACGTTAAACTAGAGTCAAATTAGAGTAAAGAAACTGTGTCGGTGATTTAGGTCCGGTGGACATGTTAAGATTAAATTAGTTCTACATCCAGGGGATGTTTTAGTTTTGTTTTAAGGAAAATTTTGGTTAACGTCTGGGGGACGGATTTATTAAAAGTTAATTAAGGTTTAACGTCCAGGGGATGGTATTTTAACGTGGGCGTGTGTGTGTGTGTGGAAACGTCCAGGGGACGCTATTAGTTTGTCATAAGATTCCGTCCAGGGGACGAGGTAAAAATTAGTTTGTCATAAGTAAACCGTCCAGGGGACGAGGAAATATTAGTTTGTCATAAGAATTCAGTTTGTCATAAGCTTATTAATTGTTATTAAGGGTTAAATAAATATAAAAGCAATGTGCTTAATTAATAAGAAATTGGAATTGAAGTCTTAAATAAATTTATTTTAGCCTGTTCATCATTCCTCTCCTCTCTCACAAAATATAAAATTTACGAACGACCCTGAGCATATAAAATTATAACAGGGTATTTCTCAACCTTGCCAAGTTTGGCCCCTTTATTAATTGATGTTAATAAGGGCGCCACTGGAAGATAAGACTCGGCCTTCCAGAACCGGAGATGTTAATTTTATAAATCAGGGTCGTTGAAAATATGTAAGAGTGAGGAGATTGGGGGATTAAATTAATTTTTTCACACAATTTTAATCGATATAATTTTAGATTTTATTCACTGAATCACAATTATGCCCACCGGGCTTTTATTTTACTTGTAACTATTTATAACAATATTGTCCGCCGGACTTTTATTCTTAACACTACTTAAATAAAATTTTGTCCACCGGACTTTTATTAACTACACGAAAGAATCCCCTGGACTTTTATTTCGAATTTGGCCACCGGCCTGATCCCCTGGATCTTTTATTATTTTAGCGACGAGTCCCCTGGACTTTTATAACGAAATGGCCACCGGCTTGATCCCCTGGATCTTAATAAAAATAGTCCCCTGGACTTTATACGAAAATGGCCACCGGCCTGATCCCCTGGATCTTATTTAAAATAGTCCCCTGGACTTTTACGATTAATTTGGCCACCGGCCTGATCCCTTGGATCAAATTAAAATAAAACAAATTGGCAACTCGCCAGATCCCCTGGATCTATTCTTTTAAAACATTTCCACAGGAAACTTAATTTTTCTCTCACACACACACACACACACGTTTTTACATTCGAGTCCCCAGGACTGTATTCACTCTCTTACACACGCGTTTACAATTATAATTTTTCCGATTAAATTCCCACACACTTTTAATTAATCTAAATTTATATCCGTAATTTTTACTTTATACATTTAATGATTCTACTTTTTTATAACGACACTTTATCAACACGACAATTTTATATACTTTCAGTTTTTCGAGTATCGAGTTATTGAGTGAAAAATTTACTGACACCGAAAAACTGTTACACACGACTGACGCTATCTCTCTCTAAATTAATTACTAGTCTTCACGTTAATACCCAAATTTCATATCAAGAACTGACTCTATTTACATTAATTTTAATTTATTATAGTTTTATCGTTATCACTATTTTCACAGCACTTTTACTTTTCTTTCAATTTTCAATATTTTAAATTTTGTATTTTATATTTTTCTTATGAAATAAATTGATTAATTTACTATTTATACTTTCTTATTAACTAGATTTATTATTAAAAATTTCTGGCCCTCCTGCCGAGAAATTAAACTTTTTAATTTAATTTTAATTGTTAATAAATTCTAGCTTTCTTGCCGAGAATTTATCCGACGGACCGCGTGTAAATTTATTTTGAATTCTCACTTTCCTGCCGAGAATTTATATTTTAATACAATCAAATCGGAAATGGCGACTGCCCACGAATTAACTTAATTATTATTAATTAATTAATTACTTAATAAATTGTGGCCACTTGCCGACAATTTATTTACCTCTGTTTAATTTTTCCCAGCGATCGTGGCGTCCTTATTCACTGCAGCCTTCCTGCCGATTTCCGTTGACTCCGTTCGTTCTCCAACAAATTAATTCTCCTCAATCGTTCCCGTGCGGTCTCCCGTCCAACTGTTCTGCCGGTCCGTCCGACTGTGTCCGTCTTCCCTTCGTGCACTCCCTTATCACGTCTAAGTTCGCGATCATTCGGCCCTTATCGGAAAATCCACTACTCCAACTTATTTCCTTATTGGGTCTTGAGGACGAGCCCCTTGAATTAGCGCGCCCGGCGACAAGTCGATGAAATAGTAACGCATATGGGGTACTATGGGTAATTAATCAACCGCGGGAAATCATGTTGATTTAAAGTTGTAATTTCAAATATTTACCCCGTTACAAAATAATTACATTAACATCTAGTTCTGGAAGGCCGAGTCCATCTTCCAGTGGCGCCCTAATATTCGACTATAATACTTAGGTGCGACCAGACTTGGCAAGCTAAACGCTCTGTCATACATTATTGATTTTCTATTTTAAAAACGTGGAAAAGGTTTTTCTTATACTTTGAGATTTTATAACTCAACTGTTATTTAGTCTGCCAAGTAGACCAATACATATTTTTGTTAAAATTCATACGCTCTACAAAAAAGTTAATTTTATATTACTTGTAATAACTACTTAGCAATCACCAGTACATACATTAGTGTCGCTACAAAACTACCTTCGCATAAACGAACACGCATGTTAAAAATTTACATCTGTATACTATCTATACATTGCAAGTGGTTGTTATGAGGACTTGTGGTGATCTTTCAAAGTAAAAGCTGTTCGACCGTCAATCATTAATGCCAAATTGCGTTTTCGTGAAAATCATTAGTATGTGATGATATATACTACGATTTTCATTTATATACTCCGACATTGTTTCATATACTTCTATATACTATTATATACTCCCGACATATTGCGTTGCTCATGAAGCCTGGCCTCAGAAGTGCATATATACAGTAATTCTAATTTTGTGAGGCCTAGCTTCATAAAACACGCTTAACTTCAGATACTTATGAGGCCTGGCCTTATAAGTCCAAAATGGCCTCACAAATTCCAGGATATCAATGAATGTAGCCTCACAACTCCCGTTTAATGAACATATACATATATATATTAGACTGATTCAAAAAAATCGATTAATTTATTTTCTTCATTATTTCAAAAATATTGTTGGAAATGACGAAAAAAAATACTGTGAGAGCTTGAGCTCTTAATATTAATATTAACAACTGCCGCATTGCAATTTTCTATTTCCCGTTTAAATTGTAACCGTGCAGCAGTGGTCTTAAGACGTGAGAGTGCGGCTCTCTCGCTTCTACTTGTTTTCTCTCTCTCTCGTATAAATTTCTCGTTTGCGAGTTCGGCTGAGTCTTGGCAGTAGTCTTAGCGCAGCAGATATTCGAAAATTGATCATTGCGCATAATTGGGAGGGGTCAACATGAGATGCTGACCCAAGACAGTAAATCATAAGACGACACTTGAGCTCTAGTGCGCCCACCGTTCAGTCGCTTTTTTCTACTTGCGTCTAAATTATATTTCAAATTTATCCAGTGATTTTGAGCCACGTGTGTTGTGTGGTTAAATAAAACCAAGTGTTGCGGTGCTTTGGATTACTCATCTTTCTCAGGAGGCTAATTGCTGTGCGTACCTGGATTTTCGTCAACCCCACGTTGATCACCCGGAGACCAGGAAGATGGAACGTCGACTGATTCCGGCAGTAAGTCCCGACATTTGTTCGCATATATATATATATATATATATATATATATATATATATATATATATACTTTATAATAACTATGTACAAAGCCTCTCTCTTCAACGTGATTAATTATTCCTCATTTACTCTCACTCGTTACCAATAAATTCCCGCGCGTTTCGAGTCGACGAATTCTTTTGAATTACTTGTAAATATATATAAAATTACATTAGTTTTAAGTTAAAGGGGAAAACTGTATATAAATTGGGATCTTGGTTAAATAAAGAATAAGTGATTGTTAATTCTTGATTAAATTTAATTATCACCAGTTGCACGTAGAATAAGGGTTTTATTTCATCCGCGTGTCCGGCCCAGGACGAGCCGACTCACCCCCGAGAGTATCAAGTTCCCGAATTCCGGAACCAGCGATAATCGACTTAAATCGCTAATCAAATTAATTAATAATTAAGTTCGGGAATTATAACTTAACAGTGGTTCTTCTTGGCTACCTGGACACGCAGTAGCCAGGGCCAACCGTTATAAAATAACATGGGAACATTTATTTTTTAAGCCTTAGAATTTTGTAGCTTACGGTGGGACCAATACTTTTGAATGTTCAAGACATATTCTTACGGAAAATTTTACGCTCTACAAAAAAGGTCTCTTATAATTTTTTGATAATTTTAATTCTTTAAAAGTAATTCGAAGTTAAAGTTAGATTGACGATAAATTTTCGCATTTGTTAAATTTTTTGACGCAACCATCAACTTTATCTGAAAATTTTAGAGGACATTTTTTGGAGAGTATTTTATTTCCTAAAACTTATTTCAAAGTAAAATTTTTAATATTTTACTTAAGTCGTATGTTATTCGCAATTAACTGAAAATTTTCTTAAATAATCTAAATTTCGTTGCTTAAAATAAATTATATTAAATTTTCAGTTAATTGCAAATAACATACGACTTAAGTGAAATATCAAAAATTTTACTTCGAAATAAGTTTTAGGAAATAAAATGCTCTACAAAAAGTATCCTCTAAAATTTTCGGATAAAGTTGATGGTTGCGTCAAAAAATTTAACAAATGTGAAAATTTATCGTCAATCTAACTTTAACTTCGAATTACTTTTGAAGAATTAAAATTATCGAAAAATTATAGGACACCTTTTTTGTAGAGCGTAAAATTTTCCGTAAGAATATGTCTTGAACATTCAAAAGTATTGGTCCCAACGTGAGCTACAAAATTCCAAAGAAAAAATAAATTTTCCCATGTTATTTAAACGGGAAATAGAAAATTGCGATGCGGCAGTTGTTAATATTAATATTAAGAGCTCAAACTTTCACAGTATTTTTTTTTCGTTATTTTCAACACTATTTTCGATATAATGAAGAAAAAAAAATTAGTCGATTATTTTGAATCAGTCTAATATATATATATATATCTATTGTAAAATATTAACTCAAAAACTACATTAAATATTTAGTTTGCTGGATCGGGATGGTGAAAGAAATAAAAATTCACTCTTACAAGGTGTTGTCCATATTTAATAAAAATAAATCACAGATAATAGCATGGAGTACAAAGTTGATCACGAGTTTATATCAGAGCACGTATTAAACATAATTCGATTGCGTTAAGTTTCGTTGAGTTCAATATAAATTACATGGCACCGTACACTTGAAATATTATATACATATATATATATAGAGCGCAGTTGATGTGAAGATTGAGTTTATCGAGTGTAATAGAATACAATTTTTCTATAATTTTACACGGCACCACACACGTGCATTAATATATTATATAGAGCGCAGTAATGAATAAATTATTAACAATTAATAATTCACAAATATCACAAAAAGTTTGGAAAATCCAAATGAGCATGCCTTAAGCGCTCGTGGTGTACACGAATTATTTAGATTAAATGTTTACGTTACGATTCGTTAATTTTTTCATAAAGACTCCTATACTTTTTCTCGTTTTGATTTTTTCTTACAGCTGTATCCAACCTCTAAACAACTAAGAATTTGAACTGTGTGCTGCACGTGCGCTTTTATTTTCACCAATCAGAAATCGGAGGCCACAACATTTCGAGATATTCAATACTAAACAACTTCACGTTTAATCTCAACCTCTAATTAAGATATCAATTTTTAAAAATGACGGATCTAAATATAAAGAATTTGAGTATAATTGCCAGTCAAAAAATTTAATTACAGCTAAACGGTACTATATTCAGCTATGATTTTCAATACGCTCATTCCCTCTTATTTAATGTTTTTTTTTATATAAAAAAGTAATTAATCGGTAAAAAAAAAAATTTTGATAAACTCAGGGATCATTTTACTTTCCGAAAATATGCAATAAAATCTGCTTCAGGTAAAAGTGATTATTACAAATAAAAATTACGTAATTTTAGTCGAGAATTAGTGCTAAACATAAAAAAATTTCATAAAATTTTTGTCAATACGTCATTGGACTCATCAGTAAAGCATTTTGACGTAATTAGTAACAGACTGCTTTTAAACATGAAAAGATTTAATTAAAATAAGAAAAAGTAACTAACCACGTATTCGGAAAAAATCATGGTTTAGAATGCTACAGTTTCGTCCTAAGCACGTTATTCTCGACGTATTCTGCTTTAGACTGTATTAACGCGTTCTGCAAAAATGAATTATACACATACGCAAAAGTATACTACATACATAACGATATTACTAAGTAATTTTTTTTTTTTTTAATTATTTACTTTCAAGTAATAAAGACGAATTTTTATAACATCTTGTTTCATTTCATTTTTAACTTTTCTCTTAACATGGATAATAGACTGGTTCAAAAAATCGACTTTTTTTTTTTTTTCAAAACCTGCAGTGAAATATTTTCCTAGTCATGAAAAAAGAAGCCTGTGAAAACGGGAGCTCCTAATATCAATTTTGAAAGGTCGCTCATCGTAAATTTCTATTTTACGTTTAAATAACATGGAAAAAAAAATTTTTTATCTTTGGAATTTTACAACTCATTTTGGAATTAATATGTCGGGGTGAGAGATACATATTTCTGAAGAAATTGAACGCTCTAAATAAATTGTCTCTTATGTTTTTTCTCCAAGTCTACTCCTTTAAAAGTTATTAGAGTTTAAAGTTCAACATGTAATCAATTTAACTTTTTTTTCTTAAATTGTGGTATAATAATAAAACTTATCTTCGAAAAAAATTATTTTACAATTTTTAAATGGTATAGATAATAGCTTTAAGTTTAACACGATTATTTTTAGTTTATAAGATTTGCGATTTTCACTTCAGCTATCAAAACTATGAACAATGAAATGCTAAGAACAACAATTAAATATCCATAACCAAACAATGACATTTTGATGAAAAGACGACACTTATTCAGGAAAAATTATGTACATACAATTCAATTTTTTTTTTAAACTTCAAAGAGAGAATTAATTTCAGATTTTTTAAATTGAAAAGTCATTTATTCCTCATAGTAGAACAATAAAGATCTACTTTGTCAACGACGTAGAACTCGATAATTTAATATTTTAAGACAAATTTTATTTTTCAACAATAATTAAAAAATATTTAAGAAAAATTAAGAAAAAAAGGTTGGATTGATTACATGTTGAATTTTAAACTCGAATAACTTTCAAAGGAGTAGACTTAAAGAAAAAACAGAAGAGACAATTTATTTAGAGCGTTAAATTTCCTTCAAGAATATGTATCTCTCACCCTGACTTATTAATTCCAAAATGAGTTGTAAAATTCCAAAGTTAAAAAATTTTTTTTTCCATGTTATTTAAACGTAAAATAGAAATTTACGATGAGCGACTTTTCAAAATTGATATTAAGAGCTCCCGTTTTCACAGGCTTCTTTTTTCATGACTAGGAAGATATTTTACTGCGGGTTTTGAAAAAAAAAAAAAATAGTCAATTTTTTGAACCGGTCTAATGGATAAGTGAAAATAAGTGAATATTCACTAATTCCAAATTCAAACCGAATCACTAATTTCAACAAGTTGTTCGGTTGGCACTTAGAATTAGTGAATATTTATATTATCATCTTTCCATACATATTTATTAATAAATTATGTATTAAAAATATTTTAATTTTTTGAATATTTTGCGACATTTTTTTTTAATCAGCCCGCATATACTTATCAACTTTCGATTTAATGTAATTATTGGAATTTACTCGACTAACTAAAATGTATGATACAGATTAATTAGGACGAAAAAAAAAATCGATGGAAATTCTTTTATCGAGAGCAGCAGTTAAATTTTATATAATTTACAAAAAAATTACTGATCACCGCTTTCGTTTTCAATTTTGTTTTTTTTTGTAATTTGATAAACCTCTTTGGAATATTTTTTTTGTATCATTATTATTGTAAGCTTTATCTTTCAGTTCAACTTGGGTATTCTCAATAAAATCGTTAAATTTCAGGTGACAATTATTTAGTCGAGCAACATAGTGGTGACTTAAATTTGTATTGGCTAGTAATATTACTTGGTCTGTTTGTGTAACTGAAAGACCCGTTTGATTGATATTTTGAAAAATTGATGAAAAACCATCAACCATAAATGAAATTACTTTTGTTTCTAACGCATTGCTGAGTGCAATTGTTGATCCTTCATTCGCCCAAACATCATCAGCAGAAATCATTCGTACAAGATCATCTACAGTTGGATTATCAATTATAGTACTGTCTTCATTGGTTACTCTAACCTCTATCTCTGCTGATTTACATAATATTTCATAATAATAAAGATTCTCCATGATATGAACAATGATGAAAATTTTAATATCACAATACAATGCTTCATCGTTAAGCAAAAGTTCAGCAATACAGCGAAAGAAGCAATTTCCATCAGCGTCAACATTATCAAGTTGAAGTTTAACTAAGATGAATTTCGGAAATCGTGCTTTTGGTACCTCCCTTTTAATGTTACAATTTTTCACTACATATGTATAGTTCGTTTTAAACTCGTTTTTAATTTTTTTACATGTTTTTGAAATGACATTTTCATTGTTTTTTAGGATATCTTTTATTTCAGAAATCAATTTCGTAGCATGAATTTGCTTTAAAATATCAATATTCGGTCCAATAGCAGGCTTTTGTAACCTATTTTTTGTTCTTTTCGGAATATTGTTTTCATTGTTTTGGATTTTTTTAATTTCAGAAATTGGTTCAGTAGCATGAATTTGTTTTAAGATATCAACGTTAGGTCCAAGAGCAGGCTTTCCTTTACTATTATTTAGTTTGTTCTGAATATTAGGCTCATTGCGTATGGTTTCACAAAAATCAGAATCAGAGACGTCAGCTAGTAAATCTATATTAAGTTGCATAATGCGTATACTTTGCCATGTAATTCCATTAAACGTTGGCGAATTAACTTTTCTGCGAGCTGCCACAAAATGAAAATTAAATTCATTTACTATCGTAATTGGTACTGCTAAAGATGTGTTACTTGGTATATATTTAATAATGCTACCTTTTTTATGTGTTTCCCGCTCCACACCAATAACGACTAAAGTTAATTTCAGAGCATCACTCATAGCAAACAATGATCCTTCATTTCCCCAATGTTTATCACGAGCTACCATTGGCAAGAAATCTTTTAATGTCGGGGAAACTATTTCACATCGATACTTGTCTTTAACTGAAATATAATGACGAGAAATCAGTGATTCAAATTTGTTCTTATTACAAATAACGTGAAATATGATGAAAAGTTTGATCTGTGAATATCTGTCTTCATCATAAAAGATTAATTCAGCAAATGATCTGAATAAACAATTACCATCAAGCTCAACGTCAGTTAATGCAAATGAATAATTGAGTTTATCATTCAAATGAGCATTTTTAATTGGCAACCCATTAGTTTGCAAAATGAATTTTGTAGAGTTGTGGTAGTTACATGATTTATCTGTTATGTTTTTTTCATAAATTTTATAAATTTCATCAGAAATTTTACATATAAGTTCATTGTTTTGATTAAAAAGCAGTGCAATGTCTTTTAAAGATTCGCATGCTGCGATTTTCTTCAAAATTTCTCGAGTTGCGAGAAGTTCGTCAGAAATTGATACTTCTGAAACTTTCTGAATAGTATCATTTTTTTTCTTATTGCTTTTATTAGCATTTTTTTGCTTCAGTAGAGATGTCTTCGTTTTACGTGTTTCAATATTTTGTACTTCATTGACATTCGATGAGTGTAATGGATTCCTATTATTTTGAATATCAATATTTGAGTTTCGCAAATTAGTATCAGTCAGGCAATCTTTCGCTGTTGAGGAGTTTGAAATTATTGGTTTTGCGATGCTAAACCCTGTTAATTTTGAATGATCAACTATAACCCTATTCTTAATTTCATTTTTTTTTGTTACAAAAGAAAATAGGTTTGTGATCTGAAGTGATACTTTCATAAGTTCCCGATATATAATCAACTAAATTCGTAAATATTACATCGATTTGTGTATTAAAGTTGGTAGTTGAAATCAATGAAGGTAATGCTCTTTTTAAGTATTTAATTTCATTCATATATTTTTCTAACCATGACATATCATTGCTGTAACAATCTTGATTGAAATCACCAATGATTACTAAATTATTGCCTGATTTACAAGGATGTGTCATACTTTCTATACATTCTTTAAATGATTTTTTGGAAGTATCTGGTGATACATATCCTGCGACAATAAGCAAATCATTTATGATTAAACTTACTTAATCAAGATGTTCAATTTTCTTATTATTTTCTGAACGAAAATCACGTGTTAGATTATTAACGATGGCAACCTTGATATGCTGTTTTTTATAAACAATCAATCCTCGAAGAAATTTTTTGCCAACGTTGTTTTCATCTGATCGATAAATTATTTCATATCCATCAATTGTAATATGGTCAGTATTGTCAGTAGGCAAAGTACGTGCTTCAGCAAAAATCATAATATCTGCTCCGTGGAACCATTTATCGTTTTTAACGCAACCAATGTATTTATGTAGTGATAACGCGTTATGAAAAACGATTTTAATGCCTTTTAATTCATCTAAAGGCTGCTCAAATGTTACTAAACGCTTTTGAGTTTTTAAGCGATCCAATTCTACTTTAAGATCACTGGTATCATCTAAAGGAGCTGGAGGTTTAAATTTACCATCAATGTAAAGATTATTGTGATGACCAACACGGCTGTGTGCAACGTATTGCATCATTCGTGTCATCCCCTAGTTATGAACACAAATAGATGAAAAAGTTTGACCTTGGCTTTTATGAACCGTCATACCTTCAGCAACAATCAAAGGAAACTGCTGACGAGCAGCTGTTTTAGTACCAACTGTAATATCAGAAATTACAATTGGAAAAATCGGAACAAGATTCATGTTTAATTTATTATTTTTCAAATAGAACAAATGCTTACTTCGAGTTGATCGCCCGATATCAGTTGATTCAAACTCTAGCCAAAATATAGTAATTTCATCTGAATTGTCTTTTTTAGTAACATGTCTTAAAATGCCTGATGCTCCATTCACTAATCCTTCAGCTGTACCAATATTACGGGTAACCATCAATTTAGTACCAATTTTAGCAAAAATAGTAGTCGGTAAGCAACCCGTTTAGTTTATTGGTAATTTTTGAAGTGCAGAAAGTGATTTTTGAATGTTTACATCACTCATTCGTTTCTTACCATGAATAATATCTTTAGCATTGTATACAAACAAGTCACCTGGCATTTGCGTTACTTTGCGATCATTGTAAGCATCAGCATCTTTATTTTTAAAAAAAAGATAAATAGCATCATAAGGAACATCTTTCACATTGCAACGTGATTGTATTAATTGTATATCGCTATCAGTCATCGTTCCCATGGTAAGATTATTTAAAGCGTCAACGAAATTTTTGTTGTCTTGCCGCATAACTTTGGTCAATTCGTAGTATTCAAAATTAACCCAATTATCCGTTGCAAATAATTCGCTATATCTAGAATCAGCAAGATTGGGTTTGAATGGTTTACCAGGGTTGGCATTAGACCATTCTAATTTCCTATCTCTTAAATAATGTTTAGCCGTGTAATAAATTGGTTTGTCCATCACAGGTGGCAGCTGTCTCAAGTCTCCAACAAATATAACTGATAAACCACTAAATGGTGAGTTATTACCGGTGATTTGTTGAAGATGAGTATCGATCTGATTGAAACGAATTCGTCCAATCATTGACACCTCATCTATTATTATAACTTTTACATCACGCATTTCAAATCTTAATGATGTAACAGTGCTCGAACTTAAAGCCGGAAGATTTCCTCTTTTGTTGTCGCGAGGTAATACAAAACAGTTATGAACTGTTACACCTCCAATTAAGAATGCAGCTTTACCTGAAGGGGCAGCTAAAACAACTCTTGGAGACGAAATATCTAAGCAAGGAATCTGTTTAGTATAATAATGAGTAATAGTTTGAAACAAAAGTTTGATCAAAAATGATTTATCAGTACCAGCTTGGCCACAGATGACTAAACGTAAAGTTTTATCAAGTTTTAAGGCATGCAGACAATGCATAGTTATTTGTAACTGTTGTTCGTTTGCCTTTACAAGTAATCCCAAGATATTATTTCCCTCCATAACTGTTGGAACACTGATCTTATAGTTTTTTTCTTTTGATTCAGCATTACGTTCATTATTAATTGGGTTACCATCACCATTGATGTCAGGAAAAATATCAGTGGATTCATTTAAATTTGTTACATTTTCATCTATTAAAGTTTCATTATTCTCTTCATTATCTAATTGGTTTTCTTCAGCCTCTTTAACAAGATCTTCCATGTAATTCTGATCCACTTTGTAAATTAAAGCTCGATTTTTTTCGATTAAGATAATATTTTCGTTATACCGTTCTTTTTTTTCTTGTAGACTTAAAGCCTCAATTTCATTTTTCTTATGACGGAATGGCAAATATAAAAGTAATTGTTCTCGATAGTAATTTTCTTCATCTTGATATATGTTATAGTGTCGTGTTCTCAAAATTTTACGCTTTGTACGTTGTTTGGCAATATTTTCTTCATAATCACTATCTTTATTGTCATTACAATCACTGAGCTCTTCTGCTAAATCATGATCCTTTTTGTTTGCTTTTCTTTTCGAAATAAGCTTATTAAGATTATTAAATCCTGTGGCAACATCAGCTAAGCATAATGACTCATATTGTGAATATCTCTTGCTATATTTTTTAATAATATTTTCTTGATAAATATCAGTCGAATCGGGAGCCATTTCGGATAATTCTTTATTATTTTTTACTACTCTAGTTCTTTCTTCAGAAGGGAAAGTAGGTACTATCACCCCATATCGACTAGATTTCAAACCTGGTATATGTAGAACTATGCCAGCAGCTGCTTGACCTGACAATACTCCTTTATTCATAAAAGCGTTACTGATTATTTTTATCTTTTCAAGATTTGTAAAGTCTCCTTGGGCAAATTGTTCAGTTAAATTTCTGAACAATTTTGCCATTTCTTTTTCAACTTTAACTACATAATCAGTTAAATCAGTTACACACGCATAAGCATCACAGATAAATTGAATATCCATATTCGATTTGAGTAAGTTTAAAATATCTGGATTGTATGCATTAATAAATAACTCATTACTTTCTCGTTTTAAAAATACACGAGTTGTTTGTAAAGGGTATCTAGCAGCTTCAATATATTCTTGTTCAGACAATTCAAGTTCACTCAAAATTTGTACAAATGAAATTTCACGTGGAACTTTGCTCAATTCATCAAGATAATCTGTAATCTTCTGAAAGTTTAGTTTTACTTTTTGATTTCGTTGATTCGTTGGTAGCTTAGTTAAAATTCTTGTTTCTGGCATTGGCCATAAAGGAAAATGGAAGCGACATATTTTTAAATTTTTTGAACCTTTATAACATGTGAAAGTATGTTTATGAACTTGATAGTTTATTACATATGGATTATTTCGATCTAATCGACATGTTATAAATTTGTCGATAAATTGAACGCAATCTTCTACAAATGTACTGTCTTCAGGGTCATATGTTGGAGCGGCATTTAACCAAAAGAGCATGTGACGATGTAAAGTTCCTTTTTGCTGAACTTCATCTTTTTGAACATAATCTTCAACATAATTAACTTTAAAAGGACCGGGTATCTTTTGAAGACAGTTTAGTATATTATTAAAACAACGATTAATATATTGTGCACACGTCACAGGATTATTGCGTATTAAAAGAAGCTTTTTATTATATTCGAGATCAAGTGCATTCTGCAAACTGATTTTTTTATCATATTGATCTTCATAGAGTTGTTGCAATATATAGGGATCGCTCTCTAAAGAAATAGAGAATGTAACAAATAAAGTTGCTGAACCAATTTGTGCGGTTTTAGCAATCAAAAACTTTTTTTTATCTTCTAAATAAGCAGGAGAACCAACAATTGGCTTTAAAAATTTATAGGCTTTGTCTTTATTAATAAGTTCATCAACTACTTTTTTCTGCAAAACGTCTAGAGCTTTTAAAGATTCGTTTTTACAGCCTCGACGAGAAACAAAACTCATTGAATCTCTTGTACATTTTTGTACTGTCATTTGACCGAGTAAAAGAACAAACGTTGGATCGATTCGGCAACGTGAATCTTTGTGAGTGAGCCATAACTTGTGTCTTTCATTAGCTGTAAGGATTTTTGCTTCATCAAAAGGCTCACCTCCAAATATTTGTGGAAAACAGAAAATTTCATAATGAGGAATGCTGTACAGTGGTACAGGTTTTTTGTTTTCACCAGGTGCAATAATTCGAGTTGATTCGGCTGCCTCACGATTTTGATCGATGATTAAAACATTATTTCTGTCAAAATCTCCACCACAATCAATGTCTTCAATATCATCGTCATCATCGTTAAATTTTGTAAATAATTCATTTTGAGACTTCAAAAGATATTCTTTATCCTTATCATCGACTATGAAAGGAAATTCTTTTTGGGTAAACTGAGTAAAAAACTCTTCATTTTCCCGAATGCCGTATTGTTTATACAATTTTGAATTTGATAAAAATTCCATGGATTGTTTTATATCTTCGACAACTACATTTTCGGCCATATAATTAGTTTTATATTCTTTTTTACGTTTAAAAATTATTTGAACCACTTGGGCTTCTTTCGGGTGTCGAGGCAAACACTTCATCATTTCTCCTACGTCCACTTCAATATTTACAATACTTCCTTTGATAGATAGTTGTGGATTGATAGTGAAGACTGATGAAGAGGAACAATTTGCATAAATGGTAACTAAGGCGATACCAATCTAGCTCCAAGTGGAGTCAAACGCTTTAAACAATCGGGAATTTCAATAAGCGAAAGATTTTTTGTGACTGCTCTTTTTGAAATCTTATCCAATCTTAAATTATTCCAGCACTGATCACAAATAAACTCAGATTCTTTGGAATAATACGTATCATTATCCATTTTTTTCTTTGTAATGAGTTGTCGTTCATAATTTGTTAACTTAGTTATGCTATCATACAGCTTACGCATACAACAAGTACAAACTTCAGAGGCTTGACATTGTTTGGCTAAAACTTTTTGATACAATCGTGCAGTTTTATTACCACTTTTGGCTTTGTTTGCAAGTTGTATAGAATATGTATTAGAATAATTGTTTAATTTGTTTATTCGCTCTTTGCGTTCTTCATCTTTAGTAATTTGTCGTTTTCTACGACCAAAATCTGGATCCAGCCGTGCTCTTTTTATAGGGTTTTCACTATTACTGTTGGATAGTTTCTCAAATGGTCGTTTTTCATGACCCGATTTTAGACCTAACTGGAAATTTTTCAATAATTCATCGTTACTATCATCATCTATTTTTATAGAATTATCGGATGCCCGAAATTTTTCATCCTTTCGTAAATTTTCTATGAATTTACGTTGATACTGGCGTCGTGCCTTGAGGGATTGTTTTTTTACTTTTGGCATATTTACTTTATGCACATAAAAATTTATTTAAAAAAATTAATGTAAAAAAACATAAATAAATATAACAAAGAATATAATTATAATAGAAAATGTAATGAAAAATATCAATGTAATAAGAAAAATATAAAGATAATAAAAAAAGCTTTATCGCAAGTCGCAAAAGGCAGACTACAGTCGCAAAGGGCAGACTACAGTCGCAAAAGGCAGACTAGAGTCGCAAGAGGCAGACTAGAGTCGCAAGAGGCAGACTAGAGTCGCGAAAGGCAGACTAGAGTCGCAAGAGGCAGACTAGAGTCGCAAAAAGCAGACTAGAGAAGTTAAAATCAAATCAAAACTTTATGTTATGAATTGTAAAAAAGAAATCGTATTCAATTGTAAGCTGGAAAAAATAATATTCAATTAAAAATTTTATTAACCAAAATTTAACAAACAAAAATCAGAAATAAAGTTGCTACAATGAAGAACAAAACAGTGATAGCAGCTATATAAAAAAAAAAGTTATTAGATAACAATTGTTTGTTTTAATTTGTGAATTATATGAAAAAATAAAATTTGTGGAAAAGTCTAATTATAAACTTTGAAAAAAAAAAAAATTGAATATGTATTTTATTAAATTTTGGTTAGAAAAAAGTAAAAGTAAAAAATGAAACGATTAATTAAAATAAAAAAAGAAACAACCAAATAAAAAATACCTTTGAACTCGTTCAACTAAGAACAAATGACTCACTTGAAAATTTTTGAATTATTAAAATATTGGGACAAATCGAAATTTACCTGCCCGTGTGAAAAAAAATTGTTGAAAAAAGGTCAAAAAAGTGTTGACTATTCTTAACTTCAAAACTTGACACAATGACGAACTTATTTTAAACAATTTTCAAACTTCTGAAAATACACAGAAAAAATCATTTGACATGATACTACAAATTAACATTTTTCAGTGCAAAATACGTTCAGGAAAAACTGATTTTGAACTATTTCTGAACGTTTTTTGGTTTCAGCATATCTTAATTATGTGAGGATATTTATTGATATTTCTCTTGAATTTTTAAAAGTTTAAAAAGCGTTCAAAAAAAGTTCGTAGTTGTGTCACGTTTTGAAGTTTAGAATAGTCAACACTTTTTTGACCTTTTCTTAACAATTTTTTTTACACGGGTGACCAACTAATTACTGCTGAAATAAAAAAATCAATTTATCAAAGTTTTAAATGTTATTTTTTTTTTAATCTTAAATCTTTAAAAAAATCATAAAGTAAGGTAAAGTACCCAGTAATTGAACAAGTTTCAAAGTAAAACGTATTTTTGACCCTACTTTTAATATACAAAGTTGTAATTATTAGTTTAAATTAATGATTTTCACGAAAATATAAACAATTTTGAATTGGTTGAAGCGCAAAATAACGTAGATAATTGAATATTTATATTTTGATAACGTCTTTAAGATAGACTATGAGAGGAGTAGTAGTTGAACAATCAACTCTGACAAGCCGCAGTAGTTGAACACTCCGGGAGCAGTAGTTGAATAAAAAATATATGGCAATAGGCACACCAAAATTTTTCAACGTTTTATTGAAATATCAAAAGAATTATAACATATTATTTAATAATATTAAAAATAATACTGTGAATACTTGATATGATCATTAGGGTGTTTCAAATCAAAAAAACAATTTTTTTTTTATGGTATCCAAAAATTGAAAGTATAACTAAAAATTAAAATTTTGGTACCGTTCCGAGCTTTTAATAATGATATTAAAGTTTGCCTCAATCCATTTTTCTATTTTCCATTTAAATAACACGAGAAAAAAAAAGTTTTTTTTTCAGAATTTTCTAGCTCATAAACCGATCAACGGATTTGTATGCACAACTAATTTTTTCGTAAGAAATTGAACGTTCTACAAAAAAAATTTTATTATCATTTTTTGATATATCCCACTGTTCAAAAGTTATTTAAGCTGCAAGTCAAATTTATAGTAAATTTTGATATTTTTTACTTTTCTGGCGAAACTATCAGTCGTATTATAAAAACTTTTTTTCTCCTCGACGAGCGGAAAGCGTCAACTTTCGTCCCACTGTGCAAAACGAAGTTGCCGCTTTCCGCCTCCGTCGAGGAGAAAAATTGCATACACTCCTCGGGAAGTAAATAAGAAAGCCTCAGATCACATGTTTATTGACCTCGGCTTCGCCTCGGCCATTACATGTGATCTGAGACATTTCTTACTTTACTTCCCTCGGTGTGTAATATACTATTGTAGATAACTTTATTCCTTACAAATTATTATGAATAAAGTTTTTCGAAATTCTGCGTTGTTTTCAAATTATTTTCCTTTCAATGTCAAGCTCTTAAAAAAATTGATTTCTGATTGATTTTAAGAGCTTGACAATGAAATGAAAATAAATTGAAAACAATGCGAAATTTGAAAAAACTTTATTCGCAATAATTTGTACGGAATAAAATTACCTACAAAAAATTTTTATAATGTTTTGTAATAAGACTGATAGTTTCGCCGGAAAAGTAAAAAAATCTCAAAATTCACTATAAATTTGACTTGAAGCTTAAATAACTTTTGAATAGTGAGATTTATCGAAAAATGATAAGAGACTTTTTTTGTAGAGCGTTTAATTTCCTACAAAAAAATTTATTGTGCATAAAAATTCGTTGATTGGATTGTGAGCTAGAAAATTCTAAAAAAAAAAAAATTGTTTCCCGTGTTATTTAAATGGAAAATAGAAAAATGGATTGAGGCAAACCTTAATATTATTATTAAGAGCTCGGATTGGCACCAAAATTTTTATTTTCAGGTATAGTTTCAATTTTTGGATACCAAAGAAAATTTGATTTATCTGAAACACCCTAATGATCATTTAAAAATGAGAAATAGTTGTATTTAATTTTTTAATTACATTTTTTATTACTAATGAATTGATTATTATGAATTAAAAACAACACAAAAAATGAACTGTTACCTGAATTGAAAATCATAAATACTTTTATTTATTTATTACGAATATAATTTGTTTTTATTACAAGGACAGAACAATAATTTAAACATTTAGATTTAAATAGTTTCTTGTTTAATTTTTAAAGTTTTTTGTAACGTTGTTAACTCATGAACTTTTATGGATTTTTCTAATTCTTGTAGCTGGGTTTCAAGTAATTTTAACTTTGTTTGCAATTATTTTTTATTAACAAATAAAAATTATTCACAATTTTCATCTTACCTATATGTTGTGAATTTTTTTGGTTAGAAAATAATAAAAATTTATTTTGTTTTGGGTACCACTTCGAACTTTGGGAGGTATAGTTAGACGCTAAAATTTAATATAAAAATTGTAGTTTATGTTTTTGCAAAAAATATACAGTATTTAGAAAAGACATTCATTAGATTGTATGATTTTTTTTACTTAAAATGATGATATACCGTTTTTTTTACTGATTGTTTGGTTTACGGTATACCCTATCCAAAACATCCCATAGAATCCATTAGAATGGGTCAAAAGCCGCTTAAAAACCAATACTATAGGATTCTATGCGGCTTTTGACCCATTCTAATGGATTCTATGGGATGTTTTGGATAGGGTAGTATATCTTTTCCATGAAAAAAATAGCATCTATCGACTATTATCGGCATGTCAACTCTAAAGTTAAAAAATTTTCGTAAAAAAACGAAAAAGTCCAAAGTAGACGCACATTTGACGAAAAATGTAAGCAAACTCTTGTAAGTAAATATTTGTTTGCTAAAGCAAACTGTGCTGTTAGGGTAGATTTTTTGAGTTGAAAAAGCTCTAAACGAAAGAAAACAAAAACCAAAGAAAAAATTATTAACAAATTTAAAATTTTAAATTATAAAAAGTTGATTTCTTGGTTTGAGATAAAATAATTATAGGCTTGGAAAATGAAAATTCAAAAAATGTTCCGAGAACTTTTTTGTAACTTGACAATTTATATACAAACAAATTTTTAAACAGAACAGTTTTTTAATTTACAAAAAGCTTTTTTAAAACTAGATAAACTTTTCATAATAAAAAATTCTCAGTGATTTTTATGTAAGTTAATAATTTCAGCTCTGGAGACGACAAAAATGAAAATAACGCTTTCTGCACATATGAAACGAAAAAAAAAATGGCGTCACAAAAACGGCGCAAAGTTAAACTTTGCGCTGTGACATTAGCTTTCTTTCTGTCAGCTTTAAACTTTGTATTTACTCACGTAAACAATGTGATTTACGTCGCGTGTAGTATTGGGAAGTTCCGAGAATAATAAATACATGGCGAGTTTACACCGAGCTACATTTTCAACCGTTCACCCTGATAGCCAACTTATCCACAAGTTAACTTCAATCTACTGCCGTATTCTAAAGTCAACTTGAAGAAAAGTGTTGGAGAGCAAGCAGTTACCTTTAAGTTGACAGTAAATTGCCTGTAATTTAAATTCAATTTGACTGCAAGTGTTACTGTCAGACAATGACGTTAAGTTGATTGAAAGTTTCACTTCAAATTGACGGCAAGTTCTTCTGTCAAATTACATTCAGATGACGGCAATAGATTTGCATCAACTTGCCCGCAAGTATTATCCAGCCGAGGCTTACTAGAAACTTGTCGTTAAGATAGCCGAAAACGTTTCACTGCAGAACTTGCTGAGCAAACTTGTTGGGAATTGACAATCTACTGCCGTAACCCGTCGCCAAGTTAGCCGCAAAAGTTGGTATTTCCATAAGTTGACGGCAACTTTTCGAGAAACTTGTCGACAACTTTCAGCTTGTGTAACTGTTGTCGGAAACTTGTCTACAAGTTGCTCAAAACTTGGTGACAGGTTGCGGCAGTAGATTGTCGCCAAGTTTCTCAGCAACTTGTAGCCAACTTGTAGTCAACAGTTACACAAGCAAAAAGTTGTCGTCAAGTTGGTCGCAACTCAAGTACACCAACTTTCTGATCAGAAACTCTGGCTATCAGGGTTACTTTTGATAATGAATTATTTAACTATGTATTTTTTTCTTTTTTTTTGCTTACATTTAAGGAACTATTAAACTAATTGATTATAATAGAAAAAATTTGGAAAATCCAAAAGTGCACGACTCATAATACTCATTTATTATGAAATAATAAAATAATAATAAAAAAATGACGGGAAGCACGAATAAATTTAAAATATATACAATTTTCTTTCATTAAAATTTGTTATGTTTTTCTTTTTTTTTTTTTAATTATATTTGTATTTTTTTTATAATTATAAAAGAACCTACTCAAAATATCTCGATTAATAACAAAAACAAAAAAAAAAATAAAAAAAAATTGAATTGAAAAAATTCAGGCTTACCAATTAGCAAAAAAAAAACAGCTGTACTAGGACGGTAATTCGCAAGCGCCCCTGGTGGGATAAATGTACGTATAATGTGTAGATATATCACCATTCATGTTAATTTTACATAGATATATATATAGATATAGTTATACAGCATTTTTTTTATTTTATTAATTGTAATTAAACGACACTGAGTTGCCTAGCCATTTGCAATAGGGGACCTACAAATCTATCAATGAATTTTTTTTTTTTAAATTTGATTCAGTTACTGGATTTTTTCGCAAGTTATCATGATACGGGTTTCAGACTTGACGGACAGGAAATTTTTTAAAACTTTTTTGATGTTTTTTTCGTTTTTATTGAACTAAATTAATTTTTTAAAAGTATAGAACTAATCTCCATTAAATTATCTTCAATATAGTATGCAAAATATCTTGATTCCGTGAACTAACAAGGGTATAATAATTGAAACAGTTTCCGAAGTGAGGCGAAAAAAATTTTTCGATCGTAAAGCACTCTCTGATGCTTCGCATCATGAGTCGTGCAAAAATAACAATAAATAAAAAAAACAAAATTTAGTATTAAAAATTCAAGTTTTTTTTTAATTTTTATTATTGCAGTTACATTAATAAATAATAAATTAATCAATTATCGTATTAAATATTTTTTTTTTTTCAACTGACTTAAAAAAGTTATAAAAAAATTAATAACGTAAATAATATATATATTTTTTTAAGTAAATTATATATATTAATAATATATACTTTGTTTTAAGTAATTGTTTAGTTAGTTATTATGAAAATCAATCATACTTGTCTTTCTTAATTATAAGATAAGAGACCCAGTACCCAACCAGACAACTAGTACTCGATCACTCATGTATTCATATATCTATATTTATTAAATTTTACTAAATATAGATATACAAATTCATCGAGTGATCGAATACTAGTTCCCTGATTGGGTATCAGGTCCTTTACCTTAAACTTAAATTTTTTTATTTTATTTCAATTAAATCATGAAAAAATTTGTTAATTATTAAAAATAAGAAAAAAAAAATTAAAAAGATGAAAAGTACCACCTTAACTCAACTTATTTAAGTTGCATAAAAAAAAACAAAAGAAAAAAATGAAAATAATGGATATGAAAAAAAAAAGACAAGTATTAGTGGTATAAAATTAATAATTGTTGTGATATATGTAAATGTTCCCACCAGCACCCCCACGATCATTGGCACCACGGCCTCTTCCACCGCGATTATTTGAACCTCGGCTTCCCCTCCAGTTTCGGCGCTGTGCACCCCCATTCTTCTTTCACTTCTTACCCTTGTACGAATTATTATCTACAGTATGGAAAATAAATAAATAGATAAAAAAAGGAAGAAATAAAAACAAACAAATAGAACATCCCTGCTTAAAATATCCAACAGATTCTTATAGGTGTAGGCATAAGGCCCTATACTTAACTATAGCACTTTTCATAGAACTTATTCATTCTAATAAAATCTCTATGGGAATTTATGAGAACTTATTGAATTCTATGAGATTTTATAAACAAGAATGAACATTTTTCACTAATACAGAAAAAAAACTGAAGTAAATAAATAAATATAACTCAAAATACCATTATTGTTATTGTTATGATTTTTGTTACGACGTCGATCGTTACAAATCGATAATGGATGGCCTACAATCTCCACAGCAGGCAGATCTTGTTGTGCAACTGGTGGAACTGGTTGTGCATCTAGTAAAGCTCGTTGTGCAACTGGTGGAACTGGTTGTGCATTTGGTTGAGCTGGCTGTGCAACTGGTAAAGCCGGTTGTACAACTAGTGGAACTGGTTCTGCAGCTGGGTGAGCCGGTTGTCCAACTGGTAAAGCTGGTTGTGCACCTGATAAAGCTAGTTGTGCAACTGGTGGAACGGGTTGTACAGCTGGTTGAGCTGGTTATGCAACTGGTAAAGCTGGTTGTGCAACTAGTACGGCTAGTTGTGCAACTGGTAAAGCTGGTTGTGCAACTGGTGGAACTGGTTGTGCAGCTGGTTAAGCCGGTTGTCCAATTGGTGGAACTAGTTGTGCAGCTGGTTGAGCCGGTTGTCCAACTGGTAAAGCTGGCTGTGCACCTGGTTGAGCTGGCTGTGCAACTAGCTGAACAGCGGTGTTTCCAGCAATGGGTAGTTGTGGCCAGTGGTTTCTCAATCTGTCCATTGCTTGATTGTGACCATTGACCAGTTCGAGTTCCCGCTGCGCCCATTGTCGCGCATTTCAAGCATTCTCTGTCTCCAATCGCGCCACGTATCGTCTTAAATCATTGAGCTGCTGTTGTATGTTATCTATGAAATAATAGTCTAAGATCCGAACTTAAATCGACCTTCACCGGGCTGATAATTCAATAAAACTTATTCTATAATTAATTTAGTATATTAAAAAATATATTGAAAATAGGTTGTCTGAAAAAATCCTGTACAGAGTATTCTTAATTATTATTTGAAAAATGATGTTTTCTAAAATTTTGCACCATCATGACAATGATATAAATTTTATCTTGACTTAAAATATGAAACATTTAGAATGTGCCAACGTTGGGTTGTCTATTATTTACGTGTAGAAACTACTGGGTTACCAGGTGTAAACAGGTACATCGATGCCAGTTACCTTCACTCGTTATGATAATTTAAAAAATATTATACCAACATAAGCGCTGTTTTATTGCGAACACGTTGATATAGGGTTGTCTGCAAAAAATTTGGTCCTAATAGCGGTTGGCGAATTTCAAAGATTTTAATTTTAACATGTGGACATGAGTGACAGAGGGACCCGAGGTAAGTATACTGTGAAATAATAGAGGATGCAACATTTCAGTCGTGTCCGATAGGACCCTGAAAGTGCACATGCTTTGCACGTAAGCTATGGAGGGGTTAAGGTACTTCTCCTACGTACATCAAACACGACTGAAATGTTGTGTCTTTTATTATTACACAGTATACTTACCTCGGATCTCTCTGTCACTCATGTCCACACGCGTTAAAATTAAAATCTTTAAAATTCGCCAACCACTATTAGGACCAAATTTTTTGCAGACAACCCTATATCAACGTGTTCGCAATAAAACAGCGCTTATGTTGGTATAATATTTTTTAAATTATCATAACGAGTGAAGGTAACTGGCATCGATGTACCTGTTTACACCTGGTAACCCAGTAGTTTCTACACGTAAATAATAGACAACCCAACGTTGGCACATTCTAAATGTTTCATATTTTAAGTCAGGATAAAATTTATATCATTATCATGATGGTGCAAAATTTTAGAAAACATCATTTTTCAAATAATAATTAAGAATACTCTGTACAGGATTTTTTCAGACAACCTATTTTCAATGTATTTTTTAATATACTAAATTAATTATAGAATAAGTTTTATTGAATTATCAGCCCGGTGAAGGTCGATTTTAGTTCGGATCTTCTACTATAAGAAAAAAAAATAAATAAATGGAAAGAAATGAAAATAATGATGAGTTTTACTAGGCACTTAAAAGATTTGAAAAATTAATAAAAAAATCTTACTTGGCAGAGACATTTTCTGTAATTAAAATTTTCAGTTCGAATTACTGCACCTGAAAAAAAAAAACACAATCATTTTTTTTTTTTTTTTTTTTTATTGAATAAATATATGAAAAACGATTGAAAATTAAAAAATAAACGATTGAAAAAAAAAGTTTAGTCTAAAAAATACAAATAAGACATCAGTAAACGATAAAAAAGTGAGGTTATGTTTAAAGTCAACCGAGTTTATGGTCGAATTGTTAATGAAAAATGAAAAAAAATGTATATATATATATATATATAGATAGATATTCACGTTATAATTTTTTTAATTTTATTTTTTTGTACATAATTATTTTGAAAAAATACGAAAAAATTTCTAAATGGCTACCTTCAGTCAGAAACCGCGTGCTTTTACACTTTAGCATATAGTATCTGGGAATTCCGAGAACTACCTGATGATGGCGAGTTTTCATCCAAACCATTTCAAAGCAATTTGGCTACACTGATAGCCAAGTCAACGAATGTACGGGCCAAATACAACGTTAACTTGACAGCAACAACCCGTAATAGCCACTTTAGCTTGAAATTGACAGTAATTTGACATTGAAATCGCCTGAAATTTGCTGCCCGAACTTGCTGACAATTTGACAACAAAAGTTGAAAAGAAAAATTTGCGGTTAATTTTTGCTCAATTTAGAGGTAACCCTGATAGTTACACTTTGCTGAGCAAGTTCTGCAGTGTGATAAGTTTTTGGCAATCCTTGGCTGGATAATGCTTGCGTGCAAGTTGATGCAAATCAACTGCCGTCATCTGAATGTAATTTGACAGAAAAATTTGCCGTCAATTTGAAGTGAAACTTTCAATCAACTTAACGTCATTGTCTGACAGTTAAACTTGAAGTCAAATTACAGAAAATTTACTGTCAATTTAACCGTAACTGTTTGCTCTCCAACGCTTTCCTTTAAGTTGGCATCAGAAGACGGCCGTAGCTTCAAGTTAACTTGCGGTTAAGGTGGCTATCAGGGAACTTTTTACTAGAAAAAAAAGTCGGTAATGTTTATTCTTACCATTTCAGAAAGTAAGCATATTTATACAAAAAAAATGTCTATAACTTGAGGATAGAAAATTACTTTACAATTTTTCAAGTCAAATTAACAAAAGTCAAATTAACAATAAATTGATGTAAAAATTTGCCTGAAAATTGACAACATCTTTTTTCTAGTCAACTTTTGAAGTGAATTTGCATTCTAATTCGGGTAGTAAATTTACGTCAAATTGTACAGCAAGTTGTGTATAAATTGTCGTCAAAAACGGAAAACTCTGAAGTTGACGGACATTTAGCGAATAATTCAAAGAAACTTTTGTATAGTAAACTTTTGCTTAAGCAAAGTGTGTTAATAGGGAACTTAAATGTCCCGATATTTGACGCTAACTTGTTGTTTCCGGTAAACTTGCCCTTCAATAAAAATAATACTTTACGTATTGCTGATATGATTCTTTACTAAAAATTATTTAACTCTAAATCTGCCTACTTTTTTTGGTGTAAAAAAACATACACACACACTGTGACGGGTGACGCCCATCCGTCTAATACTAATTAACAAATAATAGATAGATATATTTTAGTTCAGAAAGCAATACATTTTATAGTAGTTTCATTAGGCGCTACACAGCTGCACATAAATATCGCATTACATTAGTTGTATTAAGTCTTACTTTTATAAAGACAATGCGATGAGCAGACGTTTCGCGTGGTCAGCAGTTTTGACTGTGGGAAGAAAAGAGTTCCGTTGGAGACTGCGAAGGGATATTTTCTTATGCGGCACGAAAAGAGTTCTCATGGGAAACGGCGGAGTGATATTTTGGAAGCAGAGGATGCAACTGCAGAAGAAGAGTTAGTTACCATAGTTAAGCTGATTCGAATAGTCGTCTGCTCGCGCATAAATATTATATCTCTCTTATTTTACCGCTTTTATTACAGATCACTATAAGAATACGTTTAATGCCGCTATTGTTGAATGAAAATATTGTATTAGTATCTGATTCATTTATGCTATCTTAGATTTGTAAAAGAGACTCTCAGGGCCTTTTCTGGGTACTCCCATATTTTGGGGACGCCCAATAAACAAATATCCATTAAATTCACATATAGTCATTCCTTCACTGAGCGACCCACACCCTTATAACATCCTATTAAATTTCTAGAGACGCTGAGCTAGGCACGGTAAGATCGGTTACGCAGTAAGAACATTAAGGTGTAAGCTCACACGTAACAGAAATTTTGGCGCCCAACGTGGTTTTCGCCCAGCGAAGTGAGGTGAGTGAAGTGAATTTTCGGGAATTTTAGTGGTGAGTGCCCAGTTAACGCGACAGGAAACTGTGAGACTGAGATTCTAAATCTTTTCCCGATAAATAAATTAGTGAACGGTGTCACGAGATAGCAAGGAAAGTGCACACATTGAAGATAATACATGGAAAAATAAGTGAATTAAATTATGAAATATTGAAAAAAGTGAATTGAATTAAGAAATATTGAAGAATTATTGGATGATACTGTGAAATATTGAAGAATACGGAAAAATATTGAATTGAAATGAAAATATGAAAAAAAATAAGTGAATCGAATTGTGAAATATTGAAAAAAAGTGAATTGAATTGAGAAATACTGAAGAATTATTGAATTATACTGAGAAATATTGAAGATTTATGGATAAATATTGAATTGAAATGGAAATATGGAAAAATAAGTGAATTGAATTGTGAATTACTGAAGATTATTGAATTGAATTGTGAATTATTGAAGAATACTGAAAATTATTGAATTGAATTGTGAAATACTGAAGATTATTGAATTGAATTGTGAATTATTGAAGAATACTGAAGATTATTGAATTGAATTGTGAATTATTGAAGAATACTGAAGATTATTGAATTGAATTGTGAATTACTGAAGATTATTGAATTGAATTGTGAATTATGGAAGAATACTGAAGATTATTGAATTGTGAATTACCGAAGAATATTGAATTGAATTGTGAATTATTGAAGAATACTGAAGAATATTGAATTGAATTGTGAATTATTGAAGAATACTGAAGATTATTGAATTGAATTGTGAATTATGGAAGAATACTGAAGATTATTGAATTGTGAATTACCGAAGAATATTGAATTGAATTGTGAATTATTGAAGAATATTGAAGATTATTGAATTGTGAATTACTGAAGAATATTGAATTGAATTGTGAAATACTGAGAAATATTGAAGATTTGTAAAGATTTATTTAATTGAGTGCCAAATATTAGAGATTACTGAGAAATTGCCGAATGAACTGTAAAATCCTCTGAATTAGTGAAGCCGGTTGTTTGTGTCAAATTATATGTCAAAGTTGCCCCGCTAGTGATAAGTGAGAAAAATAGACAAGTGAGTGAAAAAGAAAAAAAGAAAAGAGAAATAAAAAGTGAAATAAGTGATAAAAGCAAAGTGTACAAAAAAAAAAAAAGAAGAGGAAAATAGTGATCTGTAGTGCCGCTAAGAGAAGAAGCCGCTGCAAAGAATCGGATACAACACCAGTCTGAGAGGAAATCAAAGCCAACAGACGGGGATGCTGATAGCAGTAGCATTATTCATCGTGGTGTCTATGTAAGTAGTAAAAATTGAGTCCTTTAACGATAGTAGTAATTCGGATCGACGGGAGTATTGGACTAACTGGAGGTTAGAAAATCCAAGTAACTCTCTGTCGGGCTCTATAAGTTCGAAAGAATCGATCGAAGATTGTTCGTACGAGACCGACATAAAAAATATCGGGGAATTATTAGACATTTTTGAAAAAAATCGGGAGAAAACTAACGGTAATTCAAATTGCCCTGGTGCGGCTTCAGGCGCAAAAGCGGTAAAAACTATGGCGGAGACTGAAGAGGTTCAATTGAAACGAATAATATCGTTAATGCGGCATATACCGGTTTTTACGGGAGAGGGTGACGTGGAATCATTCATTGACGCTATTGAGTACAGTGCGACGAGGTTAAAGGCTGATGATGATCCGGTATTTATTTTTGAATTGTCAACGCGATTCGGGGGACTGGCTTTAAGCATTATGCGTACGTTTTTGAGAAAGGCAGAGTCTGTCAACCAAGTAATAGAGAAACTACGTCAAAATTTTGGTCGAATGGAAACATTCCATGCGGTAATACATCGATTGACGGGAATGATTCAAGAAGATAATGAAAGTGTAACAAAATTTGGTGCGCGTCTGGAGGGTATAAAAGCGGAAGCGGAGAATAGAATAAACAGGAGTGGATTAACAGCAGAACAAAAGGATTATCGAACAAAGGATTTGGAGGCGACAGTGCTGGAAACCTTTATTAATGGACTCTACGAAAAATTATCGTTCGCAGTCTCAAATAAAGAACCCAGAACTTTAGCAGACGCAATAAAGATCGCAATGGAGGCGGAGATACAATACGAGAGGACGAAAGCAGCGGAAAGAGCGAGAGAAGGAAAACTTAGGTTCAAGGAGCGGGAGCATGCAAGGATAAGACAGCTAACGCTTGAAGAAGAGGTGAAAGAAGAAAGTAAACAAGAAGGCACAGAATATGTTCATAAACCAAAACCCAGCGCGGAATTTACGTATACAATTACTAACGAGAAGATTGCGGACAATGGAGACAAGCGAAGTTGTTTCACATGCGGGCAAGTTGGGCATTTGGCACGAAATTGTCCAGTTCCAATACAAAGCAAACGAAATTCTTGGGCACCAATGAATCAGCAGGAATTCCGGGAAGAGTTCCACAGCAACAGGAGCGGTACTATGTGCAAAACGATAGATACAGAGGAAATGGGAGATATAATTATGGAAGAAGCGGTAATAATTGGCAGAATAATGGTAACTATGTATATGGATAGAATGGCAACAATTATAATGGGTATCGAAATGGAAATAATTATGGAAATCAATGGGGAAATTATGGAAATAATGGTTACTACGGCAGAGGCAGAGGTCAAGAATTTCAAGGCAATCTCAACAGGCGGTACAATAATTATGGTAACTCAGGTGCAATGGTGACGAACGCGTTCGAAACGCAGCGGCTTATGAACAGTTTGCCTGGTAATTACGACAATAGATGGGACGGATCACGTGGAGTTAATCAGCAGAACCGGGGAAATCAGATGTCCAACAGGGGTCCAAACACACGGCCTTTAAACTAGAAAAGGCCGGTGCGATGACACGCTCCGTCGAAACGGCCAACTCAGAAGAAACGAATAAGGAGCGAATAAATGAAGAAAAAGAAGTAAAATCTGTTAAATTAGTGGGTGCTACACATATATATGTAAAATTAAGAGCCGATAAAGTACTTGGAGGTACAGGTATCTTCCTCATTGACACGGGCGCAGAAATAAATTTAATACGACGAGACTCACTGGAATTAAGAACAAAAATTGACAGTACAAGAAGAACGCTGATAAAAGGTATAACATCTGATACTATAACTACGATAGGTCAAGTTGAACTAGAGATAGAAGGTCAATGGGTACTGTTTGATATCGTGGGAGAGGAGTTTAACATAAAAGAAGATGGTATATTGGGCCAGCCGTTCTTTTCAGCACAAAATTCGCAAATTGATTTTGGTAATAAAACTGTTTCAATTAATAATAAGAAATATTACTTTTTGGAGGATATTATAAAGATTCCGAGAAGATGTGTAAAAATGATAGAGGTAAGAGTTGTAAATAACGTTTCGGAAGGATACATTCCACGGTGTGATATTGCACCAGGAATATATTTGGGAGAAGCCATAGTATCAGTCCACCAGGGTGCAGCGAAAATGTACGCATTTAACACTACAGAAAAAGAACATGATTTTGCGATACCGTACGTCGAAGTTGAATATTTTGAAGAGATAACAGCAGAAGCAAAGGTGCGGTTCACTGAAAAAACGGAGCAAGAAAATATAGCAGAACGAACAGAACGAGTACTAAATTTAATATCGGTAACACATCTGGACGAAGAAGAACTAAATACAGTGCGGCAGAACATCGAATACGAACCAAGAGTTTACATATTACCAGGCGAACGACTGAATGCAGCGAATGTTCCACCTCATCGGATAAGAACAAAAGATGATAACCCAATTAATATCAAACAGTATCGCATGCCGCATCATTTAAAAGACGTATTAAAAGAACGAATACAAGGAATGATTGATGCTGATATAATTGAACCATCGGATTCTGCGTACAGTTCACCCGTATGGATCGTTCCCAAGAAACCTAAAGCTGATGGAACTAAAGATTGGAGGTTGGTAATCGATTTTCGAAGGTTAAACGATAAAACAGTACCAAACTCGTATCCGTTACCATATATCCGGGACATTTTAGATCAAATTGGTGATGCTGTATATTTTTCTGTGTTTGATCTCGATTCGGGATTTTATCAGATACCATTGGCAGAACAAGACCGACATAAAACGGCATTTTCAGTCCCGATGGGACATTATCAGTTCAAGAGGATGGCGATGGGTTTGAAAGGTGGTCCACCGACGTTTCAAAGTACGATGGAAAACGTATTGTCCGGATTGCAAGGTGTAATATTATTTATTTATGTCGATGACGCAGTAATATATGCAAGAACATTGGAAGAACATTGTCAAAAATATTTGCAATTTGTTGATAGACTTCAAAAAGTAGGATTAAAATTAAAACCGGCAAAGTGCGAATTTTTACGGCGGGAAGTTGCGTATTTGGGACATATAATCAGTGCGGAAGGAGTAAAACCGAATCCAGCGAAAGTAGAAGCAGTTGAAAAATTTAAGAGGCCAACGGACGAGAAGAAAGTACGAGAATTTCTTGGGCTTGCAGGATATTATAGAAGATTCATCCGGAATTTTGCAAGTAAAGCGAAACCTTTGACTGATTTATTGAGAAAAGACGCTATTTTTACATGGGGTGAATCTCAAGAAAAGTCATTTAAAATACTGAAAGAAGAATTATGTGGAGATGTAATGTTGCAGTATCCGAACTTTGAATTACCGTTCATTGTCGCTACAGATGCGTCAGACTTTGCATTGGGTGCAGTACTAAGCCAAGGGAAACTTGGAGAAGATAGAGCGATAAGTTATGCTTCTCGAGCTTTATCAAAGACAGAAAGAAACTACACAGTGACCAAGAAAGAATTGTTGGCTATTATGTATGCTGTTGACACGTTCAGACCATATATTTTTGGTAAGAAATTTACATTAGTTACCGACCATCAACCGTTGCAGTGGCTCAAGTCTACAAAAAGCCCCGGAGAGCACATTCGGCGATGGGTAAATCGATTAGAAGAATATGAATATGAAGTTATCCATCGACCAGGTAAGAGTAACACAAATGCAGATGCTTTATCATGAAACCCGGTGAGAAACGAAAACGGTGAATTATTAGCAATGGTGGAAGTAAATGTTGGTAAAAGAGCAAGAGAGGAAACATCAGCAACACACTCATCAGCTGACGGAAGAGGTCGGAGAGAAAAGGTCAAAAATTTAAAGAAGAAATTAAGAAGAACGGACGATCATCAATATAATACATCATCGGGAGAATCTGACATCGAAATGAGGACTGACAATGATACGAGAAGAAATGATAAGCCGAATCCAGCTGGGATTACTCCAAATCCGGGCCCGTCGGGTATACAACAACAAAAAGAAGTGCGACGAAGGGGACGTCCAAGAGGAAGTAAGTCGCGACCCAAGAAGGTGGTACGAATTCCCCTCAGTGACAGCGAGTCAGCACGGAAAATGGCAAGTGATGGAAGTGGAGAGTATTACGTGCCGTCCGGATCAGCGTCAGAACCTGGAGCGGAACCACAAATTGCCAGTAGTCGTCCGCAACGGAGAAAAAATAAAGCAAAAATGGAAGGGAAGATGCAACAAGCAGAAAAAGATAAAGAAGTGGAACAGGAAACCAAGGGACAACAATCAGCAGAAGAAAGCAGGGTAGCAGCGAAAGGAAAAATCAAGACACCACCAGCTGTTAGAGAAAAAGTGAAAAAGAAAATGAGAGACGAAGTGATTGAAGTGCAAAAACCCAGGTTGACACAACACGATCTGGAGCCGAATATGGATGTACCAATGGAACAAGAGGATACGGGACACGAGTATCAACAAAACTACGATGAAAGAGATGATAAGAATAGTAACGAACCATGGCGATTCCTGTTATCGGAAGATTTTAAAGCAAGAAGTACTTGTGTTAATGACTCCACGGATTTAGAGTCAGATTCGGGAGACTCATTAATGGAATGGGATGTTCCGAATGATTACTGTACAAACCCGGAAGAAAAATTAAAATTAAAACATTCAAGACAGCATGTCACCGATGTTAACGACAATTTCGCCTTTTTTGTACCAGCCAACGGGGATGTGAATTCAGATTTAACGGACGTGCTACTCGAGATGAAGTGGATAAATATGGCAAATTTACAAGGAACTCAGTTGGAAAAAGGTGATATTTTGATAATAAATAAGCGGAAAAGACACGGATTGGGGTTGGTCTACTCAATCGATGCTAGTGGTCGTACATCAGAAAAAATAATAGATATGATTATGGAGTCTTTGGGGATACTGATAAAACGACAAGAGTATAAGACTTTGAGAGTTCCGACGGGAGGTGATCATTTAAATAAAGCGCTGCAAGATTACTACATTGGGAAATTACATGAGATTGTAAAGGAACAGAATATAGAAATAACGGTGTGTGGTGGAAAACTGGAGGTACCCAAGGCTATTAACAGAAGATCATTGATGAGAGAGCATCATACGTCCGCTGTTGGAGGACACAAGGGGATGACAAAGACATATCGCCGAATAAGAACTCGATTTTATTGGAGAACGATGCAGCAAGATGTGAGAAATTTTGTGA
This sequence comes from Microplitis mediator, assembly GCF_029852145.1. NCBI lineage: Eukaryota > Metazoa > Arthropoda > Insecta > Hymenoptera > Braconidae > Microplitis > Microplitis mediator. The sequence continues at coordinate 11,532,700 of NC_079971.1, forward strand.
AAAATTGTTTTATTTGCCAGCAACGAAAGTTAGTACGCGTGAAACCTAAGAAGCCGATGATGATCACTGATACACCGGAGACCGCATTTGAAAAAATTTCCATGGATATTTATGGGCCACGAGAAGAAACGAGGCGGGGTTACAAATACATTCTGACTGTGCAGGACTTGTTAACAAAATTCGGGATAGCGATTCCACTCAGACAACAAGAAGCTGAAGATGTAGCAAAGGCATTGGCAGGAAAAGTAATTTGCTTGTTTGGGGCACCAAGAGCAATCCTGACAGATCAAGGAACAAATTTTATGAGTGATATGATACAGCGTCTATGTAATCTGTTTCGAATAAGGCACCCGTGTAAAAAAGTTCGGGAATTCCGGCGGTGATTCTGCAGAATTCCTAAGGAATTCATATTTGTGTCAAAATCGGACTTCCGGATGAATTCCGAATGAAAACTAGTCATACGACTTTACCGTAACGGATGGTAAGAATCCTCTTCTAAAAAGTTGATGACCGGATGTCGTATCGTTTTACGTCACTTCTGTGACTATTTTATTCGGTTGTCGATTGGTCGACCGAGATAATGGCGGGATTTCTGAAAGAATGAAGGCGAGCGAAGCGAGCGTGTTATGTCTCGTTTCAGTAAAAAAACAGTAATATTAGCTGAACGGACGTAATTGCAGAAAAATGAAATCAAGAAAAATAATGTAAGATTTCCTAGATAGAAAAAAAGGTTTTATCACATAACGAATTCCTAGTAAGATCTTAGTGACATCTTGCGGAGGTACATGAAGAGCAGTAAAATTATTTTTAAGAGTAGCCGATGGGAAATGTTCGATTCAGAGTCTTGCTGGTAACAATTCATCGGAATACAAGCGGTCGTTAAATGAGTTTGACAAGTTTTTAATTTATACTAATGTCCTAAAATTTCTTCTCGAACACCGGATGAATTCTGGAGGACTTCCAAAAAAGCTCTGGCAGAATTCCAGCTGAGTTCTATTGGATTAGGACTTGACTATTCAATAAATTATTAATAAAGTGGAGATTTAAAATTTTGGGTTTAGATTACTGCAAAAATTTATCGGAATTCAAGTGGACTTCCAATGAATTTACCAAGTGATTATTTTATACCAATGTCCTAAAATTTCCACTTGAACACCGGATGAATTATTTTCAGATTACTAAATTAAAAATTTTTGTTTCCTACTTTAAAAATAATTTATAAAATACTCATGTTATTTTCCGCTAGAACTTGGCTGGAATTCTGCAAAAGCTTTTTTGGAAGTCCTCCAGAATTCATCCGGTGTTCAAGCGGAAATTTTAGGACATTGGTATAAAATAATCACTTGGTAAATTCATTGGAAGTCCACTTGAATTCCGATAAATTTTTGCAGTAATCTAAACCCAAAATTTTAAATCTCCACTTTATTAATAATTTATTGAATAGTCAAGTCCTAATCCAATAGAACTCAGCTGGAATTCTGCCAGAGCTTTTTTGGAAGTCCTCCAGAATTCATCCGGTGTTCGAGAAGAAATTTTAGGACATTGGTATAAATTAAAAACTTGTCAAACTCATTTAAAGACCGCTTGTATTCCGATGAATTGTTACCAGCAAGACTCTGAATCGAACATTTCCCATCGGCTACTCTTAAAAATAATTTTACTGCTCTTCATGTACCTCCGCAAGATGTCACTAAGATCTTACTAGGAATTCGTTATGTGATAAAACCTTTTTTTCTATCTAGGAAATCTTACATTATTTTTCTTGATTTCATTTTTCTGCAATTACGTCCGTTCAGCTAATATTACTGTTTTTTTACGGAAATTCTTACCATCCGTTACGGTAAAGTCGCATGACTAGTTTTCATTCGGAATTCATCCGGAAGTCCGATTTTGACACAAATATGAATTCCTTAGGAATTCTGCAGAATTACCGCCGGAATTCCCGAACTTTTTTACACGGGCATTTAAATACAACAGCGTATCATCCACAGTCCAATGGGTCAATTGAGAGGAGTCACCACTCTCTTACGGAGTATTTAAAAACTTTTATAGACAAATATCGAGAATGGGATGAATGGCTCGACTTTGCGATGTTTTCGTATAATACGGGTGTGCACGAGGCGACAAATTATACTCCACATGAGCTCGTTTTTGGTAGACCCGCGCTAGTGCCATCAGAATTTTCACGAGAAGGAGCGGCGGGCGGAAGATCGTACCATGATTACCTGGATGAGTTAGTTGACACGCTGGAAACAACTCGTAGGCTGGCGAAAGAAAACTTGGAAAGAGCGAAAAAAAGATCAAAGAAATATTACGACAGAAACGCAAAAGAAAGAATTTTCGAGGTCGGCAACTGGGTGTGGCTGCTAAAAGAACCGAGGACGGATAAAATGAAGGATCATTATGACGGCCCGTACGAGGTAATCAGAATATTTGACAACAAAAACGTCGAGTTGATGGTAAAAGGAAAAAAACGTGTAGTTCACCAGGACAAAATAAAATTGGCGCATATTGCTTCAGAGTCTGATTCAGCAAATCCACAATTGGAGATAAAATAAGACGATAAACAATATTATTATTAAAATAAAGTGCAAAAGAAAAAAAAATAAGAAAGGAATTACTATAGCAATAACAATGATAGATAAAAATTACTCTGTTGACAGATAAATAAAGAAGAGAAAAGATGGAGCAAGAGAAGGCGAAACGACTGATGAATGAAGCAATAGATACGAATGAAAGCGACGAAGTGACGACAATAATAAGACGATACGGGTTGTCGTACGTACCAGAATGGAGGGAAGGATATACGCTAATTATAAGGGCACTGCTACGAAAAAAAGAAGAGGCGGTGGAAGCTCTCATTATGAATAATGCAAATGTAAATGGACCAAGTCACGCAAACTCCATAGTCCCATTATGCAGAATTTTGAAATATTCGAACACGGAATTGGCATGGTTACTCATAGCTCGAGGTGCAAATATCAATTCGAACAATGATGACAGTGGAAATCGACCGATACATCAACTCGTGATCGCTGTTGGGCAAGAAGCAGGAGCGAACAGGACAAGGCTGACGGAGATAATGGAATACATGCTGCAGAATGGAGTCGAGGTAGAGGCAAGAAATCGTGAAGGGGTAACAGCTACGCATCTAGACGTACGACAGAGATACATGGGAATATTTAATTTATTCATTGAGCACGATGTGAATATGGACATTGAGGACGAAAAAGGAAGAACACCATTATTCTACGCGGTGGAATATGGACAATCGGAAAAAGTAAATGCATTATTAAAGCAAGGGGCTAGAGTGAATCATAGAGATTCCCATGGAATGACACCGCTGTTTATGATATTTAAGAAAATTTTGACTCACCGGTATGAAGGAAACAACTTGTATAGTCCGGATCACATAAGGAAGATAGAAATAACGGAAATGCTAATAAGATTTGGAGCCGATGTCAATCAGCAGACGACTAATGGGGGCGTAACACCATTACACCTAGCAGGAGCAAGAGGATATGATGAAATTGTAATAGTGCTGCTAGAGAATGGGGCGGATGTTAATTTAAAAGATAAAAAGGGAAGATACGTGGTACAATATTGTAGATATGCGCGACAAGATGATGATTTGCCTGCAGGATACGAGAAAGAGCCGGATGAAATATGGTCAACCATTGAGGGACATGTCAGTTGGACGCATTTGATAATCAGACAGTTCCTCATAAAGAAAAGAGTTATGGGAGATATGATAAACCAAGATCTAGAGCTGGAATTGCTGTACTTGAAACAAAATGAAGAGGAGTATGAAGTGAAATGTAGAGAGGAAGTGAAGAAAATGAAGAAAACTGTGTTAATACGTCAAGGGGGAAGAGAAGTAACACCTATCGACGTATGGAAAGCATCAACGGAAGAGATGAGGCGATTCATGAAGCATAAGGATTTTGTTCAGAATCTTCAACGAGAGAAGATCGGCCACTATGGGAATGAAATGTTGAAAAAAATCGTGGTGGCAAGATACAGGGAGAAGCTTATCAAACGGGCTATTCGGGTGCTAAATAGTGCGACAAGAAACAGCAAGATACCATTAGAAGACTTGCCAAAACATGTATTGGATGAAACCATTAGTAATATTAATGATGAAGAGCTCATCAAGATGACACGCATGGACTAGTAATTCTTAATGTGAAAAAAAAAATGTGTGAAAACAAAAGAAATAGTCATAAATACGTGAATTAAAGGAAAAATATATATATATAATAATGAAATATGATTATTGAATGTATCAATAATTGCGTACGGAACTAATAAAGAATATAATTAACTCGAATTTCACCCTCTGACTTTTTTTGTTGTTGGTAATACTAACAAGTAAACTTAGAATAAGAGAGTGGGAGAAGGAATTTTATATTTCAATGCATGGAAACCCGGTACCGGTATCTATTCTTTAACTTTTACTTCGGCTGCTTTTATTGCATGGCTTAAGATTACTCTATCTAAACTCTGATAAATTCCTTCTCCGACTCAATGAGTTAAAGAATAAGCAATAATAGTAAGAGATATGTTTTTTTTCTCTTTCTCTTTCTTCAATTATTTAAGTTAAGAATATAAATTATGAATGACTGTGCATAATTCCACGGATATTTAATAAAGTTGAGCGGGGAATAAATAAGAAAAAGAATGTATACTATTATAAAGATAAAGTTATTATGAGGACAGATGTAAGTGATAGTGGTAAGTAGCGATGATAATTAATTAGTTACTATACGACTGGTTGTGGATAGTGTAACGTTGCAGATTGATCATCCTCTGTACACACGGTTCCAGAGTTGACGAGTGACGACAGTCCAGTGCATCTAAATAAATTTTTTTAAATATGATTAACTTAGTCTGGAAAAGAGGAATGGAAAAATTAAATCACTTACCGATCTTGCGGGATTTTACCTCCCTCACCTTTTCCTTCGCCATACAGACTTAAAATTCATCCCCTTTCTCCCCAGTATTTTTTTTTCCTTCTCTCCCCTCATTAGGTTTGGTCGGTTATTGATGTCTCTCTTATTCTCCTCATTCGTGAACCCATATTTTCTCCCCTTTTAATTGAAGTCAATGCGTGGCAGAGATAGGTGTTATTTGCATCTATATCGTGGGCATAATAACAAATTAAGGTAGTAATTATATAGTCGAGTAAAGAAAAAATGATATTGTAGTATAAGTTGTAACTTACCCACATTATATAAAAAAACAAAAAAAGGAATCAACCTTACAAATAAATGGGAAATGTACACAGTAGATCTTCTTCCCTTGTTAAACTCACAAATTTTTTTTCCTTTCTCACAGCATGCGAACAGGTACGATTGGAACGGTTATAGTAAGTAAAATGTTAATTAAGCAGAACGGGAAAAGTATAAATTATAAATCTTTTCAAAAAAAAAAAAGGGGGTACAAGAAAAAAAAAAATATAATTATAAAACTATTAAATTTTATTAATAATAGTAGGTAACGAGCTATGTATAATTTTTATCGTTATAAATAGATTCATTACAATGATCACTTTAAAAGCACATCAACATTATATTTTTCTTTGTTTTGTTGTCACGCGCTAAAAATAGGGAAATATTTGTTAAATATAAGAAAATTCAGCTGCTTTACAGAAAATATTAAAAATCCTTTCCTTTTAATACTTAAATTAGTCAGAGAAAAATTTTTTTTTTGCGTGATTTAATGTCTACACTCACTAATATTCTAATAATGGGAAAAGTAAAATGAAGTTACAGAAAAAGGGGGTGCGAAAAATTATTGAACGAGAAAGGAAGGAAAAACTAGGCGGTTCTATCAAGTAAGTCCTGGATATTGGTCAGAAGATTTCGAACTGGGCTCAGGTCACCTAAGTAGTGGTAGGGGTGGTGGCATTCCTCCAGGGCAATCTCGGCCCGAATCCACCGCCTTCTCCGCACCGCAACTACGCGATTGAGGGTGGTGAAAAGGTCCTTGAGAATAACTGGAAGTTGTAACCCGGTGAGGCAGGATACGTCATCCAGGAAAGTTAAACCCACAATCGGCGGGTAGCGGGCACGGCACAGGTACCATAGGGTATCCCTAAGCTGTTCAAGGATCTGAAAAGGAAAGAAATATTTAAGGACATGTTGCGAAATTATATAGGAGGTAAACACAAATACTCACAATTCGTGGAAGATGAAGCACACGATGGTTAAAAGCTCGCATCGAAACAAAATCCGACATATTTCGGTAGTTGATAATCTGGAAAAAAATATAGATAAATAGAGAATGAATAAAATTTACTTTGTCATCCGAAAAAAAAAGGGGGAACAGTTAAATTTTTAAAGAAAATTTTAAATTATTAAGGAAATTCTAAATTTGGGGGTGATGAACTAAAAGTTGGAAAAATTTTGTTTGAAATTTATTTTTTTTTCTTTCTCTTTTCCCTCTAGTGAAGGAAAGATATAAAATTTTTCTTAATTGTGTCGTAAAGAAAATATTTTGGGAAATGAGAAATTTTTTTTTATCAATAGATACTTAGAATTGCTTTTTCTTTATCTGAAAGGTATAATAATTAAGCAATTACAAGGAAAATGAAAAAAAATTCGAAGTTAAGAATTAGAAAAACGGATAGTTAAAGACATTTTAATCTTGAATTTCTTAGAGAATTTTAAGTTATTATAGAGTTTAAAGCAAAGAAAAGATAATTATTACCTTAAAAAGTAAATCGCTGAAATGGTCTTAACAGTTATATACAACACTGGCACTAAACACCAATTTATTTTTCTTTAAACAATGGGGAAAACCTGGTCGCACCAACTGGTATCACTGTAGCAGTGAACATAGAACGTTGAAAATTTTTTTTTATTATTATTTCACTCAGCAGGAATGAATAATTTTTTTTATATATACTTGTATTGTAAATTTATGATCGCAATTGATGCAGCAGTCAAGACTTGTTGCGGGCAGCGTTGTGAGTTGGATCTGAATAAAGCCAAAAGGAATTCGGTAATGGAATATGGGTACAATAGATAAGGGCATCACTCATCGAGAAATGTTATTAAAACGTATTCTATAGTAAAAGGAATAATAATAATAATTAATATCATTTGTTTTATCTTGGGGATATTTTAAATTATTATTGGGTTATTACTGCTGTTGATAATTTTTACTTGTTTAATACTAGAAAATTTTTTTTTTTTGCATTACAAATGTAATGACACTTGTAGATTTTGCTATCGAATTCTAAAATAAAGCACGGTACACATAGAAAAAATATTGTGCTAAAATCAACACAATCTGTGTGTTAGAAGCGGTCCACGCAATATTTGTATTAAATTTCAGCACAAAAATTCGAGTATTTTTAACACGGACCGTTTTAACACAGATACACAATGCTTTTTTACTGTGCACGCTTAACGAGTTATTATATTACATTCTTTTGGGAACTGAACAAATAGAAAAACCGTACGGGCTGAGTATTCTGGTATGATGCGTAGAAAAATCTCGACGTTATCTAGAAGGGAAATATTTAATATTAATTGAATTTTTTTTTTGTTTTGTCGGGAAATACTGTGTTTATTATTATAATATGTTTATAATGTGTTTATAATTATAATTAGAGCATTTTCAAAAAGAATATTAGTTAAATTACAATAGATCTGGATAATTATTATTATTATATTTTTTTTTCTTTCTTTTCTTCTCTTTCTCTATTATCTAACAAGAATAAATTATATAGTATTAATGGTGAACTTTTATAAACATAATAATGTTATTATTATGGGCGACATTTATTATTATTTTTTTTTTTGAAAAAGACAATAGTTAATAGCTAGTATACTCGAAAGAAATGTACGTCTGCAGTGCATAAATTTTGCTTGAATACTTGAGAGCAAAATTTTTTTTAGTCTTACCGTATCTGCACTCTTCAATTCCTTTTGAAAAATATATATAATTTTCTCTAGATGTACCTTTTTTTTTAGAAAAAACTTATTTAGAGGCCAACGAAAAAGGATAGTTAGTTATATTTTTTTTTACATATGGATAAAACAAATTAAAATTCGTAATAAATATCTTACATCCACTGAGTATATTTTATTATTAATTAGTATGGCTTTTAAATTATAGAAATTTTTTCTTCCCTTTCGTTAAGATACTTACGTCCCTCGAACGCATACATGTGCATACAAATTTTTTTTTATCTTCCATTTTATAAATGTATATAAAAAAAAAAAAAAAGAGAGAAAAAAAAAGGGGGAAAATAACAGCAGGAAACGTTATTATTGATATGGCAGTAATTTATTCGAACACAAAAAAAAGAAGAAAAACAAACTTTCTTTTTTCCGTTTCTCCGTTTTTCTTAATAAAAAAAGAAAAAAACTTGAACAATTGATAATAAATTGGTTAGACAAGGGAATGTAAAAGGAGCCAGATGGAATATAATAAATTTTCAACGGGGCCCAAGTTACCCGGATAATAAGAAGGTCGATTATATTCCTCAAGTGTGATCCGGGCTTGCGTATATCGCCGGATGCGCACGTCATTAATACCTTCCAAGAAATAGTAAAGACCGGAAAGAATATCGGGAATGCCAGCAATGTCGCTCATTTCATCTAGGAAGTCCAAGGCCGTTAACGGCGGAAAATAGGCCTGACACAAGAAACCCAAGATAGCCACGAGTCGCCGGGTGTCCTGAAAAAAAAAAAAGAGAATAAGGGTAAATTAAGGGGCAGGTTCTTAAGGCAAAAAGAAGAACTTGGAATACTTACATCCACCGAGAGATGGACCACGCGACTGTCGAAAACACGCATGGGAAAAAAATTCGGCATGATTTTTTCTTTTCTTTTCTCCTCTTTCTCTCACTTCTTCTTCTTTCTCTTTCTCTTCTTCTCTCTCGTAGGGGTAATCTGAAAAAAAAAGAAGGAGGCAGAGGTGTTATATCTCTACTTTCACTAATTTTGAAAGAAGTAATTAGATAAAATTATTTCGCAAAAAAAAAAAAAAGAAAAAAAAAGAGAGAAAATAATGAATAACTAAATCTTACTTCTGATTTTTCTCCTGAATTTTTTCTCTTCCTTTTCTCCTTTCAACAATTTCACGAGAGGGTTAATGAATAACGAATTTTAATATATAGGTGTGCATGATTTCGTTAACATCAGCAAAAGGAAGCAGAAATATTTTGGAAAAGATAATAAATAAATAAATAAAAGAAAAGATAAGTAATATTAATAGTAAAGTAGGGAAGTATGGAATAATTTGATAGAAAAATAACCTTACCTGCAGTAAAATAGTCTTGTTGTTATTCTTAACTCAGATAACTACTAACGATATAAAATACAAAGCACGGGTTGCTGGTTATGAATCAGATGTAACAGCGACGAGAATCGGGACTCGAATGGAGTTATTATTCTTTCGCTCTGGAATTCGGTAATAAGATATATTTACAACGAGATAAAGAGACCATTTATGAGAGATCGAAGCTTAATTGTATGCGTTCGAGAAAAGATAGCTAAAGCAGTTACTAGAGGAATCGAACGAAACTACGTGGGGTTTTGTTTTACACGAAAAAAAAAGGAATGATGCTCAAAATTTTAATAGTTACAGGTTATTTTTGACCAAAAATTGGTATATTTGTATACTAATTTCAAGCCAGGATCGTTATATATTACAAATGGCTATTATTAGTTATACTAAAAATCTGATATACATAGAGGAGCAAAAATTAGTAGAACGTAAATATTAAAATATAAAGATGTATACTGAAATTTGAAACATATTCAAAAAAAAATAAAAAAATGGTACCCAAGAAAAAAAATTTTTTAGAAATAATGGATTCAAAATTTTGCTATTCAAAAAAAAAAAGTAGTATTTACAAACACTAAAAATTGGAATTAGTAAATAGGTGACTTGCATAAATATTTGTTGGAGTCTCTGTACAAAAATCAATCTTATTCTTATATATATACTTTATTTAATTATTTCTCTTTACTAAATATTCTGTTCGAAATATTATTTCGAACAGTGTTGCATTTAAGTCGTAGTATATATATATTTAAGTTGAGTTCAAAATATGTATATGTTTACTTAAAGAAAAGAAAGCTAGCATGGATCAGATTTTATGACCTTAGGTACTCGGGTCGATGAGAGATTCCAAGTAAAGGCAAGGCAATATGTTTTTCTTCATTTGCACTCATATATATATTTTGAACTTAGAGATCTTTGTATACAAAAAGAGGAGAGGTTGGTGGACCTCAGTGTTGGATAATATTAAAAGAATAAGCTAAATTTCTTACGAGTGAGGACATACCCTAGAGCGCATATTTTAATAAATAGATTCACGATTACCATACCTAAATTCCCGACAATATTAAATTGCCATTTATCTAGCTACAAAAATTGTAGTATTCAAAATTTTTCTCCCTCTTTAGAATAGGATAGTAAATACATGTAGATGTTGCGTAGTAACAATCTACAACAATCTTGACGTTATTATTTAGCTGGAGAATTTCTTGTACAATTTCAAAAAAAAATGATGAGAAATTGTAATTTGAAAAATTCGATTAAATAAAAGTAAATAATAGAACAGCTCAATAATGAAGATGTGCAATAAAAAATCAACGATTTCGAGCGACCCTATAAAAATTCGAAAATCTAAGATTTATAAATAAGATTATCATGATTTTCAAATTAATTAACTGAAGAGTTTGACATAGATCATTAAATAAAAATTTCTACTAATTCAATTATAAATGTACTCCACTATAAGAATATAATAATATTAAGTAATTATAATAGCGTAAAACTTTAATTTACATATCCATTTTTGTATTTGGTTGCACCCAGAGGGAAATCCGGAATGGGCGACTAGGAAATTCTAGAAAGAAAAAGATACCTCAACTATATTTTTAATAATCAATCGATATTAAAAGTATAAATTTAATACACTGAGAGAAGAATCCAGTAAATCTAACTATAAATCGATAGTTAAACAGCACCGTAACTATTTTTTTTTTTCTCTTTCTCCCTCGGAGTATTATAACGAAAGGGATAATTATTAATGAAAAAAATATGAAAAAAAAAAAAAAGGATAATACACGAAAAAAAAAAAAAAAATGATTAACAATAATTGAAGTTCAACTTGTAATTATTTATGTTATGCTCAATAACTAATGTCGTTCAATCAGTAAAATTATGATTTTAATGTTAAACTGCTATAATTAACAGTGAATCGTTGAAATATACTGTTTGACTATTTAAAATTACTACTTAAACCTTAGAAAAAAAAGAAATAACTACAAGGTACTTGTCAAAAAAAAAAAAGGTGCATCTGTAAAAATTAGCAGCTGAAACTGGAATATATGATGTTCAGCTTACGAAAATTACTTTAAATAATAAAATAAACAAAGTATTAGTTAATATTTATAATGAAAACCTTAATGTTTAATATTGTTCAAACGGTAAAAAAAAAAATAAAAAAAAAAAAATAAAAATGATGCTATAAATATTTCATTAATGCTTAGCAAATTAAATTAATGAAATAAATTTAAGTAAATAACTCTTAGAACGTATTTATTATTAATGCAAATAATAAATATTTTTACTGAAGTATACAAAGAAAATTACGAAACAAAAATATAAACTTTATGAAGTGTATAAAAATACACTTTATATTTATTGAATTTCTTTTACTCTCTAATATTAGCTTCAAAAAAAAAAATGTGTAAGGCGTTAAATATTATTCATTAATAAGAGAATTATCAAAAAAATTACTTTGACTTCATAAAAAAAAATGTATTGAATTTAATATAAATTAATATTATTTTATATAAGAAAATTGATTTATATATTTTAGTTAATAATAAAAATAAAATTTTTTTTTCTCGCATTGGGAATTTCCTTGATGAGGCCCAGGTCGCCCGGATGATAAATTCCTACGCAACCACGTCGGGAAGGGTAGGCGGTGCTTCCGACGAAAGCCTAGAATGAAATTAAAAGTTAAAAATAAATGGAGGGGAAAAGAGAAAAGATAGGGAAAATTAAAACAGATACTTACTGCTCGGCGATGATCTTACGGATGGCGATATTCTCCAGTTCGGGCCAAATTTGCCAAAAGCTGTGTATATCCGGAGACCGTAACGACCGCAACGGGGCACTCAGGGTACGGGCATAAAAAAACGCCCCAGTCCGAACCAATGAGCCCTCCGGCTCATAGCGCTCCTGGGGAGGAAGGCGTGACCGGACTAACGTCTCAACCTGATCGCATAGCCACACACCGCGGGTTGGGGGCTGCGGGTCCATGAGCATCCGTAAGTACGTTACGATCCGGAGGATAATCTAGGAAAGAGATAAAATAATTAAACTAAAGAACGGAAATTTCTATTTTTTTTTGTTGATTAAAGATGTCCAAATATAAGAACTTACGTATAGGGACGCGTGACGCCGGCAGAACTCATCCAAAGTTACGCCCTGTTGAATCATGGTGCTAAAAGGAAAAAATAATATAATAATAATGAAAAAAAAAATTTTTTTTTAATTAAAATGATGATGAACATAGTCGGAAATGTAGACAAAGATATTCAAAAAAAAGAAAGAGGAATTTTTTTGGGAATTATTTTTCCCCTGGTTGTTCAAAATATTTTAGTTGGACTTCTGCGTTGGATTAGTATACGAAAATTTATGCTTTTAAATTTTATTAGAAGAATTTCGATTTGTAAAAGTAAGGAAATGGAATATTAAAAGGGAAATAAGGTAAAAGTACCAATTACTGACACTGTAAGAGACAAGATTGAAATTCCATTTTTTTTTTTCTCTTTCAAAAAAAAAGAGAAAAAAAAACATATTAATAATTCATATTGTAAAATTTTATTTTCCATATTGACGTATTTAGTCTTTTAACTAAACAGATTCATTTTTTTTTTTATATAATAATAAATTAAAATTACTAATTAATTTAAAGCAATAAAATAAGTTACCCGAATTTATATTTTATTTATTTATAAGGAAAAAGTTGATGCAATCGGATGAAAAAAAAATAGTAAAAATCACTGTTCCAAAATACCGCTTTTCTAATCGCAATAATTAAGGAAATTGACGCTCACAAGCTGTTCCGATGGACACGACTGAATTATTTTTAATGAATAATTAATATTTTTCCACTAACAATAATTTTTTTTTCTCAATTTCTTAAATTAAATAGATTGGTTAAAAATGTATGCGATCATTATTAATAAAGTAGGTAATTAAATATATTTTATAATAGGATAGGGTATCAATAATTGGACACCTGTCAATAATTAATGCTTTTACTTAGGGGTATTGAAAAAAAAAAAGAAGAAGGGAGAGGGAGGTATATTTGAAACTTTAACTATTATATGAAAAAAAAAATTTTTTTTTTGGGTTGAAATAAACGGACGATTTAAAAGCATTTTCAATCTTAGCGTGGAAATTTTGAATTTTTAGGAATAGCTGATCAAGATGATTGGAATTTGAGTTTAAGTTACGATTTTTTTTTTATTTTTGCACATAATCCGTAAAGGTATTTTGAATTCTGTAAGGTATATTGAAAATTTTTAGTGCTATAAAAGAAAAGAGTAGAGGAGAGCAACAAAAAAAAAAATAAAGAAAAGCGGAAGAGTATATTTTTGCTGCGGGCATTAGATAAAAGAATTTTTTTTAGTTATAGGACGAAAAAAAAAAAGAGAGAGAGATAATTGTTACCTTATATAGAGCAAGAAGTAATTCCTTTTTCTCACACTTAATAATACACTTGTGTACACCAGAATTAGTTTTTCACAGTTAAAGTTTTACGTTTCACTCTTAGATAGAATGGTTATATTTAATGTTACACTTATAGGAGACACAGAATTTTTTTTTGCACTTGGGATGAAACACAGTTCCAAAGTTTTCACTACACCACGGAATAAGATTTTTGTAAATTTTCAAATGAAAAAAAAAACCAGGGGAGAAAAGAGAGAATTTTTTTTTCTTTGAATGCAGCGACAATGAGAGTCAGAACTCGAATGAAGTCATTTTTCTGACTTCGGAATGCAGTAATATGATACTGTTACGTCCAGCTAAAAAGCTGAACGTTGTATTTTATTTTTAATTTCTGTTGTATTTATTAAAATTGAGCCGACGACCAGATTTTATTTTTTTTATTATCATTTTTATGTTTCGATAATATTTAGTGATAAGACATGACGAATGTAAAATGCTCTTAAGGGATTAAGACTTGTTTGCTTTGATATTTTTTTGAAATGCTAGAGCAAACACCTAAATGTAATTTTAATGACCCCTCGGGCAACTGTAAAGGCCCAAAGGCCAGCTGAAACATTTTTCGTAGAAACCCAAAAATATTTTTATCAAAAAAGTGTACGTGGAATATATTTTTAGTTATAAATAAAAATAATCTTAATCCCTCACTTTATCTTTGAGTGCACTTTTGTCGAGACATCTTGGCATCATAAAACAAATAGAAAAATTGAATTTTGATGACGAAGTAGTCATTACATAAAATATAAAAAATATTCTAATACTTCTTAAAATAAAAATATTCAAATAAACAATTTAAAAGAATAAATAACAATCGAATAAATAATTTTTGAATCATAATATCCAAATAATGAAATTCTAAAAAAAAACAATTAATAACCAAATAAATAATTTCTAAAACGTAATATTTCTTAGATTCAAATATTAAAAGAATAACTAATAATCAAATAGAGTCGGCTGCTAGCCACCTATTTTCAATTCAAATTAGGATTTAATTGACCAACAAAAATAGTAGAAAACTTATAACAATAAATAAATAAAATAGGCTCAACGCCAATTAAAAATATAATGTTAATTAAAATTAATATTTTAAGTTAACAAATCATAATGTTATAAAGAATAATAAATAAATTTGAACATTTTAATTTAAAATATTGTTATAAGTAAAAAATTGTACATGTCGATGGATGTGTGGGTGCGCACGCACATAGGCCCACATAGGGGTGTGCCCTTAACGCTTTCCTAAGGTGAAAATCTTAGAGAAAGGGAAAGGACCCATAGGAACTGTGTTCCGATTGGACACAGTTTCCCCCAAACAATAGACGAAATAGGATCCGATAAGAAATTATAAAAAGGGTCGTAAATCAAAAAATAGTTAGTCCCGGACAAGAGGTCCATTGAGACAGTGAAGTTCAAATCACAGTGTCTTCACAAAATTTAAGTTACACTAGTTCCGTACTAGTTCAGCTTTATACAAGTGTTCTCACACTTAAATTTTATTTACGCTAATTCCGTACTAGTTCAGTTTTATATACAGCGTCCTCACGCTTTTACACTAGTTCCGTACTAGTTCAGTTTTATACAGCGTTCTCACGCTTTTACACTAGTTCCGTACTAGTTTATATTATACAAGTGTCTGCACACTTACATTATTAAGAGTTTTATTTAAATTAGTGGTTTTATAAGTTTAAATTCAACTGTTAGAGTAAATTGTTAGCAAAGGTAATACCTAGAGTCAGTGAAAATTACGATTGTACAAACATCCAGTTGCTGCGACTACAGGTATTGTAATTTTTAAGTTTATGTTGTATTAAAATCAAAAACATTTCCAACACACGGAAATTGTATTCAAAATTCTATAGTCCTCTCTAGTTATTAGAACGAATCTTATTGTAAATTAGAGTCGGCTGACTAGCCACCTAATACTTTCAGAAAATAATATCAAGTTTATTGTATTCATATTATCGAATTTTTCAATTTTATAATATATAGTAATTTAATTTGTACATCAAACATCTTTTATTTCAACACACCTCCCAGATAAATACACTCAGTGTGATCCCGGTCTATTGGTCGAAAGACTAGGGCCGAAAATAATAATAATAATAAATTATGTCCAAAATCACGATACACACCACATTTTGGACGTAACAATACATTATAGAAAAGATAATGGGACCATTCAATGGAGTTTGGATCTCAATTGTAAGACCTTGAATGAGCAAATGTAATAAAGAAATATTTTTTTTTTCTCTTTCGAAAATATTTAGTTAACGTTGAGAAAAATATATCCAAATGGGAATTATAGGCAGTTTACATATTCGTATTAAATTTTAGATATATATACAGGGTGATTCAGAATTACCTTCACAGCGGGAAAACTTGAATAGAGGAGACGATTCTAAGCATAAAGTTCCTTAGCCATTTTTCAAAATTCTCAATAGTTTTTGAGTTATTTAAAATCTAAATTGACCAATCAACGACATGCTTTGAGATTTAAAAAAAAATTAAAAAGAATAATGAATAAGTTTGGCAACGCCGCAACAGTAAACTTCAAGTTATACACTATTTATTTAATTTAAAAAGTTCGATTTGTCACAGAAGAGAAACAAAACACACAATTACAACATAGAATATATTCGTATATTTTGTTTTATCTTTTCTCTTTTTATAGAAAGAATTATTAATGGAAAATAATGCTTTTATTGAAAATGAAGCTTTTGGAAATTCGAAAAAAAAAAAAAAATTACAGCTTTTTAATTATATGATGAGCAACCCAGATTAAAAAAAGAAATTTGAAAACTAATTGAATTGTGTTTTACCAGAATGAAAGCAATTTCAAATAGACAAATATATAGATATACACATCATTTTAAAATCTTTTATTTCGCTTGCTCTGTCTCGCTCAAGACTTTGCTAAGCGCTCATTGCACGTCATACTAAACATATTTGTAAAGATCTCGCGGATTGTCTTGTGAAACATGTTCCAAGTGATCTTTCTCGGCGATTAGCTATCTGACTATCTCGCTAATGGTCTTGCTGGTGATCTTTCTTAGAATTTTGCTGGTGATCTTGCTGACCATCTGGCTGATGGTCTTGCTGATGGTCTTGCTGGTGGTCTTGCTGGTGGTCTTGCTGATGGTCTTGCTGGTGGTCTTGCTGAAGGTCTTGCTGATGGTCTTGCTGAAGGTCTTGCTGGTGGTCTTGCTGGTGATCTGTCTTGTGGTCCTGCTGGTGATCTATCTGGTGGTCCTGCTGGTGGTCTTGCTGAAGGTCTTGCTGGTGGTCTTGCTGAAGGTCTTGCTGATGGTCTTGCTGGTGGTCTTGCTGGTGGTCTTGCTGATGGTCTTGCTGGTGGTCTTGCTGAAGGTCTTGCTGGTGGTCTTGCTGATGGTCTTGCTGGTGGTCTTGCTGGTGGTCTCGCTGGTGATCTTTCTTGTGGTCCTGCTGGTGATCTATCTGGTGGTCCTGCTGGTGGTCTTGCTAACCATCTAGCAAGACCATCAGCAAGACCACCAGCAAGACCATCAGCAAGACCATCAGCAAGATCACCAGCGAAACCTTCAGCAAGACCTTCAGCAAGACCTTCAGCAAGACCACCAGCAGGACCACCAGATAGATCACCAGCAGGACCACAAGACAGATCACCAGCAAGACCACCAGCAAGACCTTCAGCAAGACCATCAGCAAGACCTTCAGCAAGACCTTCAGCAAGACCATCAGCAAGACCACCAGCAAGACCATCAGCAAGACCATCAGCAAGACCTTCAGCAAGACCACCAGCAAGACCTTCAGCAAGACCACCAGCAGGACCACCAGATAGATCACCAGCAGGACCACAAGACAGATCACCAGCAAGACCACCAGCAAGACCTTCAGCAAGACCATCAGCAAGACCTTCAGCAAGACCACCAGCAAGACCATCAGCAAGACCACCAGCAAGACCACCAGCAAGACCATCAGCAAGACCATCAGCCAGATGGTCAGCAAGATCACCAGCAAAATTCTAAGAAAGATCACCAGCAAGACCATTAGCGAGATAGTCAGATAGCTAATCGCCGAGAAAGATCACTTGGAACATGTTTCACAAGACAATCCGCGAGATCTTTACAAATATGTTTAGTATGACGTGCAATGAGCGCTTAGCAAAGTCTTGAGCGAGACAGAGCAAGCGAAATAAAAGATTTTAAAATGATGTGTATATCTATATATTTGTCTATTTGAAATTGCTTTCATTCTGGTAAAACACAATTCAATTAGTTTTCAAATTTCTTTTTTTAATCTGGGTTGCTCATCATATAATTAAAAATCTGTAATTGTTTTTTTTTTTTTCGAATTTCCAAAAGCTTCATTTACAATAAAAGCATTATTTTCCATTAATAATTCTTTCTATAAAAAGAGAAAAGATAAAACAAAATATACGAATATATTCTATGTTGTAATTGTGTGTTTTGTTTCTCTTCTGTGACAAATCGAACTTTTTAAATTAAATAAATAGTGTATAACTTGAAGTTTACTGTTGCGGCGTTGCCAAACTTATTCATTATTCTTTTTAATTTTTTTTTAAATCTCAAAGCATGTCGTTGATTGGTCAATTTAGATTTTAAATAACTCAAAAACTATTGAGAATTTTGAAAAATGGCTAAGGAACTTTATGCTTAGAATCGTCTCCTCTATTCAAGTTTTCCCGCTGTGAAGGTAATTCTGAATCACCCTGTATATACATAAAAATGAGGAAAATGACGAAAAGAAAACACTCCTTCTTCATGGCAGTAATGGAAAATAGGATTATAATTAGTAATAGGAAATGATAATATTCTATTTTACTATTAATTGAAATTAAAATGAAGATGAATAAAAACTTCAAATTTTAAAAGAAGGAGGAATTTATAAAGTATTAAAAAAAAAAAAAATATATTTTTTTTTTAATCAGGTTGATTTTTTTTTAATTTTTCTATTTTCTTTCTTTCTCTCTCTTTTTGTTTTGGTTACATCAGATTATTGTTAAATCGACTTGGAAGAGTGAAAATTCAAGTTAATCAATAGATCTTAATATCAGCTACATAAGTTTTCAATATTTATTTTGAAAAAAATGAATTAAAAATTTCAATTATAATTTTCAAAATTTCATATGGAATTTCGAAACTAGCTATTGAATTTCAGTATGAAATTTTTTTTATAAATTGTTTTATAAAATTCAAATGATTTTTTTTTCTCTCTTTCTTTCAAATCAGAATCCTAAATTTTACAAGATTAGTTTTTCCAATTTCGGAAACTGTTATTGATTTTTTTTTTTTTTAATTATTTATTTTTTTTATTACCAAAATTGTAGGGGTTAAATAATAATAACAGTGACATAATAATGAGTTGATACATAAATACATACACAAATAGATCCCAACAAGTATACATACATATATATATATATGTCGTTGAAGATTTTTATTATTATACGCAAGGAGACAATTTTCACAATCTGGATTAGTAAAAATTCAACAGCAGTCTGGGTAAAGATTTTATTCGGAAATGGAGTTTTACTAAACCAAAGAGTAAATTTTATTGAATGTTTATGTTTTGTACTCTAAAAACTCAAAATAATTTTACTTATAATTTAGTAAATTATAGGCTTAAGCGACTAAAATTTTTTACTCCTTTAAAAGAAAATTTCTATATCATTGGACCGCTTCTAGTTGCCTCGGCGAAATAGTAATTTTTATCCGAAAAATAGCAAACATTGTCGAATTTTGTTTTTCTCTTCTCCTTGTTGTACATGAGTACTGGCACAAGTAAAACATTTGAATTTTTTGTTTAAACTATAAAAGTTACGGCGATATTTTAAAATAATTTCCAGTTATAATTAATTACTTCATTATTGTCAAATAATTATCTTACCTCAAGACTCCTGGTTAAAGTGTTGAGTATAATAATAAACACCTACCTTGAAATTTTAGCAATGTATAAAATTCAACTTATATGAATTTTTCTTGGATAAACTATAAATGTTATGATTAGACTTTTAAATGATTATTAGCCCAAAAATCATTGCTCTATAATTATATTATAAAGATAGTACCATAGAATTTTAAATTGAAAAATTAGGAAAAATAATTAGTATCTACTTCAAACTTCAAGTAGCGTAGAATTATAAAATAAATATTTTTTTTTTCTCTTCAGACAAATTATAGATGACACAATTAAGCTTTTAAATGCTTTTAGAAAAATTAATGGCCTTGCAAATATACTATAATTATTGCATTCTAGGATTTTGAAAAATTTTAAGAATATAATAGGTGACTGCTTTCAGATTTTAAGTGGAATAAAATTTTAGAATAAATAAGTTTCCAAACAAAATATACATGATAGGATTAAAATTTTGAATGCTTTTTAGTTTAGAATTAATTGTTTGACAATAATATTATAATTATTATATTGTAAAAATTCGGGTTAAAAAGTTAAGGAAAATAATGAATGCCTACTTTTGAATTTCGATAGCGTGGGAATCTAATGCAAATGAATTTTTTTTATATAAACTATAAATAATATGAGGAAAATTTTAAATGATTTTTAGTCCAAAATTAATAACTCTATAATTATATTACAACTATAGTACCATAAAATTTTAAATTGGGAAGTTCGGAAAAATAATAAGTGTCTACTTCAGGTTTTGAGCAGCGTAGAATTTTGGAATAAATAATTTTTTCAGATGAATTATAAATTACATGATAAAACTCGAAGATGCTTTTTAGTAACAGTAGCTGTCTTATAATTATTTTATAATTGTTGTATTTTAGAATTTCGGAAGGAAAAAGTTGGGGGAAATAATAGGCGCCTACTTTTTCTGACAGCGTAAGAATATAATTCAAACGAATTTTTTAAAAAAATAAACTATAAATAATATGATTAAAATTTCAAATGATTTTTGGTCAAAAATTAATTATTCTATAACTATATTACAGCTGTTGTACCACAGAGCTTTAAGTTAAAAAGTTGAGGAAAACTTTCAGATCTTAAGCGACATTGAATTTTGACATAAATAATTTTTTTATTTCAAACAAATCATAAATAACATGGTTAAACTTTTAAATATTTTATTCTAGAATCTTGAGTCAAAAAAAAAAAAAAAAGAATTTAAGAAAAATAATAGGCGCCTGTTTTGAAATTTAAGCAGCATAGAATTTCAACATAGATAATTTTCTTTCAGGCAAATTATAAATAATATGATTAAACTTTTGGATGCTTTTTGATCGATAATTAATTAGTATTAATAAATTAGTAGTAATTAATATAGTAATTATCTCATAATTAGTATATTGTAGAATTTCGAAAAAAAAAAGAGGTTAGGGAAAACCAAAGAGTGTTCGTTTTGGATGCAAAAAGAATTTTTTCTGAAACTTATTTTCTTTCAACCTTATAGATTTTTATTTTTTTTACAAGGAAAGTAGAAATATGTATAAAGAATTTTAACTAATCGATTGCGTCTAATACAGCGAGACGGGAAATCGAGGCCCTGAAAAACACATAAAAAGAAAAAGAGTTAAAATTTTTACTTTTGTCTTTCTCGCTATGTTATTTTTATTTTTAATTTTTTGAAACTTACTGTTCGCTAAAAATCTTATTGACTGCAATAACTTCAAGGTCAGATGACAAGCGATGCAGACCTTGGAACTCGGTAGTTCGACGAGGTGTAGCCCCCGGTTGTAGAGTTTGAGCATTGAAAAATAACCGCGTTCGAATGACTGACCCGGACAATTCATATTGCTGACCGGGAGGAAGGTACGAACGAATAAGTTGGTCAACTTGGTCACACAAGAAAACGCCCCGTTGCGGAGGATGTCGATCATAAGTTAGGGTTCGGAGATAAATGAAAACACGGAGGATGATCTGGAGAGTATATAAAATAATAAATATGTAGTAGAAGCTAGGTTTTGAAGATAAATCACCAAGTTAGGAAAAACAAGAAAATAAAAATGTAACTTACGTCGACAGGAACGAATCGCTCGCAACATTGTTCGAGGGTAAGGGGTTGATCCATGTTAAAATTTTTTGTTAAACTCCACCAGTGTATTAGAACAATTAACTCGGTACAATGAATGATTGCAATGGTAAAAGACATAGAGAGCAGAAAAGATATCGCGAAAACCGCAGCATCAGCTCAGGAGGCTGATAACGACAAGCGGATTGTCGAGACGCACACGTGCAAAATGAAGCATCGGAGGAAAGAAATTAATATGCAGATAAGTTATTTCTCTTCAAAAAAAAAAAAAAAAAAAAAAAAACAATCGAGTAAGTTGCACAGGAAGCACGTGAAATATTAGAAAAATCTAACATTAAAGATCGTATTTTATATTTATGAGAAAGGAATCCGGGAGGAAATTAGAATAAATCTCAAATTAATTAGAACAATTTTTCTTTATTCTTATTTCTCATACTTCTATTATTTTCTTTTAAATATATATACATTATAAATTTTCTTAAGTAGTAATTATACATGCGTGAAATTGTGGTTAACAAATTGCATAAAAATAGACGCCAAAACATGTACGATTTTAAAAGGAATTTTTTTTATTATTATGATTTTAAATTTTTAGAAAAAATATTAAATCCTTCATTAGAATACGACGACATTATATGTATTGTCAATTAAGAAATGTTTTATTGGGAATTTTACATTGAAATTTTATGGGTTATAAGCAATTAAGAAATACACCTTTTACGAGTTTTATTTTCAGTCAAAATTGTTGATGAATTTTCAAGATCGCTTACTAAATTGAGATATACAAGTTAAATTTTAAAAATAGACATTTTCCGGAAAGTCAAAATAAAATCCGTGTTTCACGGACGGAATTCACAATAATTTTAACAATGCAGCAGTTGCGTGCACCTGGACTATATATATATATCCTGGGGTCGTAAGAGATACAATAAGATACTTACCTGTAAATTACACGGTAATTAGGAATATTGCACATAATCACTTATGTATAAGGGAGTTAGAGTATCGTATCGATTAAAGGCGTGGTAAATATTGTTGAATCGATGATATTTTTCGTTGTTGTTCGAATTAAGAAACCGAATCAGTGGGATTGATAGATTAATTCGAAACAGGTCGGTTAGGTGGATTTAGAATTTTTTTTCCCCTCGTACTCTTCGCCATCTCTTTCTCCTTTCCTTTTATCCTTTTTGAAGCTAATTAAAGAGCATTGAAAAAAAACACAGAGTAAAGAAATTATATTTTTTTTAGATAAATAGTAAAGTAATAAATAATATTTCGAATAATAGGGTAAATCAATGGAATTATGCACAGTCACGATAAATGATAATAATCGGTTTTACTAAATAACAGAGGGTGAAAATGATAAGTTAATAATAAAATAATTGTGACAAGTATATATGTGTATCGCAAAGTATTGTAGAATTTTGCTAAGTTACAAAAAGATTTGTTTGAATACAGGACGGAGCGCAAGAATAAAATGGTACTGCTTGCAATAATCCTGTTGGCTCAACCCCTACAAGCACTATTGGGGTACGATCGTGGGGGCATATCTATGAACGTCACTACCATATCAGCAAATAAAGTGGGCGAGTGTGACATACCGTTGAAGAATCCAGAGGAAAAGCCAGTATCGCTTCAATTACTTCAGTTAGCAGAATTTAGTAACACGGAAGTGTTTGAATGCCGGGTAGGAATAAATCGAGTGATAACATATTGTGGAGATTGGTATCATGCATTCGTAGTGGCAAATGGAAGAAGAGAATATATTTATGAATTAGATTACAGACAATGCAAAAGATTACATGAGACTGGCAGTTTAAAATTGGGTTACAATGCAGAATTGGAGGGATTAACAAGAAACGCAACACATTATCGGACAATTATGCTGGCAGGAACTACCACGGTGGATGGCAAATGTGCGGGAACACAATATAGTGACCCGTTTGGTACTTGGAGTCAAGTGATTGTGGAAGCGACCGTTAGAGTAACAGTTAGGAACTATTTTGCCACAGTGGAACGTGCAAGCAATAAGGTAGTTCTTAGCAGTGGAGCAAGATGCGACTGGGCTGAAGGAGGGTGCATAGATCAAACAGGAGGTAATACATTTTGGGAAGTCATAAGGGAGGAATCATGTCAAACAGCGAGTCACATAATTTTGTACGAGGGACCTGGCACGCTATTGTCTGGAGAAAAAGGAGAACCAGAAATTTATACGATCAATACAGAGGATATAACATTTGCTCTAGCGAAGAAAATGGAGAAGAAAATATGCGGTTACACCTTAATACAAACAGAACATCCCAAACTATTAATTAAGGTACTCAAACCAGGTGAAGAAACGGCGAGAGTTAAATCAATCTCGACGCAGGACCTTGACATATTTGCTTACATAAATTCAAAATTTGTATATGTAGAAAAACACATTAAACGACAAATGAGATCTCTTTACAGAGATATATTAACACACAAGTGCGAGGTCGAAAGGCAAGTAATATTAAATGCGCTGATGTTATCAGGACTAAAACCAGAGGAATTCGCTTATGCGATAATGAAAGGACCAGGATACTACGCAACAGTTGCAGGAGAAATTATTTACCTAATCAAGTGCATACCGATAGATGTCCAATTGAGAAAGGTGGAAGAATGTTATCAGGAGTTATCGGTGATTTACCAAAATCAGAGTTGGTTTGTCACGGCTAGATCAAGAATGTTGACTAAGCAAGGCACTATTATAGATTGCAACCAATTACTATCGGTCGGATATGAAGTAGATGGGGCATGGATCGTTATGAAACCGGGATTTGAAGATATCCAAGAACCACACATGCTAAAACCAACGACCATACCAACTTGGGATTATGAGGATACAAGATATTTGGCGACAAGTGGGATATACACGGAAAAGGATTTGGAAAAGTTGAGGAATAGAATAATGCTGCCGGTAGAAACTCCAGTTTTGGTTAATACCATAATAAGAGGGGCAACAGGCCGCACTATTGTTGGTAGTACGGGAATATCAATGACGCAGTTCATGGATGAATCAGTAATTGAGAATTATGCAAAGAAGCAATGGGATAAATTTTGGGGAGGATTTTTAATATTCGGAACGGCAAGTGCGGGATTGATAGGCATAATGATAAGTATAAAAATGCTGAAAATAATAATCGACACGGTAGTACATGGATACATTTTACATCGAGCATACGGCTGGAGTTTGTATTTAGTGGGTGCAATTTTATCATCAGTAACACATTTATTGTTACAATTGGCGGAAGAACCGTTAAAAAGCAAGAAGAAGAAGAAATCAAGGGAACGTAAAAACAGAGGGAAGCCGGTTTCGGAAACCGCAAATTAAAATAAGAAAAAAAAAACGAGAGGGAAATTAGTTAAAAGATCGGTTATTTTATTTTTGAAAAAATTTCTTTTTCTCTCTCTTGAAAAAAAATAATAAACAAAAAAAAAAAAAAAAACAAAAAAAAAAGGAAGGAAGGGTGATTATGATTTTAAATTTGATGAATTAAATGGTTGCAGTGCCACGATGAGGACGGGAGAAGGGACTACAGGAAGGATGATAAGATTGGACAACAGACGGGGATTGTATTCAGAGGATATCGGGGAATACAGGGTTTTATCGCATGAGTGGAAAATAATAACATTCATAGATATGTATGAGGAAGAAGCTGAAACGGATCGGTTAGTGAAGGAATTAGACAAATTAAGGGATCAGGTCAAGAGTGAGGAGGGCCTCATGGAATTGGAAAAACGAGTTAACCAAATAAAAACCTGGATAGAAGAAAGTAGCGATTGGTGTAGGCGGAGAGCAGCGGAATCAACGCCCGATTTAATGGATTATTATGAGAAAATATCTAATTTTGTGGAAAATAATAATAGTTTAGTAAGGACAGGGGATAACGAGGTCATACTCCGGCACCAAGAGGAATTCAGCATTGGAAAAGGAAATGAAGAAGACAAGGTGGATTTGACTCAGTTTGAAGGGGAGTTAGAAGTCCGCGAGTCTGTTAGTAAAAGAGTGTTTTTCGCCTCCTTTATGGTAACTGAAGGCCAGATTTTCAATGGGATATTGTCGGTGTCGGATTTTCAGCGGGCCATTGGCGTTATTTTGGATGACAGTAAAGGGATGGAACTTCCTACAGGAACGGATTCAGATGGGATAAAAACATTGCTGGCGATCATAGACGCAGAGGTACAAGTTTATAATCAGAGAATTATATACATCTGGAGGGTGCCGCTTATGTTAAGAACGAAATATAGACTGATCAAACACTATTCATTTCCCACCATGCTATCAACAGCACCGATGTATGGGATGATCATAATGCCGACTACACCATATACTGCCATAAGCGAAGGTGAATATATATCACTTACAAGGGATGACATCGAAAAGAGTAAGGTAATCGGTGATCGATTCTTTGGAGTTAGTAGAGTTGTCGTACATGAGCTGGAAGGTGGAAAGGGCTGCAAAGCAAGGTTGTATGCAGGGAAAAACGTCGATATCAACGAATGTGAATTGAGAGTGGTCAAGTTGGAAAAGACATTTTGGATGAAGTTACATAATACGAATGCTTGGCTGTTTGTTGTCATGGGCGACGAAATTTTAAAAATTGGTTGCGCTGGAAATAAGACTGAGGAAATGACCGTGAACGGAACGGGAGTGATGTGGATGCAGGAAGAGTGTGAGGGAGTGACAGGTGAAACATTCTTAACTCCAACTCGAGGAAGACACGTCGTGGCAAAGATTATGGATAGAGAGTTGGGCTGGCCAGAGATTCGGGAAGAGTTGGAAAAGATCCTGGAAGGAACTCATATTGCCCTGGATAACTTAATGGCCGCGGTGGGACAAATGCAAAGTTATGGAGCTACTGTGGAAAAAGGAGGTGTCAGATTAGCAGAGGTGCGACGGGAGTTGCGCCACATGGTAGAGATTAAAAGAATACAAGCTGAAATGGTGGAAATCAAGACCTTGGCCGTGTATTTCTGCATAGGACTAGGCGTCGTTATAATTTTAATTTTGTGTGGATTATGTTCAAGATTATACATAAAACGAAAACTTCAAGCAGAGAATGAGAGGCAAGCAGAAGAAGGTAAAATTACAACGTCAGAAGAGCCAGAGGTATCTACAAAAGGAAGATTTCGGGTGGAAAACGAAAAGCAGACGGAAGAAGAAAGAGCGACACCTATCGAAGAACCTAAGATGGAACCAGTTCAGCAAAAGGATAAGGAGTTAGGCATTCTGATGCCACCACTAAAATCGAGGCGGATGAAAAGGGAAAAGAAAGTGGACACTACCGGATTGAAGGAGGGACACATCGCTATTGGAAATGACGAGGCACAGGAACAACCAGGGGTATCGTATGCGGATTTAGAGATGATGCAGTTAACACAGCCTCCTCACCACAACAGCGAATCGGAAGGTTTGACCAGAGCTACTACTGCCCGTCGGAGCATTTGGCACTATAAGAACTTGAGACTGTAGAGGAGCTCGCCATCAGCAACCCATCTGTTCCTTATTCCCTTTTCCCAACCTAATTGTTTTGTTGCAGGCACGCCACACAGGGGAGATCCAGCCAGCATGCCGGGTCGTTCAAGTCCATTGGACTTCAGGATCACGAAGACGGCGGTCGATGAAGCCCAATTACAACGTGCAAGGCAGTGGAATGCAGATTTCAATATTATTATTATTATCATTAATTATCAATCATTATTATTCTCTTGTGCATTGTTCTTTCAACAAATATTCTATTTTCCTTAGTATGTAGAGAGTCTCTTGAGGGAACATAAGCTTACGTTAAAATATATACATATAATCCGAAGGGCATCCTAAGGGATAAGTAATCATTTTATTTTTTTTTTTTTTCGGGTATTATATTTTTTTTTGAACAGGTATGCAACGTATACTGTTGTGCAGCTGAAAATTAACCCGAGCTCCAATGGGTCGAGAGGGAGAATCGTAATCTCGGGTGATATCAGGGAGTTCACATGCGACCTACCCTGTGAATAGGATTGTCCCTTTTACCATTCGGGAGAATGGCTTTCTTTTTCGAGCCGGGGGAGCGTGTGACGGGTGAGCTGACGCCCATCCGTCTAATACTAATTAACAAATAATAGATAGATATATTTTAGTTTAGAAAGCAATACATTTTATAGTAGTTTCATTAGGCGCTACACAGCTGCACATAAATATCGCATTACATTAGTTGTATTAAGTCTTACTTTTATAAAGACAATGCGATGAGCAGACGTTTCGCGTGGTCAGCAGTTTTGACTGTGGGAAGAAAAGAGTTCCGTTGGAGACTGCGAAGGGATATTTTCTTATGCGGCACGAAAAGAGTTCTCATGGGAAACGGCGGAGTGATATTTTGGAAGCAGAGGATGCAACTGCAGAAGAAGAGTTAGTTACCATAGTTAAGCTGATTCGAATAGTCGTCTGCTCGCGCATAAATATTATATCTCTCTTATTTTACCGCTTTTATTACAGATCACTATAAGAATACGTTTAATGCCGCTATTGTTGAATGAAAATATTGTATTAGTATCCGATTCATTTATGCTATCTTAGATTTGTAAAAGAGACTCTCAGGGCC
This sequence comes from Microplitis mediator, assembly GCF_029852145.1. Taxonomy (NCBI): domain Eukaryota; kingdom Metazoa; phylum Arthropoda; class Insecta; order Hymenoptera; family Braconidae; genus Microplitis; species Microplitis mediator. The sequence goes on from NC_079971.1 coordinate 11,561,068, forward strand.
TTTTCTGGGTACTCCCATATTTTGGGGACGCCCAATAAACAAATATCCATTAAATTCACAGATAGTCATTCCTTCACTGAGCGACCCACACCCTTATAACATCCTATTAAATTTCTAGAGACGCTGAGCTAGGCACGGTAAGATCGGTTACGCAGTAAGAACATTAAGGTGTAAGCTCACACGTAACACACACACACAGCGGATTCGCGCTTGAGGTGTGCAATGAATAAAATTGAAAAAAAAAAAAAAATAAAGAAAATTCTGATTTTCGATGCCTAGGTCACAATAATCTATGCTATATATTCTTGAAGTATAAACTAAACTAAATCAACTATTGCCAAACCTCAAAATCAAGAAATACTCATACTTACCTAATATTTCATAAAAAATTGAACTTTTATTTTTATTTCATTACTTTTTGTTTTTATTTGTTTTATTTTACACATACACTGGTGTCCACAGATCTGTACATTCAAATGCAAAAAAAAATTTTAATTAAATAAATACTTAAAAAAAATTAATACATAAAAAAACAGGGCCGCTTCCCTGATAGCCAAGTTGGCCGCAACTTGTTGGGAATTGACAATCTACTGCCGCAACCCGTCGCCAAGTTAACAGCAAAAGTTGGTATTTCCATAAGTTGACGGCAACTTTCCGAGAAACTTGTCGACACCTTTCAGCTTGTGTAACTGTTGCCGAAAACTTGTCTACAAGTTGCACAAAACTTGGTGACAGATTGCGGCAGTAGATTGTCGCCAAGTTTCTCAGCAACTTGTAGCCTACTTGTAGTTGTAACGGGTAAAATTGGGTTTTAAATTAAAATATAACGAAAAGTAATTAATTAGTTAATTAATATCAAAGAAAACGTCAAGTCAGTTTTTACATGTCTCTAGAAACTCGGAATTTAGACGAACCAGAAGTTGGATCGAAGAAATTAGTGATTAAATGTATGATCAATTTAATCAACAAAGGAAAGTAATTATTAGAATTATTAATTAATAAAATTGAAGGTATAAATTATACAACTACCCCTTTCTGCTCGGTTTAGCTCGCCGGAGTCCAGGGTTGAAAAAGGGGTCTTTTAAATATAGATAGTTTTAATTAAACAATCAACAAAATTTTACTTAACCAAAGAAAAAAAAGAACTCCTTTCCAAAAGAAAGAAAACACAGATTTAAACAAAATAACAAACTAGGATTTATTTTAAATAATTTACAATGGCTTCAAGCCCTGTTCTACTTCCTCTTACAATAGTTAATATTAATAATTAAACGTGGTTTTAATATTGTCTAATCACGGTTTGTTGTTAATTAGACAACTTATCACGGCTTGTTGTTAATTAAACTATTTATCACGGTTTTACGCGGTCAGGCAATATATAAACACACACATACTCAAAAGTTCGCGGTCTACAACGCGGTACTACCCCTCCCGGGTGCTTCAGGGGAGTCTGGTCGACTACCCCGTCGGCCCTATACGATCTCCCGTCCCAGAGGGTAAGTGGATCGCCTCCAACAAACCCCCACCTACGCGGATAGTATCGCCTACCACCCCTTGGCAGAAGGCCTTGGAGTGGGGTCCCTTAAAACCTCCTCGAGAGAATAGATTTCGCTTACCTGGCCCGGTCGGACTCCTGGTAAGTGACTTCCTTCTGTTTGACTGGGAATGGCCTTCCTGGACAACCTCTCGGAAGACTAAGTTGCCTCTACGGGCTTATATGCGCGGTTTTATCATCATATCTATCCGCTGTAGATATGGACGGGAAGAAATTCCATCGCCCTCTATTGTCGACAGCGAAAGTATACTGTTTGTGAAATTCTTCTAAGTCCAGAGTTATAAAGTCAAAGGGAATTGAGAAAAAATAATTTTATCAAATGTAAAACTGAATTTAAAAACAAAGAATTCGTTTAAGATGTTAAGTAAATACTAACTCCCGAGAACTTAGCCGTGCGAGCGACGGTAATCCGGGCGGATGGATAGAAAATGAAGGAACGAACGATTGAAATATTAGAGTTAAATTCATTTTCAGCTAATATTTCTCGTATTTCAACTTATTTTATAATTCTTTTCAATCTCTTGAATCTTTTAAAAGATTTATTTAAAATCTCTATAAGCGTTTTTATTTTATTTCCTTTGACTTTGCCTGCTCAGGACTTAGAATAATTTTCGCTCGGGCGAGCATTCACATACTCATACAGTACATTCATATAATTTTATATTTCGCTACATTCGTTCAACTTAAACTTAAAAGTCAATAAGTACAGCCATATAAGTATAAATAAATAATAATACGTCATTTCTGAAGGAAAAATAAAAATGTTTATAATAAGAAAAATAAACCCAATAGTATATAAACATAATACAAGAAATTAGTTGTAAACAAAAGTATAAGTTTTAATAATATATAAGAAATAATAGTTATATTAATAAGAAATAGTATTTAAGTCAGTTGATATAAGAGTAGTAATAAGTACATGGTTGTTTAAGCAAAAAAAATATAGTATTAGAACTTTAGTCCTAGTTTTAAGCATAGTAATAGTATCAATACTAGTTTTAAGTAATTATAGTAGTAACAATAAGTATAGTAATATATAAACGATAAGTAGTCATAGTAATAAGAAATATAAGCACAAATATATCACAAAAAAAATCACAGGCGCCCTCCACACTGGTTATCTCTGCAGTATACCATCCCACCATCAGATAGTCAACAGTTACACAAGCTAAAAGTTGTCGTCAAGTTGGTCGCAACTCAGGTACACCAACTTTCTGATTAGAAACTCTGGCTATCAGGTTTACCTTGTATAATGAATTATTTAACTATTTATTTTTTTCTTTTTTTTTTGCTTACATTTAAGGAACTATTAAACTAATTTATTATAATGGAAAATTATTATAGGAATTATTAAAAAATTCCCGCGGATAGAATGGAAATCTTTGCTAACGCCATCTAGCACGCTCCGATAGAAGAAGCAGGTCTTCACTGACACTGTTTATATATTTTTTTTATATATGACAGCCTGAGATGTAAATTTTTTAGCTTCGACAGTGCACATTTTATTATTTTATATTTAAACGAATAATAATAGAGTTGTAGATTTTTAATCAGTTTGTTACAATGAATTTATGGATATATTGAAATAAAATTTGAAAGAATTCGTTTTGTTTTTCGAAAGTTATGGAGATTACAAGAGTGTTACATGTATTTAATAGGATTTTTTTCTGAAAAATTCATTTTTTATCTAAATTGTGGGTTGGACCAGCTGTTTATTGTTTAGAAAAATGACCATTGATGTTTTCTTTAATTGTAGTATGAAGACTGACCTACTTTAACCACTATATTATTATTTATTTGAAAAAAACTCTGACGGAACCCAGTTTTTTAATTTTTAGGCGAGAGTAGAGCATACCTACGCTCGCGCTTAAGGCATGCAATATTGCGAGTATAATTTTAAGTCACAAGTAATTTTAATACGCGACATGTAGAGTACGAGTAAGAACCGAGTAATAATAATTAGATGCGCAGAGAGCCGAGTCTGAACGTATATTATTCTTTGCAGTCACAAATAAAATTTGATATTGATTTTAGAGATTAAGTATGACTGAATGACTGAAAGATGACATCAGTCACACCAGTTGGCATCGAGTACAAATAAATAATCAAGCAATGAGTAATAGAAGTAAATTGTAAATTTGAAATAAATTATTTGTAGCTGCAAAGTCACGTGATAGCGAGTATGCATATAGATATAGCCGGTGGTTAGTTTAACACGCGGTCAACATAAAAATGATCACAGAGTTTATGTATGAAATTAAGGATGTAATTGAAAAATATAAATGATAAAAAATACCTGATAAATCAGCGAGTTATGGTCAGAATGATATAATTGATGACACAGAGTGATTCGCACGATGTAATTAAATTATATTAAATGCTGGTAGCACATGGTGTTCTATAACAAGTGTTGTAGAATTATGGCAGTTGCCGCGTAGCTGGCTATCGAGTTGAAATTCCGAGTATCAGAAGGCGCGTCGATAGCAGCACCTCTGGTGTAGTAGAGCGTAGAGTTATCAAGTGTTCTGGCGCGAACATTTGATATTTACGCAACATCTATATATATTTATATATATATATATATATATATATATATATATATATATATATATATATATATATATATCTGCATCAGAGTGTCAGTTAGCTCAAATAAAGTAATTAAAAATTGCATCTCAAAGAACAATATAATAATAAAAGGATTCAAGAATCAAAACCTACATAAGTTCATAGTGTTAAATGTTATGAGTGATTAGTAGGGTGATTCATTTCCCAAAAGTTTTTTTTATTTTAAGACCTCAAGCAAAATCTCAATCTACATTGAAAATAAAAAAATACTCACCAAATATGAGCTCTTAATTCCAATGCCGAGTACTTGCCATTTGATTTCAAAGATTTCTCATTTAAAATACACGTAAATTGAATTACTTTTTTTTTCACTTTCTAATACTCAGCTGCATTTCATGATATCAAGGCGGTTTTGGTCGCAAATTGTAGGGCATTTGGTGTTCTTCAAAAGTGCCCATAGTTACTTAGCTGTGATTCCAGCTGTTTTACTTGTGTCCGTTGTGGAACTCATTTTTCCTATGACATTGACGTTTATTGGCTTGTAGAACATAAACCAATGAAAGTACATCAAAAATGTTAATAGAAATCTTATAGGAAGTTTTATTCCCTTCGAAAAAAGTCCTATGAGTCAAGTCGCTCAAGTCCATAGTTTTCGAGTTTCAATCATTTTATTAATTTGAAAAATAAAATATCAATTATAATTTTTTTTTATATTATATTTTTCAAGTTATTGAAATGATTATAACTCGGAAACTATGGTCTTTAGCGACTTGACTCATAGGACTTTTTTCGAAGGGAATAAAACTTCCTATAAGATTTCTATTAACATTTTTGATGTACTTTCATTGGTTTATGTTCTACAAGCCAATAAACGTCAATGTCATAGGAAAAATGAGTTCCACAACGGACACAAGTAAAACAGCTGGAATCACAGCTAAGTAACTATGGGCACTTTTGAAGAACACCAAATGCCCTACAATTTGCGACCAAAACCGCCTTGATATCATGAAATGCAGCTGAGTATTAGAAAGTGAAAAAAAAAGTAATTCAATTTACGTGTATTTTAAATGAGAAATCTTTGAAATCAAATGGCAAGTACTCGGCATTGGAATTAAGAGCTCATATTTGGTGAGTATTTTTTTATTTTCAATGTAGATTGAGATTTTGCTTGAGGACCTAAAAAAAAAAATCTATTGCAGAAATGACTCACCCTAGTGATTAGTTTAGTGTTAACTCATCTTTCTGGGTGTAATTATGTCTATAAGTTAAATACATAAAATCCAATTCTATACTACAGATATTACAAAAAAAAAGGCCATTCGGCAGCCGAAATGGAAGGTAGATTCTCCAATTAATCTATGTAAAAAGTTTCATACATACATATCTTGTGATTCAGGTTAGTGTACAGTCATGATATGGAATTAGGCTTGTTTTCTAAGAGTGAGGGTAAAAAAAAGACAACGACTATTTTCGAGAGAGAACTTCAGGTAGTTGATTTGACAAAACATTACATAGGTAATGTACCAAACTAACCTTCACGTAAACAAAGTATATAAACAATTTAATTAATATGATCATAATTGTAATAGCTATTACGATGGCAAGACCTGTCATAATGATAGGACGTACAGGTACGTTTGAAACAACATAAGTGATAAAAGAAATCCTTTTAAAATATAAAATAGCTGTGAAATTTACAGGTTATTTTCTTCACAATAAAATACAACTGACGAAATTTAATTATGATCGGAAATGCTTAAGTTATGTGGAATAAGAAACCATATTCCCAACATTTCTAGATTTTATTAAAAATTTCAAGGCTATCAAATTATTGGAAGAAATAGTCAAAATATAAAGGTTAAGGTCATAAATTAAAGCTTATTAATCAAGCTTTAAATTACTTTTTACAGAAATGATCTGTGAGTTTTAGTTTCAAAGTTATATGGACTTTGAAAGTGAGTAAAAACTGATTTTTTCGAAAAATCGTTAAAATTTTAAACAGCCATAACTTCTGAACTAATTGACCGATTCAAGGTATCTTCGAACTTAACTGTGGTAATCACACATAAAATAAGTGTAGAGAATTTCATTAAGATTGGATAAGAATTGTAGACGCAATAGTGTCCTCAAAAGTCCGTTATACTATATAAATTAGGGTGGCGCAAAAAAACCGACTATTTTTTTTTCCATCTCGCATGAAATCTTGTTGGTTTACGATGTTTTAAGAAGCCGCTTCACAAATCAGCTCGATAAAAAATTTTTAAGAGGTCGGTCACGAATTTTGAAAATTCAAAAAATGATCGAAATTCGGATTTTTATTTAAAAAATTTTTTTTTTCTCGTGGCAGCAATAGTTTATATTTGTAAAATCATGACTATACTGAAAATTTCAGCCCATAATTTAAATATCTAAACGGCGCTCAAGAATTTTGAATGTTTCCGAGCGCAGTCTCTTGGACGTTTTTGAGCGACCCTTGAATATTAATAATAAAGCTTCTCGATTTTTTCACCATCAATTTGCATGACAATGAATGAAAATATAACCCGAGAAATAGAAATAATAAGTTAGTTACATACTTTTTTATTTTTTAATCCAATTTGTAGGTTTTCTTCGCTTACTCAAAACTGACCGAATTTCATTGTTTAAGCATGTTCTGTATATTTTTGGTTATGCAAAAGTTATATTCAAGTAAAATGACAATAATTGAGTTATAAAAACTAATTCAAACTATTAGTTACATATTATCAGTTAATATTCGAAATTCTTGAGCGCCGTTTAAATATGTAAATTTTGGGCTGAAATTTTCAGCATAGTCATGATTTTATAAATGTAAACTATTGCTGCCACGAGAAAAAAAAAATTTTTTTAATAAAAATCCGAATTTTGATCATTTTTGATATTTTCAAAATTCGTGAGCGACCTCTTAAAAATTTTTTATCGAGCTGATTTGTGGAGAGGCTTCTTAAAACATCGTAAACCAACAAATTTTCATGCGAGATGGAAAAAAAAAATAGTCGGTTTTTTTGTGCCACCCTAATATATATACATATGACGAATTACCAGTTGAGGTATTAATGAGACTCGGGTCTACGTTGTTATCTTTGCCACTCATCTTAATTATTAAACAAATTAACGAACACACACAAGTAATTACTACTTACAAATATCGTATACACTAAACAATAAGATTACAAGCAATAATATCAGTATCGGACAGCTACACAATATCAAAGTATCCAAGAAAATATTAAATATTACAAAAATATCAAATATTACACGATATTAAATACACAAATTATTACAAGCGATTAGTTTACTGGAGGATAACAACTATCGACAATATTCTAGTAACTGTTGTAAAATGTGCGCGGCGGTAAAGTTACAATCGAAACGAATACACGATCGGTCGGATAGCAATGTCGTCCGTTCCTTGGCTCAGTTAGAACTAACTCTCTGTACCCAATATTCTTGAGTCCCCGAATCGACCAAAACTATATCTCAGGTAAATTTTACAAACTCATACAATTACTTCCATATGTTTGAAAACTCCTTATACCGAAAATATTTCTATCTCTGGATCGGGTCTACGTTGGATGCCCAGACGGGCTCCTTCGACTTAAGTCTACCGTCATAAACGTAAATATGAAAACTAACAAAATCTTAAGCGGATTAAATTGTAAAATATTTTTACTAAGTTTTTATAGTCTAATAACGAACTCAATATAGTTGGGACTTTCCCAAGTCTCAGGAAAAACCCGAGTATTATTTTATCTCCGACATATATATATATATATATATATATATATACATACATATATAAATTTTTAAACGGATGGTATTTTTGAACTCTACTCAACTAATTATGATAGTTTATGACGAAATTCCTTGAAAAATCGACCATGAGGACAAATACAATAGTTAAATTTTTTAAAAAATCTACCTAAAAAGCTGTTACCTGCGATTATTTTTTATGAGCTTTTCAAGCTCAATCAAGTTCCATTTTTTGCTAAAGTTTAACAAGTTAAGAATCGAAAATTATTGATGAAGAAGCGGTTTTAAAATTTGTATTCTCGATTGTGTTCAATGAAATGAGCGTATCAAGGCAGAAATCAATGTCAGTGATCAAAATCAAGATTTAAGTGAGTTTTGACTTAAGTCAGAGCAATAATATATGAAATATCCGAGAAAAATATTAAAAACTGGGTTTTCTCAATTTCTTGCTCATAATATGATTCAAACTAAAGAACAAGTTAGATATCATTATATGATGATCGACAGAGACTATAAAGAGAAAAAGTTGGTATGATTTCAGCCACATTTAGTACATTATATTTCGATTCATCCGGAAAAAATAACATTTTATGTTATTTTTTTATCTTTTCAGCGCCGATATCTTTTGAACTAATGAAACGATTTTGACGTTTGAGGTAGCAATCAGCGCGTTTTTTCGAATTCTAAAGCTGACAAAAATTTGGAATCGATCCGTTCAGCAGTTTCAAAGATATCTGAAAAAACCCGTTTTTTACCGATTCTTTCCCCGACGATATCTCTCGAACAAATTAACCGATTAAAATTTTTTAAGCAGCGATCGACGCGTTTTATCAAATTCTAGAGCTGATTAGATTTTGAAGTCAATCGTTCAAGTCGTTTCGGAGAAATCACTAAAATACTAAAAAAAAAATTTTTAACTTCCCGCTAAGAAAATTGTAAATTTTCAAAAATTCGAAAAGTTATTGGTTTCGGTCCGATTCACGAAAATCGAATTTTCATCAGATGTCGACGTTTTGAGGTCCTAGGAAGCTATTGTGACTAATTTCACGATGATGTCCGAGTGTATGTACGTATATTTGTACGTATGTAAATACCTGTATCTTTTAAACGGATGAACCGATTTCAAACTTTAAGGTGCCATTCGACGCGGCTTCTCAATATCTTGAAGCTGGATGAAAATTGAGCTTGATCGGTAGGGCTTGTTTAGAGATATTCCAAAAATAAAATTTTATCAAAAGTGTTTTTATTTGATAACTTCTAATGTGCTCGATGGATTGATTCCAAAATGGACTGGGCTCTAGAACTTTATAAGCCACGTCGAATGCCACCTCAACCATCAAAATTGGTTCATTCGTTCAAGAGAAACCGTTGTCGAAAGAATTATAAACAAATTTATTTTTTATTTTTTTTTAAATATCTCAAAAACGACTAGATAAATCGAATTCAAAATTCGATCAGCTTTAGAACTTGATAAAACGCGTTGATTGCCACCTCAACCGTCTCAATCGGGTTTTTCGTTTGAGAGTGACGTTGGAGAAAAAATAATAAAAAACTATTTTTTTTTAAAAGAACGGCATACAAAACGATTTTCAAGCTTGAAGAGCTCGGAAATGTATTCAAGACAAAGTTTTTGAGCTCAAAGAGCTCGAAAACAGCGGGGAGTTCTAGGGCTAGCCCGCAGGGTCAACTGATAGACAGATTTTTTTTTTTCGTAATTTGCCAATATTTTCAAGTCTAATTAATCGAATGATCTAAAATTTCCCGGAAAGTTAAGGGCCAACAAGCTTTTTCGATTGCCACCTTAAACATCTAAATCGGTGCATTAGTTGAAAAGTTACAAAGAGTTTACACGCACACACACACACACACACACACACACACACACACACACACACACACACACACACACATACATACAGACACTCGGACATCATTCTGAAAATAGTCAGAATAGCTTCCTAGGGTCTCAAAACTTCGAGATCTGATGAAATTTCGATTTTCGCAAATCGGACCGAAACCAATAACTTCCCGAATTTTTGAAAATTTACAATTTTCTTAGCGGGAAATTTTAAATCTGTCTATCGGTTGACCCTGCGGGCCAGCCCTAAAACGTCCCGCTGATTTCAAGCTCCTAGAGCTCGAAAACTTTGTCGTGAATACATTTTCGAGCTCTTCGAACTTGAAAATACTTTTGTATGCCGTTCTTTTAAAAAAAAATAGTTTTTTATCATTTTTTCTCCAACGATATCTCTCAAACAAATGAACTGATTAAGACGGTTGATGTCGCAATCGACGCGTTTTATCAAGTTCTAAAGCTGATCAAATTTTGAATTCGATTTATCGGGTCGATTATGAGATATTTAAAAAAAAAACAAAAAAAATTTTGTTTTTTTAATTATTTCGACGACAGTTTCTCTTAAACGAATGAACCGATTTTGACGGTTGAGGTGGCATTCGACGCGGCTTATAAAGCTCTAGAGCCCAGACGATTTTGGAATCAATCCATCGAGCACATTAAATATTATTCAAAAAAAACATTCTTGAAAAAATTAGATTTTTGGAATATCTCTGAACGAGCCCTACCGATCAAGCTCAATGTCCTACAGCTTCAAAATATTGACGAGCCACGTCGAATGACACCTCAACCGTCAAAATCGGTTCATTCGTTCAAAAGATACAGGTATTTACATACGTAAGTACTTGCGTACATACACACATACATACACTCGGACATCATCTTGAAATTAGTCACAATAGCTTCCTAGGACCTCAAAACGTCGACATCTGATGAAAATTCGATTTTCGTAAATCGGACCAAAACCAATAACTTCCCGAATTTTTGAAAACTTACAATTTTCTTAGCAGGAAGTTGAAAATCTGTCTAGCGGTTGACCCTGCGGGCCAGCCCCAAAACTTCCCGCTGTTTCCGAGCTCCTTGAGCTCAAAGAGCTAGAAAAAATTATTGTAGATACATTTCCGAGCTCTTCGAGCTTGAAAATACATTTGTGTACCATTGTTTTCGAAAAAACCGTTTATTACTATTTTTAACTTCCCGCTAAGAAAATCGACGATTTTCGAAAAATTAGGAAATTATCGTTTTCACTCCGATTTGCGAAAATCGAAATTTCATCAGATGTCGACGTTTTGAGGTCCTAGGAAGCTATCCTGACTATTTTTAGAATGATGTCCGAGTGTCCGTATGTATGTATGTATGTATGAGTGTGTGTGTATGTATGTATGTATGTATGTATGTATGTATGTATGTATGTGTGTGTGTGTGTGTGTGTGTGTGTGTGTGTGTGTGTGTGTGTGTGTGTGTGTATCCGTGTATGTATGTGTGTGACCGGTCTATAACTCCTTAACTAATGAACCGATTTGGATGGTTAAGGCGGCAATCGAAAGAGCTTGTTGGCCATCAACTTTTCTGAAAATTTAAGATCATTTGATCAAGTAGACTCGATAATATTGGTGAATTACGGAAAACAAATTTTTTTTTTTTTAGTTTTTTATTGATTTCTCAGAAACGACTGATACGATCAACTTCAAAATCTAATCAGCTCTAGAACTTAATAAAACGCGTCGATCGCCGCTTTAGCTATCTCAATCGGAGTATTCGTTCGAGAGTTATCGCGGGAAAAAGAAATGGTAAAAAACGGTTTTTTGCGAATATCTTCGAAACAACCAAACCAAACAATTTGAAAATTTTATCGGCTCTATAATTCAATAAAATACGCCGATTGCTGCCTCAACCATCAACATCGGTCAATTCGTTACTGAAATATCGTGGGAGAAAGAAATGCTGAAATCGGCTTTTTTCGAAAACAATGGCACACAAAAGTGTTTTTGAGCTGGAAGAGCTCGAAAAAGTATCCACAACAATGTTTTCGAGCTCGAGGAGCTCGAAAACGACGGGAAGTTTTGGGGCTGGCTCGCAGGGTCATCCGATAGACAGATTTTTTTCTCCTACGATATCTCACGAACAAATTAACCGATTTTTATGGTTGAGGCGGCAATTGACGTATTCTTTTGAGTTCTAGAGCTGATAAGATTTTGAAGTTTTTTAGTTCAATTGTTTCAAAGATATTCGCAAAAAACTGTTTTTTACCATTTCTTTCTCCCGCGATAACTCACGAACTATTCAACCGATTTTGATGGTTGAGGCGGCAACCGACGTGTTTTATTAAATTCTAGAGCTGATTAGATTTTGAAGTCAATCGTTCAAGTCGTATCTGAGAAATCAATAAAAAACTAAAAAAAAAATTTTTTTCCCATAATTCGCCAATATTTTCGAGTCTACTTGATCAAATGATCTTAAATTTCCAGAAAAGTTGATGGCCAATAAGCTCTTTTGATTGCCACCTTAACCATCTAAATCAGTTCATTCATTCAAAAGTTATAGACCGGTCAAACACATACATACACACATACACACACACACACACACACACACACACACACACACACACACACACACACACACACACACACACACACACACACACACACACACACATACATACATACATGCAGACACTCGGACATCATTCTGAAAATAGTCAGAATAGCTTCCTAGGGTCTCAAAACTTCGAGATATGATGAAATTTCGATTTTCGCAAATCGGGGTGAAAACAATAACTTCCCGAATTTTTCAAAAATCGTCGATTTTCTTAGCGAGAAGTTAAAAAATAAAGGAATTTTATTTTTTATCACTTATTAAAATTGAATTCATAGAAACCATAAGTACTAACATTACTGTGTATGATTAATTAAAAATAAGTTAATATTGCCACTCAACCCTCGATCTATGATCGCTCTTACGAAAGAATCAACAGCCAACCCAAGGGTTAACGGGGACAAGGAAAGAACATCTCAATGAGGAAAAGAAAACAAGAAATTAATAAAAAAATAATATCAGTGCAAAGGTAAGAGATTCATGATTGCTATCCTTTCTTTTTCAACTCTAACAATTTTTCCAATCAGCCTTAAAATTTAAGTTGGAAGTAAGGACGCGATAAACCCGAAAATCATATGTATTGATAGGCATATTTGATACCAATCGACTTATGGAAATAACTCTGTTTAAAGCAGAATTATAATTAAAAGAGAACTTACATCAAAACGTATCCCTAAATAATATAAAATGAGGCTTGAATTTAATATTTAAGCTGAAAAATTGCATTGGTTAGTCCGAACACCAAAATCTACGCACCCAAACTTTAAATAAATAATAGTCGGACTCAACAGAGTCGATTCCAACTACTGGTCGTTTTGACTTAAATGACTCACCTACTGAAGCTAGATAACCCTCATAGAACTTTCTCGCAATCAGTAAAGAAAGTAGGTTTAGTATTTGGATCAATTGTTAAACTCTTGTTTATCATTTCTGATTTCAGCGTAAGCATCGGTAGTTTTATTTTAATTAACAGAAAAACCATTTTTTGTGAAGAAAAATTGAAAGCGATCACCCTTTGTTGCACAATGGTTTAAAGATATTATCTTAAAAATGTAATGTAAGGACACAGAACTAAAGTGAATATTTGAGTCGTTCGATATGAATCTATAAGTTACTTAGATCAAAGAACTGTACAGATATCTACTTTTAGTTCCAGGATTTATTTATTTCTTAAAAATGAAACTGAATCAAAAATATTCCAAATTCATTGTGTTTATAGATATTTACAAAATGTTTCGGTTGAGGGTGACCAAGGAAAACCAAACATAGAATTCACACAGGATGGTGTTTTAAAAGCCGCTGAGCTCAAAATCATGAACCTTAGACCTGGCATCAGTAAACAGTTAATTTGGGAAGAGGTAAGTGTGTAAAATAATCATTCGTCATAATTCTTTATTATATAGAAAAAAAAAATATGTTAAATTTGAGATGTAAAGAAGGAAGAGAATAACTGTGAATTAACTTTCTTCATTTTTTTTCAAATATCTTACTTTGAAAGGGTATAGCCGGATTAATATGGGAATTCTGCCCCCATGGCTTTTTTGACTCAAACTTAGGGGGTCGATTTGGTGTCGAATGAAAATAATTCACCTCAATTTTTAGCTCTTTAACTTAAACGGTATTCGAGAATTTCAAAAAAACCTGTCTTTTCGAAATTATTTTTATTTTTATAGTAAAATTCTGAATTAATCAATGATGATTGTTTCCCTAATTCTTACGAGTCCAAAATATAAAAAAATCATATGATCGTGATTCTTAAACGGAAAGCCGATTTTTAACGGAGAAAAGAAAATTATTATCTTTTTTTCTAGCCTTTTTGAAATATGTCAGTCATCAAAATTTGTCAGAAAATGTTTTTCATACTCCTCTATACTCAGGAATTTTTTTGAATTTTTTGAAATGGTGGATCAATTCAAAAAAAATTAAAAACTCATTTTTACTCATTCATTTGACGTATATATGATATCGGATACTTTTTGCAGGAAATTAAATTTTCTACGAGAAAGTGCTCGTCAAAATTTGAAAAAAAAAATTTTTTGGTGGAATAAAAATGAAAATTCATTTTAAAAAAATTAACATTGAGGAAACTAAATTTTTATTGATCTTTGAAACCCCGTTACTTTTTTCTAGTTCGTTTAAAGTACATGATGTAAAAGCACTTTTTTGTAGAGAATTTAATTCCCTATGAAATTATACTAAGCGGAATTGGAAAAAATAAATGTTTTTCATAGTCTCAATAACAAAAAACTAAAATGAAAAATTATCGCGTGTATTTTAAATGGGAAAGGGGACCCCCCTTAGCTCAATTTTAAAGATATCTGGCTGGAATTCGGTAAGGATTTTTCTTATAATATAAAGTAATTTTTGAGTCCATAAGACGTTGAAAAAAAGTATACTTGTTTTTTTTGCGGCACCCTAATACTTGTATCTTGCATGCCTTAAGCGCGAGCATAGGTATGCTCTACTCTCGCCTAAAAATAAATAAATTGGAGTCCGTCAGAGTTTTATTTTAATAAATAATAATATAGTGGTTAAAGTAGATCGGCCTTTATACCCCAATAAAAGAAAACATCAATGGTCATTTTGCTAAACAATAAAATGCTGGTCCGACCCACAATTTGGATAAAAAATGAATTTTTTAGAAAAAATCCTGTAAAATACATGTAACACTCTTCTTGTAATCTCCATAACTTTCGAAAAACAAAACTAATTCTTTTAAATTTTATTTCAATATATCCGTAAATTCATTGTGACAAACTGATTAAAAATCCACAACTCTATTATTATTCGTTTGATTATAAAATAATAAAATGTGTACTGTCGAAGCTAAAAAATTTACATCTCAGGCTGCCATATATAAAAAAAATATAGAAACAGTTAGTGAAGACCTGCTTCTTCTATCGGGGCGTGCTAGATGGCGTTAGCAACGATTTCCATTCTATCCGCGGGAATTTTTTAGTATTGTCTATAATAGTTTTCTATTATAATAAATTAGTTTAATAGTTCCTTAAATGTAAGCAAAAAAAAAGAAAAAAATAGGAGTTTTTGTGAAAAAATTGACAAATCGTAACGTAAACATTTAATCTAAATAATTCGTGTATGACACGACCGCTTAAGGCATGCTCATTTGGATTTTCCAAATTTTTTTTTATACTATTGGGAAATGTTTAAAACTTTGATACAGAAAAAAATAAATTATAATAAAAAAAATTTTCTACGTACTTATTTGAACAAAAAAAACAATTCAAGTTTGTTAAAACGCAAGATTTTAAGAAAAAAATGAGTTTTTAATTTTATTTTAATTGATCCACCACTTCAAAAAATTCAAGAAAATTCCTGAGTATAGAGGAGTATGAAAAACATTTTCTGACAAATTTTGATGAGTGACATATTTCAAAAAGGCTAAAAAAAAAAAGATAATAATTTTCTTTTCTCCGTTAAAAATCGGCTTTCCGTTTAAGAATCACGATCATATGATTTTTTTATACTTTGGACTCGTAAGAATTAGGTAAAAAATTATCATTGATTAATTCAGAATTTTACTATAAAAATAAAAATAATTTCGAAAAAACAGGTTTTTTTGAAATTCTCGAATACCGTTTGAGTTAAAGAGCTAAAAAACGAGGTGAATTATTTTCATTCGACACCAAATCGATCCCTTAAGTTTGAGTCAAAAAAGCCATGGGGGCAGAAATCCCATATTAATCCGGCTATACCCTTTATAATGTAGGTTAGATGTTCAACAAGTTAACTTTGCTAATTTTACAAAAGTCTTTTGGACTAAAAATTGCGATTTTACATCACACAAAGAAGCAGACGCACCAAACATAGCTAAACCAACTATCGCTTTTAGCAATTCACGCTGGTTTTCTTCTCAGCGTAGAGGTCCAGAGCCAGCTCGAGGCGCCTATGACTTTGCTGCATCAGTATTCTTAGAACATATTTCGGTTATTTTTGGCCTCTTATTGTTCCTGTGATTTATACCATACACTCTTTGATTTTCGTTAAGCTTGAGCTTTTGGTAGATTTCATAAAAAATTTAACTATTGTATTTGTCCTCATGATGGAATTTTCGAAAAATTTTGCTACCCCTAAACTCAGCTCCACGAGCTGAGTCAGAAAATACATTTGATTGAAAAGTTTATATATGTATATATTAGGGTGATTCAAAAAACAAAAAAAATTTTTTTTTCTTCCAAACAGGTTCAAGAGTTTCGTATAGATAAATAAAGACGCCTGTGAAAATTAGAGCTCTTAATATTAATATTAACATTGTCCGCATTGCACTTTTCTATTTCCCATAAGAATAACGTGGAAAAAATTTGTTTTATGTCTTCTGATTTTTATAAGTAGCTAACGATTTGTCATAGCAATAATTAGCAGGCATATTTTTGTAGGGAATTGAAACTATCAGACCTATTACAAAATATCATGGACCTTTTTTGTAGACAATTTTATTCCCTAGATGTTATTTCCAATAAAGTTTTTCGGAATTCCGCATTGTTTTCTAGTTATTTTTATTTTAATGTCAAGCTCTTAAAATCGATCAGAAGACTATTTTTTTATGAGCATGACATTAACATAAAAATAACTAGAAAACAATGCGGAATTCCGAAAAACTTTATTGAAAATAACTTCTAGGGAATAAAATTGTCTACAAAAAAGGTCAAATGATACTTTGTAATAGGTCTGATAGTTTTGCCGGAAAAGTAAAAAAATCTTAAAATTTAGTATGAATTCGACTTCAACCTCAAATAACTTTTGAACAAAGCGATTTCTCAAAAAATGATAGAAATCTTTTTTGGTAGAGCATTCAATTCCCTACAAAAATATGCCTGCCAACTATTCCTATGACGCATCGTTAGCTACTTATAAAAATCAGAAGGCGAAAAAAAAATTTTTCCATGTTATTCTTATAGAAAATAGAAAAGAGCAATGCGGACAATGTTAATTTTAATATTAAGAGCTCTAATTTTCACAGGCGTCTTTTTTTATCTATACAAGACTTTTAACCTGTTTGGAAAAAAAAAAAAATTTGTTTGTTTTTTGAATCACCCTAGTATATATATATATATATATATATATATATATATATATATATATATATATATATATATGTATATGTATATATATATGGGTCATTCCACCAAATAAAATTATTTTTACGGGGCGACCCTCGTCGATTTGGTTCAAACTTTGTGGAGTCGTTCTGTATATTAAAAAAAAATGCTCTGAAAATTTGAGCCTTATATATGCAGCTGTTTCAAGGTTATGATTTTTTGAATATTTTAAAAATTTTTGGTTTCAACTTTTTCATTAATTTTTTTGAAGGAAAAATTTTTTTTTTAAACATGAGCACATAACAGTTTTTCGTAGGAAAAATTCTCAGCTTTCCAATAAAAATATCTGTTTTTCATTTTATGTACAAAAGACCTTTTAAAATTCGATTAAAGACGAAAAAACGATTTTTATGACTGTGCGACGCTTGATACATCTAATTTGATATTTTTTTCTGAAAGCTGAGACTTTTTCCCACAAAATATGTGATTTTCACAATGTGCATATTTTTTGTTTGAACAAAATCAATAATTATTACATACAAGTCATTGATTTTATAGTTTTAACAAACTGTAATAGTTCATTGTGTGGCAAGAGATGAAACAAAACGATGTCAGAAGAAAGTAAAGTATAGGCTGCCCGAGCCGTAGGCAAAAGCTGACAATAACTGCAATCTGAAGTCGTGTTTCATCTAGGGTTACACACTATTTTTTTCATGATTACCTGCATTGAAAATGATTATCAGTGTCAGCAGCCAGTTAGAATCAAGTTATATTAAGACCAATGGTGCGATCAACCATTAGTTTACGCCTAACTTATGCTTTGCAATTTATAGTTAAACAGAAACCATAAATACTATTTATTATGCACACAAATTTTTGTAAAACTTGATTACAAAGTCAGAACTGTCATTAACGCAGATAACATCAATCGTCTGAAATCACTATTGAACAGTTCACAAGAATCAAAGTTCAAATTACTAATTCCTAGACTTGAACCATTGATGCTGGTATCATGAAAAATAGTTTTATAATTTTTGTTTTTAGAGCTTTACTGCAGATACATACCCGAAAACATATCCTCACACCGTAAGTTAATACATCCGGGCTATTCAAAATTTTACCAGCGTTGATTTCACTGTTATAACCATCCCTTATTAGAAGAAACCACTTAAAACGATTGGAAAAAAAATTTTAAATACTTTTTAAGGCTTTAGAATACTTTGAATACTTTTGAATCACCCTTTTTATGGGCATTTAACATTACAAACCGTTTCGAATCGTTTGGTTTAATCAGGGAATGATGACATTTTTTAGAAAATGAATGTTTTAGACGTACGATACTTTGAGTCATAAACGGTGAAAGAAACACAAGCAGTGCACCCTATCTCACTTATTGTTGATAGCTCAGGATATATATGTGGTAAAAATGTATCAACATCCTCAAAAAAAATAAGAATTAACGTTTTTTAATCATAGAGAGTTTACATTTTATTTAATTTTATTCAAACAAAAAATATGCACATCGTGAAAATCACATGTTTTGTGGGAAAAAGTCTCAGCTTTCAAAAAAAAATATCAAATTAGATGTATCAAGCGCCGCACAGTCATAAAAATCGTTTTTTCGTCTTTAATCGAATTTTAAAAGGTCTTTTGTAACATAAAATGAAAAATAGATATTTTTATTGGAAAGCTGAGAATTTTTCCTACAAAAAACTGTTGTGCTCATTTTTAAAAAAAAATTTTTTCCTTCAAAAAAAATAATGGGAAAGTTGAAACCAAAAATTTTTAAAATATTCAAAAAATCATAACCTTGAAACAGCTGCATATAAAAGGCTCAAATTTTCAGAGCATTTTTTTTTTAATATATAGAATGACTCCACAAAGTTTGAACCAAATCGACGACGGTCACCCCGTAAAAATAATTTTATTTGGTGGAATGACCCATATATATATATTAGAGTGTGTCAAAAAAAAAAAGATTTTTTTTTCTTTAGGTCTCATAGTCTCCAAAGTTTCTTTGGGACCTAAAAGAAATCCTCCTTAAAAATCAGCTCAATATCTCGAAAATTGAGCTGGCGGTTTACGAATTCATTTTCCCATTTAAAATACACGTAAAAAAATAATTTTTTAGTTTTTCGAGGAAAAATCAATGACAAACATATTTTTTCCGATTTCGACTATCATAGTTTTATAGAAAATCTAATTCCCTACAAAAATGTCCCTGATAGCCATGCTCGTAACTACAATCCAAAAAAAGTTACAAGCCTCCAAAGTTCGAAAAAAAATAATTTTTTTTATGTATAATTATTGTTTTTACTGTGCTGTTATTTAATGGGTGGTATATTTTGTTTTTTGAATTTAATTTGCAATCTTTCATAGAAAATCTATTTTATTGACTGATTCACACAGGTAAAAAAAAAAGTTTATCGTCACGGTTTTAAATTATTTTATACCTCAAACGCTCGATGATTTTCTTTTTCTTTCACTTTATGAGCATGCTAAAATAATAATTTCTTGCGGAAAAATAGATTTTCTGTAAACGATTGCAAATTCAAATTTGAAAAAAATACCACCGATTAAATAACGATAACGTAAAAACAACAATTTTAAGTAAAAAAAAATCTTTTTTTTTTTCGAGCTTTAGAGGCTTGTAACTTTTTTTGTATTATAGCATGACTATTAGGAATATTTTGGTAGGGAAATAAAATTTCCTATAAGAGTATGAGACTCAAAATCGGGGAAAAAATTTGTTTCATTGATTTTTCCTCGAAAAACTAAAAAATAATTTTTTTACGTGTATTTTAAATGGGAAAATGAATTCGTAAGCCGCCAGCTCAATTTTCGAGATATCGAGCTGGTGTTTAAGGAGGATTTTTTTTAGGTCCCAAAGAAACTTTTGAGACTGAGACTTGAAAAAAATAAAAATCATTTCTTTCGACACACCCTAATATATATATATATATATATATATATATATATATATATATATATATATATATATATATATATATATATATATAGATATATATATATATATATAATTATATATATATGTATATGTATAGATATATTTATTTAATAATAATATTTATGACAATAAAATTCAATATTTCTTAACATACTAAATTACACATGAATGTCAATGAAATATTTATTTTCTAAAATGTCGCGATAGTTTACCCAAGTATTCGCACAATCTTCACAATTATATCCCAGTTTTTAATATATTAACACTTCACTGCACTTCATGCAATTTCCCGAAATTTTATACGGATATAACCGATGCCAGTTTTGATTGCAATATTGAAATCTTTTTGTAAAAATCATTGAACAGTCTTTTAAACAATTTTCGCACATAGATGCGTTGTCAATATCATTATGATAAAACTCTTTTACTATTTCCCTTGGCATGGTACAATGTGATGTTATCAAACTTGCGTAGAATTTTAAATTTCTTCCAAGAATTCTGGTGTGTGGAATTCCGTATAATGCATCCAATTCTTTATCTTCTTTCATCTGCTTAAGTACTCCGGCAGGAATTTTCATCTGTAACAACACTTTTAATTTTAAGTATCATCACTAAAATTATAAAATAAAAATATTTAAAAATTTTTTAAATTTGTTAGTCACAAGTTGTTAGTAAGTTTAGAATTGATTAAAAAAATTATTTTTATGAGGATAAACAGAACATGCTAGTTGTTTTTTGAATAGTTCTTACTTCATTATTTCCTTCTTCATTTGTTGGTAAACTTGGGAAAATTTTTTCATCTGTTGATGGTGCTGATGGTTCAGTATTTTCAATTGTTGTTTGAATTTCTTGATTTTGGATTGGTTGTCGAATTATAACTAATTCAACATTTTCATCATTGTTTGAATTTTTATTATTATTATTATTATTATTATTATTATTATTATTATTATTATTATTATTATTATTATTATTAATACTTTTATGAATATTCTTAATGTTATTTTCTTGTGCTCTTATTAAAATGTAATTAGTACAGGCATCCCAAAATGAAAACCAAAAATAAAAAGAGCATCCATGAGTTTTTCGAATTTGAAAAGCATGAAGTACTGTGTCAAATGAAAAGTTTATTAGTCGTATAATCATAATTATACTAAATATTCCCGCGCTTGCAGATCAAAAAATTAAAAATTTTCCCTATGTTTTTTCCCATGTTGAATCAGCTAATTTTTGTAATGCATTAGTGTCAAATAAATTTAATATTGATTCACCTTGATTGGCAAAATGCAAACCATCCATTCCTCTAGCAATATTGCTTAAAATTGCTGGTTTTTCTACTGGAGACATAATTCTATGTCTTAATTTGTCGAGATCTTGTCCAGAATAAATTCCACTTGTAGCTAAAAATTTTGGAGTATATTTCCATGTTGGTTTAGTTAATGGTTGAATTTTATTTGGTGATAAGACTTCAACTGGATTAGGTGTAAATTTGTACCATGATCCATCTATTAAAAATATAGGTGAAAAAAGTGGATTGCAATCAATCTGAGTACCTTTTCTTACTAAAATTCTTGTTTTTGGAGTTATAAAGTAACTGTCATTTCCTCTTTTCACTGGTAATTCGTTATAGCACTCACTTCTTGGGTAAACTGATACTTCAACAGGTATGCACTTCACAATATTTATCGATTCACCTGACATTATAGCCACACTGGTTAAAAAAGTGAATTAAAAAGGATTAAAAAAGCACACATATTTAATACTACTTAATACTCTTCAATACTCTTAATTCTCCGGAGAATTCAGATCGAACATAAAATGAATCCTTTTTAATTCTCCTTCATCTAGCGAAAAAATTATTATCGTTTTGGGTTAAAAAAGAATAAAAAAAGATTAAATATTTTTAATCCTAACTTATCCTTTTTAATTATAGAATAATATTGCAATTTCTGATCGCGCGGAGGATTCGAAAGTATAAAAGAGGATTCGAAAAAGTTTATTTCTAACTAACTCTGTTTAATTCTAAAATAATGTTGCAATTTCTGTTCTCGCGGTGGATTGAAAAGAATAAAAAAGGATTTAAAAAGTTTAATTCTAACTAGTTCTTTTTCATTCTAAAATAATATTCAATTTTTTTCCCGTGGAGGATTCAAAAGAATAAAAGAGGATTCAAAAAAGTTTAATTCTAACTAATTCTTTTTAATTCTAAAATAATTTTAAATTTCTGTTCTCATGGAGGATTCAAGAGAATAAAAGAGGATTTAAAAAAGTATAATTCTAACTAATTCTTTTTAATTCTGAAATAATATTTAATTTCTGTTCCCGTGGAGGATTCAAGAGAATAAAAGAGGATGCAAAAAAGTTCAATTCTAACTAATTCTTTTTAATTCTAAAATAACTCTGAATTTCTGTTCTCGTGGAGGATTCAAGAGAATAAAAGAGGATTCAAAAAAGTATAATTCTAACTAATTCTTTTTAATTCTAAAATAATATCTAATTTCTGTTCCCGTGGAGGATTCAAGAGAATAAAAGAGGATTCAAAAAAGTTCAATTCTAACTAATTCTTTTTAATTCTAAAATAATATCTAATTTCTGTTCCCGTGGAGGATTCAAGAGAATAAAAGAGGATTCAAAAAAGTTCCATTCTAACTAATTCTTTTTAATTCTAAAATAATATCTAATTTCTGTTCCCGTGGAGGATTCAAGAGAATAAAAGAGGATTCAAAAAAGTTCCATTCTAACTAATTCTTTTTAATTCTAAAATAATATTTAATTTTTGTTTCCGTGGAGGATTCAAGAGAATAAAAGAGGATTCAAAAAAGTATAATTCTGACTAATTCTTTTTAATCCCTATAGCGAATTTGGTTACACCGAAAAAATATCTAAAACATACCTGGTATTTGAGTATCATTTTGGTATGTTTTCAGTAGAATTCTAAAAGTATACTTAAATTATACTTATCCATTAATAATAATTTAGGTATGTTTTTGAACAATTTATACCGAAGGTATACTGAGATAAAAAAATTAATTTCTTAGATATCGACATGTTTAATGTGTTTAAGTATATTAGTTGAATAATTTATTTATATGTTTTTTTAATAAATAATTCAAAAAAAAAAAAAATAAAAAAAGTGATAATTGACAGAGGTTCCGAACTTGTGACTTCTCACTTGAGAGTCTCGTGAAGTCCTCATAGCGCTGTCACAGGTCTTCATAAGATAAACAATTTTATTTTTATTTATGGTTTGATTTTTTTATGCAATATATTTATGTTAACTATCTATACTATTATTGTAATAGAATCAAATAAATAATAAATTGATGATAATTGTATGTCTATCAAACACAAACAGAAACATTTCCGATAACAGTGAAATTTTTTTTTATTTTGGTAAAATAAAAAAAAAAGTAAATAAGTATTTACTATTCAAAAGCATTATAATACTAAACCCTTAATTGAAATAGTATTTTTATAATTTTCTATGCAGGCAATAAATTTATTTACTTCAAACTTCAAAGAAACATTTTTCTTTTTTACCAGGTAAAGACCCTTGCGACCTTCAACCCACTCTGGAAACACTCTGGGATCATAGTCAGAATGTAAACATTCTAAATCCAGTATGTTTCTAGAGTGGTTTTGTGCCCTTTTTCCAGAGTGAAACCAAAGTGGTTCCAGAATTGATCCAGAGTAGATCAAAGTGTCTTCAGAATGGACCCAAAGTGAATCCAGAATGAAATCAAAGTGTTTTCAGAATGGACCCAAAGTGAGTCCAGAATGGAATCAAAGTGTTTTCAAAATGGGCTCAAAATGAGTGCAGGATGAAATCATAGTGTTTTCAAAATGGGCCCAGAGTCGATGAAATTTAAATACTAAGGAATAAAAAAAATAAGAGAAAAATTTGCTGGGATAAGATATATGTGAAGGAGGAGAAAGTCACCGGTGCTAAGCAGCAGTGGAAGTAGTTCAGTGCTCGCCACTAGATCGCGCCCAACTTATTATTGTCCTGTTCCTGGTTAGATAGGTGTTTCAGAGTTCTTATATTCTATACTTAAAAATAATTCTGGCACGGATACTTCTCTGTTATTTGACAGAGAGACAAGTGCCTGTTTCGATGGTCATATAGTAGATGCTATATTACATTGTGACAATAATGTCAAATATTTTTGTTTTCTTGAAAAAATTGTTTTTACAATCCAGAAACATAAAATACGTTTCAGGTAATGAAAAAAAATTGATTTTTGTATTCAATAAATGCTCTTGAATATTCTTAAAATAATATATTTCGGTAAATTTTTTTTTTTTTTTTCAGTATTCATTTACTCTGAATACCCTCTGGTTTGAGTATGTATTCACTCTGATCCCACTCTGGAAACATTCTGGAAACACTTTGGTATCAGTTTGTATTCAATGTGGATGCATAACGGTGTCAGTATGTATCCACTCTGGATACTTTCTGGAAACACTTTGGATTTACTCTGTATCCGCTCTGGAAATACTCTGGGTTCACTCTCAGAAAAGGGCACAAAACCATTCTGGAAATACTCTGGAGTCCGTATAGTTGCATCGTGTTACCAGAATATTTCCAGAGTGTATCCAGAATGATTTTAATACCGCCAGGGGACTTATATAGATAAATATTGTCCTCAACCTCTCTGATTTCGGTATAATTTGAGTATAAATCGTGCTTGAAATAGATATTTTTTCAGTATCATTTAAGTATGAAAAATTCAAAAACATACCCAAAACATGAGAAGATTAGAGTATAATCTAAGTATTCAATGGGTATAATTCGTAAAGCATACCGAAATATTTATCAATTTCTACTACACCGGAAATGAACCAAAAAGAAACTTAAATTTTCGGTATAAACAAATTCGCTAGAGATTCTAAAATAATATTTAATTTCTGTTCTCGCGGAGGATTGAAGAGAATAAAAGAGGATTCGGAAAAATTTAATTCTAACTAATTCTTTTTAATTCTAAAATAATGTTGCAATTTCTGTTCTTCCCGAGAATCCGAGAGAATAAAACAGGATTCGAAAAAGTTTAATTCTATCTTATATTTTTTTAATTTCAAAGTCATGTTGCAATTCCTGTTCCCACTGAGAATTCGAGAGAATTGTAACCATAACAAAAGAAATTATTTTTCTTTTAAACTTTTAAAAAACAAAATAATAATGATCAGTAATTATTTATATATTAAAATTTTATTCTGGGAAAGAAAAGAAACAATAATTTTATACGTGAAATTTTATTTTTTTTATGAAGAAATTTTTGGAAAAAAAAAGTAATTAAAAGAGAAAAAGGCAACGGAAAAAAAATGTAAGAGTGATCGTGAGACGCTCACCGACCGACAATCTGGCGGGAAAGAGTAAGTGAGCGAAAGTTAGTTCCGCGCTCACCGCTAGAGCGTGCGAGCTTCTTGGATATGGACACTTATAGTAGAAGTGTTAAAAGCAAATGCAGTGGACGTTATCGTCAGTCAGCACTCCACTGCTACCAAGTGAACTTTGTGTAGCAGAGTGGAAAGTACCTACTGGTAGTGGCGTAGTATACCCTGCACCACGTCCTATATATATATATATATATATATATATATATATATATATATATATATATATATATATATATATATATATATATATATCTGGTATAAATAATAAATTATATTTGGTTTAACCAGTGGTCTTCCCCATGGACAATTCGGGATATCCATCCCAGTTCGGGCTCTCTATATTTTTCTTGGAAATAGTTCTTTATTCTATTCGGTTTCTGTGAACAGAATTAAAAAGTATTAAAAATTTCTAAATATTAATTCTTCTTAATTCTATTCAATTCTCTAAAGAGAATATAAAAGTATTGAAAATTTCAAATTATGAATTCCCCTTGATTCTATTTTATTCTCTGAAGAGAATTGAAAAGTATTGAAAATTTCAAAGTATGAATTCTCCTTCATTCTATTTAATTCTCTGAAGAGAATATCTTTTGAACTAATCAACCGATTTTGACGTTTAAGGTGGCAATCGGCGCGTTTTCTTGAATTCTAGAGCTGATCAAATTTTGAAATTGATCGGATGAGTCACTTCACAGATAATCGAAAAAAACCGTTTTTTATCATTTCTTTCACCATCAATATCTCTCGAACGAATTAACCGATTGAGATGGTTGAGGTCGCATTTGACGCGGCTTATAAAGTTCTAGAGCTGATTAGATTTTAAAGTCGATCGTTCAAGTCGTTACTGAGAAATCACTAGAAAACTAAAAAAAAAATTTTTTTTTTTTTCGTAATTCACCAATGTTTTCGAGTCTGCTTACTCAAATGATCTGAAATTTTCAGGAAAGTTGAGGGCAAACAAGTTCTTTCGATTGCCACCTCAACCATCCAAATCGATTCATTAGTTAAAAAGTTACAAAGAGTTTACACACACACACACACACACACACACACACACACACACACAATTGGTTAATTCGTTCGCGAGATATCGTGGGAGAAAAAAATGCTAAAAAATGGTTTTTTATTAAACAATGGCATACAAAAGTATTTTTGAGCTCGAAGAGCTTGAAAATGTATTCACTCTTTTCGAGCTCCTTGAGCTCGAGAACAGCGGGAAGTTTTGGGGCTGGCCCGTAGGGCTTTTTTTCGTTTTTCGGGAATATTTCGGAAACTATCGAATCGATGAATTCGAAAGCCTAATGAGCTATAGAAATTAATAAAACACGTCGATTGCCACCTCAACCATCAAAATCGGATAATTTGTTCACGGGGTATCGTCGGAGAAATAAATGCCCAAAAACGGTCTTTTCGAAAACAATGGCATATGAAAGTATTTTCGAGCTCGAAGAGCTCATAAAAGTATCCACAACAATGTTTCCGAGCTCGAGGAGCTCGAAAACAGCGGGAAGTTTTGGGGCTGGCCCGCAGGGTCAACCGATAGACAGATTTTTTTTTAGAAGCTATTACTGATTTTATATTCTCGTTAGGTATTATATGATTACTTTTCAAATTTTTCATGCCATTTTATAAACTTTATTATCTTCTTATAAACAAATGGATTAAATAAATATTTTTGGAAAATTTTTGTTCACCATATTGTTAGCGTAAGGAAATAATAATTAAAAAAAAAATATTTTTCTTAAAAATGCATTTATACCCGAGTCGAAATATCGAGTGTGATTCCAGCGCCTCGAGAGTGTCGAGTGTAACTCCAACGCCTCGAGCGTGTCGAGTATAACTCCAGCGCCTCGAGCGTGTCGAGTGTAACTCCAACGTCTCGGACGTTGCAAATGTAAAATCCATGTTTTAAAAGCATTACAAACATGAATTTCATTTTGTAAATATAAAAAACGTAAATTAAACGTAAGATTTTCAGTACAGTGAAAATCCGAAATGGTTCATTGTTATAAAATCAATTTCCTCGAAGCAGGTGGTCCTAAATAGATAAGTTTATCTATTGTGGTAGTGAAAAATTATTCGTTTTGGTGTTTAATCTTCCGTTACACGCGCTTTCTCTAGTGTCTCACTCGTATTCACGCCAACTCTATAGGTGCTTTTTCATGCTGACGCTTGACGCTGCTTTTTAGCGTCAAATTCTGTCACGTGATGAGAATTTAACTTGTGCGCCATCCAGAAAAAATGTAGCGATAACTTGTAGCGTTTAGCGTCAAATTTAAGTGATAAATAATATACGAGTATCGAAAGTCGATGTATTGATGTCAAGTCTTTCATACTTCAAAGTTGACGTATTATCTTTGTACTTTATAATTGATATTTCCCTCAAAACTCATTGTAAATATTTTCCCCGATAACCAGAGTTTCTAATCAGAAAGATGGTGTACATGAGTTGCGACCAATTTGACGATGAGTTGTCGACAGCTTTCAGCTTTAGTGACTGTTGACTGCAAATTGTTTCCAAGTTTTCCAGAAATTTGGCGACAATCTACCGCTGCAATCTGTCAAAAACTTTCTGAGAAACTTGCAGTCAATGGTTACAAAAGCTGAAAGGTGTTGACAACTTTCTCTGAAAGTTGCCATCAACTTATGGAAATGTCTAGTTTGCGACAGGTTGTAAGAAAATTCATCGCTTGTATAAATACTCTCTAATGCTATGATTTCATCTTTCTGTTGTTCACTAGCCATTTCAAAATAATTATTTAATAAGCCATCAGCTACTTAAATAAATAGAGCTAATATTTTCCCGAGTAAAAATGAAATTATTATTTTTACGAAAAAACTATAAATTTTTATTGACCGCCGCACCACCGCTGCACCACTACCGCACCATACCGCCGCACCACCGCTGCACCACTACCGCACCATACCGCCGCACCACCGCCGTTTGGCGGACTATTCCATCTATGGAGGGTAAAGGTAAGGAGCACTCTCTCTGTTTAATAGAAGTGTCCATAAAATCAGAGAAATTTATGGTGGCGCTGTTGAAGAGAATGACTTCATTTAAAAGAAAGCGCCTAAAACTGTTAGAGTAGGACAGAATTAAACGAAGAAAGATGTAAATCCGGTTCGTAAGCGCGCGACTTTAAAAAAATTATAATATCAAATTTTAGAATATCAAGAAAATAATGTTATTTCTGTCGTTGATTCAATATATAACAATGATATTTAAAATTTTAATACTCTTTTCAGTAATAAGAACTCAAATACAATGTATAAAAACTAATAAATCAGAAAAAAAATTTTTTTTGCAGAGAGTTTGGTTGTTAGGAATAATTAAAATTACAATCGAGTACATAAATTTATTTCGAAACATTGTTATAAATTTTGAACAATGATATAACGTATAAGAAGCATATGAAACGAAACAAATAATATAGCTTAAGTAAACTTAAAGAAAAAATAATAATTAAAAGAAAAATGACAAGCTTTTAACCTATTAACTTAAAAGTTATTTGTTAATCTAAGTATCTATAAAAAAATAACACTCTATTAAATAATGACTATCTTATAATGCACAGAAATGTTGCGTAACTGAATATTTGTACATTTCTAAAATATAGGAGTAACAGAATCGTAACGACAGCTTACTTTTGATTAAATGATTCTGTTCTTTGAAGTGCATAGAAAATCAGTATAAATATTAAGGTATGTCGAAAAACAACATTTATTTCTTTTTTTTTTTTGGCACCACCAAAAATCGATGGTATTTGACAAAATAAAAATTTTACCAGAAGATCAGTTCTTAAATTAAAATTTTGGAGGTGGCTTATCGCGATTTTTGATTTCCCATTTACATAACATGGGAAAAAAAAGTTTTTTAGTTTGGAATTTTTCACCTCGGCAATGGCTTATTGTGCAGATAAGCCTGGAATCCATATTCGTAGGGAATTAAACGTTCTACAAAAAATGTCTCTTATCATTTTTTGATAAATCCATCTGTTCATAAGTTATTGGAGATTAAAGTCGAATTATAGTGAACTTCGAGATCTTTTTGCTTTTTCGTCGAAACTATAAGACTTATCATAAAAGGTCATAAAGTCTTTTTTGTAGACAAATTTTATTTCCTACAAATTATCTCTGATAACGTTTTTTCGGATTCCGTATGATTTTCTAGTTATTTCTATTTTAATATCAAGATCTTAAAATAGATCCGAACACTATTTTTTTTAAGATCTTGATATTAAAATGGAAATAACTAGAAAATCATGCGGAACTCGAAAAAACTTTTTCAGAAATAATTTGTAGGAAATAAAATTGTCTACAAAAAAGATTTTATGACATTTTATGGTAAGTCTTATAGTTTCGCCGAAAAAGCAAAAAGATTTCTTGTAGACGCGTTTTGTTGAATTGTAGAGCTGATTGAAATTCGAAATCGATTGATTCAGTCGTTTCAAAAATATTTGCAAAAAACCGTTTTTCACGATTTATTTTTTCCACGATGCTAAACAAATATATTTAATTTAAATTAGATTATTATACACTAATAGGCTGTGTTAGAAAAAAAATCTTTTGTTTTCTTGGATTAAATATACCTCAGAAGATAATTTAACAAACAATGAAAATCCTCCTAAAATTTCTGCTTCATATCTCAATAAAAAAGCCATTCGGCAGCCGAAATGAAAGGTAGATTTTCCAATTAATCTATATAAAAAGTTTCATATATACATATCTTGTGATACATGTTAGTGTATAGTCATGATATGAAATTAGGGTATCAGGCGTCTTGATCCTCCGACAAAATATCCCTGACAAAATATCCCCGACAAAATATCCCAAAAAAAAATATCCCTGGACAAAATGTCCCCGACAAAATATCCCTATGACAAAAAAACCCTGACAAGTTATCCTTCGAATTCGTTATAGTTTTCGAAAATTTAAATAAAAAAAAAATGATTAAAGGGTACAATGATAAAAGGGCACAACACGGTAACAAGCGTATATGTTGGTCTAATGTCGAATAAACCCTGCTTAAAAAATCCGATAGATTCTTATAGCTGTATGTATAAGGCCCTATACTTAACTATAGCACTTCTCATAGAATTCATTCAATCTTATAAAATCTCTATGGGAATTTATGAGAATCTATCGGATTCTATGAGATTATCTGAACAGGGAACACACAAAAACCATGATAAAAGGGCGCAACACTATTACCCGCGTTTGCGTTGGCCTATTACCGAGCAAACATACACAAAAACCATGATTATACCTTGATTGAAATACTTGGCTTAGACTAGGACACATTGACAAAGATACAAAAAATTTTCTAATCACACACAACGGTACTTTACCAAGAGCATATGCATTACCTAAAATTTATAAACCCAACATGCCTTTTCGAATTATCATTTCATCAGTAAACTCTCCGATGTACAATCTAAACAAATGGTACACCAAAATTTTAAGTCAAACAAGAAAAAAACAACCTTCTGATGTTAAAGATAGTTTTGAATTTAAGAAAGAAATAGACAAACTTAACAACATTCCTTCAGATTACATTCTAATATCCCTAGACGTAGTCTCATTATTTACAAACTTACCATTTAAACTAGTTAAAGCAATTTTAAGAAAAAACTAAGATAGAATATCAAAACATACTAAATTACCGAAAACACATTTTTTTAAAGGTTTAGATTTGTGTTTAGACAATTCTTACTTTACATTTCAAAATACTATTTGCAAACAAAAAATTTTTTTTTTTCTTTTAATATTTGGTGGTTTATCGTTTTATTCAAAAACTCCGGCTATTTAAGATTAATTTTCGGGAATTTTTCGTCGTGGGGATATTTATTTTGGGGATATTTTGTCGGGGGATCAAGAATCATGGAACCGAAATTAGAATCGTTTTCTAAGAGTGAGAGTAAAAAAAGACAACGACTATTTTCGATAAAGAACTTCAGATAGTTGATTTGACAAAACATTATATAGGTAATGTACTAAACTAACCTTCACGTAAACTAATTTTAATTAGTATGAGATCATAATTGTAATTACTATTACGACGGCAAGATCAGTTATAATTATAGGACGTACAGGTACGATTGAAACAGCATAAATAATAAAAAAAATACTTTTCAAATATAAAATAACGGTGAAATTTACAGGTTATTTTGTTCACACTATAATACAACTGACAAAATTGTATTATAATAAGAAATGCATAAGTTATGTGAAATGAAAACCATATTTTCAACATTTTTTGATTCCATTAAAGTTTTTAAGGCTATCAAATTATTGGAAGAAATGGTCAAAACATTAAGTTGAAGGTCTTTAATTAAAGCTTATTAGAAAAGCTTTTAAATACTTTTTACTGGAATTGTCTATCAGTTTTAGTTTTAATGTTATATGAACTTCAACAGTGAATAAAAACTGATTTTTTCGAAAACTCGTGGAAATTTCAAACAGCCATAACTTCACAACTATTTGAACGATTCAGCCCATCTTTGAACTTGATCAAGATAATCGCCTATAGAATAAGTGTGGAAAATTTCATTAAGATCCGATAAGAACTGTAGGTGCTATCGTAATGACAAGATTTTTTTTATACTCAATAAAACATCTATAAACTTTTCTATTAATGTGTCTGGATTGAACTTGAATTTTGAGTATATTTGACTGTTCTTTCACATATTGAATAGTGAGATTACCTGTTTCATCAAGCATTTCTGCTAAATAGGAAACAGCCTGTTTCAATATGTATAGTAAGCGTCTTACTTCCGATTCAGAGTTTTCGGATGAAGTCATCGAAACAATGAAATCGCAAAATAATGTAGTAAATACGTTAGCTGAAGACGTTCAAAAAAATGGCTGGCAGCGAAAAAAATTGCCGTTTCAAACAATTTCATCTGAAACTCTTGAAGACTTTCTAGAAATGACAGAAAATGATCTGCGTATTTTTTTCACTGATTCCTATCAATTGAAACAGGCTGTTTCCTATTTAGCAGAAATGCTTGATGAAACAGGTAATCTCACTATTCAATATGTGAAAGAACAGTCAAATATACTCAAAATTCAAGTTCAATCCAGACACATTAATAGAAAGGTTTATAGATGTTTTATTGAGTATAAAAAAAATGCTATTGGTCCAAAAAGCATATTG
This sequence comes from Microplitis mediator, assembly GCF_029852145.1. Lineage (NCBI taxonomy): Eukaryota > Metazoa > Arthropoda > Insecta > Hymenoptera > Braconidae > Microplitis > Microplitis mediator. The sequence continues at coordinate 11,593,999 of NC_079971.1, forward strand.
AGGCATAGTTGTGAGTGTGCAAATGGTCTGAGAACAATTGGATGTTGCTCTCATGTTGCTGCTGTTGTTTACTATTTATCACAAGGGAGATATTTAACAAAGATTTTAAGGCCTGCTGAAATACTTAGCAAATTATTTGATAGAGACAGTATTTCACCTGTGATTGAAGAGGATAGTGATGAAGACTGATAAAATATGATTATACATTTTTTTCCTCAAGTATATCTTTCATTTGTTGTTATGTATTTATAATTTACAAACTAAAATCTATTTCCTGTTTTATATGTGTATAATGTTTATAATATTTTAGTTGATATTATTTCATATGACAAAATTTAACTGCTGATGCAGAGATTATTTTTGCAAATAACATTCAAGAACATATACAAACTGGAAAAATAATGATTCACACTTTAAACATGTAAATAAAGTAAATATTTGCTTAAAAAGTGGTTTTTATTTTTTTTTCTATATGGCGTACCTTTTTTAAAAATTTGAAAAGCACTTAAGTCCATAGGAAATTGGATGAGGAATCCAAAAAAAATTATTTCATAATTGTACCAGAACCGTAACATCGTGAAAAATCGAAATTAAAACTAAAAAGTCATTTTTTTCGAGGTTGTTGTCGACCGATCAAGCTCCCAATTTTTTTCCGAGGAGCTACTATCGACCCCCAAAACATATCCCGAGTATAAGTCAATCGATAAAATAGTCTCTGAGAATATTCATTTTATCTGATTTTTACATATTTGGCTTTTTCTCGAAGACCGATTGGTTTCAAAAGCTGAAACTCTCAGGATCTTAATATCTTATTAGTGCCTAAAAATCCCCGCAGTATCAAGCCGACACCTTTCGGGGGCAAATTCACCATGCTTATACCCCTAGGGCCTTTATCACTTTAACCATTTGAAGAGTAAACATTTCGTTTAAATATGTGTTCTTATTTTAACAACAATCATCAGACCTGTCAGCCTGTCAGCTGATTACATTCGATTGGTTAAAATCGATACTACAATGTACACAAATGATCCTCACTTAATCGATCAGTCGAAAAGTCAATAAGCCTAATACAACGAGTAGTTTCGATCTCGACCATTTATTAAACACCAAAACGAATAATTTTTCACTACCACAATAGATAAACTTATCTATTTAGGACCACCTGCTTCGAGGAAATTGATTTCATAACAATGAACCATTTTGGATTTTCACTGTACTGAAAATCTTACGTTTTTTATATTTACTAAATGAAATTCATGTTTGTAATGCTTTTAAAACATGGATTTTACATTTGCAACGTCCGAGACGTTGGAGTTACACTCGACACGCTCGAGGCGCTGGAATCACACTCGATATTTCGACTCGGGTTATTTTTATAAATAAATGCGAGTTGTTAGAGAACTATAACAGATAAACGTTAGCCCTGGCGATTTTAGCGTCACGGTGACCTTACAGTAAAAACACCGTTAAAACACCGTGGAACGACTGTGAAAACGTGGTTATAATGCAGTGAAATCACGGTATTTTTTGTGCAGTCACGCCACTGTATTCCGACCGCGTTTCTATTGCACTTAAAGAGTGTTTCCACGGTGTTTCGATCGTAAGGTCACAGTAATCTCACAGTGGTTTTACGGTGAAACCACCGTAAAACTACGGTGCGCTCCACAGTGGTTTTCAGCGATATCCACGGTGAGTTTACAATGGCTTTCCGATGGCTTGACAGTTTTTTAACCGTGAATTCACCGTATTTGCACAGTGAGTTCATCGTTCCATGGTGTGTCCATAAATTTTATAGCGAAAAAAAAAAAAAAAAATTAACGCCGACTCAGAGGATCGATCCCAGCGCCTTCGCATTCAAAGTCTGATCTGCTATCCACTGGGCCAAATCACACACTTGAGTATCGGGATTGATTGTATTTATATAAGCACAAATGAACTTTAGAAAATTAAAGATATCTAATAAGTGATTGATTTTCTGATTTGTATTACATTCAATTATATAATTGTTTATAGGGTAACGAGACCAATACCGGTATAGCCACTAGTAGTGGGGCAATATATACTTTTTTTGGTAAATTATGTAAATGAGAAGTTAAAATTTTTCAAACTTAACCATAGAATATTTTAAATTTGAAATCTAAATTTTTTATAACTAAATTCATTATTCAAACATCGAAATGTCCTTAACTATCTCACTAATGATCTTATTAGCTTATTTTCAAAAATTTTAAAAAAGTTTGCGTACTTTACAACATTTATGAATGCTGTAAATTGAAAAATTTCATAGACTTTATAAGATTTATAAATCATTGTAAAATCATTTTTTTCGAATAATGTTACATTACTTAGTCGTATCTAAAGTATATTACAAAATATAATGATTCACAAACCTGCGCGGCATATTTACTCAGAAATCGCTATTAAATAGAATTTGCTAGAACTCAATTATATAAAATTTTGCATTATTGAATAAAAACAAAATTCACCTTGGGACTAGAAAAATTTTTTGACGCAATAACATTTTGTTTTCGCCTAAAAAAATTTTTTCTTGAATTCAGAAAATTCTTTCTCGCCACAAAAAAATTTTTGTTTTCAATTCATTATGCTTAAATTTCTTTAGGGCAAGTCAAAATTTTCTTGGGGTGAGTGCAACTTTTTGGCGCCAAGAAATTCCTTTTCTCTGTGTACTCATATTGATAAGATAACTTAAAATGGTAAGCTTTGTTCATTTTAATAATTTAACAATACACTTTAGAAAAGATAATTATCAAAAATACTGAGAAAATAAGAAAATATGATTGACAGAAATTTGGAAACTATAAGAAAAAAATATATCAATGGTGAAGAAACCATGAAATCATCGTAAAAACAACGAGGAAATACCGAACTACCACAGAGAAAACGCTGAAAAATCCACGCGAAAATACTGTGAGGCCATCGTGGGACCACCGTGAGCTCACCGTGGAAATTACTGCCAACCACTGTGAAACCACTATGAAAACACTGGAAATTCACGGTCAGAACACTGTGAACTCGCTTTCAAAACACCCTTAAACCACCGTAAAAACACAGTGTGGACTCGGTCGGTACATAGTAGCGTGACTGCACAGAAACCACCGTAAATTCACCGTCGAATCTCCGCCGCTTCACTGTCAAAACACGGAAGACGTGTTTTCACGGTAAAAACACCGTAATTCGACCGTGTTTTCACCGTCGCGGTGAAACCGCTAGGGAGGTTTGAAAATTATAAAAAAGCTTAACTCATACTGTATAAAAACGACTCGAAGGTCGAAAACTGTATCTGCAATAGTTGCAAATTTACAGCAATTTGTTTGTTGACAAATTGAGTCAGTGCGTGGACTTTGTGGTACTCCAAAATCCAGATGTTTTTTAAAAAATTGAACAAATTTTTATTTGCCATATTGTTGCAGGTTGCTGTTATTGTAATTTTTTTATGTTCTAGAAAAAAATTAAAATGATAGAAAAAATTGTCAAACAAGCAAATGAATTAATTGTTGACAAACAAGATTTTTTTTTGCCATTATATTTAGAAATGCAAATTATGTTTTAAAAAAAAAAATGATTCCTTGATGAAAAAAAAGATTATAAACAATAAGATGTAGTTTTTAAGAAAATTTTATTTTTTGAAATCATTATTTCCTTACGCTAACAATATGGTGAAAAAAAATTTTTCAAAAATATAAAATTAATCCATTTGTTTATAAATAATTTATAAATAAATGGCAAGAAAAAATTTGAAAAGTAATCATATAATGCCTAACAAGAATATGAAATCAGTAATGGCTTAAAATTATTTAACATACATTATTTTAATTTTTAATTTTTTTGGTAGTTCAAAAGTTAATAATTAATGAAATCAAAATATTGTATAAACTTTCATACTGTCATCTTGTTGAGTATGTTTATAAAAAGAGCTCCAAGAAACAAAAAATTTATAGATTAATTATTTAAACTTTTATGCCGCCTTTTATGACAACACAAACCCGTGAAAAAAATGTTGATTAAAAATTGAATAACTTTTTGAAAAATGGTAATGCAACTTTGAATACCGCGAAATCATATTCTTTGAAGTGTCTAGATGACACCAAAATGTTTTCAAATTTTTTAATTGATATTTGATTGTAAAAAAAAATTATTTAAAAACTGCGCTCACTAGAGTGGCGGCGCACGCATGCCAAAACTGCCGCGCAAAAGCTAATTTTCAACGTTAAATTAAAATTAAAATTATTGAAGCTGCAATTCGGGGAGTCGGGAACTTTTTTACTAAAATTTTCTGCTCTTTCAGAAACTTTTCTAATATTTGAGCTATCACTTATACTTTTTGAGATTTTGCCAAAAAAATGGACTTCTAGTTTTTTTAACGGTTTTTTGTTCGTAACAATTGTAATTTTATTTTTCCAAAAAAAATCAAAAAAACTTCTTATTCTAGATGCTATTCCAGATCGTTTAAGCCATCAACCATATTTTTAGGAGACCTGTAACTATTTTTCGCAGGAACTCAACTTCTCGACTAGACTGTTACGTTCTGGCTTTAATTATATTTAAATAAAAATTTTAAAATTTCTTTTGATAATATATAATAAAACTTTGGTGAAGAAAAATTCTTCATCAAAGTAATTACAGTAGATAAGCGACAATTTATAAAATTATAAATTGTCCAACGTCGCATCTCAGGTTACCCTAGCGAACGTCGTCGAGGCCTGGGTCTCATGCCTCGTCATGAGTTTAGACTACGGGCCACGACGGTGTTCGCGGAAATCGCTTATCTACTGTAATTACTTTGATAAAGAATTTTTCTTCACCAAAGTTTTATTATATATTATCAAAAGAAATTTTAAAATTTTTATTTAAATATAATTAAAGCCAGAACGTAACACCTCCCGACTTAAGTAAGTCGCGGCGCTTTAATAAAATCGGTGCGACTTCTATTTTTAATAGAGTGACTTTATATAATCCAAAAGTAAAATAAAAATTTTTCCTTCATATAGTAATAAAGTTCTTGGCTTTTGAAATTAAACTTAAACCTGAGACGCAACGTATTACAAATTTACTTAAACTAACAAAATAATTGCAAATTTTCCTTCCGACTTGAGTCATATGTAAATTTTAGTGATAGGATTTTCTCCAATCATTATTATTTTGCCTATCGCAAATGATATTTGTATTGAAATATTTTTTTTTCATATTTCACATTAAAATTTTTTTTTTTTCCTTTTTTTTTAAACATATAAATATGAATCTCAGCGTGTATAGCCCAGAGTCTATGCACGTGAAATTACCAATTAGTTAAACGTTGATTGTGCTTTGTTACGTTTTGAATAATTCCCAATATTAATTTTTAATTATTTAATAATTATTTGTATCGTCTATAAACAATGATCACTGATCCTAGTCACAGCACCACTGTTACGTTTTGAGAATTACCCCAAACTAATTAAAAATAAAAATAATTCTTAATTATTAAATTTAACTCAGGTTTGGCCTCATTGGAGTATCGACAGACCCCCGGTGGGCCTTGGTCGTCGATTATTTTATTGTACTTATTTATTTTGGATAGTGAATGGATAGGTCATAGTGTAGGTGAAAATATTGGGGTGCCAATTGGCACCCCAAAATAAGGTTGAATTAATTTAGAATTAATTATCTTTATTAACTATATAGAGAACAGAGGATCGAGCTCTATGAGCTCTCTCGAAGGACTGACTATTTAGTCATTATAAAAATATAATAAAGCCAACAGAGTTGACAAAATGTTGACGCTGCATCTCAGGTTCTCTGTGAGAAAATTGTCGTGGCCCGGATCTCATGCATCGTCATCTGTTTTGACTGCCCGCGAGCCACGACGACTCTCTTATCGTAACTGATTTCTGTTACATCGAATTAAATTAATTTATGAAAAATAATTAATTTAATTTAATCAATAAAATATTACGGGAACGTAACAGCTTGTAAAATCTTCTTTTATTTACCAATAATCTCAAATTATTGGTTATACTTTCAATTTAAAATATATTACCGAAGAATATATTTACCATAGCCATTTTTTTCTTAAAGTTTTATCACTTCGAAGTACTCTTAATGGCGAAAATTAATTCGAGACCGATCATTAAAACGTTTGAAATATTGAAAACATACCAACTGTTGAGAAGCTTAGCTTTCTACATTTTCAACTGGCCGCAAGGGCAGCCTTGACGCGAGACATTACTTTGCCTTCCGCCACTGCGAGAACTATCGCTCGTCAGCCCGGTTATATAAGGCTATTTGGTGTTCGACTTATCTCGAAAAGACCAAATTTTCAAAATGAGTTCCGGACATTATAAGTCTCGGCAACTCGCAAGTCAACGCGCGTGAATTTATCTACATTTTCAACTGGCCGCAAGGGCAGCCTTGACGCGAGACATTGTTCGGCTTATCTCGAAAAGACCGAATTTTCAAAATGAGTTCCGGACATTATAAGTCCCGGCAACTCGCGGGTCAACGCGCGTGAATTTAAATCTACTCATCTATACCAGTGGCATGCCATCAATATTAACAAAACAAATCGGCCATTAATCTCGATTTTAATTAATACAAAAAAAAATTAAATGTTAACGTTTTATAAAATTTTGTAGTTTTGACTCCGTTTTCGATTTTATAAGCACATCAATCAGTTATCTTTCCAGAATTATTGCAATGAGGGAAAGGATAAAGTTTAATTTTACACATTTGTAAAAGTTAATTATTTCCCGAAAAAATTTGAAAGAATGAAATATTTTTCAAATTTCCTTTCAACATCATGAGGAGGTTGATTTTGACCACTCTAAAAGCTATGAGTAATCTCCAACAAAACCCCTCAATATTAATATGACTCAAAGATCGGTTCATGGTATTTAGAAATGAATAATTCTCAATATTAATTCATATAAATATACGTCCGTCTTGCGGTCGTTCATAAGTTACTCAATAAGTAACTGCTTAAGTCAAAATTTATAATGATAACGAGGTAACAACCTCCCGACTTAAGTCAGTTAACATCTTTAATAATTTTAGGTATTTATAGAAAAAAAAACAAGTACACATAAATATGTGTTTTGAACACCCTTTCGGTTATCTTATGCTACTACACTGCGTAATTTTTGACAAATATAAATTTTCCTGATAATAACAGGTATTAAAAGTCTATAAAGATTAATTTATTGTCCTCAAGACAATTTCCTTAAATTTCTAAAATGTTTTGTATGAAATAGGCGCAGTTATATTATTCGAGGTCAATGACAGACGTTTAAACATTAATCGACATTTGCCACTTGATGAACTTATGAAATTTAATTAAATAATTTATCTTGATATTTTGTTACTTGAATTAACTTAATTAATTTGTCGTCAAATGAATATCGAAAAATTAAATATTTATTTAGAATATTCATTTACGAAGTTATTATTATTTTTTTGTTATTTAAATTAACTTTACTTAAATTGTCCTTAAACAAAATTTATATGTCCGTAGCAACAAATTAAGACGCAAAAAAAAATAATTCGTCATTAAACATAGGTATTTAAATTCACTTCAATAAAACAGTTAATTACAATCATCTCCAGTAAATTATTCAAAAAGATTTGAAAGTCACCATAACGCGTTAACTTTCACATTATGATCACAATATAGTCCGTAGCAACACTTCTTCTCCATGATCGATGAAAATATAAAATAAAATCATAACTCTAAGTTATTTTAGTCCGTAGCAACACTTTTATTTAATTTTAAAAAAGGAATAAAATATTTTAACTTAAATATTAAATCAGTAATGACCGTTACTATAGTAATTATAATTTTTAGTAAACAGATAGTTAACCGATAACACGATTGGTAGTCGGTTACAAGTATTATTAATATATGTGCACCTTCCGACGGAAAACTGTCACTCGCGTGTTAGATTAAAATTTAAAGTCAATGTTGATATAATCTTACTTTTCGAAGTACAGCGGTTAATCCAAATAAAAGTTATTACCGCACTGGTAATGCACAATATAAGATCTTCTTAGCACAACAGCATAGCACAGTTCAATAAAGTTTATCTTAAAATCACTGATTGAATTAAAATTATTAAATTTTTTTGGTTCATTAGAAATTTCAATTAATTAATTGTTCTCAATAATAAATTGTTCAAATGAAATTCACTCTCACTATAACCGATGACATCCTGGTCACAGCACCAATGTTACATTCTGGGGTATTACCCCAGAATAATTAAAATATAAATAAATTTATATTAATAATTTAAATGTTCAGGTTTGACATCATTAGGGTATCTATCGACCCCAGGCGTGTCCGTCGACGATTATAAGTGATTAAGAATTTTTCACTAAATATTCGATTAGGGTTACATAATAAATGGTACACCACATTTACTAAAATTAGGTATCTTTTAATTAATAAAATATTAGGTTGAGTCAGTCAGTCACCGGACCGAGGTCCGGTGACTTAGATGTTCGTCGGCTGACTGCCTGTTCTGTCTCCGCAGATCCAGTACAGAAAATTATAAAATTATAAATTGTCCAACGTCGCATCTCAGGTTACCCTAGCGAACGTCGTCGAGGCCTGGGTCTCATGCCTCGTCATGAGTTTAGACTACAGGCCACGACGGTGTTCGCGGAAATCGCTTATCTACTGTAATTACTTTGATGAAGAATTTTTCTTCACCAAAGTTTTATTATATATTATCAAAAGAAATTTTAAAATTTTTATTTAAATATAATTAAAGCCAGAATGTAACAGTGGTGCTGTGACCAGGATGGTCTTAGATTATTTATAATTATTAAAAAGAATAATTCTGTGACATAATTGACAATGACATTGAGTTTACTCATTTAGATTTTATAATAGAAAGTAATTAGTGATATAATTTGCATCGGAACTTGTGAACTTGTAAAAACTTGTTAATCAGTGAATTTGTTTTAGTGACTTGAATTTTGTTATAAATAATTTCATTCATTAGAATATTAAACTATGTGTCGTTCAAGATATGTGCTTCGCAATCGAATTTATTTTTTTTTTTAAATCAAACACTGTAAAAATAAATTTTTACCAGTCATAGATTTTAATTGAGTGAACATTAAAGCATTTTACGTGCACATACAGTGCTCATATGAAAAATAATTAAGTGATTTATTGTTTATAAAATTTATTTTTTTTATGTGAATCTAACGCTTACACGGAATTACTAGACTCACCAAAACGTAAAATTTGAAGATTTTAATCGTGGTTGTGATATCAAAAAAAGACTGTTTACCGTCGGAAGACGTCGATGAATTGATTACAGTAATGATTAAAATCTCACTATTCAATTTAGTTCGATTATCTAATTAATTTTAAAGATTAATAAAATCGATTACGAATTAAATATTTAAATTTATTATTCAAATATTTTCTGTGAAAAAGTGTAAATTCAAGAATGCTGAAACTGAATATGATACCGCTGGATAAATCATTAAACTATTATAATTGATAATAATTTAAATAACGATTTTTAAAAATAAAAACGTTGCTACGGACTTTGAATAATTTTTCACGAGTATGGTGCGGAAAAATTTGTTACTAAATACGTTATAGTTGACTATAACTTAAAATAATGATTTTTATACTAAAGTTTAAACATTTTCTTTAAATAATTACAATCAAAAAATGTTGCTACGGAATTTGAATAATTTTCCGCGAATATTGTGCGGAAACAGTTGTTTATTTTATTGAAACAATTAATTGCTTGATGACTGCTGGACGAATTGCAAAGAACATTATATTTTTAAATAATAATTACAATCGTAGAATTTTATTATTCTGTTTAAATTAATTTCCAAAAATTTGTAATTTTGATACTTGTAAATTATAAGTGTTGCTACGGATATTTTTAACTTATATCGCGAATGCATTTGTATGCGATCAGATATGATGATTTTTATTATAAAATATTTAATTATTGTAAAACTGTTGCCATGGAGTTTTAAAGGTGTTTTCGCGAATATATTTAAATATATTACGGGATAAAAATTATTGTATTATTATTATAAGAAATAATACTGCGCGAATATTTTAGAAAATATTTTAATTATGTTTTATAATGTGTCAATTTATTTTTCAATAGGGTCAGTCGAGATTCTCGTCGTTGATTTAACGAAGAGTATGTCCCGGTATACTGTAAAACCAAGACGTAGTCGTTATATCACGATCAGGTCTCAAAGCTGATCTCAGTTAGTTTCAAATGAAGCATAATTAAAATATTTTTCCACCGCTGGTCTTTGTGAATGAAAATATACATTAAAACAATATTTTATATTATGACTCGCGACAACACCTTTACAATTAACTTTGAAAAATTGATTTAAGTTCAAATAAATGAATTGTGAACTTATTTAAAATTTATAAGAGCATCAATATAGATTTCTCTCTGAAATGCATAAAAAATTATGCTTATTATCATATAAATTTAAGGATCAAATAATTTCAATAATTTTGATATCATAGACTTTTAAAATGAATAATTAATTGAATGTTCCGATATCGGAGACGGAACTCCACACAGTAATGAAGAAACAAAATCTTTTACGCGCTCGATTACTTGCGTTTCGAAGACAAGAATCGAGCCGATGTAGAACTTTACCGGTAGTAGAATCGGAATCTACAAAATTGAAAGCCCGTCTCTTAAACGAGACTGCGATGGGCGAAAAACAAAATTATTTACGGGCTCGATTGCTTGCTTTTCGAAAGCAAGAATCAAGTGGACGCGAGATTCTACCTTTAGTAGAATCTGAATCCATAAAGATGAAAGCTCATCTTTTGAATGAAGCCGCAATTCGCGAGTTCCAAAAAAAGTCGGAAATTAATCTTGACTATTTGAATAGATCAGAAGGATCTATTAGAGTCAAAATTGTCCATAAGAAGGCAGGATTAGATTGTAACAGGGAAAAATGAGTTATTTCATCGACCAAAATCGCGATTTTTCGCTGATGGTCATTTACCCTACCCGCAACCCCAAACGAGCAATTTAATGAGTTTTTCGACTTGTCGCCGGGCGCGCTGATTGAAAATACTCTTACGTTAGGCCCAATCATAAATTAGTAGAGGAGTGGTTTTCCGATAACAACCGAAGACACTCGAGCGAAATTATTAAAAATGTAAGACAGCAGCAGAGGAAAGACAGAACCGGCAGGGCCGGGTAGCCATCAAGACGTACAAAGGCAGAACCGGCAGGGCCGGGTAACCATCAAGACCTACACATACAACCGGACATACCACCAAGGATTGAGACGCTGAATTAACGCAGTAGAGTACAAGTAAATTTGGAACTTTGACGAACGAGACGGAGAGCCAAAGGAACCTGACGAGACGAACCACCAGACGGAGAGCAAGCCGCCGGAAAACATCAGAAATTACATCAGGTATTAATTAAATTAATTGTTCTAGGCCCAAGCCAGAATGTTAATTTAATTCTATAAAAATACTTAGTCGTTCATCGGGTAAATCCGCGTCTAGGCCCGTAATAGATTAATTAGTGTAAATTTTGTTAAAATTAATTTAAGCCAGACGTTTGTCTAACCAGATCCAGGCCCTTCAGCCGGATCCAGGGTGTCGTTCATAATTTCAGGCCATTGCCGGAATTATTGCGTCGTAGAAAATTCTAGGCCTATTGTGTGACAACACAAGCCAGAAATTTCGTGGTCGAGTCCGCGTTAAATAAAAGTAATTAATTAAAATAAATAAATAAAATTAAGTAAATTAATTAAAATAAATAATTTAAATTTATAAAGAGACCGTTAAATAAGTAAATAAGACAAAGTTAACAGACGCGAAAAGTCTGAGATAAAATTTAATTAATCAATAATTAACATTATTAAATGATAGTGAATAATAAATTAAAGTTAATAACAATAAAAGAAAATCAAGTGTCTGAACAGAACAGAAAAGAATCAAGGAAAGTCAAAAGTAGTCAGTGACGCATACTTTGTAGAATCAAGTGAGAATCGGGTGAACGTGGTATTGGAATTTCTGACGTAAATTTATTGTGGTTACAGATAATTACTAAAATGGAAATAAAAGTAATAGTGAGACAGTGGATTAAAAATTAATTAATTATTAATAATATCTTTAAACTAAATTTTAATTAATTAATTGTATTGTTAATGAAGGACGGTTAATTGGTTGTATATAATTGATTTGTAATTTTAAACGGTGAATTGAATTGGAGGATTTTAATATTGGTAAAAGGAAAATTGTTAAAAGAATGTGTGGGTTAAAAGTGAAAATAGTGTTAGTGATAGTAAAATTGTTAGTGTTAAAATCACGTTGAGGGTCAAGGTGACCGCGTGAATTCGTTGTAAAGGATTTGGATCACGTAGAGGGTCCAGGGGACCGCGTGAATGAATTAATTGTTAAGGTAAAAGTCGCGTAGAGGGTCCAGGGGACCACGCGGGAATAAATATAAGGTTTTAGCCACGTAGAGGGTCTTGGTGACCGCGTGGAGGATTAAGTTAAGGTTTAGTTGAGTCGCGTGTGTGTGTATAATAAGTCCAGGGGACTCAGTGTGAGAGTGTGTGTGATGCCAAAGGTAGTTGGCTTAAATAAGTTTTAAAACGTCAAAGGTAGTTGACGGTAGTTATAAGGTTTAATAAGGTCAAAAAGGTTAATAAGGTTTATAAGTGTTACAAGATATAAAAAAGGTTTATAAAGTCATATAAATAAAGGTTAAAATTATTATTTAAATAAAGTGTTAATAGTTATAAATTATCCTTCCTCTTCCTTCTCTTACAAATTAATTAATTTACAACGACCCTGATGATCCAAGATCCGGCTCTGGGAGGCCGTTATTACTTCCAGTGGCGCCCTTAAAAAGGACGACCAGAGTAGCAGCTTAGCCCTGTTATAAGATTCAAATAAATTTTTGCCTGAAAACGTACCACTTATAAATATTTTAAACGAGAATTCATATAATTTGGAGCCAATGATTGATTTTAATTGTTTGAGTAATAATTCGAGTCACGCGTATGTCAATAAGGAGCTGTCTGTACTTGTAATGTCAGGAGCTCATTCGGTTCGGTCTGCTCAAGGTTTATTGAGAGCCGAAAATTTAAACAACCGGATTGACGAGCTTGTTGTTGCCGCAACCACGGAAAATGAAATTATGCCAACCCGAGCCAATAGAGTTTTTGAGGTTGAGCATTCGTGTAAAAATGACCGCGTTGATTTTGTGAATTTAAGAACAATGAAAAATACAGAACGACCTTACTGCTCAGTGGAGAGTAAAGTAGAAAATAATGATAGTCAATCATTGGGCTCAAAAGTTTGGAAAATCCAAAAGTGCACGACTCATAATGCTCATTTATTATAAAATAAATAAATTTAAAAAAAAAATGTGAAAAAAATAAAATATAATATAATACAGACGATTATGCGCAGGCGCCCCGAGTAGGATAAATATACACAATATATGTAGATAAGCAGTCTTTTGGTTTTTTCATTTTATTAATTGCAAATAAACGACTGAGTTACCTAGCCATTTGCGTTCGATGACCTACAATTCTGTCAAAAAATATTCTTTGAAAAATTGCAATATTTGTGAAAAAAAGTTTTCCTATCGTGGAGTATTCCCTATCACTCTGAACTTATGGAAAAAGGCTTCATGAGCCCAATTCGATTTCCCTTCATACTTTTTCAGGCTTAGGACTGACTGTTAGAATAGTTGAAGATAACACATTTCCTAACGCGTCGCATATTAAGTCGTGTAATTCAAAATAGTCTAACAGGCGTACTTACAAATCGAATTTCGGTAAAAAAAATAAAAAAACTAAAACAAATGAGCAATTCCTATCGCGGAAATTGTCAATAATATTACTTAGAATCCTAGATCACAAAGGAATCTAGACCATGTTATTATAATTAAAAAAAAATATTAATAATTTACTCATCACTGTGCGCCATTAATTATTATTAATCTCACAATGCTCCTCAAATTTGAGTACAAAGCTACTGAAACAGCAGTATTGGTTCATGTGAGGCCTATTGTACTTTATTCAGTTATAATTAACTTGAATTGAAATCGCTACAATTACAAGATATCGCGGCTTGAAAAGTGTATGAACGAGTCTTTACTGGGAGAGTCTCGTCTCCAACTACTTCAGCAACCATCCATTAAACTTAAATCGATATGATTTTTTATATCCTAATCGATTAAGTTTCAGGTTCTTCTGATAGTATTGCATCCGCTCATAAGCATCTGTTCATGAATTTTTCTTGTAGCAAAGTTAAATGATAAGTAGCACATATATGTTCAAATCTCCATGAAATCCTGTGAGCGCTTTCATTTTCAAATTCTTTGACCTTACGCTTCTTCAACTTTAAAACCAAAATTTTTACCGTACATAATAAATTTACGGTAAATTTGTACACAACGGGAATAACGGCACATTTTTCCATTTTCCCTTTTCAATATTTTCAATACTTGCTATAATGTTATCGTTTTTAGAACGAGCAGCCAGAAAATGCACACCGTCCATATGGAATATTGTTAATGTCCTTGAAGAGATTATTTTTTCAGGTTTCGATTCGGAAATCATGGCTAATGAGGTGGTCAAACCAATTACAGAGAAAATAAGTAATCTTATTCCTAAAGCATTACTTATTGCAAGTATAGAACCTTCATTACCCCAAAGTCCGTCAGCTGCGATCATTTTTAAAAAATCTACAACCGTTGGATTCAATATCACATCTGCATCGTTATTACCTGACCTAACTTCTATGATTCCTTCTTTACATAATATTGCATAACGATCACGATTCAAAAAAACATAATTGATTATAAAAAGTTTAATAATAGGATATTTATCTTCGTCTTCAAGTAAAAGTTCAGCGATTACTCGAAAGAAGCAGTTGCCATCATCATTAACGTTAGTAATATCGAAGTTATCTAAAAGTTCTTTAGGGAATCGTTTTTCGATTACACGTTTTCTGTCTGTTTTCTGTACTAAATGCTTTTTTATGAGAACACTTTCAGTGTTACAATCATTTATGTCGTTTTTGAGACTAGAAAATATACAAGAAATAATTTTATCATTTTCTTTTAATATTTTTTCTATTTCAAATAAAACTGTACTTTGATGGATTCCATTTAAAATTTTTCTAATATCTAATACATTTACATCACAATGTTTTTTTGTCGCTGTAGGATTATTTCGATTTTTAGGAATATTATCAAATCTTTCCACGGGAATATCAACGTTTTTTCGAGATTTTCTGCGTACTTGATTATCACGATTAAAAAGGGATTCTATTTTAGTTTCAATTATAGGTATACCTTGCCAAGTACTACCATCGAATTTCGGAGAGTTTGAGTTTCTATGAGCCACTAAGAAATGATAATTAACTTCATTCACTATTGTTAACGGTATCAACGATTGAGGATTACTTGGTACTAATCTGAAAATATGGCTCATCTTATGTGTTCCTGGGACTACACCTATTACAACAAAAATGATTTTTAATGCATCAATTATCGCATAGAGTGAACCTTCATTTCCCCAAGCATGATCCCGACCTATCATACGTAAAAAATCATCAATTTTTGGACCACGCATATTTGATCCATTTACATCTTGGACAGAGATTGCACCATGAGAAAGAAGCGTATTATATTTGGTTTTGTTACAGCAAATATATTTTATGATAAATAGTTTAATATTAATATATTCATCTTCATTGAGACCTATAGATTCAGCTAATGTCCGAAATAAGCAATTACCATCTTTATTGACATCACCGAAGGTGAATGATTCATTCAGTAATTTATTGATTGCAACATTTTGACTTGACAAGTCTTTTATATTCAACTTGATTTCATAATGATCAGAATTATTCGAAAGGTTGCTATGGAAATTATTGATACTATTTCTTGTAGCGTTGTGTATTTCAAGTGTCAATTTAGATATAGTATTGCCATGATGATCTAAAATGACTTCAATTTCATCTAAAGAATTACTGCGTGAAATTTCGAGTAATATTTCTTCAGCAGATAGAGAAGTTAATTTTTGAACTTTACCTGTTTTCTTTTTGTATCGAACACTCCTAGTATTTTTAGGTGGTATTTTTTTAGAACCCTTATTTTTATTAACTTTGTTAGGTTCTCCCTTTGTTTCAAACTTTGATTGAATTGGTTTTGAAATACAAGTTTTTGACGAAACTAAATGGTCAACTAAAGTTCTGTTGACTACTTTATTCGCTTCACTACAAAAAAATATTGGCTTATGATCAGAAGTAATACTATCATAAGATCCTGATGTATAGGCAGTTAAATTGGAAAATATCATATCAATTTGAGTATTATGATTAGTGGTTGAAATTGCTGGAGATAAGGCTCTTTTAAAATTACGATTTTCATTCATGTATTTTTCCAGCCATGAAACTTCATGACTATAGCAATCTTCATTAAAGTCGCCAATAATTACTATTTGACTATTTATATCGCATAAATTAATCATGCTATTCATGCACTTCTTGAACAAATCTCGAGAAGTATCAGGGGATTTATAACCGCCAATGACAAACAGGTCATTTATTTTTAAAGCTACTAAATCAACATGTTCTACTTTGTTCTCTAATTGGGAATCATGAGTCACGTTATTGATAATAGAAACAACACAGTTTTGTCTCTTATAGACGACTAATCCTCGTAAAAACTTCCTACTGACATTTTTCTCATCAGATCTGAACTCAATATCGAATCCTCTGATAGAAATATCATCATCAGGTAATGTGCGTGTTTCAGCGAATATCATAACATCAGCTCCATGAAACCATTTATCATTTCGAACGCAACCTATATATTTACGTAATGATAAGGCATTATGAAAAATAATTTTAATCCCATGTAATTCGTCTAAAGGTTGTTCGAAAGTGATTAAGCGTTTTTCATTTTTTAACCTGTCCAATTCAACCTTAAGGTCACTAGTGTTGTCTAACGGAGCTGGTGGCTTAAAGTCTCCATCAATATACAAATTATTAAGATCTATTACTCGACTATATGCAACATATTGCATTGTGCGTGTCATTCCTTTGTTATGTACACAAACATATGGATAAGTTTGGCCTTGGCTTTTGTGAGTTGTTAGACTTTCAGCACAAATTAAAGGAAATTGTCTCCGTGTAGCCACTTTCTGACCAACTGCAATATCCGTAACTACAATTGGGAAAATAGGGACAAAATTCGTATGTTTAAAATCATTTTCTACAAGACATCGATTTTTGTTTCGAGTACTGGAACCGATCTCGTTGTTTTCAAACTCTAACCACAAAATCGTGATTTCATCTGAATTTTTTTTTTGAGACACATGTCTGAGAATACCGGTAGCTCCATTCACTAACCCTTCTTTAGTACTTATGTTACGAGTTACCATCAATTTAATACCAAGTTTTGCATAAAGAGTTTTAGGCAAACAGCCAGTTCTGTTAGTTGGCAGCTTATGAAGAGCATCAAGTGCCTTATTAATCGTTTTCTCGTTCATTCTTCCTTTACCTTGAATTTCATCTTTAGCCTCGTGTATAAACAAGTCACCTTTCATATTATTAATTATTTTTTCATTGAAAGCATCTACATCCTTATTTGTATAATACAAGTGAATTGCATTATGAGGTACATTTTTCAAATTACAACGTGATCTAAATAGTTGTATGTCACTATCAGTCATTGTACCCATAGAAAGATTATTTAAAGCATTAATAAATTCCATGTTATCTTGTCGCATTACTTTAGTTAATTCATAATATTCAAAGTCGAGCCAATTGTCTGTTGCGAATAATGCACTATACGTAGGGTCTGCAATATTTGGTTTAAAAGGTTGATCAGGATACTGTTTATTCCACTGCAATTTTTTATCCCTTAAATAATGGAATGCTGTATAATAAATAGGTTTATCCATAATCGGTGGAAGCTGTCGTAAATCTCCAACAAAAATGATTGACAGTCCACCAAATGGACAATTGTTCCCTGTTATTTGTTGTAGACGAGTATCAATTTGATTCAATCGATTTCGACCGATCATTGAAACCTCATCTATGATAACAACTTTTACATTTCGCATTTCAAATCTCAAGGATGTAACAACGCTAGAACTTAATGCTGCAATGTTTCTGCTCATATTGTCTATCGGTAAACAAAAACAACTGTGTACAGTGACACCATTAATTACATATGCAGCTTTTCCAGAAGGAGCTGCTAGAATGACATGAGCTGATTCGATATCTGTACAACTAATTTTTTTTGTATAGTAATCTGATATGACATGATATAAAAGATTAATAAGAAATGATTTTCCAGTTCCTGCTTGACCAGAAATCATTAAACGAATTGGCTTGCCAATTTTTTGAGCATGTAAACAGTGCATAGTTATTTGAAGCTGCTGTTCATTTGCTTTTAAGAGTAATTCTAAAATTTCATAACTTTTGGAACACTAATTTTATAGTCATTTTCCTTCGAATTTGACGAATTGCAATTTTTATTTTCAGCAAAAATATCAACAGAGTCATCTGGCTGATTTTCTTTAAGGGTAAAATCTTTATTTTCATCATTATGTTCATCGTTATGATCATCGTCTTCCGCTTCTTTTTCTTTGAAGATATCTGCGAGATAACTCTCTTCCATTTGGTATATCAATGATCGATTTGTTACAATGAGATCTAAATTGTTTTCATAAATATTTTTTCGATTTTCACTGCAATTTTCAATTTCGGTTTTTACATCACGAAATGGTAAAAAAAGTAGTAACTGTTCTCGATAATAATTAGATTCATCTTGGTGTTTATTGTAATGACGTGAACGCAAAATTTTTCGCTTCTTGCGTTTTTTTGCATCATCTTCTGGATTAATGCTAGCATTATCATCCTCACAATTAGAATCATCATTCGAATTATTACCACTTTTTGCTTTTAATTTATTAAGATCGCTATATCCAGTAGCAAAATCAGCTAAACACATAGTCTCATACTTTGTATCACGTTTACAATATTTATCAATAATGTTATCTTGGTAAATATCAGTCGAATCAGGCGCTAGAGTCATCAAGTCTTTCATACGTTTAAGAACTCTGTGTCTTTCATCTATTGGAAAAGTAGGCACAAAAACTCCTTTACGGCTTGCTTTAAACATTGGTATATGAAGTATAATAGCAGCAGCTTCCTGTGCTGATAAAACTCTTGAGTTAATAAATGCATTTGCAAACTTTTTAACTTTTTCAAGGTTGGTGAAATCTTCATTAGAAAATTGCTCAATTAAAGTTCTAAATAACTTAGCCATATCTTTTTCAACCTTCACTATGTAATCAGTTAGATAGCTTATACAAGCATAAGGATCACAAATGAATTGTATATCCATATTTGATTTTAGAAGGTTTAAGATATCAAGATTGTAAGCATTCATGAAAATTTCGTTGCTTTCACGTTTTAAGAACACTCGTGTTGTTTTTAGAGGATACCTTGCAGCTTGAATATATTCAGTTTCGGTCATTTCAAGCTCTTTCAAGACTTGAGAAAATGGTATCTCTCGGGGCAGCTTATCCAATTCATCGAGATAATTTTTTACTTTTTCAACATGAAGTTTAACTGTTTCATTTCGTTCCTCAGAAGGTAATTTAGTTAAAATTTTCGTTACCGGCATCGGCCACAAAGGATAATGGAAACGACATTCTTTTAGATTTTTTGTTCCTTTACGACACGTGAATGTATGTTTATGCAACTGAGAATCCCTCACATATGGGTTATTTTTGTCTAATTTACATGTTATAAATTGATCTATAAAATCAACACATTCTTTTTCAGACTTATCATTTTCTGGATTATAACGAGGTGCATCTCGTAACCATGCTACCATATGACGATGTAAAACTCCTTTTTGTTGGACTTCGTCTTTATGACAGTAATCTTCAATGTAATGAACATTGAACGGACCATTTTCTTTATTCATACACTGACTAATGGATGTAAAATAACGATCTATGAAACGTGCACAATCCACTGGATTGTTACGAATCAACAAGTCTTTTTCGTTACGATTTAGATTAAGTACATCATAGCTACTTATCGTTTTGCCGTATTGTTCTTCATAGAGTTGTTTAAGAATAGGAACATTGTTATGTAAATTACAAGAAAAAGTAAAAAACATATTTGGAGTTCCAATTTGAGCCATTGCAGCAATTAAAAATTTTTTTTTGTCTTCCATATAAGCAGGAGAGCCAACTATTGGCGTGAGAAATTTATAAGCTTCATTCTTATTAACGAGTTCATCTTTTAAATTACCTTTAAGAGCATCGTTGGCCTTTAGAGATTCATTTTTGCAACCTCTACGCGTAACGAAATTCATAGAATCTCTTGTTCGTTTTTGAACAGTCATTTGACCGAGTAAAAGAACAAAAGTTGGATCATGCCGACAACGAGGATCTTTATGAGTAATCCACAGCTTATGTTTTTCATTGGTGGTTAGAACTTTTTCTTCATCGAACGGTTCACCCCCAAAAATGTGTGGGTGACATAAAATTTCATAATCCGGAATGCTATATATTGGTTTTGGAATTTTATTTTCACCTGGTGCAATGATTCTAGTGACTTCTGCCATTTCACGATTCTGATCAATGACTAAAACATTATCACTGTCAAAATTTCCATCACCTTCATTATTATCATCATCATTTTCTTTATCGCAATTTTCATAAAATTTCTCAAATAATTTGTTATTAGGATCACAGAGAAATTTTTTATCGTTTTCATCAACAATAAACGGAAACTTTTCCTGTGTTAATTGCGATAGAAATTCTTCATTTTCTTTAATGTCGTATTGCATATACAATGTTGATTTTCGAAGAAATTTCATAGAATCTTTGACATCTTTAACAACGATGTTTTCAGCCATATAACTAGTTTTGTACTCTTTCTTACGTTTAATTTTAATTTGAACTACTTGAGCTTCTTCGGGACGACGAGGCAAACATTTCATCATTTCTCCTACGTCTACTTCAACATTTACTATATTTCCTTTAAGAGATAGTTGTGGATAAACTGTATATTGTTGAAGGGGTATGATTTGCAAAAACGGTAACCATGGCGATACTAATCTAGCCCCAAGCGGACTAAGACGTTTTAAACAGTCGGGAATTTCTGCAAAAGAAAGATTTTTGGTAGCAGCTTTTTTTGGTTTAATACCAATTCTTAAACTGTTCCAACATGAATCACACAGAAACTCAGATTGTTTAAAATTATACGCACAATCAACCATATTTCGTTCTCCTATTATTAATCTTTTGTAATCAGTTAATTTTTTAATAGAATTATAAAGTTTACGCAAACAACAGGTACAAATCTCAGGGTTTTGACGTTGCTTTGCTAAAACAGTTTGATATAATTTTGCTGTTTTTCTATCTTTTCCATTTTTACCTTGATACGCAAGCTTAGATGAATAATTTTCATTGTATTTCAAAAATTCATTCATTCTTTCTTTTTGCTTTTTTTCTTTTTCAAGTTGTCGTAGCTTAGGTCCAGAAACTTTATCAAGTCGAGCTTTTTTGTTAGCAATATTAGAATCGTCATTATCTAATTTACGTTTTCCTGAATTTTGAGATATTTTGTTATTAGCATTATCAGAACGTAGTTTATCTATTCTAATTCGATTTTGTTCTCTTTCATTTGTTATATAATTTTCATTACTGCGATGAATGGAATTATATTTTCTAGTTTTCTTATTTCTTTCTAATCGATAACTCTCATCTTCCTTGACTCTCTGAGATGCTTTAAGATTTTCAACAAGACGGTATTCTGTACTAGCTCGCAATGATTGGGAAAAAGTTTTTTGTATTTGGCGCCGTTTTTGAAGAGATTGCTTCTTAGTTTTTGGCATTGCAATTTGTATATTTTAAAAGAAATACAAATATTTTAAAAGAAATATAAATATAATAAAAAAAAAGCTTTATCGCAAGTCGCAAAAGGCAGACTACAGTCGCAATAGGCAGACTAGAGTCGCAAAGCAGACTAGAGTCGCAATAGGCAGACTAAAGTCGCAAAAGGCAGACTAGAGTCGCAATAGGCAGACTAAAGTCGCAAAAGGCAGACTAGAGTCGCAAAAGGCAGACTAGAGTCGCAAAAGGCAGACTAGAGTCGCAATAGGCAGACTAAAGTCGCAAAAGGCAGACTAAAGTCGCAAAAGGCAGACTAGAGTCGCAATAGGCAGACTAAAGTCGCAATAGGCAGACTAAAGTAATTAAAAGTGTCTCTAAATTTTATATTGCACGACTCATGATGCGAAGCATCTGAGATGTGCTTTACGATCGAAAAATTTAATTCGCCTCACTTCGGCAACTATTTCAATTATTATACCCGGGTTAGTTTACGGAATTGAGATATGTTGCATACTATTTTGAAGATAATTTAATGTAGATTAGTTCCATACTTTTCAAAAATTTATTTAGTTCAATAAAAAAGGAAAAAAAATCAAAATAGTCTAAAAAAATTTCCTGTCCGTCAAGTATGAAACCCGTAGACACAATAACTTACGAAAAAATGCAGTAATTGAATCAAATTTTTTTTTTTTTAATTCTTTGAAAGATTTGTAGATCCCCTATTGCTACTGGCTAGGTAATTCAGTGTCGTTTAATTACAATTAATAAAAGAATAAAAAGGCTGTATAACTATATCTATATATATCGATGTAAAATTAACATGGATGCCGATATATCTATACCTATACATTATACGTACATTTATCCCACCAGGGGCGCTTGCGAATTACCATCCTAGTGTAGCTGTTTTTTTTTTTTGCTTATTGGTAAGCCTGAATTGTTTCAGTTCAATTTTTTTTTATTTACATATATTTTTTTTGCTTTTGTTATTAATCGAGATATTTTGAGTAGGTTCTTTCATAATTATATAAAAAATACTAATATAATTTTTCTATTTTAAATTTATTCGTGCTTCCCGCCATTCTTTTATGATTGTTTTATTATTTCATAATAAATGAGCATTATGAGTCGCGCACTTTTGGATTTTCCAAATTTTTGACACTAGTTTCCCATCGGAAATTTCCCGAGGAACACGATCGTGAAAGTAGTTTAGCTGAGCAGTCCCTAGATTCGTCAGAATCAATCAAAATGCCCCGGAAGATAGAAATAATTCAGGTCTTGCCAATTCACTTCGTCTTTTGATTTTGATTTTTTTCGAAAATTAGCTATTTGACACTAGTTTCCTATCGGAAATTTCCCGAGGAACACGATCGTGAAAGTAGTTTAGCTGAGCAGTCCCTAGATTCGTCAGAATCAATCAAAATGCCCCGGAAGATAGAAATAATTCAGGTCTTGCCAATTCACTTCGTCTTTTGATTTTGATTTTTTTCGAAAATTAGCTATTTGACACTAGTTTCCTATCGGAAATTTCCCGAGGAACACGATCGTGAAAGTAGTTTAGCTGAGCAGTCCCTAGATTCGTCAGAATCAATCAAAATGCCCCGGAAGATAGAAATAATTCAGGTCTTGCCGTTTCACTTCATCTTTTGATTCTGATTTTTTTGAGTTACACTTGAAGTACTTAGATTTTTATGTTAGCTGAAAATAAAAAAAATTAAAATGAAAATAAAAAAAAAAAAAAAAAAAGTAATAATTTATTATAAAACTCGTACTATAGAATAGAAAAGAAAACAGAAGAAAAATATACCTTGAAAAGCGTGAAGCAAAGAAGACTCACTTGAAAATTTTTCTAAAAAAAAAGTAATTATCCAATTAAATTTCGAAAAGTAATGACGTAGAGATTAAGATGAAGAAAAAATAAATAAAAAAGCGAAAAAGTACCTTGAAATTTACTGAGTAGAGTAGGTCTACGTGAAAAGTCTCTAAATAAATAATGAATGATTTAAGTTATGAAAATTTTTATAACAAAAACTGTAATAAATATGTGAATTTACATTAAGGTAAATATTAGACTGTGTCAGAAAAACAAATTTATTTTTTATTTTAATTAAATACATCTCAAAAGTTACTTTAATAAAAAAAAAAAAAAAAATTCTCGTAAAATTTCAGCTCTATATCTTAAAAATTGAGCTGGTGCGCGGGGGGGGGGTCCCCTTTCCCATTTAAAATACATTGAAAAAAAATTTGTTTTTTCTATTTTGTAAATAACTATGTCAAAAAATTTTTTTCCGATTTTTGAATTCAGCAATGTTATAGGAAATTAAATTCTCCCCGGGAAAAAATGATCAGACCTGATCAGACATGAACAGGCATGAGTTCAGGCCTGGTCAGACATGACCATGCCTGACCAGGCCTGATCAGACATGTTCAGGTCTGATCAGGTATGTTCATGTCTGTTCATACCCGCATGAAAAAATATATATGTCAAAAATATACGTGACATATATGTGATATATATAAAATATATGTACGCAAAAAAAATATACGTCAAATATATTTTCAGTTATGTGTTGATATAAATGTATGCATGTATGATTTCATAGATGTCAGGATATACGTAAAATATATAAGAAATATATGCAGACATATATTTTCTCATATACGTCAATATATATGTCTGCATATATATAAAAATATACGAAAGTATATATCTCAATATATGTATCAACATATATGCAATTATATATCTCAACATATATACAGCTATATACATTCACATATATATTAATCTATATAGAAACATATATATTTACATATATGAAAACATATATCTTCATATATATGCAAACATATATTGACATATATTTCAACATATTTGTTACAATATCACAAACTTACATGAATTTTTTTTTATTTTCAATACCTGAAATCCCTAGTGGAAATTTTTCGGACTTGTCTCTGATAAACTCTGAAAAAGTCTAGAGAATATATGTGGGTATATATACAAACATATATGAAAAAATATATGTCTGCATATATTTTTTTTTTTTATATATATGCTCGTATATACACAAATATGTAAGTCTAAATATATTTAGTATATATGTAAAAATTTATGTAAAAATATATTTTTTCGTATATATACACATATATGTAAAAATATATGTTGGCGTATATGTAAAATATAAGTGACTTATAAATGAGAATATATGCAAACATATATGCAGTCTTATACATAAACATATATTTACACATATAAGTAACCATATATGCGCACATATAATTTAATGCAAAAAAAATATATGTCAAAATATATATTTCTATATTTGACTTATATTTGACATATATTTTTGAGTATATTTTTCACATATATATTTTTCCATGCGGGTGCCCATCCGGGTAAAAAAATTATATACACAAAATAAAGTTGAAAAGAAAAATAAAAATTTTTTAAATAATAGAATACCTAATAATTGACGAAATAATTATTCAGAACATTTTATCAAATTTGCACTAAAATATCTAAATCAACAAATAACCGAAACTGTCAGCTGAAGAAAGAACGCAGAACCTGATGTAAATAACAAATCTCTATAAAAGTTTCTTATATCATAGCACAACGAAAGTAGGAAAATCGACTGCAATGAAAAGTAAATAAATAAGTACAAAAAATCTACAAAGTGACCAAAATTAACTGAATAAAAAGTAAATTATTCATTACAAACAATGTAATGTGTGATTAAAACGAAATAAAACGAAACAGACCAAAAATTTTTAGTGAAACTATCTCGTTGATAACAACGGTGAAAATGGTAGAGGTCACTACTTGTTGAGTCTAGAGACAGATCTAACGGAAATGAAACCAGAAAAAGAGACATATATTGAGCGTGTTAGGCCGAACTACCTCTTTAGCAAACTTCCCTAATAGCCACTTTAGCTTGAAATTGACGGTAATTTGATGCTGAAATTACCTGAAATTTGCTGCCCGAATTTGCCGACAATTTGACAGCAAAAGTTGAAAATAAAAATTTGCGGTTAATTTTTCTTCAATTTAAAGGTACCCTGATTGCACGAGTTGCTCGTCAAAAAGTTGGTATTCATTAGTTTGCGACCAACTTGACGACAAGTAGTCGACAACTCTAGCTTTTGCAACTTTTGGCTACAGATTACCGCCAACGTTCTGAGAAAGTTGACGCCAAGGAAGAACCGCAATTCGAAAGCAGGTTTCTGAGAAAATTGAAGGCAACTTTCCGTCAACTTATGGATTGCCAACTTTTGGCAACCAACTTTCTCAGAAAGTGACCATCAACTTATTGGATTTCCAACTTTTGCCACCAACTTCTTCAGAAAGTGTCTATTAACTTTGGAAGTACAAACTTTTGCGGCCAACTTGGCGTCTAGTTGCGGCTGTTAGTTTGACGCCAGTTTCTTGCCAACTTGGCTATCAGGGATAACTTTTTACAAAAAAAAAAAAAAAAAAATAGTCGGTAATGTTCATTCTTACGATTTCAGAAGGTATAAGCAAATTTATATATGAAATTGTCTACAATTTGACGGTAAAAAAATACTTGACAATTTTTCAAGTCCAATTAACCATAAATTCATGTAAAAATTTGCCTGAAAATTGACGAAAAATTTTTTCTAGTTAACTTTTGAAGTGAATTTGCATTCTAATTTGGGCAGTAAATTTACGTCAAATTCAATAGCAAGTTTCACACAAATTTTCGTAAAAAATGGAAAATTCCGAAGTTGACGGAAATTTGACGAAAAATTCAAGGAAACTTTTGTTAAAGTAAACTTTTGCTAAAGCAAACTGTGCTATTAGGGTTAGTGCGTTAGTCAGAATGAAATGGAATAGAATGGCGGCGTGACAATAGTTAATTGCTTAGTATCTGTAAAAAGTGTACCGATCGAAAAGCTTAATTCAGTATCCTTAGTAATTTACTACTAGGGATATAGTTTGGCCGAACACGCTCATTATTAACTATATGATAAGAAACCTACTTTTGGCGCGTTATTCAAAAAATAAATAAATAATAATATTATTTCCATTCATTGGAAAAAATGAGAAATAAATATTATTTTAATTATGTAAGCAAACATTTCATAATTTATTTTTAAATGTCACGAAAACTAATTTAAAGGAGAGAAAACGTCTGTTTTAATAATACACTCTCTATTGTTGTGCATTATAATACAATTGACAAATAAAATGAATGATGATCAAATATTTTTTTTTTCTTATAACGCAATGTAGTAAAATCAAAAACTTAAAGCTTATTAAATAAACAATAAGATAATTAAGAAAAAAAGGCAAAGATAAAAGAACTAACACTTTATACAACTTTCATACTTGGATTATTTTATTATTTATTGTATTAGTCAAAACATAAGTGCTTAAACATCTGATTAACTTAACTTTTAACAAATATTATGTCATTACATTTTAGAAGAGACTTTACTAAATTTCAGATCATTATATTATAAAATATAATATACAATTATTTTCTGTCTCATTAACTTATCTTTTAGACATGTCTCGTTTAAGTAATTAGTAATTAATAATGAAAAGAAAACTAATATCAATAAATAATATCTGAACATTATTACTGAGTCATACTATCTCCTTTTTCGTAATAAAACTATAATCACAAAATATTAATAAAAGTAACTTAATAATGACATAATTTACCTTAATAATACTTAAATGAATAAGTTATTATTTATCGAAAGAATAATTAAGCTTCTAAGTTTTTTTTTTAAGAAATACTGAGTAAAATACAGAATAAGTGCATGGTTAAGCATATAAGAAAATAGTCAATTATTACACTAAAGTAATTAGAGAATTAATAATTAATTTAATAAATTTTTTTAAAACTTATTGAGCATTCATTTTTATCATTCTTAAATGAAACAAAAAAAGTATTAATTTATTAATCAATTATTAATCTAATAAGTTTTTTTTAAAGTTACGTATTTAATATTGATGTGATAAATTTTTAAATCAATCACATACGAAAAGAATAATTTTTAGATTAAGTATATGAGAAAAATATTAATTAGTTAATCAACTAAATTAATTAAGTAATAATCTAACAAATGTCTTTTTAAGTAACTGAATACATGTTACTCATCATTATTTTTAAAAAATTGAGCACACAAAAAAAATAAATTTTTTAGATGAAGCACATGAGAAAAATATTAATTAATTAATTGATTATTATTATATTAATCTAACAAGTTTTTATTTAAGTAACTGAATAAATATTACTCTTAATCATTTTTAAATTGAGCACACGAGAAAGAAATATAATTTTT
The DNA here is from genome assembly GCF_029852145.1 of Microplitis mediator. NCBI lineage: Eukaryota > Metazoa > Arthropoda > Insecta > Hymenoptera > Braconidae > Microplitis > Microplitis mediator. Next base: position 11,622,235 of record NC_079971.1, read on the forward strand.
TGATGAAGCGTATGAAAAAAAAATATTAATAAATTAAAAATTAATAAGTAATTGATTTCTAATCTAACAATTTTTTTTTTAAAGTTTACTGACTGAGTAGTACTCTTTATAATTTTTAAATTGAACTTGCAAGAAAAAAAATAATTTTTAGATGATGCACACGATAAAAATATTAATAAATTAATTAATTTATATTTAATCCACCAATTTTTTTTTTGTTCAAAGTTACTAAGAATTACTCTTAATAATTTTTAGATGAAACATATAAGAATATTAACTAATTAATGAAACATTAATTATTTACCAAAACTATTAATTTTTTCTAAAAGTTACTGAGAGTATGACTTTTAATAATTTTAATGCTCAGCACATGAGAAAAATGTAGAAGTACTTATAAAATGGCAGGCATAAACTTCCATGGCGAGGTCCAATCAGTTATAGTAATGAAAGTTCCAGTTGCCTCCACGTCCGACGTTAGTTTTTCGCCAGTTTTTGCGACCTCTTCCACCATTCTTCCGTCTTTTATTGTTGAATTGTTTCTTATCGTCACCTATCAAATGAATAAAGAATCAAATTTAGTGTCAAGTTATTCATCTCAACGTAATAAAATATTATAATTATATCATAAAATTATAATTATATCATAAAACATAGTAACTGAAAGAAGACCTCTTTGATTAGCATATCGTTTGACTGGGACTTCTTCTGCACCAAGTCCCTGGGCTTGTTGTCTGACTGGAACTCCTGGTAATCCATGTTCCTGGGCTTGTTGATTAGCATGTTGTCCAGCTTGTACTGCTGGTAATCCAAATCTCTGGGCTTGTTGTCCGACTGGGACTACTGGTAATCCAGGATCCTGGGCTTGTTGATTAGCATGTTGTCCAGCTTGTACTGCTGGTAATCCAAGTCTCTGGGCTTGTTGTCCGACTGGGATTACTGGTAATCCAGGATCCTGAACTTGTTGATTAGCATGTTGTCCGACTTGAACTGGTGGATTAAGCTGATGCACAACTTGTGCTTGGACATCTCGCAATTGATCTGCAACTGTGTTATATCGAGAAACAAGATCTTGTTCACGTTGTGCCCAACGATTTTCATTCTGCGCACGCTCAGTCTCGAGTTGAGCAACATATCGTCGCAGGTCTTGAATTTCTTTATCCCGACATAATTTAAAATTTAAAAAAAAAAAATATTAGAATGGGTATAATAAGGTAAACAAATGAAAATATTATAATATGAAATAAAAAAAAAATATTTGGAAAATAAAACAATTTAAAAAAAATTAAATAATGAATAATGAATAAAATTAAGAAAAAGAAATAATTGAAATAAAAGAAAAGCTCACCTCGAGACATGATGAACTTTAAGGAAAAAAACAAAATTTCAGGTTATTTTCTCAACGTCAAATTACTATCAATGTCAAGCTAAAGTGGCTATCAGGGTAGTTTAGGACAGACTGTATATATATATATATATATATATAATATAAAATATAATATATAATAAAAAATAAAAAAAAAAAATAATAAAAAAATGGCGGGAAGCACGAAAAATGCAGGTTTACCAATTAGCAATAATAAAAAAAAAAAAAAAAAAAAACAGCTGTACTAGAACGGTTATCCGCAAGCGCCCCTGGTGGGATAAATGTACGTATAATGTATAGATATATCACCATCCATGTTAATTTTACATAGATATATATAGATATAGTTATACAGCTTTTTTTTTTATTTTATTTATTGTAATTAAACGACACTGAGTTACCTAGCCATTTGCAATAGGGGATCTACAAATCTATAAAAGAATTTTTAAAAAAAAAAATTTGATTCAATTATTGGATTTTGTCGCAAGTTATCGTGTATACGGGTTTCATACTTAACGGACAAGTATTTTTTTAGACTATTTTGATGTTTTTTCCATTTTTATTGAACTAAATAAATTTTTGAAAAGTATGGAACTAATCTCCATTAAATAATCTTCAAAATAGTATGCAACACATCTCAATTCCGTAAACTAACAAGGGTATAATAATTGAAATAGTTGCCGAAGTGAGACGAATTAAATTTTTCGATCGTAAAGCACATCTCAGATGCTTCGCATCATGAGTCGTGCAAAAATTGATTCGCCATCGTGGGTCGTTTCAAAAGGAAACAATTCACAAAATGATAGGCAACGTATGTTTTATAAACATTATTGTAATGATGTGAGCAATAAATTTAGTGGTTCTACGTTTTCAGGCTCAGACTTTATAAGAAATATATTTTACATTATGTTTTGTATTAAAGATATATTTGGGCTGTCAATAATGATTAGAAATTGTTTACGATTTTGTTTCAACATAACTGCATTTAAGAAAGATATATTTAAGTTAAGATTGAAAAAACCTCCAGATAAATACAAATTATCGGAGATTGAATTTGATGATAAAAATATTAAATATTTGAAAAAAGGCGCTAATTTGGACCGAAAAGAATTAGACATTAACGATTTATTTTTGATCTTATTAAATATAAAGAAATCAAAAAATTATTTAATGTTAATGTATTATATGAATTTTATTTTTATTGAAGCACAATTCAGGCTTTGTATACGACTTTATGAAACTGATTTAATCCGGTGGTGTAATTGGGTTGATTAGGCGAATTTCAAACATCACCATCGGAGCCTGACGGAAGAACACTACAGTGTGGGAAATAGATCTTCAAAATCAACCAGCAACGGTGCTTCCAGTTCTACGTGTGATGTCAAGGCACCTACAATCAGGTCATTCGCGTGTATAAATATCAAATTTATACACGTCGAGTTATTTTTAGTAGATTTCATAAAAATCTAACTATTGTATTTGTCCTCATGATGGAATTTTCGAAAAATTTTGCTACCTCTAAACTCAGCTCGATGAGCTGAGTCAGGAAATACATTCAGTTCAAAAGTTTATATATGTATTTATATATATATATATATGTATATATAATATAACGCGCCGTTCTCCAACGATAGCGTCCGCAATTCTACACCGATCTTAATGAAACTTAGTATACTTATTCTATGGACGATTACCTTGGATAAGTTCGAAGATGAGCCAATTCGGCCAATAAGTTTAGAAGTTATGGTTAATTAAAATTTTGTAAAATTTTCAAAAAAAATTTGTTTGCCGCTTTAACTGGATGTAACTTCTAAACGGAACGAGATAGCTTATTTTCGTTTATTCTATGTGAAAGCTCGTCCAATTGCCTACAATTTTGACTATACAGCTCATTGATTGGACCATTTTTTCTAGTAGATAAATGGTTTTGAACATTTTCAAAATATTATAAAAACTAATTTTTTGCAGGTTTTCACTTTGATTATAGCCACAATTTCAATCCGATCACCTTGAAACTTAGTATACGTATTTTGTGGGTGACTACCTTGTTTGAGTTTGAAAATGAACTCAATCGGTCGATTAGTTTAGAAGTTATAGCATTTCAAAATTTCAAAAATGTCCAAAATTCATATTTTTACTTATTCTTCCTTCAATATCTTTTGAATGTGATAACTTATCGACTTTATATCAAATTCATCTGAAAGCTCTTCGAATAAGCTTCAATTTTCATGCCTATATATATGCCTAGACCACTGAAATTACTTATTTTACCATTTATTTAATGAAATTTTTAGTAGATTTCATAAAAATCTAACTATTGTATTTGTCCTCATGATGGAATTTTCGAAAAATTTTGCTACCTCTAAACTCAGCTCGATGAGCTGAGTCAGGAAATACATTCAGTTCAAAAGTTTATATATGTATTTATATATATATATATATGTATATATAATATAACGCGCCGTTCTCCAACGATAGCGTCCGCAATTCTACACCGATCTTAATGAAACTTAGTATACTTATTCTATGGACGATTACCTTGGATAAGTTCGAAGATGAGCCAATTCGGCCAATAAGTTTAGAAGTTATGGTTAATTAAAATTTTGTAAAATTTTCAAAAAAAATTTGTTTGCCGCTTTAACTGGATGTAACTTCTAAACGGAACGAGATAGCTTATTTTCGTTTATTCTATGTGAAAGCTCGTCCAATTGCCTACAATTTTGACTATACAGCTCATTGATTGGACCATTTTTTCTAGTAGATAAATGGTTTTGAACATTTTCAAAATATTATAAAAACTAATTTTTTGCAGGTTTTCACTTTGATTATAGCCACAATTTCAATCCGATCACCTTGAAACTTAGTATACGTATTTTGTGGGTGACTACCTTGTTTGAGTTTGAAAATGAACTCAATCGGTCGATTAGTTTAGAAGTTATAGCATTTCAAAATTTCAAAAATGTCCAAAATTCATATTTTTACTTATTCTTCCTTCAATATCTTTTGAATGTGATAACTTATCGACTTTATATCAAATTCATCTGAAAGCTCTTCGAATAAGCTTCAATTTTCATGCCTATATATATGCCTAGACCACTGAAATTACTTATTTTACCATTTATTTAATGAAATTTTGCTATTGCATTAGTTCTTCTACTTCTTAGTACATTCATGGAGCTACTTAAATTCATATTATCGCAGTTTGACACTTATAAAATCCAAACATCTCAATTCAGTGGGTATATACCATTTCGTTTTATCGACAGTGTATAAATGATATGATATATCAATAACAAGATCAACATTAGTTATGATGATAATATTCTCTATATCTACTCGTCGTTTGATATTCTAATAGGTTTTTTATTTTAAATGTTAGTACTAATTTCAAGTATGACACTTTGATGTATCACAATCAATTTTTAATCTTAGAATATTTTATTAGTAGATTTTGTTGAAAGCAAATTATCGTCTTTGTCTTTATGGTAGAATTCTCGAGCATTAAAACCATAATCTATCATAATTTTTTGAATAGGGTCCGGAATACCATTGGTCCGATAGTTTGAATATATGCATACGTATCTTTAAATAACGTCAAATCAAAACATAGAGTGCATTATCATCAAAAATTCTTCTGAAGCTCATTTAGTTAGCTTCAATTTTTGGCATTATACTTATAATTATTTGATTTTTTTTTGTTTTATTATTTTTTGTTTTATTATCTTGAGAATTTTTAAGAAAATGTAAAAAAAAATTTTATTTCATTATTAACTTTTATTTGAACAGTGAAAAAATTCAACAATGAGAAATCTACTTCCATTTCGGCTGCCGAATGGCCTTTTTTTTTCTATTAATTTTGAAGACTTCTACTGTTTAGCAGAAACAGTTGGAATGTCGATTCCAACTACGTACATCAACACCTTAAAGGTCGTCGCCGAATCAACCAAGGATCAAGGTTTCGATCTTAAGAAATGAAGATTAGGATATTAGTCAGCCGATCCAATCAATCACAATTATTACTTCAACTGCCGAATTAAATCAGTTAAATAAAAGTACGTTATTTTTACTACTGTGTTAAAATTAATTGAATTCCATACTATAAGGTGTTCAAAATAGAAATAGTAACCGACTTATGTCGGGAGGCATTAAAAAAGTAAATTTAGATTACATAAATGACTTGAGCCATAAAAATAGTAATAATTTTAATTACTTAAACATTATATAATTATATACAAAAATAGCGCATCTCAGGTTTACGTTAAAATTGCAAGCGAATAACTTCATAAAAAAATTTATGATCGAACTTTGGTTTATATAGAGTCATTTAAACATTCAACTTTAGTTTATATAGATTCATTCATACATTGAATTTCAGTTTATATAGAGTCAATTACACATTCTATTTGGAATATATCGAGTCATGAATTTCATTTTCAGTCGTAGCGTTATTCGTTTGAAACGCTGCGACTTGCTTATATTGGGAGGTGTTACGTTCCCGTAATATTTTATTGATTAAATTAAATTAATTATTTTTCATAAATTAATTTAATTCGATGTAACAGAAATCAGTTACGATAAGAGAGTCGTCGTGGCTCGCGGGCAGTCAAAACAGATGACGATGCATGAGATCCGGGCCACGACAATTTTCTCACAGAGAACCTGAGATGCAGCGTCAACATTTTGTCAACTCTGTTGGCGTTATTATATTTTTATTGGGGTGCCAATTGGCACCCCAATATTTTCACCTACACTATGACCTATCCATTCACTATCCAAAATAAATAATTACAATAAAATAATCGACGACCAAGGCCCACCGGGGGTCTGTCGATACTCCAATGAGGCCAAACCTGAATTAAATTTAATAATTAAAAATTATTTTTATTTTTAATTAGTTTGGGGTAATTCTCAAAACGTCACAGTGGTGCTGTGACTAGGATCAGTGACCATTGTTTATAGACGATACAAATAATTATTAAATAATTAAAAATTAATATTGGGAATTATTCAAAACGTAACAGTGGTGCTGTGACCAGGATGCTGTTGAGTTTCTTTTATTTTATTATTTTACCTTAATTTAAATAAAGTGTTGCTACGGAAATTTTAATAGAAAGTGACCGCGAGTGTTTTTCTTTCGTATTAAAACGTGTTTAATGTTTTCTCATCAAAATAATTATTATTATAAGTACTCGCGATCACTTCGTATAAATGGGAACGATTTTTGAATTATTAAATGATTTCCCGTGGAAGTTTATTTTTTTCATTTAAATCGATAAATAAATGACGTTTCGGTGTGTTAAGAAAGTGGTTTTATTTTCCGTCGGATTATAATATCAATAATGAGTATAATTTATAACAGGGCTAAGCTGCTACTCTGGTCGTCCTTACTAAGGGCGCCACTGGAAGTAATAACGGCCTCCCAGAGCCGGATCTTGGATCGTCAGGGTCGGTGTAATTTTGTTTAATTGTAAGAGAAGGATGAGGAAGGATAATTTATAAATAAATTAATATGATTTCAATTTTCCACTTTTATTCCTTTTATTTATTTAAACCTTTTAACCTTTTATCTTATAAACCTTGTACCTTATAAACCTTTTTAAACCTTATAAACTTTATGACTATATACCTTACATAAACCTTATAACTTTTTATAAACCTTATTTTATCATAAACCTTTATTTTAAACCTTTTATATAAACCTTTTTTATGACCCGCAATAATTCATTTAACCAATTTTAATAACCCGCAAAATTAAAACATAGCCGTTACCTTTGGCATATCACACACACACTTTTAGACCTTATTAGCCAACTACCTTTGGCACTAAATTTAAAATCGCTTAACCTTCGCGAGACCTTATTTTCTAATTCCTAAAATCTTGATCATCCTGATCTATTTTACACACACACACTCACTCAGTCCCCTGGACTATTTTACACTCACACTGATTTTATAACTAAATTGAATGGCGTCCCGCCATTGACTACTTCTCCCACCACAACTTTTTACACTTTAATAAATAATTAATTAATTAAATATTTAAATTTAAGAGATTAATTCAATTAATTAATTATTTGTTTTTTAATTCCTCCCTTAATTCTTTTACATATCTTATTTTCCATTCCAATAACTTTGGTGAGTCGGTCACCTTTTTCAAACTCTTCTCCTCATCTCCTTCCTCCAGTTTTCAACTATTTTATTAACGATTTAGATTCTTAACTTTCCTTTTCCATTTATTTTATTTATTTTCCTTACTTAGTTGATTTATTTAATTGATTAATTATTTTATTTAAATTAATTTCCTTAATTAATAATTTGACTTGTCACTACCGGTGACCTTGACTACGGACTTGATGTTTATTACCGAGACATTAATTTTCTTTATTTTAGTTTTAATTAATTTGAATTTATATTATTAATTAATTTAATTATTCTACGGACTCTATTATTGACTAGACTCAATAATTTCCGGTATGTGGGTTACACGATCTACCTGGAAATTTCTAGAACATTTCCGGCGAACTGCCTGGAAATATTTTACTACGCGATAGCTCCGGCAACCTGCCTAGAGTCAATTAATTTAATTAATTTATCCAATTTAATTCTAGCCAAATTTATAAATGTTAATTTCCCAATTCAATTTCGACGCGACAATACCAGATATACGACTAAATACTTAATAAATTTTTCCGGCTTCTGGCCTGGAATAAATTTATATAAATACCTTTATAATAATTATATTTTCACAGGTTTGTCCTCGTCGTTTTATTTGTCCTGGTCACGTCCTGGGTTTCAGGTATTTTCTTTTTTTTTGTCCGTCTCTTTTGTGTTTTATTGTCTGGTCCTGTCCGGTACTTGTCCTCTCTCTCTTTCTCTCACACCAACCCGCGTTCTCTCCTTCACCTGCTTTTCAAGTACAATCAGTAATTTTGCCAGGGAAATACCGGCTACCTGCCTGGTATTTTATATACGATTTGAAAATAATTATCGCTTGGTTCCACAATCGAAAACCCAAGTGTAAATGGATAATTACCTGAGAATAAACCACGGCGTCGGTTTATGGCGTCTATTCTGTCTTACAAGTTTACTTTTCTACGTCTTGACGGTCCGGTCGTTCTCGTGACAAGTGCCGCTTTTCGTTCCGGCTTCCGTTTATAAAATCTTACACCCCGTATGACTTCGGGTGTCTTCGGTTATCGGTCACTCCTACTTAACGCTAATTGGGGACTGACAGACGAGCCTCCAATTTTCACTCGCCGGTCGACTAGTCGCAACCTACGCGGATAACCCTGGGTGGTATTGCAACTATATCGACGGTGTGAACAATAGATTTTATTTTGAATTTATTTGAACGCGGTAAATTTAATTTACCCAGTTACAAATTTATTGCCGTCGGGAAATGCCCGTGAATATATTCATAATTTTTAATGTTTTACAGTACAAAAACTGTTATAAAACGCTACCGAGTTGTCAAAATTTAACTCAACAAATGTATTCTAAGATCTATCCGAGGTTCGACATTGCTGAATTAATGGACGGTGTTAGTGTAAATAATAGAATAATAACTGTATAAAATTTCAAATGAGAATTGCATCTTATTTGATCTAACGTAGTTTTATTATTCATTATGGTTTTTATATTATGACTGTCGATTATTCACTAATGCGGTCTAGTTTGATGATGATTTGCTTTGGCATTCTCAATTGTATAAAAAAATAATAATCGGAATTTATCACAGCAATTAATTCTAAATTAAAATTTCTGTGAACTCAATGATTTTCTATTTCAAGCAGTTAATTAGTTTTTAAAACATTTATATTTATATTACGAATTAAATAAAATGAATTTTTAATTCTTACCGAAACGTTCATTCATTGGAGCATTAGGTCTCAACTAATTTAATTAAAATTATTAATAACTGTTCACTTATAATTATAATTGCTTGATAACTTTTTATTATTTTATGAATTACATTAATAAAAACTGAAATAGTTGAGAAAGCTTAAACAAATAATCATTTTCAAAATGGATAAACAAAGAGAGCCTATGACAGAGGAGGAACTCCTTGAACTGTCAGAAAAACTTAATGAACAGTGTAAAATGCACGATGATCGGGAGGCAGTTCTGGAGGCACGGGAACGGCTTCTTATCGATCGATTAAGTGATCTTGCCGGCCGAGACCAAAAAAATAGTGAAGCAGACGCTAAATTACGAAAATTGGAAACGGAATTACGAAAATTAAAAATTTCGTTGGCGGAACGGGAACTCGAATTAAAATCACGCGAGTTGAAAAGCAAAGATGAGCCTAACAATCTCGAGGACGAGATCAAACGTCGGCTTCACGAGTTAAAAGAGCGCGAAGCGGAATCTAGCTGACTCACAGAGCAAGCTAGAAAAATACAGGTCGAGCGCTTAAACAAACGCGAAGCTGCGCTGAATGAGCGGGAACGCGGGTTGACGGATCTCCGAGAAAATCTTACTAAACGGGAGTTCGATTTAATCGAAAGAGAAAACGCGGTCGCGGCTAGGGAAAAATATTTGCGAAATGACTCAAAATTACTGCAAAGTTCGAGCTTGGAGCTCAAGGACATAGAAAGGTCCACCGCGACTAAGGTACACAGCGTGATCGAAGAACTCAGAGAGGATATGTCTCTGTTACGAAATAGCGGGTCGAACAATCATGTTAATAACCCGAGTATTACAATCAAAGACGCGTTGTCATATGTACCTACTTTTGACGGTAAAAGCACCTCGGTCTCCGACTTCATAAGATCATGTAATCGCGCTTGCTCTATGCTCGCGCCGAATTTATATTTTTGACACTTGTGCGTCAAAAATTTAAAGGCAACGCTCGGACTACTGTCGAAAATATGGAGTACACTAACATGAAGGAGTTCGAAAATCTCCTTCGTACCGTCTTCGATCGTCACCGTTCCGCAAACCAATTCAAAGCAGAACTGGAGAACATCGTAATGCTTCCCAGAGAAAATATGGTTTCTTACGTAAATCGCGCCCGGTCAATTTATCGTGACATTTTACACGCAGAATCAACCGAAAGGGGTACGCTTATTGAAGCAGAAAAATTAAAAATTGAGAAAGACGCGATTTCGGCTTTCCTCAATGGTATTCCGCCTTTACTCCAAGTACAATGTTTGCTCAAACCACATGAAACATTGGAACAAACATACGCGTCGTCGATCGTCGCGTATAAAAATCAGGAAGACAACGCAAAACGCTTCCAAATACCAGAAGTGGCCACGGTGGCCCACATTCAGGGTTATAATCCCGAAAAACCGAAGTCGAGACAGAGTCGCCCGGCAAACGGTTATAATAAATATCCGGACCTTAAAAAGGAACGTTTTATAAATCCCAGATCGTCTGGGATTAATAATTTTACATTTGATAAACCGGTACAAAAATTTCTTTCGTTACCGGAAAATTAGAGACTCCCGTAGGAAATTTTGACGGGGGCCGACGGGAGTTTTTACATCAAACGAGTAATCCCGTCAATTTTAAAAGAATAATTAAGACTGCGCGCAGAAGGACAGTCTTAAATATAAACAAAGTTGAGCATGGAAGCGAACCATTTAAATTCAATTTAAATAAAATATCGGAACTAATGATAAAAATTTGTTCAATAAGTACCATTGGTGTACAGAACATTAAAGATATTACACTGGAAATATAGCAGCACGCGTCATTTAAGGAGCTACCTAGACCTAGTATCTCAGGAGCTCACTTTAATCGGTGTACTCAAAATGAATTGAGCACCGAATTGTTTAATGATTGTGTCGACGAGCATGTAGTTCTCGCGACAACGGATAATCATACGTCGCCGATCCGATTCAATCAGGAAGTTGAGATCGAGCGAAAATTAGAAAATAAACGCATCGAAACTGTAGATTTGTTGCCAGTTGATAATAAGCTGCTCTATTCACCAGGTGGTCATATGAAAGAAAATGATATTAAATCGTTGGTCTCGAAATATGATTCGCAGTTGTGGATTGTTTCAGAGGTAAACAGTTCACAACAAAAGGAAGTACAGAAACTTCAGAATTTCAATAAAAATGTAAATGGATTTGTAACGCTTGCATGCTCCGACATTATAAAATATATGTATTTTATCATATTGTGTTTTGAATACATATATGATCAATTAACTTTATCCAAGAAAGGCTTACGATTTTGTTTTACTATATTAAACTTTGAAAAGTATAGCTTTAGGAATAAAATTAAAGTACCTCCGGATAAAAATAATTTTTTTAAGAATAATATTGATTATCTTGATGAAATATATCAGAACTATGGCTTTATTGTGGACCGCAAACGTCTAGATTCTATTGATTTATTTTTGATATCTCTAGCTATTAAGAAAATGAAAGATAATTTAACATTTAATTTTAAATTATGGGATTTTGAGATTATAATATCTCGATTTAGAAAAGGGATAGAACTTTTGAGAACTGATCCAATCTGGTTGGTGAGATGTACAACATCGGAGTGGCCTTTGGAGGATACGAAAAATTGTCTATTGGGTGCTGTAGCAGTACAACGGAACAGTACCGTGGAAGTATTCGGCAACGAAATTTTCAGTCCTGCAGATGGTTTTGGGGCAGCTAAATGTTTCATGTGTATAAAAGTAAAATTTATACACATTGAGACAAACATAATTTTCAATATAATCGACGTCCACTGTTTATCAACAACAGTAGGGAGGTCTACTTATACTACGAGCAATGAAGTCAAGCACGAGGACAAGCTGGGATGCAATTCAGATGACCTACCAAATTTTGGGTTCATCATCCTAGGATTCGTTATTGTCGGATGCCTGAGTACAAGCATTACTTATCCAGCCGCACAGTGTGCCTTGTTTGCAGTTACTGTCGTCGTAGTAGTGTATGCAATTACACATAAATTAAAATATTATCAGCCAACATCAGCAGCCGAAAAGTTCCGGAAAACAACTACAGAACCAGTACAAGTTATCCAAGGACTCACAGCAGTTAAAAGTTCGAATTCAAATTCCATCAACCAAAACCAGATTGGACCAGTCTCACTAGAACTATCAATAGGCAGACGCCTAAGACTTAATAAATTATATTAATAATTTAAGGAAATTGTCTTGAAGACAATAAATTAATCTTAAAAGACTTTGATACCTGTTATTATCAGGAAAATTTATATTTGATAATGTTTTACTTAAGAATTACGCAGTATAGTAGTATTAGATAACCGAAAGGGTGTTCAAAACACGTATGTGTATGTGTAATTGTGTTTTTTACTAAAAATACGTAAAATTATTAAAGATGTTAACTGACTTAAGTCGGGAGGTTGTTACCTCGCATTATTTTGAACTTCTTCAGTCAGTTACTTCTAAAGTAACTTATGAATAACCGCAAGGCGGACGTGTATCTATTCGAATCTATATTTAGAATTAATCAATTCATATAACCATTTTGTTATACCAAACGACCAAGTCGGGAGGTAATTAAAGTACAAGATACTAACGTTTAGTTTCATATTACTAGGTTTAAGTAATATTATAAAACGTTGTGTCTCAGGTTTAGGTTAAAATACTAAAGCCAAGAACCTTTTTCTTCTTTACAGTATTCAAAATTGAATTCAACTTTTAGTTTATATAGAGTCAGTCATATCATTAATTTAAATTTATATCGAGCCACTCTTTCATGGTCAGAAGTCGCACCGATTTTATTAAAGCGCCGCGACTTACTTAAGTCGGGAGGTGTTACGTTCTGGCTTTAATTAAATTTAAATAAAAATTTTTAGAAATTTTTTTTTTGAAGTCTCGAATTATTTATTCGCCACAGTGAGCGAATAAACGGTTCGACACTTCTTATAATCATAATTTATTAATAAATTAATAAATCGTTACTTTGTTGGCGATATTATTTTTATTCACCGCCAACAATGTAACGGAAATCTCTTGCGATAAGAGAGTCGCCGTGGCTCGCGGATAGTCTAAACAGATGACGATGCATGAGACCCGGGCCACGACGATTCTCTCATAGGAAACCTGAGATGCAACGTTAACATTTTGAAAATGTATTATACCAAGGAGCGACAGAATCAAGTCAGTCGATTGAAAGTCAGTCGTTTACAAGCAGTCGATCACAAGATCTAGTAGAGCCAAGAACTCTACACAAACCTGCTGGCTTGATCCTGTCACTCGGACTTGAAGCAAAATATATATCCATATTTTATTTAAATACGCACTCCTTATTTAAACTTTGGGCGCCGCTACGGGCAGCCCAAAAATCACATACCTCGTATTGGGCGCCGCTACTGGCAGCCCAATACTCTCACCTGTTCCGGGCGCCGATCCCGACAGCCTGAACGTTTCCTTTCCGAATCCGAAATTCATGCTTCGAGGCCGATGACGCAGGAGGTCAGGATGTGCGGTACAGCTCGGTCGCGAGATTCGAGGTGTTATCGTGGACCTCACCGAAGGTCGTCCGAGAATTAAGTCGGAGGAAGTTTTTGTTGAGCTTTCGAGCTCATGTGTTGTTGAGATTTCGAGTTCGTGTGTTGTTGAGCTTCCAAGCTCGTGTGTTGTTGAGCCTTCGAGCTCTGGTGATTGATCGACCAATTGGGATTACTTTCCTCTACGAAGGAACCGAGTCTTCAAAGCTCGTCTCGTCCGCACCCAGAGGACGTATCAAGGGATTATTTGGGCCGACTTATGGGGCCCATAATCCCCACCATGGTAAGTCAATAACTTTTTTGCATAAAATAAAAGAAGGTCAACAGCTGACGCACCTGGGGTCTATCGACACCCTAACGACGTCAACCTGGTTAAATTAAAAATATTCTGTCGGATTAATAGATAAGCCAGAATGTAACATTTTCCTTTTTTTTTCCTGATGAGGAACAGCCTAACACAGCACATTTATATCCCATTGAGAAGCGTTTTTATTAACTAATATTAAAAAATTTAACTAATAATATCTGCTACAATAATACTTATTAAAAGACACTAGAAACTTTTCTGCGTTATTGTCGTTATCAGTATTCCATTTTTTAAAACAAATGACTATCGAGTAATAAATTAAGCATCGATAAAACAAATCAAAACAGCAATAAAAATAAATGAAATTAATCTAATTACATGTATTTATCCATAAAAAATTATATTAATTCTTTAATATAATCAATTATTTTCAAGTATGGGTAATTAAATGATAAAAAATTAATTATACATATTAAATTATGGCGGCAAATATGAAATAAAAAAAATCAATATTTTTGTACATGCTATTTTATTGATTGTATGAAAAAAAAAATTACAATGAATTTTCCACAGTATTTAATAACATTATAAATTATTGTCATTATTAATTATCCTAAAACGTTATTTACTAGTAGGAAAAATAGCAAAATTGTATATTTACATGTGTAAAAAATAAATTTATATTATTATAACTCGTTTACAGTTTATTAAATGTACTTAAAACAATAATTAAAAAAACAATAAGTAATAAAAAAAAAAAAAAAAAAAAAAATGCGCGCCCTAGAAATTTGAATCCAGCCTGTCCTAGAGCAAAACTGAAACGCTAGCCAAATAGCTAAATAGGAATTCAACGCCTGCTGATAATTTTATTAACAAAAAGTACTTTGGCATTGATGCTTACAATAACTACAAATATATTAGTTAACTATTATTATAAATATTCATTATAATTATAAGTTAGATAAAATATTCAACAATAAAAATAAAAGAAATGCTCATTTTATTTAATTACAGTATTTACATTTTTAAATATTTTCATAATTCACTATAGGTAAATATGGTATACTATGGTCAGGATTAAACTGTACATACGCTGAATGCGATTAAAGCGCCATCGGCCCTAAAGACCCCTAGTCGAGTACTATTCGGTACGCGCTGCTAACATACGAGAGCGGACCCCCTGACTTCTCGACTAGACTAAAATAGAATAAAAATACATTATTTAGGTATTTTCATTGATTCGTTGATTTACCATTTAATATAGTATTAATCTTTTTCTTAGACTAGTAAGCCTTGAATTCTGTGCCTATTTAGACAGTCGATCTGAAGGAGTAAACTCCAATCGTGCGTCGGAGCTGACACACACACTTTTTTTTTTTAATTGACAATCTAAACATTGTTGAATTCTACGTTGAATATTATTTTTCAAATTTTCCCAATAATAATCTTTTTTAATTCTTTGATAAGTTATAGTTACCCCTTTATGACCCCTGATTGGTGATTTATACATTTCATAAAAATTTTCATCTCTTTTGATTATAACTTTAATATCAGTTCCGTCAAAAACATTTTTTAATTCTGTTATGACATTATTCTACGGTAAATTTTCTATATTTTCACTTTTTGCGAAACATACTGTTTTTAATTTAAATTTTTCAAAGTTTCTTCTAAATTTTCGAAAATTATTTTTAAATTTTCAATTAAAATTACAATTGATTCTTTTTCTTTTTCACAAATAGGTTAAGCAAAATAATATTTTTTTTTAATTTTCTTTTCAACTATTTTTCCTAACTCTAAATTTTTAAATGTTGGTAATTTATTTATTTCTTTCAATTTAATTGCGCCATTATCACATGGTTCACCATTAATGCTAATAAAATAAGCTAAATTATCATTCCTGAAATGAAAATAATCTTCAATATCAACTATATAACGAATATTTCCCGCTTCTAAATTTTCTTTAATATCGGAATCACTATGATCTGATGAATCATTTTGATTATTGTTTTGTTCATTTATTATATTTTCAATATTTTCATCTGAGCTTAAAAAACTGCTCACACTTCCTTGATTTAATTCTTGATCCTTTATTTCTTTTCTTTTCTTGATTTGTTTCACTTTTTTCTTGTGCTTAATAATTCTTGGTTGATTTGTAATTTCTTTGTCGGTTGAATCATTATTTTTATCACTTATTTTTTTTTTGTATTTCCTTTTTGTTTTTGTTTAATTTTTTATTTTTATTAATTTCATTAGTTGTTGGTTGTGGTGTGGTTTTCATTTCTTGTTTCTTTGTTGCAGCTCTTGTTGTTACTTTGATTTGTTGAATTTCTTCTGTTTTGATTGGATTTCTTGACAAAGCATCTGCAACATAATCTGTTTTACCTGGTTTGTAAACAACTTTAAAATTGTATTCTCCTAGTTTTAATCTCCATTTTAAAACTCTTGTATTTACATATTTTGCCTTTTGAAACCAAACTAATGGTTTATGATCGGTAACGAGAGTAAATTCTTTACCATAAACATATGGTCTAAATATTTTTACACCAAAAACAATAGCTAATGCTTCTTTTTCATATGTTTCGTATCTTATTTCAGCGTCTCTCAATACTCTTGAAGCGTATGCACATGCAGTATCTTCTCCGATTTGTCCTTGTGATAAAACTGCTCCAATAGTATAACCTGATGAATCAGTGGTAATAATAAATGACATTGTAAAATCAGGTGTATTTAATACAGGTGGTTCACATAATTCATTTCTTAATATTTCAAAAGCTTCTTGAGTTTCTTTATTCCATAAAAACTTGACATCTTTTTGAAGTAATTTTGTCAATGGTTTAGCTATTTTTGCAAAATCTTTAATAAATCTTCTATAATAATTAGTAAAACCCAAAAATTGACGAACTTTTTTCTGAGTAGTAGGAACTGGATATTTCTTTGCAGCTTCAATTTTACTTGGATCAGGTCTGATAGAATTTCTACTAATTAAATGACCTAAATAACAAACTTCTCGTTTGAGGAATTTGTATTTATCTGGTTTTAATTTTAAATTTGCTTCTTTTAATCTCTGAAAAACCATTTTTAATCTTTCGATGTGTTCCTGTAAAGTTCTTGCAAATAAAACTATATCATCAATAAAAACATATAATATAGAACCAATAAATCCTGAAAAAACATCCTCCATTAATGCTTGAAATGTTGCTGGGCTATTTGCTAGGCCAAAAACCAATCTTAAAAATTTAAAATGACCTAAAATAGTAGAAAAAGCAGTTTTATATTGATCTTTTTCCTTCATTTTAATTTCATGAAAACCTGATGATAAATCCAGTACAGAATAATATTCAACTCCACCCAAACTATCAATAATATCAATTATATTTGGTATTGGATATGCATTTTTAATCGTCTTTTCATTTAACGCTCGATAATCGATTACCATTTTCTATTGTTTCTTTCCTTGAGAGTCCAGTTTCTTTGGAACTATCCAAACTGGACTGTTGTATAGTGACCTTGATTCCACAATAATATTATTTTCCAATAACTCTTTAATTTGTCGATTGATTTCTTCCTTTAAAGCATAAGGAATTCTATAATTTTTAATATTAACAGGTCTTTCATCTGTAGTCAAAATTTCATGTTTAACTCTATCTGTTGCTGGTAAATATTCACCTGGAAAGTGAAACCTTTCAGTGTTGTTTTTTATCAAATCATAAAGAGATTCTTGTTCGGTTTTATTTTAATGATTTACATTTAACACCTCTTTTATTTTTTCAAAACGTGATTTATTTTTATTTATAGCATCAGTATCATGTGAGGAGTGTCCTGTGGCATCCTCTTGATTTTTTTCTTCATTCTCACGATCATTGTTGATAACTAATACTCGCTGAGCATATATAATTTCTTAATTATATTTATTGATCGACTCATGTAAATTGTAGTCTTTATTTTCAATAGTGTAATTGGAATTTACCTTTGAATGCTTTTTTTAATTGTTATTTTGTTTAATTGTATTTATTATTTCAGATTTTTCTTATAAAATTTCCTCATTTTCAGGTTGATTATTATTTTTTTTATTCTTGTTAAAAGTTTTAGTAGTTTCTTTGTTTATTTTCTTCTTCTGGTTCTTCTTCTTCTGATTCTTCTTCTGCTTCATCATCTGAATCGTAGTTGGTATCGCTTCCATAAATATTAAAATTCTGAAATCCTATAGCCATTATTTGATGCATATCATCATCATAATCAGATTCTTCTTCTTCTTCATTTTCAATTTTCATTATTATATCTTCATCTGTTTCTTCATTAGTTTCTATTTTTACTTTATGCACTTCTTTGTCGTTTTTTATTTCTTCTTTCTTCATTTCATTTTATTCTTCTAGATTTTCTTCAGTTGTTAAGAGATGAATTTAATCTTGAAAATTTGTTTTATTTGGTTGCACTAATTTTTTACAATTAAATGATTGATTTATTGATTCATCAGTATCATAGAAAAAAAAATTGTTTATTATTTATTTTAATAACGCGATCTTTATAGCAAATTTGGATTTTCGCATCGTCAAAAAAATTCGAACCGAATATTCCGGATAGCTCGATTGGAAAATCGTCAGGAACTATTAAAAATTCAATTTCTAAATCAAGAAAATCTAATTCAACTTCACCCAATGCTTCAACTGGAATTTCGTTAATTCTAAGTAATTTAATAGTTTTAGTTTTATCTAGAATTGCCCCTTTTGGACAGAAACTTCCTTTTAAAATATTAGGACCGCTACCTGTGTCTAATATTACTGGAATCAATTTACTAGTTACATTTATTATTAGTTATTTATTTCAGTAATTTGTTACCTTGATTTATTTGATGATTGTTATGATTATCAACAATTATTTATTTCATTCATTCATTATTTATTATTCTTCCTTCTCAAACCTTGATAATTGATGTAATTTTATCAAAATTGAATTTTATTTATTGAATGAATTATATTTAAATAATTCAAATTGAATTTGATAATCGACGGAATGTTTATCAAAATTATTTATTAATTAAATGAATTACCACTTTTGAATAATTCAACAATTATCTAAAAAATTTTCAGAATTATATTTTAATAATTCAGTTTATAAACATTTAAATCACCATTATTAATGATTTAATAAATTTAAGGACCTTCCCTTTAAATAATTAAAATTTCGTCAATGACGAATGAGCTCACTTAGGAAACTGAAATCTGTTTCGATTTCCAGAAGAGCTGTTACCAGGTAGTAACGACCCTTCCAATAATTATTTAATTATACCAATTATTTCATTGGTCATAATTGAATCAATATTTTTTTATAATTATTATTTATATATATACATAGATTTTTCATGACTTCCAATGCAGTTAGCAACATACGCATAAAGCATTCGAGTCGAATTCATAAATCAATATTTATTGATTCTTACTTTTTCTTTATTGCAATATATTCTTTATTTATTTAAACATTTTATAATTCATTTCATTTTTAATTATTAATAACTTGTTTATTAATAATAATTATTTAATTCTATTTTATAATAACATTTCTCAATTTCATTTCATATTCATTTATTATTTCATTTCAATATTAATAAACATATCATTAACGATTAATTTTATTTATTTTTCTTTTAAACAACATATATCTTTATATTTTAAAGATATTTCAAAATTTATTTCATATTTTTCATAATAATAATTTCATAATTTTAATTTCATATTTATTTGTCAAGAGCACACGATTTTCTAGTCCATTCCCTAATTATTATTTGGTTATTTATTCTTCATTTGTATTTGCCGCTTAAAGCGACAACTAAGTTATTAGCATTGTTTTGGATGAGTTGGTGTCGGTCTACGCGTCGCTTGACGGCGCATACCACACACTCTCCCGCTTGCTCGCTGTGGCTCACTCACGTGCTTCACTTGGCGGTTCTATGTGATAATACGTTGTTGTAACCAAAGTATTTTTCTATTGCTTATATTATAATATTTATAAATTGATTGATATTAAAGATTGTTAAGATGTTTATTAAAAGTTAATAAAGATTAGAATCAGTTGATATAATTAATGGTTTCAAAGTTTATTCAAAACCCGATATTATTCAAGTATTTTCATTATTTTTTCATTCATTTAATTTCACTTTCATTTCATTACTTTACATTTCATATTTATAAATTTTTATCATATCATTATTTCATTATTTCTTTACTTATCTATTTATTGATAAATTTCAATTTTTATTATTAATTATAAAATATAATAATTTGAATTTATATTTGAATTTTATAAACATTTATTTTTCATCATTTGATATTTCATTATCATATTTAATTATATTTATTAAACAACAATATTTCATAATAAAAATAATTTGAATTTAAATTCAAATTTAAAAATCATTAGCCGTAATAGTGACTGGAAATCATTTGCTAATTAATTAATTCATAAGTAGCCAGATGACATAGCATGTACGATTTTTAATAAATTGATTGACAGCAGGAATAGAACGTCGTGACGTCACACTGGTATTGAAATAACTGCTAATGAAATGGGCAGATCTGAAGCAGTGACATACAGTGGGCCTACGTACATTGCAATCAGATCAGGAAAACATTTATCATCATCTGCGCACACTCATAGCATAGATTTAGAGCATCTTATAGAGCTAACAGAATTTCAATCCCTCGCCAAAACGGACTATAATGGTGTGAAACCAGTTGTAATTATGACTGTTGACGGAGGACCTGATGAAAATCTACGTTTTCCTCAAGTTATTTCTCATGCCGTTTCTCATTTTTGTAAATTTGATCTCGATGCTATATTTATCATTACGAATGCTCCAGGACGAAGTTGTTTCAATCGAGTAGAGCGTAAAATGGCTCCGTGGTCATCAATTATTTGGACTTGTCTTACCTTATGATTCTTTTGGCAATCATCTTGATGATCAGCGACGTACAGTTGATGATGAACTTGAACTCAAAAACTTCAAAATAGCCGGTGATATTTTAGCGGAAATATGGAGTAAATTAATTATTGATGATAAACCAGTTGTTGCTGAATACATAGATCCTGGTCGTGATAATGGTGATGTAAGCCTGGCAGAATGGACTCCCGATTGGTACTACAGACATATAAGAGAATCTCAGTATTTATTGCAAATTAGCAAATGCACAGAATTGAGTTGCTGTGGGAAATTAAGGAGTAATTTGCGAATGATTTTACCAGATGGATTTATTCCACCACCTTATCCTCTTCAACAAGTGCAAACTTTAGATATCCCACTTCTTAAAGACCAAACAAATGCTAATTTTTGTCCTTTATTTGTGCAATTATCTCTAAACATTGAGATTCCTAGCCGTCCAGATTTTATTTCAACACCGTATGACTTTTATTGTCCTACGGTTCAAACGCAATTAATTGCGCGTACATGTCCAACGTGTGGATTCTACTCCACATCAAATAAAAATATAAATATTCAAAGTTTTGATTTATTATCTATTTCTTTTAACACCTTAGGTTTTACTGAACTAATTCTGGTCAAAACTGTGATAGGTTAATAAGATTAATATTATTACAGTTAATTAATGATATTTATAGTAATAAGATTGCAATAAAGTATATTTTCAGAATAAATGGACTTATATTTGATCAATATATCCTGTTCTTACGAAAATTTATTATCAAGGGGTAGGGGGGACTAGTCGTAATCTTATGATGTCTTACAATAGAAGGAGAGGGGGCCAAATTAGCCTTCAAAGCCTCTTACATAATTTATGAACGACCCCACAGCTTGAATCTGATTTTATCTGATTTTTACATATTTGGCTTTTTCTCGAAGACCGATTGGTTTCAAAAGCTGAAACTCTCAGAATCTTAATATCTTATTAGTACCCAAAAATCCCCGCAGTATCAAGCCGATACCTTTCGGGGGCAAATTCACCATACTTCTACCCCTAGTGCCTTTAATTACGAAAAGAAAAAAAAAATCCCGCCAACTGGTAGGCTCGATCCTGAGACCTTTCAATTCAAAGTCTGATCTGTTATCCACTGTGCCGAATCTCACAATTAAAAATGTAGTTTATTGTATTTATTTGGATAAAATTGAACTTTGGATAAAAGGAAATTAAAGACGTCAAATAAATGATTGATTTTCTTATTTGTGTTATATTTAATTATATTATTGTTTATATGGTAACGAGACCAATAAGGGTATACCCAGTAATAATTAGACAATGACTACTTGTTTTGGTCAGTTATAGATATATACAAGCGGAAAAAATTGAGAAATCAAAAAAAAAAATTCCACATTTTTGGGCGATTTTCAACAGGCCGTAACTTCGAGCGAAATGGTCGTACAAGAAATGAAAAAAAGGAAATCGTAGCTCACAGTGTCTAGTTTTTGGATTAGATCTTTGAAATTTTTTAGCGTTAGTGGTTTTTGAGTAGTCTTAGAAAAACCAGCGACAAAAAAATTTCAAAAAAAAATTTTTTTTTGAAAAATAATTTTTTGATCAACTTTAGGAAATTTAAAAAAACCAAAAGACTCTAATTTTGAACACGTTTCTGCCGCTGCATTTCATAATTTTACTGATCTCTCGTTCATTAAATTCAAAAAAAAATTTTTTTTTTTTTTTTGAAAATTTAAGCACTGTCTGCAATAAAAATGTAGACAAAGCTCAGAAATTTTTTTTCTCTCATTGTGTTGAAGAATATGAGCTTTTCAGAGCAAAAAAACGTGATCTTCAATTTTTTCAAAAATTCGATCGAGTGAAACAAAAAAAAGCGTGTGTGTCAGCTCCGACGCACGATTGGAGTTTACTCCTTCAGATTGACTGTCTAAATAGGCACAAGAAAGGCTTGCGAGTCTAAGAAAAAGATTAATACCATATCAAATAGTAAATAAACGAATCAATGGAAATACCTAAATAATGTATTTTTATTCTATTTTAGTCTAGTCGAGAAGTTGAGTTCCAGCAAAAAATAGTTACAGGTCTCCTAAAAATATAGTTGATGGCTTAAACGATCCGGAATGGCGTCTAGAAAAAAGCATTTTTTGGATTTTTTCTGGAAAAGAAAATTATAATTGTTATTAACGACAAACCGTTAAAAAAATTAGCCGTCCAGCTTTTTGGCAAAATCTCAAAAAGTATAAGTGATAGCTCAAATATTGAAAAAGTTTCTGAAAGAGAAGAAAATTTCAGTGTAGAAGTTCCCGACTCTCCGAATTGTAGCTCCAATATTTATAGTTTTAATTAATGCATGCCATTTTTCGATAATATTTAGTGATAAGACATGACGTAATTGTAAAATGCTTTTAAGGCATTTAGACTTGTTTGCTTTGACATTTTTTTGAAATGTTAGAGCAAACACCTAAATGGAATCTAAATGACCCCTCGGGCAATTATAAAGGCCCAAAGGCCATCTGAAAATACTTTTCGTACAAAACCAAAAATATTTATCAACAAAAGTGTACGTGGAGTATATTTTTAGTTACAAATAAATACCATCTTAATCCCTCACTTTCTCTTTGAGTGCACTTTTGTCGAGACAACTTGGCATCACAAAACAAATAGAAAAATTAAATCTTAATGACGAAGTAGTCATTAAATAAAATTCAATAATTTAACACAAATAAAAGAATCTAGAGTTCTACAGCTTCTTACCATTTCAGTTCGGCGTCTCTCATCTGCGCCACCTCCAAAGCTTGCAATTTCTGCTAAAACTTTCAACAGCTCAGGTTGAGCTTCCTCCAAACGAGGGCGACCAACTGTTTCATGCACATTTAATTATTGTTTTACAACCGTATTCTCGATAACGTCTTTTATTAATGCCTGTCTTTTATTTCTGAAATTGTTTTGATATTCAGCGTTGCGTTTTTTGGTTCCAAGTATTTTTTTAGCTCCATCAAGGTCTATTTGCATTTTAGCGATTTCTTGACTGATTTTTAGCCCTCCAAGACCCGAATCCCGGCGTAAAATACTTGTATTTAATTCACTCTCCATCACTGAAATTTTTTTTTTAATTGCATCTTGTGCTGCAGTAGGATGAGATGTTGATTGTGATTTATCAGGAATTGTCTCTTTTGGAATCAGTGTGTGTGCTTTATCTACTTCTCTAATGCATAATGCCACAGAGGAATCGGTCGAGTTTTTGTCCATCAAAGCAAGGGGTCCACTAGATAAATTTTGCTGTAAAAAGTAATTTTGGTTATAGTTTATAATAAAAAACGAAATATGCATAACTAACAACTTTGTTTGAGTATATTTTAAAAGATAAAAATTACTTAAGAATAATATTCAAACATTGATGATATTTTAAAAAAATATACAGAAATAAAGTGCTAACTAACCCGTTTAAAAAAAACCGAGCATGTTGATTTTACTTTTTAGCAGCAAGCTGTTTTAAATCATTTATTATTTTAGATATAAATTTTCCAAAAGCACTGTCATCATTTTTGAAAACTTCTTTATTGTTGGTCCAGAATAAGTTCTACTCTTGTTGATAAACTTTTGGTGTTTTATCTGGGAAAGCTCCTACCCATGCTTTAAATAACAGTGGATGTAAATATCCAGACATGTTAGATAAAACGATTATAATGCAATTAAATAACTTATATTATTAAGATTTCAAATAACAGGGAAATTCCCGGTCAACGAGAACAACAATAGAATAATAGAAAGTCTAGAAGTACTGAGAACATATGATTTTTATAAGCTATAATATTGAGTTAAAGAGATGAAGTAAAGATAGTGCTACTCAATAATGCCATTTTTTAGCGCGAAAGTGGTAGAATTTTCAATTTCGAATCTTACGTAATTTTAGATTTTCTGCCCCCCATACCTATAGTAAGAAGTTATTATATTCAATCAACACCCCCCCCCCCCCCCGCCCCAAACGCCTTACATAATTTATGAACGGCCCCTAAGGGCCATCTTCCTATTGAAATTAAGAGCTTATATTTGGTGAGAATTTTTTTAAGGTGTCTAGCAACCCATTTTTCTGTATGACTTGTAAAAAAAAAAGTCTGTCTATCGGTTGACCCTGCGGGCCAGCCCCAAAACTTCCCGCTGTTTTCGAGCTCCTCAAGCTCGAGAACATTGTTGTAGATACATTTTCGAGCTCTTCGAGCTCGAAAATACTTTTGTGTGCCGTTGTTTTCGAAAAAAACCGTTTTTTACCATTTCTTTTGCCCACGATAACTCTCGAACGAATTATCCGATTCAGATGACTAAGGCGGCAATCGGCGTGTTTTATCAAGTTCTAAAGCTGATTAGAATTTGGAGTTGATCGTATACATCGTTTCTGAGAAATCAATAAAAACTAAAAAAAAAAATTTTTTTTTTTCGTAATTCGCCAATATTATCGTGTCTACTTGATCCAATGATCTGAAATTTTTAGAAAAGTTGACGGCCAACAATCTCTTTCGATTGCCGCCTCAACCATCCAAATCGGTTTATTAGTTAAAAAGTTATGGACCGGTCACACACATACATACACACGTACACACACACACACACACACACACACACACACACACACACACACACACACACACACACACACACACACACACACACACACACACACACACACACACACACACACACACACACACACACACACACACACACACACACACACACACACACACATACATACACACGTACACACACACACACACACACACACACACACACACACACACACACACACACACACACACACACACACACACACACACACACACACACACACACACACACACACACACACACACACACACACACACACACACACACACACACACACACACACACACACACACATACATACATACAGACACTCGGACATCATTCTGAATATAGTCAGAATAGCTTCCTAGAACCTCAAAACGTCAACATCTGATGAAATTTCGATTTTCGCAAATCGGGGTGAAAACAATAACTTCCCAATTTTTCGAAAATCGTCGATTTTCGTAGCGGGAAGTTTAAAATAGTTGATTTTTTTTACCTACCCTAGTGTACCCATTGTGTTAACACGGTATACCCACTGATATTTATATATAATAATATAAATCTGTATAGTTCTATTTCATATGAATATATCAAATCACATTATTTTGTATATAATCTCACATATTTATCCATTCAGTTGTTACGTCCTGGTTGATGTTTTGGCCCTGGCGTAGTTGAGCGGTCGATTTAAATTGGACGTGATGGAAACTTACATATGATTATAAATAATAATTAAGTATGGGTTGAACAGCCACCATTTGGTGGTTGAAATAAACTGGTTATATTTATATGTTATTAAATATATTATCTGGATCGGATTTATTCAATGAATAAAAAGATAGTTGGAGAATTTGTGAAACGTACAATTCTAGTGTTATAATATTGTTAAGTTATTCTTAACAATAGCTTCAAGAATGTGAGAACGAAGTTGAGTTATTAATATTGAGCCTGACTGCTCTCTATGATTCTATATCTCAGACTGACTTCTCTTGATCGAGAAAAACTAGAGTAACTCTTATCAATGCGTTTGGGCATCAGATCCGCGCATCGAGTCATATGGAGGGGTCATTCGAGATAACGCATGTCCTCGAATGATCCATTCTAATATTTATTGAAAATACTTAGTTCTCACGATCTCTCCACTTTTGTTACTAACAAATGAGTCACTTATCTATTAACAAAAACTATCTTAAACAAAATAGATATTTGTGCAGCTGCACGTCTCGAGGATTAACTCGAGGCATCAGCGCTTATTTATATTTGATAAAATATAGAAAAATAAGTTTATCAACTATTACTCATATCCTTAACGTTCAAATGTCTTAAATAATATTATTCTATTATTATATTATATTATTTTATATGATTAATTAAATATTATTGGAATTACTAGATTATCGATATTCGATATAATTAGTTAGGTTTCAGGTCGGTAATTAAGAAAGTAAAAGCCTACGTCATCTGCCATACAGGTTGGGACGTAACACGCCCCAACCCGATAGACGAGCGCCCTCGCTCATTCGGGCCTTATCTGTGAAAGATACTAAATATTAAAGTTTTATTTTATTGTCGTGAAATCTGTACATTTTTAATTTCTTTCATATATCATTTTTTTGTGTTCATTTTATATATTTTTTTTTTTAAATCATTAGAGAATTATGTTGACATATCAATTTACTCATGTCATAGCATACAATATAAATGTCTTATTCACTATAATGGTTACATTGGCAAAAAAAAGTTCTTATTTCTTTTATTTCTTGAGATTATTAAAAAAAACTTTTTATATTATTTTTCTCACCTCCGGGCGGAAAGCGTCAACTTTCGTCCCGCTGTGCAAAACGAAGTTGCCGCTTTCCGCCTCTGTCGAGGAGAAAAATAGTATACACTCCTCGGGAAGTAAATAAGAAAGCCTCAAATCACATGTTTGTTGACCTCGGCTTCGCCTCGGCCAACAATTACATGTGATCCGAGACATTTCTTACTTTACTTCCCTAGGTGTGTAATATACTATATTTATTCAATCATTCATTTATTTATTATTATTGTAATTTTTTTTTCTATTTCTAATAAGCTTTTTTTTTTGTTTATTGTCGTTTTTCTTCTTTTTTTTATAACTAAATTATTAAATAATTATTGATTTCGGTTATGCATATGGAAAAGAAAGAGAAAAAAAAAATTCTATTGTTTTATTTGTCTATTATTAATTTATTATAATATAGTATATTACACACTGAGGGAAGTAAAGTAAGAAATGTCTCAGATCACACGTAATTGTTGTCCGAGGCGAAGCCGAGGTCAACAAACATGTTATCTGAGGCTTTCTTATTTACTTCCCGAGGAGTGTATACTATTTTTCTTCTCGACGGAGGCGGGAAGCGGCAACTTCGTTTTGCACAGCGAGACGAAAGTTGACGCTTTCCGCCCGGAGGTGAGAAAAAATTTTTTCTTTTTATCCATTTATTTACTCGTTTTTCTTTTGTGTATCTGTTTAACTTATCTTTTCAATTATTTCACTTTTCCTTTTCTTTTCTATTCGCTTCATACTTTCAATATTTCATATTATTTTAATTTAAAAAAATTTGGTTAATATTCGGTTATTTTTACGATTACCTATTATGTATTTTGCGTTATATTATTAACTATAATTATTAGCTATTATTATACTGGTTCTAGAATATTTTATTTCTAGCATTGTTTAATTTGTTTTATTCGTTTATGTTTGTTATCATTATTTTTTTTTTTATTTATTTATTTATATTTTTTTTTATTATTTTATCTTATATTTGCTAAACATTTAATTTCAATTATGTCTTTTTAAAAGTATTTCTATTAAAATTTTTAAATTCTTTAATCATACGTAGTTATTAAATCAGGTCATGAACTATTTGATATTATTTATTTTTCTTTGTTACTTTTAATAAATGATTTGTTCCCTAGAGTTACTTTAATGCGTTTTTGAAAAGGTATTGGTGTAAAAAAAATTTCGATTTACTTATAAGCTATCTTAGCTCTGTCGCAATGGATAAGTTTTCTTTTTCCAGGTTTATATTCAATTTCTATATCGTTTTTATCTGGGAAAATTTCGGTAATTTTATAAGGACCCAAATAATTGTCATCAAATTTACCGTCTCTCTGGTTTTTTATTAAATAAATATTTTTACCTATTTCAAACTTTACGGGATTTATTTTCTTATCGTATCGTACTTTGGATTTTAATTTTGAATTTTCTAAATTTTCTCTTGCTTCTTTTCTTGATTCTAACAATCGAGTTGCGAGTTCTTTAACGTAATCTGCGTATGTAGGGACATCGTCTAAATATGAAAATTCTGATGGTAATCGCGCTTCTTTACCAAAAACTAATCTATATGGGGTGAATTTTGTACCTTCGTGTACACTCGTATTATAAGCAAAAGTTGCATGAGGCAACCATTTATCCCAGTCATTTTTATTTGTGAAATGTTTGATATAATCTGTTAAGACTTGATGACTTCTTTCTAATGAACCATTCGATTGAGGGTGAAAAGCTGTTGTTTTTATTTGTTTTATTTTGAAAGTTTTAGCTAAACAATTCATAACTTTACCTATAAATGCTTGACCTTGGTCGGTTAAAATTACTCTTGGGCAACCGTGTTTTAAAATGAAATTTTCTACTAATGCTATCGCGATGTCTTTGGCTGTCATGGATACTAATGGAATTGCAAAACAATATTTAGAGAGGTCATCTTGCATCGTTAAAATGTATGAATAACCGTTTGCCGATGTTTTAATCGGTACTACTATATCTAATGCTAATTTATCCCAAATTTCTGCGGATGTATCGGTAATTACCATCGGTTGTTTTGTTTTAATTCTTACTAATTTCTTTTTTTGACAACTGATACATTTTCTAACAAAATCTTCGACATTTTTTTTTATATTATCCCAAAAATATCTTTGTCTGATTCTATTGTAAGTTTTAGTGACACCTTAATGACCTGCCATTGGGGTCTCATGATTCTCTGCCATTATCTTTTGTCTCTCTTCTACTGGAGGTATTATTATTTGATCTCTACAAATGATTATTTTAATATCGGTTCCCTTAAATGTTCTAGCTATAATATTTTTAATTTTTGACCATACAGTTTTGGGTAAATTACT
This sequence comes from Microplitis mediator, assembly GCF_029852145.1. Lineage (NCBI taxonomy): Eukaryota > Metazoa > Arthropoda > Insecta > Hymenoptera > Braconidae > Microplitis > Microplitis mediator. Next base: position 11,652,011 of record NC_079971.1, read on the forward strand.
TCGTCCTTGAGAAACACTAATTGATTTTAATTTTGATTTTTCCATATATAATTTTAAATTTTTAAAAGCTTTACAATAATCTTTTTCGGTAGCTACATCTGTGTTGTTATTTTGAATAACTAACGCAAGTACTTTTCTTTTAAGTGTTCCCATTTTGATTACTTGACCTACTTTATATTTAACAAATGGACTTGAATTTAAATATCCTGACAATAATAATTGTTTTCCTATTTCGCTTGGAACGGGACCATCTGTATTAAAAAAAACATAAATGCAAAAAAAACTATTTTTTTGCATTTCTAAATTGTCTCTAGTTTCTATTATATTATCGTTGCTAAAGTCGTTCGACATTACTGAAACTACGGATGAATCATCGTCCGAATCTATTTGTCCATTAGACGGATTATTATTTTCTGCTATAATTACACTGTCTATTTGTTCTTGATTACTATCTGAATTTAGTTCTGTTAAATTTTGTTGGAAACTTGTTATATTATTAGATAAATTTACTTGTTCGATTTGATCAAGGTTTTCATTATTACATGAATTTATTTGTTCTTGTTGATCAAAATTTTGGTCATTGAACGAATTTATTCGTTCGACTGAACTCAAATTTTGATCAACGGGTGAATTTATATGTTTCGCAGGATTTTGTGGTTCTCTATTTGGGAAGGAATTTTGGGAATTGATCGGTTGTACATTTTCTTTTATTACGCTCAATTTATTTTTTGAAAGCTTATCATTTGCATTTTGTTGGCGATTAATTGCTTCGAGGGTAACCATTATTTTCGGCAATTGGGGTAGAAAATTATTTTTATTATTTTTGGGTTTTTTTGTTCTTATTTTAATATTTTCTGAAAGTTTTTGTATCTTATATGGAATGTGTTTTTGTGTATGCGTATGTTTATCATTATCTGTGCAACACGAGCACGTTTTGGGTTTACGCTGTCTTTTTGACCTGCGTAGCTGCGGTTCGCTGTTAGTAACATTATTTATCGTTTGACTATTTGTTACTACACGATGTTTTTCTATGGCTTTACTAGGACTTTGTTGTCGTGGTTCGTCATTATTTATTTTAGGATTATTTTTTATTTCTACTTTTTGTACTTTAGTTTTATTTTTATCAATGTTTACAATAGTCGGCGGTATTACGTTATCATCGGATGACGTCTGTATGTCCATCGGTCGTGTGAGTGAGTTGTTAAAAGTAGTTTTATCAATTTCCATATTTACATGAGCGTTAGATTCGACATAAGGATCTGCATGCACTAAAGCTTCTACATTTAAAATTTTTGGGTGGTCACCACCTTCTTCTGATGACCATGGAATCGCGCCTCCCATATTTTTAGAATTATTAATTTTTCTTATAGGACTTCGTATGGGATTTGGGCATAATTTAATTGGGTTTTTTGTAACATTCCGTGTAGGCGTTCTTGGGGTAATAGGAATAGTCTCAATTGGCGAATCTGTGTCGATGTCATTTGAATTGCTTGAATATATTTTTGAATTTATAATTTCTGTCTCGTCTGTATTTGATTCGTCGTCTGAGGTGTCTAGAGTAATAGTTTTCTTTGTCTTATTGTTAGTTTTTACTATTTTTCTGCGTGTGCGAACTGCTGGGGAAGGTGTAAATTCTGCTAGTCAATGTGATCTTTTAATTTGAGAAAGTACTGATTTGTTTTTATTGGTTTCTGTATTTTCAATATTTGTCTGTGGTTTTAAATTTGAGGTTGAAGCTGTAATTGGCGTCTGTACGTCTATTAATAATGGTAATGAAGGATCAGTGATTTTAGGAGTTTCAGGTATATACGAATGTGAGGATTGAGATGATGCTGATGAATTACGAGATTTCTTATGTTTTGGGAATTTTCTAGATTTATTTGCTATATAAGAAAGACCAAAATCTGTCAAATAAGAATCGTCACTTGAATACGAAGGGTGATTTTTAATGAGTCTTTTTCTTAGAGCTGCCGCATCATAAATGTCTCCTGATGAGGATGATCCGTCAGAATAATCAGAAAGTATAATAGATTTATTTGACTCAAAATTTTCGAAAGGTTTTCTTTTATTACTTTTTAAATTTTCACTAGATGTTAATTTATTAATTTCTTTTTTATTTTTATTTTCATCATTAAGATTGGAATTTTTATTCAAAGGATTTCGAGGATTATAATTTTCCAAATTTTTATTTACTTTATCATTTTCATTTTTATTCTTATTTATTCTTGATTCGGTTTCTGAAATTTTATTATATGGATTATACCGTCTAACGTTAGATTTTTCCTTTTTTAAATTTTTATTTTCACCGGTATATCCGTTTACCTTATTTTTGTCAACTAATCGCCGATCGATAGGGTAGCTAATCCTATTGCCGTCGCTAGTATTTTTGACTGTTGGGTCCGTAGTTAATTTATCGATGGGCCCAACCATTTGAGTTTTTGATTCATTTACTTTACTTTTTTCGACCGAATTTTCATTATCGACCGCCCGAGTATTTGGCTCGAGAATTTGAATTACCGAATTTATTTTACTACTTGAATAACTTTCCTCTGAACTTACATTTTCTTCCGTATTCTTGCTTAAATTTACATGCAATTTATTTTTATCAATATTTCGCGTTTTTGATTTTTCTTCTGAGTTACGTGACTCTGTATTAGTATATTTTTTGGATTTTTTTATTATGACTCTTCCGGAGTCAGATGGATCCGAAGATCGCAATCTAGCGATTCCAGGTTTATCAGGTCGCCATTTAATTATAATAGGATAAACTTCGCTGTTTTTTATTATTGGGTTACGCGATAAAGCGTCCGCGTTGGTGTTTACTTTACCCGCTTTATATAATACGGTGTATTCGAACTCTTTAAGCCGTTCTCTCCATCTCATTACACGCCATGTTGGGTCATTCATATTATTTACCCACACAAGCGGTCTGTGATCGGTGAAAAGAGTAAGCTCTCTACCATAGAGATACGGTCTAAATGTTCGGATACCGAATAAAGCTGCGACCATTTCTTTTTCAGTGGTCGAATAATTCTTTTCGTGTTTATTAAGCACACGAGAAGCTGCCACGACGATAGTATCCTCTCCAATTTTACCTTGTGATAGAATTGCTCCAACTGCATAGTTAGATGCATCGGTCGTTAGAATAAACGGTTTCGAAAAATCAGGATATTGCAATATCGAAGCTGTACATAGTTTGTCCCGCAAGGTTTCAAAAGCTACCTGATGTTCAGGCGTCCATGTAAATCTTGCGTTTTTACTTGTAAGATCAGATAGGCACTTAGCGATTTTTGCGAAATCTTTAATAAATCGCCGATAATAACCAGCAAGTCCAAGAAACTCTCTCACTTGTGTTGTATTTACGGGTGTTTTGAAACATTTGATCGCTTTAGTTTTATCGGGATCAGGCTTGACACCGTCAGCAGATATGAGACGGCCTAGATAAATTACTTCTTTCTTTAAAAATTCACATTTATCAGCTTGAAGAGTTAGATTTGCACCACGCAAACGTTCGGCCAGTTTTTCAAATTCAGTATTATGTTCTTCTAGAGAACGTGCGTAAATAACGATATCGTCTAAGTAAACAAAGAGATCAGCTCCTTGTAACCCGCGTAAAACTAAATCCATTAACCTTTGGAACGTTGCAGGAGCATTTTTAAGTCCAAATGGCATTCTATTAAATTGATAATGACCATGAGGAGTTGTAAATGCTGTTTTATGTTTATCTTTTGGATGCATTTTAATTTAGTGAAATCCAGATTTTAAATCGAAAATTGAAAAATAAATTGCACCACCCAGTTGATCAAGAATATCATTTATCAACGGTAATGGGTATGCGTCTTTAATAGTTTTGTCATCTAATTTACGGTAATCAATTACTAAACGCCATCTTTTATTGCCTTTTGAATCAGCCTTTTTTGATACTATCCATAGAGGGGAATTATAGGGAGAGGTCGAAGGTTCTATTATGTCAATTAACATTAATTCTGTAATTTGTTTTTGAATTTCGTCTTTTTGTACAGGTGGATGTCTGTATTGTCGAATATTTACCGGTACGTCATCGTTAGTAGGTATACTGTGTGCCGCTGTCTCTGTAGCGCGCAATGATTCTCCCGGAATGTGAAACAGGTCAGCGTATTTTTCTACAAGAGAAACTATCGCTTTACGCTCTTCCCCATTCAAATATTCCAAACGCAAGAGTTTTAACACTCGGTCAACACGATTTTCCCGGTATAACAGGGATTTTATTTAATTTAAATTAATTTTATAATATTTGAATTTGAATTTTGTTCGACTGCGCTCTCGGCCCACGCATCACCGTTGCCCCCACGCCGTTAGAGATCGATAATATAAAACTCTAACTGATTGGTTGACACGTTTGGCCGTGTGACGAATGGGTACTCTATGAGGCCCCGAGTCCCGCCATTTCTAGAGATAAAAATTTATCTGAAATTTGGATGACACGAGCCTGAGATGGAATCCAGAGTGAGGATGCCGGCTTCGCAGCGCACCGAGACGCACTCAAGCGTCACTCACTGCCTGGTGCTACTATAGATCAGACGCATCAAAAAAAAAATAAAATATTGTAAACTTGCTACTATCAGCACAATATAACAAAGAAAATTGCTATTTACGGTGAGTCGTGAGACCCCGTAGCAGTTAATAAAAATAATTAAAAGTGAGTCTCATATAAATAAAAACATCACAAATTAAAATAATAAAAAAATTAACGGTGAGTCGAACAGACCCCGTGTCTGATATCAAAACGGTGAGTCTATATTTGACCCCGGTTACACCTGTCTCGAAGTCCACGATTGTTGTGACTTTTTGTCGAGATCTTTTTAATAACAACTAAAATTACGCTGAGTTTGACAACCGCGTGATTAATTAAGAAAATTTATTTAAAATCGCAGCAGATAAAAAGATCCGGCAACATTAGCAGCTGGCGTCAGGAAGCACGAGCGGCGTCCTTTGCATCTAATGGCGTCATCATCGATTCATGGAACTTCTTCGGTAAATTTGGAAAACATCTTGGTCAAATTAAATTCATTATTATTCGCTAATTTTATTATAAAATATTAATTGAGAAAATCGTATATTATACGTATAAGTTAGGGATAAAATTTATCGTTTTCGTGGCGTGGGTTCGAGAGTATTCGGTCGCCATTTTGTATAAGTGTCTGGGTTGACTTTGTTAGGTAGCGTCAGATTAAGTAATTACTTCAGTCGAGTCCAGCGACCACTGATTAATTAATTAATCAACCTCTAGGAGGTGCTGAAATTTAGTTTAGTAGAAATTATTAAACATTGTGACCTTGGTGCTGAGTCTCACCGACCGCATCACTGGAAACTTTAAGAAAATCAAAACCCAGAACTTAGGTGATAATAAATTTTATAGTTACGAATATATTGTATGTGTGTGTGATCTGGTATTAAATTTTTCCTCGCCAGCAAATTGTTAAAAATAAAGGAAGTGATAATGATTATAGAGATTTAAGAAATTTATATGAAAATTTATTAAAATTAAAAACACGTTAAAATTGTCGGGACACTTAAAGTTTTATTATTGTTAAAGATAATTAATATTAAGTAGAAAGCATATCTGTTTGCCACCATTTTGTTATAAATAAATTTGGATATATTTTATATAATTTATTGAAATAATTATTCTCGATCGACTAATGATGTTGAGTCTGACGACCACTCATTAAGTGATTGATTAAATTTAAAATTAGAACCTAACTCTGCAGCTGTGTGGTCCAGCCTTGATAAGGAGATTTTTGGACTCATCCTTGAGATTTCTTTTGTTCTCTGCTTTGTTTTGCCTTGCACACGATACTGAGAGGTCGTGCAATTTTACTCTCAGTGGCGCCCTTAGAACTTTTGAGTTCAAAAGGTGTCCAAATTGTGACCTCTTAAGCCTCGTCGTCAAGACCACGGAAGTCGAGGGGTACCCGGTTATACCGGGCCCTGGTACTATTATCGTATTCATCTGTGTCATCTTGCGTCAAAGTACTGTCCTCGTCTTCACTTGTCCCAAAGGTGTACAGTGGAATTACGGGCACTTTTACTTTAACATCTTTACTAAGAGTATTAATCGCGTACAAATAAGCAATACCATTATTATTCCTAACTAAAGCTTCGCCTGCGTAAATACCGTCTTCAAATTCTATACGAGGTGCATAACCCTCTTTAAGTTTACTGTCGACTCGAACAAACATTGCTGTTTTTGTTCGAGCTTTTAAAACGAAATATTCTCCCTCCGTGAATGATAATTCTAAATTATTTAAATGTTTAAAAGTTATAGTATTTTCTACTAAGTTAATTATTCCGCCATGTTCGCGTAAAAATTCCATACCGAGTATTCCACTATAATCTAAAGAAAATTCATCTAGGATGACATGAAAGTATGTAGTTTCATTAAAGATTTGCATTTTAATTCTACCTAAAGTAATGGCTTCAGATACTCCATTTAGTTTATAGCAATAAGAATCATCAATTAAATTTTTATATTTTACTTCGCCGTATTTTATTAAATTTAAACTACATCCCGTGTCAATTAAAATTTTTCCGTAACTTGATATAATATCTTTAGATTTGAGCATGATAGACGTAGGTTTGTAATCTATTGACATAGCACCTACGACATAAGTTCGCGTTGATATTCTTAGTTTTTGTTCGAAATTTGGCGCTGAGCTGATACGTTTCCCATCAGAGCGCCGACTCGAGGGAACGGGTTTGCGTTTCCCGTACTTGTACTCGGTTTTGAGTCTAGTCTGTCATGATGTCTTTTGTCATACATTTTTTTTCTGCAATTATTCATTAAATGACCGTTCATTTTACAATAATCACATTGAACAATATTTTTGTTTATAGTTTGATTAGATTCAATATTTTTCCTTTGCATTCAAATTCTGCATTCTCCGATTTTATGATTATTTCTTTTGCAGAAATTACAAAATCTAGTATTTTGATTAAAATTTCTAGGATTTTGATATTTATCTTGTCTCGATTTTTCAAAATAGTTTTGATGATTTTTTTGAAATTGATTTGGATTTTTATGATCATTATTTGAATTACGAATGTTCTGGGTTAAGTCAGTATTATTTTGAAGGTTTTGTCTAGTATGTGAAGTTAAAACGTGATGGTAATCTTTACTTTGGGTTCGAGAATCATATATATTGAAAAAATTATCGACATTTCTCATTTGTTGTAGTTGTTTTTCTACTTTTTCGGCTGATTTTGTCGCATAGTCGAGATCTGAGTATTTATCTTCTTGTACAAAAATAGCAAATTTTGGGTGTAACCCTGATATGAATGAACGAATAGCGGTTTCTTTAGCTAGCGTAGCCTGTTCTGTTTTATTTTCCCCGTCAGTATATTCAATTTCTGACAATGTATTTCGCAAATGTTGGCTTATTCTGTAGTTAAAGTCTCTGACGCGTTCGTTTGGATATTGTTGAAAGTTATCAAATTCTCTCATCCATAGTGAGATTTCTTTACTTTGTCTAAAGTGTAAATTTAAAAATGAAATACAGTCGTCGATATTTGTCAGGTCTATGGTACTAACTCTTTTTAAAGGTTCGCCTTTGCATTTTGTCTGTAATAATTTGACTAGAAATTCTTCGTTAATATCGTCTTTAAAAATTTTCTTAGCATTTCTGCACGCTTTTGTAAATGACTCTATGGGATAACCGTCTTTTGTACCGTCAAAGTCTGGGATGGTTTTTAGAAAGTCTTTATAATCAATTTTATTAATATTATTATTTTGGGTTCTGTTAGAATTCATTATTGATTATGAATCTAAATTTGTGGCGTTTAATTTATTCATTTCTTCCCTTACGCGTAGCGCTAGTTCGGTTTCAAAATTTTCATTAAAAGTATTTTTTACTCGTTCATGATCTGATCTTAATTTTTGAATTTCATTGACTAATGTTTCTATTGTAACTTTTGCTTCTGTGAGAGAAACTTCCATGGCTTCTATTTTAGACATTTTTTATGAATTTATGTTTTTAAATTTATATAACGCAAAAAAAAAATTACAAAATTGAATGATATCAATAAATTGACTTACTACTTAGATGATTGTAAAAATAAATTATGATTGATGTGAAGATCTTCGTTGCCGTCGGAAGGTTGATGGTGAAGGTCAGCAGGTAACACGATGTTGTAGATCTCTCAGCACTTATTGGTGTTGATTTGTCCGTCGGAAGCCGTGAATGATGATGGTAATTTGGTTGAATCAGCAAAAAAAACAATTTTTCAGGTTCTCTGCTTATTCGACTTGAGTATTCTCTTTGGATATTGTCTTGAAGTTTTATTTTTAATTTTGGTAATAAATTTTTTTTTTTTATTATTCACTAACTTCACTCACTAAAAATTTTACCTTGACTTTAATTTTTTATTTGAAATTTTTGTTTCAATTGATATTTATTATTTTATGAGAGCGAAAAAAAATTAAATTTCAGATCTTGGAGATTAAAAAAAAATTTCCGAATTTTTAATTTAAATGTTCGATATTATTATTTTAATTATTTTTTTACGATTTTCTTTTAATTATTTATGAAATTTTAATTTCGTTTATTTGAATTTTTATTATTATTACTTTTACTCACTTCAATTCTCACTTAATTCTTCACTTTGATAGCTTGATGTCGATTTTTTTGTTGAAAAAAAAATTTTCGGATTTTTGAGATTTTGACCAGTCTATTCGGGGGCTGTTCGAATCCCACCGCTGCCACCAATTATAATTATATTTAAGTTGTTACGTCCTGGTTGATGTTTTGGCGCTGGCGTAGTTGAGCGGTCGATTTAAATTGGACGTGATGGAAACTTACATATAATTATAAATAATAATTAAGTATGGGTTGAACAGCCACCATTTGGTGGTTGAAATAAACTGGTTATATTTATATGTTATTAAATATATTATCTGGATCGGATTTATTCAATGAATAAAGAGATAGTTGGAGAATTTGTGAAACGTACAATTCTAGTGTTATAATATTGTTAAGTTATTCTTAACAATAGCTTCAAGAATGTGAGAACGAAGTTGAGTTATTAATATTGAGCCTGACTGCTCTCTATGATTCTATATCTCAGACTGACTTCTCTTGATCGAGAAAAACTAGAGTAACTCTTATCAATGCGTTTGGGCATCAGATCCGCGCATCGAGTCATATGGAGGGGTCATTCGAGATAACTATAACGGTGGGCCCTGGCTACTGCGTGTCCAGGTAGCCAAGAACCACTGTTAAGTTTTAATTCCCGGACTTTATTATTAATTAATTTAATTAGCGAATTGCGTCGATTATCGCTGGTTCTGAAACTCGGGAACTTGATACTCTCGGGGGTGAGTCGGCTCGTCCTGAGCCGGACACGCGGCTGAAAATAAACTTAAATCTAAAGGACTCTGGTGATAGTTCAAAATTAACACTCAATTAATGTAAATTATGTATTTTATTTAACCAACCCTTTATATACAAGATTTCTCCTTAGCTTATATATGCGTGTGATTATTATTACAATTAACTTTTAGAGGATTTACCGGGCGATATGCGCGGGAATATATCGTGGAAAATGAGAAATTGGCGGGAAATTACCGCGTCGAAGAGAGAGAATTTATACGGGAAATATTATAGAATATAGATATATATGGGTGAGCAAATGTCGGGACTTACTGCAGGAATCGGCCTACGCTCCGTCCTCCTGGTCCCTGGGTGATCCACTTAGTTGGTGAGAATCTGGTTCACGCAGCTGGTTTCCTCCTGGGAATTATGGACAAATCCGAATCACAGCAACACTTGGTTTTATTTAACCACACGAACACAAGACTTAAGATCACTGGATATAAAGTGTATTCAAAGAAATAGTTTAGACACAAGGTGAGAAAAAAAGAGCGACTAATCGGTAAGCGCACTGGAGCACAAGTAAATACTTTTGCAAAATAAAAGAAGTAAAAGAAACGACTGATCGGTTTGCACTCTACAGTTCGAGTGTCGTCTGAAAATTAATTGTCTCGGGTCAGCACCTCGTGTTGACCCCTCCCTATTATGCGCAGTGACCAATTTCCGCATATCTGCTGCGCTAAGACTACCGCCAAGACTCAGCCGAACTCGCAAACGAGAAAATTATATGGGAGCGAGAGAGAGAACAAAAGAAGCGAGAGAGCCTCACTCTCACGTCTTAAAATCGCTGCTGCACGGTTACATAACGCATGTCCTCGAATGATCCATTTTAATATTTATTGAAAATACTTAGTTTTCACGATCTCTCCACTTTTGTTACTAACAAATGAGTCACTTATCTATTAACAAAAACTATCTTAAACAAAATAGATATTTGTGCAGCTGCACGTCTCGAGGATTAACTCGAGGCATCAGCGTTTATTTACATTTGATAAAATATAGAAAAATAAGTTTATCAACTATTACTCATATCCTTAACGTTCAAATGTCTTAAATAATATTATTCTATTATTATATTATATTATTTTATATGATTAATTAAATATTATTGGAATTACTAGATTATCGATATTCGATATAATTAGTTAGGTTTCAGGTCGGTAATTAAGGAAGTAAAAGCCTACGTCATCTGCCATACAGGCTGGGACGCAACACAGTCAAAAACCTTTGACAAAATTTTTTAATTTTTTATTTAATCTCATAAATGATAATAATTGAGTTCTAGCAAATTCTATTTGATAGCAATTTCTGAGTAAATATGAAGCTGTGAAGGTGTGTAAATCACCAAAGCCCCTAGGGGTATAAGTATGGCGAAACGGCCCCGGAAAGATATTTAAATGATACTTAGAGGATATTTAGGTACTAATAAAATACTAAGATCCTGAAAGTTTCAGATGTCTAACTAAATTCGTTTCCAAGGAAATAAATATTTTGTAAAAAATTTTTTTTTCTCAGGATTGGCTTGACCGATTGGTCTAAAAATTCAGTATGTTTTGAAAGCTCTTAATAGCTTTCAGAAAAAATAATTAACAGTTTTATAGCTCCGTAAGATCCTTGAAAAAAAAATTATTTTTTTCTAGATGGTTTTTTCTAGCTATGATACAATTTTGGCACAATCATGGAACTATTTTTTTTCACTCTTCTATAACACATAATTTTTTCAGATTTTTAAAAAAGGTACGCCATCGTTAAAAAAAATAAAAACCATTTTTCAGCTTAATTAATGTATCTATTCAAAAAGTTTCGGCTGTACTTTTTTAATTTAATGCATATTCAGATAGTTTGTAGCTATCAGAAATAATATTATGTATTTAAAACAATGACAAAAATTTATTCATCAATGTAAAAAATTAAAATAGTAAAAAATAATGAATTATTCATTAATTTTAATAAATATTTTTAAAAACAACTCTTTGTTTCACAGCTTGATGATCAGATCATTTTTTAATTATTTTTTCGTTGGCACTATGAATTTTTCCAAAAACGATTTAATTTCTATGAAAAGATTCTCAAAATCGTCGCTAGGTGGCGTCTTGCAAATAGACAAATGATAAACAACAGATAATTACCGAGTTTGTGGTTTCTACAGTTTAAAAAACATTTTATTTAATAAATAGTATTATTTAAATGATAAAAGAAATTGTGTTTTTTAAGACAGTCAATTAAAAAGTGATGTATTTGCTCAAAATTTTTGAAAAAAGTTCCTGGTACTTATAAGCGTTTATGTACAAATGAAGACATTGATGAATATTCGTTTGTTGTTGATTATGATTTTTCTATTGGTGACGGTGTCTGTGGAAAATGTCGATTGAAGATGTATAAAAAAAAAGTTGATCCTGAAGCGAGATGACATTATTCTGAAGATGAATCAGAAAGTAGTATCAGTGAATTGTTAGAAAAAACGGAGTCCAGCTTATCTCAAATGACATTGTCTCAATTGAGTGACAACAATACAGAGTACATTGACGTTTCCATCAGAAGAACTGTTTTAACGCATAAATATTGCTGTGTTTGTTACATTGGTGATAAGAATTTGACAGTGATTCCTTAAAGTGCTAGAACGCAGTCCTTCATTAAGCGACGAGTTTACATTCCATATGGAAATCGATGCTGTCTGAATCATTCAATCAATAAACGTTTTTATGATGAATATCTTCATCTTATAAAAGTTTATTCTAATTGGACTAAAATGATATCTTCGGAATTCACCAACATGATGGAAAACTTTGCTGTTGAATGTGATTCCACATTATTAGAGAAAATGGACAATTGTCATATCTCGGATGATGACGGAAGAAGATCTTCAAATTTTTTTCACTGGATCTTATCAATTTAAATAACCGATATCGTACTTGTCAGAAATGATAGATGACTCGGGTAATATCACTATTCAGTATGTAAAAGACCATTCAAACATACAAAAAGCTCAAGTTCAATCACGTCATATCAGCAGAAAAGTTAATAGATGCTTCATTGACTATAAATCAAATAGTATTAGACACAAAAGTGTCGTGAGACACAGCTGTGAGTGTTCAAATGGTCTTAGAACTATTGGATGTTGCTCCCACGGTGCCACAATTGTTTATTATTTGTCACACGGAAAATACTTTGTAAGGGTTTGCCTTGGCCTCCCCGTACTACGAAGTTCGGACAATCCTCCGGTAGTAACTTGAGTAATTAAAGTTCTGGGTTCTGAGATGTCTGACGCAGCCGAGTACGCGGCTCGATTTGGAATAGGGGAAAGGTTGATAAAATAATGTAACAAATGATTCTAAATATAATTCTAGCTCTTTTATTATAATCAACTAATTATTTGTTTAATATATACACTTAATGCTAAATTTATTTATAATTAATAATTAATAATTAGAAGTTTCGTGATATAATTTTACTGCGCATGCGCCGCTTTCGTTTTACTGGGATACGAGTCCCAACTTTATTAATGTAAAATTTTCCCAATAAAATTTATTACGACAATAATTAACGAGCTTCTATTTAATTTAAACTCGTAAAGAAGATTAACAATGTCGAGGAAAAATCCTGACAATTGAAATTAACCGACAATAAATTTCCCGCATGCACAGAGGTAGAAGTAATTTGAATAAATTTAATAAAAGAATTTAGAAATAGACATTAAAATTTGATGAGGAAATCTCCTCCACGTGTTTGACAAACTATGATATTATAAATTTGCCAAAAACCTTTATTTCAAGGAACTTACGTCAACCTGTCCTAGGTGTTTCGACATGGTGGTCGTCTGTAACGTAAAATCGGCAGGATCCTCCTTTGATGTAGTTCGAGAAATGTGTATGCACCAACTTTGCGATAAAACAGCACTTGTAATTATTTGGCGTCTGCCTGCCTTAAGACTTTTATTAACGATGAGAAACAGAATCAAAACTTGTTCAATGGAAGTCTCGAGCCACCGCTCAGTTCGGCTAGCCGGTAAGAATTAATTTATTGGTTGTGTCGTCTGGCGACGAGGTGTCCAATCTACCCCTACCGTCGCACCGTTAAACCAATTCGACGCAAGGGCGGGTGCGCAGATTAAAAGGCGCGAAATTTGATTTTTGCTGACCTGGTAGTCGAACACCAGGTCACCCCGGTACAACTTATCAAAAATTTCAAGGCCTGCTGCAATATTGAGTAAATTATTCAACACAGATAATGCTACAGTTGTAATTGAAGAGGACAGTGACGAAGATTAATAAAACTTTTTCTGTGATATATTTATGATATTTATACCTCATATATATATTTTTTTCTTTTGATTTAATTGTTAATTTATTTAAACCTAATTTCATTTTGTAAAAATCATCAAGCTTTGAAACAAAAAGTTGTTCTTAGAAATATTTATTAAAATTACCAAATAATTAATTATTTTTAACTATTTTGATTTTTTACATTGATGAAAAAATTTTTGTCATTGATTTAAATACAAAATATTATTTCTGATAGCTACAAACTATCTGAATATGCATTAAATTAAAAAAGTATAGCCTCAATTTTTTGAATAGATGCATTAATTGATCTGAAAAATGTTTTTTATTTTTTTTAACGATGGCGTACCTTTTTTAAAAATCTGAAAAAATTATGTGTTATACGGGAGTATAAAGGCTTTGAAAAAAGTTAGTTTCATAATTGTGCCAAAATTGAATCATAGTTAGAAAAAACAATTTAAAAAAAAACAATTTTTTTTTCAAGGATCTTATGAAGCTATAAAACTGTTAACTTTTTTTTTTGAAAGCTATTATGAGCTTCCAAAACATACTAAATTTTTAGACCAATCAGTCAAGTCAATCCTGAGAAAAAAAAATTTTTCTATTTATAACATAATATTTATTTTCTTGGAAACGGATTTAGTTAGACATCTGAAACTTTCAGGATCTTAGTATTTTATTAGTACTTACATATTCTCTAAGTATCATTCAAATATCTTTTCGGGGCCGATTCACCATGCTTATTAAAGGCCCCTAGGGCCTTTGTGAAATAATTTAAATAGGTCCATATAACGTAACATCATTCGAAAAAAAATGATTTTTTAATGATCTATAAACCTTACAAAGTCGATGAAATTTTTTAATTCACCTCATTCATAAATGTTATAAAGTATACAAACTTTGTTTAAATTTTTGAAAATAGGCTAACAAGACCATTAGCGGGACAGTTAAGGGAATTCCGAATCTTCAATAAGGAATTTAGCTATGAAAAACCCAGGAATTAACTCACAAAATTTTCATTTAGATGTAAAATTTCAGCTTCTTGTCTACACTACTGGAAAAAATTAAGGGATCAAAAAAAAAATTCCAAATTTTTGGGCCATTTTCAACAGGACGTAACTTCTGGAGAAACGGTCGCACAAGAAATATAAAAAATCGGTTCATCGGTTGACCCTGCGGGCCAGCCCCAAAAACTTTCCAGTTTTCTTGAAATCCTTGAGCTCGCAAAAATTGTTGTGAATACATTTTCAAGCTTTTTGAGCTCGACAATACTTTTGTATGCCGTTTAAAAAAAAAAAAAAAACGTTTTTTACCATTTTTTTGCTAACGATATCTCTCAAAAGAATTGACCGCTTGAGACTATTGATCTAGCAATCGATGTGTTTACTTGAGTTTTGAAGCTGATAAAATTCTGGAATTAAAGAGATGAGTCGCTTTAAAGATAATCTCAGAAAACCGTTTTTTACCATTTCTTTCTCGATCAATATCTCTCGAACGAATAAACCGATTGAGATGGTTCAGGCAGCAATCGATGCTTTTATTAAATTCTAGAGCTGAGTAGACTTTGAAATCGAACGATCGAGCCATTTCTGAAGAATTGGAAAAAAACTGAAAAAAAAAATTTTTATTTTGTATTTTTTCTATATCTTAGAGTCCATTCGATCGATCGATTTGAAATTTTCAGAATAGTTGACGGCCAACAAACACTTATGGTGGGTTTCCAAAACTTGAATAAATT
Organism: Microplitis mediator; assembly: GCF_029852145.1. Lineage (NCBI taxonomy): Eukaryota > Metazoa > Arthropoda > Insecta > Hymenoptera > Braconidae > Microplitis > Microplitis mediator. Next base: position 11,667,436 of record NC_079971.1, read on the forward strand.
CCCTTTAACGACTAGCCATTGCTTCTTCGAAAAGAAAATTTTTTCCTTTTGTCACATGAATTTAAAAATGCAAAAAAAAAGGGGAATTTGGTGGTTTTTTGGAAAATCAAGAGCTGGGTCAAAAAAATTGTGGAAACCAATGATGTTAAGTATGCCTTTTACAGTTTGATGTATCCACTAACACCCTACAAAGAGCCAGATCAATCCAGTGAGCCGTTTTTTTGAAGTTTACTCCTTAAAACTCGATTTTCATATAAGATCCCCGGTATGGAGAAAATATAAGGAGTAAAATCTACTGATCGAATGACCTCGTTATGTTTTTGCGCGCAACCTATTCTGCGCACCTTTTACTTTTTAGGCGTGAGTATTGAGACGTACATCGGGTATGCTAGTCTAGTCGAGAAGTTGATTTCCTGCGAATAATAGTTACAGGTCTCCTTAAAATATCGTTGATGGCTTAAAAGATCCGGGATGGCGTCTAAAACAAGCCGTTTTTTCAATTTTTTCTGGAAAAGAAAATTACAATTGTTATTAACGACAAAACATTAAAATAATTAGCCAACTCCCCGAATTGTAGCTCCAATATTTATAATTTTTATTAAACGTTGAAAATCAGCTTTTGCGCAGCAGTTTCAGCATGCGCGCGCCGACACTCTGGCAAGCGTGGTTTTTAAATAATTATTTATGCAATTAAATATTAATTAAAAAATTCCGGTGTCATCTAGACACTTAAAAAAATATAATTCCGCGGTAATTCAAGTTGTATCACCATTTTTCAAAAAGATATTCAATTGTTAACCAAAATTTTTTTTACGGGTTTGTGTTGTCATAAAAGGCGGTATAAAAGTTTAAATAATTAATCTATAATTTTTTTGTTTCTTGGAGCCTTTTTTATAAACATACTTAACAAGATGACGTTATTGAAGTTTATAACTTATTTGTAACGAGTAAAATTTGGTTAAATTAAAATTATTAATTAACATTAGATATAAGCCAAATTAATTATGAATCAAAATCATTTTAAATACCAGAAAATCAGAACTTAGATGAGTCCGTAATTTGTTATCAATTATACATCACCACATTGATAATATCAAATAAACAGTTACCCCTTTTTGCTCGGTTTAGCTCGCCGGAGTCCAGGGTTCAAAAAGGGTTTTTAATGTATAGACAATTTTAAAAGTAGTCAATAATCAAAACTTTATTTAAACAAGAAAACAAAACAAAAACCTTTTTACATGAGCTTCGATGCTTAGTTCTACTACCCTTACAATAATTAACATCCATAATTAAACGCGGGTTAATTATTTCTAATCTCGGTTTACAATAACTCTTTTAAAACAAATTATCGCGGGTTATTAGTATTTCACCCAATTATCCCAGTTCACGCGGTCAAGTAACACACAAAATACACACACACACACACCCCAGTAGCAAATTTCGCGGACTAACCTTGCGGATCTACCCCCTCCCGGGTGCTTCAGGGAAGTCTGGTCGACTACCCCGTCAGCCCTACACGCGTCCTACCCCCCCCCCCCCATGAGGGTAATTAGATGGTCTCCAACAGACCCTCATCTACTCGGCTCACAAATACCTACCACCCCTTGGCAGAAGGCCTCAGGGTGGGGTCCTTCAACCCTCCATGAGAGAATAGATTTCGCTTACCTGGCCCGGTCGGACTCCTGGTAAGTGACTTCCTTATGGTTGACTGGGAATGACCTTCCTGGACAACCTCTCTGGAGACTAAGTTGCCTCTACGGGCTTAAATACGCGGTTTAATTATCATATCTGTCCGCTGTAGGTATGGACGGGAATAAATTCCATCGCCCTCTATTGTCGTCAGCGAAAGTATACTGTTTGTAAAATTTTTCTAAGTCCAGAGTGATAAATTGAAAGGAAATGGAAAAAAAGTAATTTTATCAAATGTAAAACTGATTTTAAAGAAAAAGAATTCGTTTAAGACTTTAAGTAAATACTAAATACCGGGAACTTAGCCGTGCGAGCGACGGTGAACCGAGAGAATGGATAGAAAATGAAGGAATGAACGATTGAAATATTAGAGTTAATTTCAATTCCAGCTATAATTTCTCGTATTTCGCCTTATTTTATATTTCTTTTCGATCTCTTGAATCTTTTAAAAGATTCATTTGAAATCTTTATCGGCGTTTTTTTATTTTTTTCCTTTGACTTTACCTGCTCGGGAATAATTTCCGCTCGGGCGCGCATTCACATACTCATACGGTGCACTCATATAATTTTACATTTCACTAAATTCATTCCTCTTAAACTTAAAAGAAAATAAACACAGACATTTTAATATGAATAAATAATAATACGTCGTTGTAGTAGGAAATAGAATATGTTTATAATAAGAAAATAGATCCCAATAGTAATAACATAATACAAGTAGTAATTAGAAATTAGTCGTAACAAATTAGAATAGCAATAAGTAAATCATAAGTATTAATAATAGTATAAGAAATAATAGTCATCCTAATAAGAAATAGTATTGAGTCAATAGTTATAAGAGTAGAAATAAGTAACTCACAGTAATTAAGTTATCAGTAAGAGTAGAAATAATAATAATACTAGTTTTAAGTAATTATAGTAACATAGTCATAAGTAGCATAAAAAAAGTAGTAATAGTTATTTAAACACAAATAGCAAATAGTATTAAAACTAATTATCACATCACAATAACATCACAGGTGCCTTCAATACTGGTCTGCTCGCTGCACACCATACCACTATCACATATTTTTATCTCATTAATTATTAATTCTTAGTGACAAACAAATTTTAAATTTAAATAATGTATGTTAAATAATATTTTTTTCAATTTTAAGCTATTACTGATTTCATATTCTTGTAAAGCATTATATGTTTACTTTTAAAATTTTTTCAGATCATTTTATAAACTTCGTAAACTTTTTATAAACAAATGGATTAATTAAATATTTTTGAAAAATTTTTTTTTTCGTCATATTGTTAGTGTAAGGAAAAAATGATTTAAAAAAAAAAATCGGTCTATCGGTTAACCCTGCGGGCCAGCCCCAAAATTTCCCGCTGTTTTCAAGCTCTTTGAGCTCGAAAACATTATTGTGAATACATTTTGAGCTCTTCGAACTCGAAAATACTTTTGTATGCCATTGTCTTCTAAAAAAACATTTTTTAGCATTTCTTTCTTCCACGATATCTCGCGAAAGTTCTAGAGCTGATTAGATTTCAAAATCGAATGATTCAATTTTTTTGTAGATGTCCGAAAAAAAAAGTTTATTACTATTTTTTAAATCAACGATATCTCGTAACCAAATGGACCGATTAAGACGGTTGGGGCAGCAATCGACGTGTTATATCAAGTTTTAAAATTGATCAAATTTTGAAATTGATTTATCCAGCCGTTTTTGAGAAATTTCTGAAAAACCAAAAAAAAAATTTTTTTTGAATTCTTTCTCCAGTCCATCTTTACATAGAAAAGATTATGTTAGTTTTTAGTAATCTTGTTCAGTAATTGTAATGTTATTCAATGAAAAAAGCAGATATAGATTTTACATTTATTATTCCGTTGACGACATCTCTCGAATTGATTATCTCATTGAGACGGTCTTGACAGCAATTGGATGCTTTTATCGAGTTCTGGAGCTGATTAGATTTTTTAATTGATCGATTCGATAGTTTCCGAAATATTCACGAAAAACGAAAAAAAAACGATTTTTTTTCATTCTTTCGTCGACGATATCTCTCGAACGGATTATCTGATTAAGAAGGTTGAGGTGGCATTCGGCACGTTTTACTGAGTTCTAGAGCTGATAAGATTTTAGAATTTTGTAGTTCAGTTGTTTCAAAAATATTCGAAAAAAACCGTTTTTAGCATTTCTTTCTCCAACGATAACCCTCGAACGAATTATCCGATTGAGATGGCTAAGGCGGCTATCGACGTGTTTTATAAAATTCTAGAGCTGAATAGATTTTGAAGTTGATCGTAAAAGTCGTTTCTGAAAAATCAATAAATAACTAAAAAAATAAAATTTTCAACTTCCCTTTAAGAAAATCGACGATTTTCGAAAAATTGGGAAGTTATTGTTTTCACCCCGATTTTCGAAAGTCGAGTTTTCATCAGATGTCGACGTTTTGAGGTCCTAGGAAGCTATACTGACTATTTTCAGAATGATGTCCGAGTGTATGTATGTATGTGTGTGTGTATGTATGTATGTATGTATGTATGTATTTATTTAATATGTCAAGGCAATTAGCCAAATGACAAAGGTTTGTACATAGTTTTATAAATTTTTACTTAAAATTTAATACAAAGTAATAAACTTAGGTGTAGGTGTTGTAACGAGGTTTAAGATACCTCATTATCATACCATGATAATAGACGGTTACCGAGTGTATTTATCATATGTTATCTGGTTTACCTGCTAACGTATTGACTAATTATTATTATTATTTCATAGTCCCTCTCCATTTGTGTTTCAAATGGAAGGGATGCGCACCACGTCGGCGCGTAAGCACCGACGTGAATCTATAAGAAGGCCTGCGCGCCGATAATTATTCAGAATATATATAGCTAATTTCTCATTTCACTTTCATTATGTCTTTATAATAAACTTAGTTTACATTTTAACCTTTTTTTAATTTTTAAAACTTTACCTGCTTGTCTAGTAGTTTCTAAGCATTACTATTAGATAAGTTTAGCCCATAGCTTTTACTATGGACGACGGAAACCCCGTACGGATATACCTTGGTCTATCCTGTGTGATTACACACCTCCTAGCCTATAGCCTTTTACCTATAGAAGACGGAAACCCCGTAGGAATACAATTACTGCATTCCCGTGTAAACCTGCTTGCACCACCTAGCTTGTATAATTTCCTTACAGAAGACGACAACCTCGTGGGGATATACTTTCATATATCCTCGTATGACTTTATCATACACCATTGCCTATGTCCTTTCCTCACAGAAGACGGAAACCCCGTGGGGATATACTTTTCCATATCCTCGTATGAGTTATTCATACACCATTGCCTGTATCCTTTCCTTACAGAAGACGGCAACCCCGTAAAGGCACTCCTTGGCGTATCCTCGTGTGAATTACTCACACATCCTAGCCTGCAGCATTTTCTTGTAGAAGACGGCAACCCCGTAGAGGTGTGCCTTGCGCAGCCTCGTACGACCTTGGTCGTACATCATAGCCTATAGCATTCCCTATAGAAGACGGCAACCCCGTAATCCACCTTTTCGTGGTTTTTAATCAACAATTGTGACGCTTAGGTCACAATTGTCTCTTTTAATTATTACCTGCATCATTGAACAGGCTATTTATAGGTAAGTATAACAATTCTATTATTATTATAACTTTTTCAACCTCTTGTGCTTATCACTCTTTGGCTTGCTACGCAAATACCTGTAATCTAATTTCTTTTCATATAATTTATATTGCCCCACGACTCCCGATCCTTTATATGCATTGAGCATATATAAATTCAAGGCCAACCGGTCGTCTGGTCCTTACGAACCGGGTAACACCAAGATCAGTTACCGAATAATTAGCCCGCTGGCTAAAAGGGACACGGGTCTATTTCTTACGAAAGTCAGAAATAGGTAACGGACGGTTGATTCACTCACTATTAAAGGGGGTGGACCTCAACATCGTTTCAGTGTACATCAAAATCTTATTTAAGGAATAACAATTATAGTTTTATTTTAGATTTAACTTTAATTTTAATTTTATATTAAATTTGATTTAATGAGTAACAATGTAATATTTATTCTAATCCACGCATTCAACAATATAATGGTAGTTGTTTTGACTAGTAAGTAATAATAATTTTTAAGAGTATTATTATATATTGTAACATGAGAAAAAATTCGACATCGACCCGAGGTTTGAAATTATTTGAATAAAATAAATAGTTATCCGGTGAGCAACTTTTGGTGACATCTATGACGAAAAATTCCGACTTTGACCGAGCAAACGATCCAACGCATGGATTGAAACGAAAGATCCGGGATAGACGCCGTACTAAACGGCCACGTTTATTTTTTTTTGAACAATTCGACTACGACTAATTTCGATCCCGACGATTGAACAACGCGATTTACGACTAAAACGACCAATCCGAGTTTTGATCAACGACTAGTTAAATTAATTGATCACGACAATTAATTTCGACCGACACTAACCGACTTCGTGAACAAGTGAACAAGCCGAAGCCTCGGCCCGAAAACTGAACAACGTGTTCTAGTGAATTTAGTGTGAACAAGTGCTCCGCGTTCGTGTAATAATTAAAAATTAATAATTAGTTACGGGTAAAAATTATAGGATCGTGCAATTTAACGTGTTACCGAAATAAAATATTATTTTATATTTTATTTTATTTCGTTCGAGCAATTCTGAGAATTACGGATTATCCGTGTCTCATTCGCAACAGTAGTGTTGTCACCTCGCCGTGTAAGAATACTCTGACGTCACTCGTCAAGTATTTCTTTAATACTTCCGCTGTGTGTGTGTCTCCGGACAATAAAATTATTTTATTTTAATTTCCTCAACGGACTATGTTTTTTGAGCAATGAACTGATTTGTTTTCCGATCAACTACGACCAATTTTGTTTTGTTTATATCGAGTCAAGCCGACAACGGCATTTATTTTTTTTTTGTAACTGATACTCAATTTGTGATACCGATCAATTTATTATTCTGTGTTCAATATACGATTAATTATTTTTGTTTAATTCTGATCAATTATTTATCGTAATCTTAAGTGCCTGACCTTTCTCCGATCCGCCACCCTGAGTCGACATTTTTGATAATTGTTTATTTGGTGATAGTAAAATCACCTGGCGCCCAACTATAAATTTTGAACAAGGTTGCCAATAATCGTAAGTGTATTCGGACTTCACTCCGGTAGATCCCCGGTGGTGAAAAACCCGTTACAATATACAGAAGCCAACGTGAAGGTAATTTACTGAAAGTCAAGTTCCAAGAAATAGTCATAGATCTTTGTTTTAAACACTTCGAGACTGCTTGCATTCGCAATTTCTGCAGGTAAATTTTGCCACAAACGAATTGTAGTTTCTACAAATGAATTTTCAAGAAAGTTAGTAGAGAAATTTGGCAATTCAAAATTTACATTATTTGTTTTTATAGCTAATCTTTCAGAACGTCTAGCTTCATCTTCAACAAATAATTCCCTAAGGTAGCTAGGTTTTCCTGTTTGCAATAGTTTATAATAATAAGTGATTAAATGATATAGACGTCTTGATTTCACAGATAACCAATTTAATTTACGTCTGTAAGGGGTAATGTGTTCATCTCTCGTACGCCCAGATTTTTTTTTTCGTAATTCGCCAATATTTTCAAGTCTACTTGATCAAATGATCTGAAATTTTCGAAAATTTGATGGCCAACAAGCTCTTACGATTGCCGCTTCAAGCATCCAAATCGGTTCATTAGTTAAAAAGTTATAGACCGGTCACACACATACATACACACATACGGACACACACACACACATACATACATACAGACACTCGGAAATCATTCTGAAAATAGTCAGAATAGCTTCCTTGGACCTCAAAACGTCGACATCTGATGAAATTTCGATTTTCGCAGATCGGGGTAAGTATTTTTTTTTCGTCATTTCCAACAATATTTTCGATATAATGAAGAAAAAAAAAATTAGTCGATTTTTTTGAATCAGTCTTATATACATATATAATAAAAAAAATAATAATAAATAAATATATTTTATTATTTTGAGAAAAAAAAATCTGGGCGTCGGTTGGCCCTGCGGGCCAGCCCCAAAACTTCCCGCTGTTTTCGAGCTCAAGGAGCTTGAAAACATCACCGTGAATATATTTTCAAGCTCGAAAATGCTACTACATGCAATTATTTTTTTATGAGCTTTTCAAGCTCTAACAAGTTACGTTTTATGGTAGAGTTTGGAAAGTTAAGAATCGAAAATCATTAATGAAGAAGCGGCTTTTAAATTTTTATTATCGATTATGTTCTCTGAAATAAATCTGTTGAGGCAGAAATCCATGTCAGTGATCAAAATCAAGATTTGAATGAGTTTTGACTTAGGTCAGAGCAATAATATATTGAATATCCGAGAAAAACATTATAGACTGGGTTTTTCAATTTTTTGCTGACAATATGTTTAAACTAAGGAACAAGTTATATGACATTATCTGATGATTGGAAGAGACTATAAAAAGAAAGAGTTGGTATGATTTCAGACACATTTTGGCACATTATATTTTGATTTATCTGGAAAAAATAACATAAAATGTTATTTTTTTAACTTTACAGCGCCGATATCTTTTGAACTAATTAACCGATTTTGACGTTTGAAGTGGCAATCGGCGCGTTTTCTTGAATTCTAGAGCTGATTAAAGTTTGAAAACGATCCGTTCAACCGTTTCGAAGATATTTGGAAAAACCCGTTTTTCCCCATTTCTTTCTCCAACGATATCTCTCGAACGCATGAACCGATTGAGATAATTAAGGTGGCAATCAACGCGTTTTATTAAGTTCTAGAGCTGATTAAATTTTGAAATTGATCGGATGAGTCACTTCAAAGATAATCGAACAATACCGTTTTTTACCATTTTTTTCTCCAACGATATTTCTCGAACAAATTAACCGATTGAGATGGTTGTGGTCGCATTCGACGCGGCTCATAAAGTTCTAAAGCTGATTAGATTTGGAAGTCAATCATTTAACTGGTTTCTGAGAAATCGATAAAAAACTAAAAAAAAAAATTTTTTTTAACTTTCCGATGAGAAAATCAAAGATTTTCAAAAAATTCGGGAAGTTATTGGTTTCACCCCGATTTTCAAAAATCGGGTTTTCATCATATGTCGACGTTTGAAGGTGCTAAGATGCTATTCTGACATTTTTAGAGCGATGTCTGTACGTATGTGTGTGTGTGTGTGTGTGTGTGTGTGTGTGTGTGTGTGTGTGTGTGTGTGTGTGTGTGTGTGTGTGTGTGTGTGTGTGTGTGTGTGTGTGTGTGTGTGTGTGTGTGTGTGTGTGTGTGTGTGTGTGGATGTAAACCTCTCATATCTTTTTGATGAATAAACCGATTTAGATGGTTCTTGCGGCATTCAAAAGATATCTTCTGAACTTAGATTTTCAAAAAAATTGCAGACCATTCAGTCAAATAGACTCTGAGATATTTCAGAAATACGGAAGAAAAAAACATTTTTTTTTTTCGTTTTTTTTTGGATATTTTGAAAACTGTCGAATCGATCAATTTCAAAATCTAATCAGCTCTACAACTCGATAAAAGCTTTCGAATGCTACCAAGAACTTCTCAATCAGATAATCCGTTCAAAAGATATCGTCGACGAAAGAAATAGTAGAAAACGGTTTTTTGCAAATATCGTCGAAACAACTAAACCAATCATTCACAAAATCTATTCAGCTCTAGAACTTGATAAGACGCGTCGATTGCCGCTTCAACCATCAAAATTGGTTAATTCGTTCGCGAGATATCGTGGGAGAAAAAAATGCTAAAAAATGGTTTTTTATTAAACAATGGCATACAAAAGTATTTTTGAGCTCGAAGAGCTTGAAAATGTATTCACTGTTTTCGAGCTCCTTGAGCTCGAGAACAGCGGGAAGTTTTGGGGCTGGCCCGTAGGGTTAAGAGTTTACACACACACACACACACACACACACACACATTCTGGGAATAGTCAGAATAGCTTCCTAGGACCACAAAACGTCGACATCTGATGAAAACTCGATTTTCGCAAATCGGGGTGAAAACAATAACTTCCCGAATTTTTGAAAATTTACAATTTTCTTAGCGGGAAGTTTAAAATTTTTTAACATACATTATTGAAATTTAAAATTTTTTGTTACTTCAAAAATTAATAATTAATGAAATCAAAAATTTTATAAACTTTTATACCGTCATCTTGTTAATTATGTTTATAGAAAGGGCTCCGAGAAACAAAAAGCTTAAGATTAATTATTTAAACTTTTATACCGACTTTTAAGACAACACAAACCCGTAAAAGGAATGTTGATTAACAATTGAACAACTTTTAAAAATGGTGATACAACTTTTATTACCGCGGAATCATATTTTTTAAAGTGTCTAGATGACATCAGAACTTTTTCAAATTTTTTATTTAATATTGACACAAATCGCTTTTTGTCTTTGCGATTTTTATCAGCAGCCACCAGAATTCGCGAGTTGAACCCTGGCTTAGGCTGGCCTTTAACAAATTTTATAATTACTTGGACAGAGCAGTGGGCTGGAGTTCTTGCAAAGCAAAGACCCACACTTATTCAAACACGACAACGTATGTGAAAACTTATCAACTTACCTCACGGCTTATTAAACTATAGATTATTCTTATGGATGGTCGAATTACTATTTAAGACTTAATCAATAATATTTTTATTGAACTATTTAATAATCTTATCAGTAAAATAAAATAATTGATAAGATGAACAGATGGTAGATCAAATGAATGATTAACAATTGCTACGATTGTTTATTGCCAATTATAATAATAAAAATTACTTACAAGAAGATGCAAGCGCTGGATATAATGTAGATGGCACTATATAGTATTATGTTGCGAGTACATCGCCGGTAACGTACAGTAATTAAACTAACTTTGTTTATAATAATTAATCAAGTAGAACAGTAAAGTATGATCGCAAGAGAATTGTTAGTAATACAAACTATAACGCAAGTTAATTTTCCGATTTACAAAGAATGCAAGTTGTTGCGTAATCACAACTACATTCAAATTTACATGTAGTTGCACTTTCGGCAAATAGAGGCAGCACCTACTGAGGCCTAGTGTCTGTAAATTCAAACTTGACTAGCGCAGTGCAGCGCATGCGCATCGATTTCTCCTGCCTCGTGTCAAGAAGACCGACGCCATTATCTTTCGCTTTACGTATGTTCAAGTGATAACACGTGTTATATTTAATCGTATCATTTTGCGCTCTTCACGAGTAATTAAATAAAAGCAATTAATTTAAAGCATTCAGTGATCATTAAGCTTTATAACAATATAATTATTTTTATGATCGCTAGCATAAAAGCTCATTTAATAATTAATCAAGAACTCAAATAATTCAGCGATCATCGACGACGAGGTTATTCCATCGGGAGAAACAACAGATGCATTTTTTATTAAATGTTTACTTGTTACCAGTGCTCATATAATTAAAGGACTCAATTATGCTTAATATTTTAAATAAATTAAAAGTTATTTTTCGCTCAGTACCATATGCAATCATGCTACCACGTGTTCAACAAATAAATTAAATTCAGTGCAATTTATTATGAGCTCATTAAATTCATTTAATTCAGTGATCATTATTATTAAAACTCAATAATTAAATTATTTTGTATTAGGTGTGTTACGTCCAAAATGTAGTGTGTATCGTGATTTTGGACATAATTTATTATTTTTATTTTCGGCCCTAGTCTTTCGACCACTAGACCGGGATCACACTGAGTGTAATTATCTGGGAGGTGTGTTGAAACAAAAGATGTTAGATATACAATTTAAATTACTCTATATTATACAATTAACAATTTCGATGATATGGATACAATAAAACCTGATATTATTTTATAAAAGTATTAGGTGGCTAATTAGCCGACTCTAATTTACAATTAATTTCGTTTCAATAACCAGAGAGGACTATAGAATTTTGAATACAATACAATTTTCACGATATTTCCGTGTGTTGGAAATGTTATTGTTTTAATACAACATAAACTTAAAAATTACAGTACCTGTAGTCGCAGCAACTGGATGTTTGTATGATCGTAGGTTTCACTGACTCTAGGTATTACTTTCGCTAACAATTTATTTTAACAGTTGAATTTAAACTTATAAAACCACTAATTTTAATAAAACTCTTAATAATGTAAGTGTGCGGACACTTGTGTAATATAAACTAGTACGGAACTAGTGTAAAATAAATCTAAGTGTGAGAACTCTGTATAAAACTGAACTAGTACGGAACTAGTGTAAAAGTGTGAGAACACTTGTATTTAATTGAACTAGTACGGAACTAGTGTAACTTAACTTTTGTGAAGACACTGTGACTTGAACTTCACTGCCCCAATGGAACTCTTGTCCGGGACTAACTATTTTTGTGCTTAACGACCCTTTTTATGTTTTCTTATCGGATCCTAATTCGTCTATTGTTTGGGGAAAAACTGTGTCCAATCGGAACATAGTTCCTATGGGTCCTTTCCCTTTCTCTAATATTTTCACCTTAGGAAAGCGGTAAGGGCGCACCCCTATGTGGGCCAATGTGCGTGCGCACCCACAAATACATCCACATGAACAATATTTTACTTATAACAATATTTTAATTTAATTGTTTAAATTTATTTATAATTCTTTGTGATATTATGATTTGTTAACTTAAAATATTAATTTTAATTAACATTATATTTTTTTTATTGGCGTTGATCCTATATTATTTATTTGTTGTTTTAATTCATTTATAATTATCGTTTTTAAATTAGTTTATTATACTTTGTAATATTATGATTGGCTAACTTTAAAATATCAATTTTAGTTAACATTAAATTTTTTTGATTTGCGTTGAGCCTATATTATTTATTTATTGTTATAAGTTTTCTACTATTTTTGTTAGTCAATTAAATCCTAATTTGAATTTAAAATAGGTGGCTAGCAGCCGACTCTATTTATAATATTAAAAAGTAAAAATTATTAAGATTGTATGAAAGAAAAATATTATTAGGTGGCTAGTCAGCCGACTCTAATTTACAATATTCAAAAATTATATTTACTATCTCAAATTTTACATTACTCATAATTTTTTTGTAAGAATTATTTATTAAATTTTTAGGTAGATTTTTTTGAAAATCTAACTATTGTATTTGTCCTCATGGTCGATTTTTCAAAGAATTTCGTCATAAACTATCATAATTAGTGGAGTAGAGTTCAAAAATACCATTCGTTAAAAAATTTATGTATGTATATATATATATATATATATGTAATATAACGGACTTTTGAGGACACGATTGCGTCTACAATTCTTATCCGATCTCAATGAAATCTTCTACACTTATTTTATGTGTAATTACCACGGTTAAGTTCGAAGATAGGCTGAATCGGTCGATTAGTTTAGAAGTTATGGCTGTTTGAAATTTTAACGATTTTTCAAAAAAATCAGTTTTTAATCACTTTTAAAGTCCATATAACTTTAAAACTAAATTTCATAGAAAATTTCTGTAAAAAGTATTTTGAAGCTTGATTGATAAGCTTTAATTTATGCCCTTAAACTTTACATTTTGACCATTTCTTCCAATAATTTGATAGCCTTGAAAATTTTAATGGAATCAAAAAATGTTGAAAATATGGTTTTCATTCCACATAAGTTATGATTGTCCCATTATAATCTAGTTTTGTCAGTTGCATTTTATTGTGCACAAAATAACCTGTGAATTTCACTGCAATTTTATATTTTAAAAGTATTTCTTTTATTATTTATGATGTATCAAATGTACCTCTACTCCCTATGATTATCACTGGTCTTGTCATTACGATAGCACCCACAGTTCTTATCGAATCTTTATGAAATTTTTCACACTTATTCTATAGGCGATTATCTTGATCAAATTCGAAGATGAGCGAAATCGGTCGATTAGTTTTGAATTGATGGCTGTTTGAAATTTTCAAGATTTTTCGAAAATATCAGTTTTTATTCACTATTGAAGTTCATATAACATTAAAACTAAAACTAATAGACAATTTCAGTAAAAAGTATCTTAAAGCATGTTTTAGTAAGCTTTAATTTTTGACCTTTAACTTCATGTTTTGACCATTTATTTGAATAATAGTATTACGTTTAGAAATTATTTATTTGATTATTAGTTATTCTTTTAATTGACGTTTGAATATTTTTTATTTGTGTTAAATTATTGAATTTTATTTAATGACTACTTCGTCATTAAGATTTAATTTTTCTATTTGTTTTGTGATGCCAAGTTGTCTCGACAAAAGTGCACTCAAAGAGAAAGTGAGGGATTAAGATGGTATTTATTTGTAACTAAAAATATACTCCACGTACACTTTTGTTGATAAATATTTTTGGTTTTGTACGAAAAGTATTTTCAGATGGCCTTTGGGCCTTTATAATTGCCCGAGGGGTCATTTAGATTCCATTTAGGTGTTTGCTCTAACATTTCAAAAAAATGTCAAAGCAAACAAGTCTAAATGCCTTAAAAGCATTTTACAATTACGTCATGTCTTATCACTAAATATTATCGAAAAATGGCATGCATTAATTAAAACTATAAATATTGGAGCTACAATTCGGAGAGTCGGGAACTTCTACACTGAAATTTTCTTCTCTTTCAGAAACTTTTTCAATATTTGAGCTATCACTTATACTTTTTGAGATTTTGCCAAAAAGCTGGACGGCTAATTTTTTTAACGGTTTGTCGTTAATAACAATTATAATTTTCTTTTCCAGAAAAAATCGAAAAATGCTTTTTTCTAGACGCCATTCCGGATCGTTTAAGCCATCAACTATATTTTTAGGAGACCTGTAACTATTTTTTGCTGGAACTCAACTTCTCGACTAGACTAAAATAGAATAAAAATACATTATTTAGGTATTTCCATTGATTCGTTTATTTACTATTTGATATGGTATTAATCTTTTTCTTAGACTCGCAAGCCTTTCTTGTGCCTATTTAGACAGTCAATCTGAAGGAGTAAACTCCAATCGTGCGTCGGAGCTGACACACACGCTTTTTTTTGTTTCACTCGATCGAATTTTTGAAAAAATTGAAGATCACGTTTTTTTGCTCTGAAAAGCTCATATTCTTCAACACAATGAGAGAAAAAAAATTTCTGAGCTTTGTCTACATTTTTATTGCAGACAGTGCTTAAATTTTCAAAAAAAAAAAAAAAATTTTTTTTTGAATTTAATGAACGAGAGATCAGTAAAATTATGAAATGCAGCGGCAGAAACGTGTTCAAAATTAGAGTCTTTTGGTTTTTTTAAATTTCCTAAAGTTGATCAAAAAATTATTTTTCAAAAAAAAATTTTTTTTTGAAATTTTTTTGTCGCTGGTTTTTCTAAGACTACTCAAAAACCACTAACGCTAAAAAATTTCAAAGATCTAATCCAAAAACTAGACACTGTGAGCTACGATTTCCTTTTTTTCATTTCTTGTACGACCATTTCGCTCGAAGTTACGGCCTGTTGAAAATCGCCCAAAAATGTGGAATTTTTTTTTTTGATTTCTCAATTTTTTCCGCTTGTATATATCTATAACTGACCAAAACAAGTAGTCATTGTCTAATTATTACTGGGTATACCCTTATTGGTCTCGTTACCATATAAACAATAATATAATTAAATATAACACAAATAAGAAAATCAATCATTTATTTGACGTCTTTAATTTCCTTTTATCCAAAGTTCAATTTTATCCAAATAAATACAATAAACTACATTTTTAATTGTGAGATTCGGCACAGTGGATAACAGATCAGACTTTGAATTGAAAGGTCTCAGGATCGAGCCTACCAGTTGGCGGGATTTTTTTTTTCTTTTCGTAATTAAAGGCACTAGGGGTAGAAGTATGGTGAATTTGCCCCCGAAAGGTATCGGCTTGATACTGCGGGGATTTTTGGGTACTAATAAGATATTAAGATTCTGAGAGTTTCAGCTTTTGAAACCAATCGGTCTTCGAGAAAAAGCCAAATATGTAAAAATCAGATAAAATCAGATTCAAGCTGTGGGGTCGTTCATAAATTATGTAAGAGGCTTTGAAGGCTAATTTGGCCCCCTCTCCTTCTATTGTAAGACATCATAAGATTACGACTAGTCCCCCCTACCCCTTGATAATAAATTTTCGTAAGAACAGGATATATTGATCAAATATAAGTCCATTTATTCTGAAAATATACTTTATTGCAATCTTATTACTATAAATATCATTAATTAACTGTAATAATATTAATCTTATTAACCTATCACAGTTTTGACCAGAATTAGTTCAGTAAAACCTAAGGTGTTAAAAGAAATAGATAATAAATCAAAACTTTGAATATTTATATTTTTATTTGATGTGGAGTAGAATCCACACGTTGGACATGTACGCGCAATTAATTGCGTTTGAACCGTAGGACAATAAAAGTCATACGGTGTTGAAATAAAATCTGGACGGCTAGGAATCTCAATGTTTAGAGATAATTGCACAAATAAAGGACAAAAATTAGCATTTGTTTGGTCTTTAAGAAGTGGGATATCTAAAGTTTGCACTTGTTGAAGAGGATAAGGTGGTGGAATAAATCCATCTGGTAAAATCATTCGCAAATTACTCCTTAATTTCCCACAGCAACTCAATTCTGTGCATTTGCTAATTTGCAATAAATACTGAGATTCTCTTATATGTCTGTAGTACCAATCGGGAGTCCATTCTGCCAGGCTTACATCACCATTATCACGACCAGGATCTATGTATTCAGCAACAACTGGTTTATCATCAATAATTAATTTACTCCATATTTCCGCTAAAATATCACCGGCTATTTTGAAGTTTTTGAGTTCAAGTTCATCATCAACTGTACGTCGCTGATCATCAAGATGATTGCCAAAAGAATCATAAGGTAAGACAAGTCCAAATAATTGATGACCACGGAGCCATTTTACGCTCTACTCGATTGAAACAACTTCGTCCTGGAGCATTCGTAATGATAAATATAGCATCGAGATCAAATTTACAAAAATGAGAAACGGCATGAGAAATAACTTGAGGAAAACGTAGATTTTCATCAGGTCCTCCGTCAACAGTCATAATTACAACTGGTTTCACACCATTATAGTCCGTTTTGGCGAGGGATTGAAATTCTGTTAGCTCTATAAGATGCTCTAAATCTATGCTATGAGTGTGCGCAGATGATGATAAATGTTTTCCTGATCTGATTGCAATGTACGTAGGCCCACTGTATGTCACTGCTTCAGATCTGCCCATTTCATTAGCAGTTATTTCAATACCAGTGTGACGTCACGACGTTCTATTCCTGCTGTCAATCAATTTATTAAAAATCGTACATGCTATGTCATCTGGCTACTTATGAATTAATTAATGTAAGATGAGCGAATGCTCTGTGGGATTCTGGTGTAGGTGTGGTTAATTCAATAACTAACAATTAACACAAATTACAGATAAAAGAATAGATCTTTATTAAACAATATGTACACTAAAACTATGAGAAAAATAGCGAATGCAACTACAAGATACGCGATAGCGAATGCGACTGTAAACGAATACGCGTATAAACTCGACACGTGGTCGGTAGCGGTTAATGACGCGATAAGTAATTTATACTTAATAAGACGCGAGCAACAATTCAATATATACTCAATAATTAGTAGCCTTGATATACTAGCTAATTATTGAGAATAGTTAAGCGGAGATTTAGCGGAGCGGTTCAGACTTATATCACACTAGTGATATATTGATCGAAGCGGTTAGATGGAAAGCTGTATTCGAACTGATCGATGTAGATTGGAAATAGACGTCGTCTTCTTCCTTCGTGGCTGCTCGGTGGTGACGTGGCAGCATGGCTGCAGTAACGAATTTTCCTATTGGCTTAAAAGCGCGCCAACAGGAAATAGTTAGCCGCCAATTTCTCTGATTGGCCGGCTGGTAGCGGGTTCTCATGCCGACGTGGCACGGTCATGAGTAAGAAATTGCAGGTGTCGGGCCCAGATAGCGAGTGACCCGGCACTATTCTGACATTCAAGTCAGTAGCGAGTTCGGCTGCTCCCGTACGTAGCGAAAGTACACGAAGCTTTTCAAAATGATCAAGCTCGTGACTGAACATTCTCCCCAGCGCTGGCGACGGTGTCGACAGGATTGTCCTCTGGAGAGTGAACTGGTAGCACACACAAATTAGCGATTGGTAGCGTAAGACACTCTTGCACCAATATCAGCGTTTTCCCAAGCACGTAGTGTTGCTTTAAGCATATCGTGCAGCTGTTGATAGGTAGGAAATTCATTGGAGAGTCCCAGCGAGGACATCCACTCCACTCGGAGATCTTCAGGCAAGCAATGTACAGTCAAGCGAATCAGAAAGGGATCTGATTCATTGATTGGAACTCCCAAGGCAGCGATAGCGTCTAGCGATTTTTTGTTAGCGAGCAACAGAGCGTTCAATTCAGCAGCGGAGTGACCAGTTAGCGGTTGCCTGTATAACAAACCATCGATGTGCATGTCGAGCAATCGACGTGGATTTGTGTAGCGAGTAGTCAGTAATTCCCATGCAGGTTGGAAGGCGTCATCAGTTACCTGTAAATTGGCGAGTAGCGAAGCGGCTTCACCTTTTACTTGAGTCTTCAAATAATGCATTTTTTGTGACCCAGTTAGCGAATTTTCACTGATGACAAGCGACGTGAATAGATCTTTGAACGAATCCCATTCGTCATAATTGCCTTGGAACGTTGGCAGCTTAATCTTCGGCAAGTTGGTCATGTGCGCACCTCCAAAGTAAGCGGTTTGATCGTGATTGATAGCATGTGCATCATAAACACGTTCTGGAGCGGGTTTAGCAGCGCTGAGTCTCACCAGGAGCTCAGTGTACACTTGACTAGCGGTACCAAAAGCGTTACCTGTATGGTATTCATTTTCAACGATCTCTGGGATATCATCAAAAATTCTCTCATGAGTTGTGTTGAAGCGAGTCCACAAATCATTCAAGAAAGCGAGTTCAGCGTCAATAGCGGGTGCACCTTGAGTAGCGAGTACGGCGTCGGTCAAGCGGTTGGACATATTACGCATCGTGTCGATGCGGTTCATTTGAAGAGCGACTTGGGCTTCGGCGGCCATCTTGATTACACGTTGCACACAAAATGGACGCGATGAAAGTAAAACCGACGCTAAGTTTTAGATCGTCTAAAAAATAAATGTCTTTTTTACACCGGTGTGTAAATTTGATCACCACAGGCAGCACTCTAGTAGTGCTCAGCAATGCCCATGGCACTTAGCGATTTTTAATGCACAATTTTCACAGCACTTTTTACTCACAGTTTTTTTTACTTTTAATTTGTAATAATTATCAATTATTGAACCCACACCAGATCCGGCTCGAAGGACCAAAATGTAAGATGAGCGAATGCTCTGTGGGATTCTGGTGTAGGTGTGGTTAATTCAATAACTAACAATTAACACAAATTACAGATAAAAGAATAGATCTTTATTAAACAATATGTACACTAAAACTATGAGAAAAATAGCGAATGCAACTACAAGATACGCGATAGCGAATGCGACTGTAAACGAATACGCGTATAAACTCGACACGTGGTCGGTAGCGGTTAATGACGCGATAAGTAATTTATACTTAATAAGACGCGAGCAACAATTCAATATATACTCAATAATTAGTAGCCTTGATATACTAGCTAATTATTGAGAATAGTTAAGCGGAGATTTAGCGGAGCGGTTCAGACTTATATCACACTAGTGATATATTGATCGAAGCGGTTAGATGGAAAGCTGTATTCGAACTGATCGATGTAGATTGGAAATAGACGTCGTCTTCTTCCTTCGTGGCTGCTCGGTGGTGACGTGGCAGCATGGCTGCAGTAACGAATTTTCCTATTGGCTTAAAAGCGCGCCAACAGGAAATAGTTAGCCGCCAATTTCTCTGATTGGCCGGCTGGTAGCGGGTTCTCATGCCGACGTGGCACGGTCATGAGTAAGAAATTGCAGGTGTCGGGCCCAGATAGCGAGTGACCCGGCACTATTCTGACATTCAAGTCAGTAGCGAGTTCGGCTGCTCCCGTACGTAGCGAAAGTACACGAAGCTTTTCAAAATGATCAAGCTCGTGACTGAACAATTAATTAGCAAATGATTTCCAGTCACTATTACGGCTAATGATTTTTAAATTTGAATTTAAATTCAAATTATTTTTATTATGAAATATTGTTGTTTAATAAATATAATTAAATATGATAATGAAATATCAAATGATGAAAAATAAATGTTTATAAAATTCAAATATAAATTCAAATTATTATATTTTATAATTAATAATAAAAATTGAAATTTATCAATAAATAGATAAGTAAAGAAATAATGAAATAATGATATGATAAAAATTTATAAATATGAAATGTAAAGTAATGAAATGAAAGTGAAATTAAATGAATGAAAAAATAATGAAAATACTTGAATAATATCGGGTTTTGAATAAACTTTGAAACCAATAATTATATCAACTGATTCTAATCTTTATTAACTTTTAATAAACATCTTAACAATCTTTAATATCAATCAATTTATAAATATTATAATATAAGCAATAGAAAAATACTTTGGTTACAACAACGTATTATCACATAGAACCGCCAAGTGAAGCACGTGAGTGAGCCACAGCGAGCAAGCGGGAGAGTGTGTGGTATGCGCCGTCAAGCGACGCGTAGACCGACACCAACTCATCCAAAACAATGCTAATAACTTAGTTGTCGCTTTAAGCGGCAAATACAAATGAAGAATAAATAACCAAATAATAATTAGGGAATGGACTAGAAAATCGTGTGCTCTTGACAAATAAATATGAAATTAAAATTATGAAATTATTATTATGAAAAATATGAAATAAATTTTGAAATATCTTTAAAATATAAAGATATATGTTGTTTAAAAGAAAAATAAATAAAATTAATCGTTAATGATATGTTTATTAATATTGAAATGAAATAATAAATGAATATGAAATGAAATTGAGAAATGTTATTATAAAATAGAATTAAATAATTATTATTAATAAACAAGTTATTAATAATTAAAAATGAAATGAATTATAAAATGTTTAAATAAATAAAGAATATATTGCAATAAAGAAAAAGTAAGAATCAATAAATATTGATTTATGAATTCGACTCGAATGCTTTATGCGTATGTTGCTAACTGCATTGGAAGTCATGATAAATCTATGTATATATATAAATAATAATTATAAAAAAATATTGATTCAATTATGACCAATGAAATAATTGGTATAATTAAATAATTATTGGAAGGGTCGTTACTACCTGGTAACAGCTCTTCTGGAAATCGAAACAGATTTCAGTTTCCTAAGTGAGCTCATTCGTCATTGACGAAATTTTAATTATTTAAAGGGAAGGTCCTTAAATTTATTAAATCATTAATAATGGTGATTTAAATGTTTATAAACTGAATTATTAAAATATAATTCTGAAAATTTTTTAGATAATTGTTGAATTATTCAAAAGTGGTAATTCATTTAATTAATAAATAATTTTGATAAACATTCCGTCGATTATCAAATTCAATTTGAATTATTTAAATATAATTCATTCAATAAATAAAATTCAATTTTGATAAAATTACATCAATTATCAAGGGTTGAGAAGGAAGAATAATAAATAATGAATGAATGAAATAAATAATTGTTGATAATCATAACAATCATCAAATAAATCAAGGTAACAAATTACTGAAATAAATAACTAATAATAAATGTAACTAGTAAATTGATTCCAGTAATATTAGACACAGGTAGCGGTCCTAATATTTTAAAAGGAAGTTTCTGTCCAAAAGGGGCAATTCTAGATAAAACTAAAACTATTAAATTACTAAGAATTAACGAAATTCCAGTTGAAGCATTGGGTGAAGTTGAATTAGATTTTCTTGATTTAGAAATTGAATTTTTAATAGTTCCTGACGATTTTCCAATCGAGCTATCCGGAATATTCGGTTCGAATTTTTTTGACGATGCGAAAATCCAAATTTGCTATAAAGATCGCGTTATTAAAATAAATAATAAACAATTTTTTTTTCTATGATACTGATGAATCAATAAATCAATCATTTAATTGTAAAAAATTAGTGCAACCAAATAAAACAAATTTTCAAGATTAAATTCATCTCTTAACAACTGAAGAAAATCTAGAAGAATAAAATGAAATGAAGAAAGAAGAAATAAAAAACGACAAAGAAGTGCATAAAGTAAAAATAGAAACTAATGAAGAAACAGATGAAGATATAATAATGAAAATTGAAAATGAAGAAGAAGAAGAATCTGATTATGATGATGATATGCATCAAATAATGGCTATAGGATTTCAGAATTTTAATATTTATGGAAGCGATACCAACTACGATTCAGATGATGAAGCAGAAGAAGAATCAGAAGAAGAAGAACCAGAAGAAGAAAATAAACAAAGAAACTACTAAAACTTTTAACAAGAATAAAAAAAATAATAATCAACCTGAAAATGAGGAAATTTTATAAGAAAAATCTGAAATAATAAATACAATTAAACAAAATAACAATTAAAAAAAGCATTCAAAGGTAAATTCCAATTACACTATTGAAAATAAAGACTACAATTTACATGAGTCGATCAATAAATATAATTAAGAAATTATATATGCTCAGCGAGTATTAGTTATCAACAATGATCGTGAGAATGAAGAAAAAAATCAAGAGGATGCCACAGGACACTCCTCACATGATACTGATGCTATAAATAAAAATAAATCACGTTTTGAAAAAATAAAAGAGGTGTTAAATGTAAAACATTAAAATAAAACCGAACAAGAATCTCTTTATGATTTGATAAAAAACAACACTGAAAGGTTTCACTTTCCAGGTGAATATTTACCAGCAACAGATAGAGTTAAACATGAAATTTTGACTACAGATGAAAGACCTGTTAATATTAAAAATTATAGAATTCCTTATGCTTTAAAGGAAGAAATCAATCGACAAATTAAAGAGTTATTGGAAAATAATATTATTGTGGAATCAAGGTCACTATACAACAGTCCAGTTTGGATAGTTCCAAAGAAACTGGACTCTCAAGGAAAGAAACAATAGAAAATGGTAATCGATTATCGAGCGTTAAATGAAAAGACGATTAAAAATGCATATCCAATACCAAATATAATTGATATTATTGATAGTTTGGGTGGAGTTGAATATTATTCTGTACTGGATTTATCATCAGGTTTTCATGAAATTAAAATGAAGGAAAAAGATCAATATAAAACTGCTTTTTCTACTATTTTAGGTCATTTTAAATTTTTAAGATTGGTTTTTGGCCTAGCAAATAGCCCAGCAACATTTCAAGCATTAATGGAGGATGTTTTTTCAGGATTTATTGGTTCTATATTATATGTTTTTATTGATGATATAGTTTTATTTGCAAGAACTTTACAGGAACACATCGAAAGATTAAAAATGGTTTTTCAGAGATTAAAAGAAGCAAATTTAAAATTAAAACCAGATAAATACAAATTCCTCAAACGAGAAGTTTGTTATTTAGGTCATTTAATTAGTAGAAATTCTATCAGACCTGATCCAAGTAAAATTGAAGCTGCAAAGAAATATCCAGTCCCTACTACTCAGAAAAAAGTTCGTCAATTTTTGGGTTTTACTAATTATTATAGAAGATTTATTAAAGATTTTGCAAAAATAGCTAAACCATTGACAAAATTACTTCAAAAAGATGTCAAGTTTTTATGGAATAAAGAAACTCAAGAAGCTTTTGAAATATTAAGAAATGAATTATGTGAACCACCTGTATTAAATACACCTGATTTTACAATGTCATTTATTATTACCACTGATTCATCAGGTTATACTATTGGAGCAGTTTTATCACAAGGACAAATCGGAGAAGATACTGCATGTGCATACGCTTCAAGAGTATTGAGAGACGCTGAAATAAGATACGAAACATATGAAAAAGAAGCATTAGCTATTGTTTTGGTGTAAAAATATTTAGACCATATGTTTATGGTAAAGAATTTACTCTCGTTACCGATCATAAACCATTAGTTTGGTTTCAAAAGGCAAAATATGTAAATACAAGAGTTTTAAAATGGAGATTAAATCTAGGAGAATACAATTTTAAAGTTGTTTACAAACCAGGTAAAACAGATTATGTTGCAGATGCTTTGTCAAGAAATCCAATCAAAACAGAAGAAATTCAACAAATCAAAGTAACAACAAGAGCTGCAACAAAGAAACAAGAAATGAAAACCACACCACAACCAACAACTAATGAAATTAATAAAAATAAAAAATTAAACAAAAACAAAAAGGAAATACAAAAAAAAAATAAGTGATAAAAATAATGATTTAACCGACAAAGAAATTACAAATCAACCAAGAATTATTAAGCACAAGAAAAAAGTGAAACAAATCAAGAAAAGAAAAGAAATAAAGGATCAAGAATTAAATCAAGGAAGTGTGAGCAGTTTTTTAAGCTCAGATGAAAATATTGAAAATATAATAAATGAACAAAACAATAATAAAAATGATTCATCAGATCATAGTGATTCCGATATTAAAGAAAATTTAGAAGCGGGAAATATTCGTTATATAGTTGATATTGAAGATTATTTTCATTTCAGGAATGATAATTTAGCTTATTTTATTAGCATTAATGGTGAACCATGTGATAATGGCGCAATTAAATTGAAAGAAATAAATAAATTACCAACATTTAAAAATTTAGAGTTAGGAAAAATAGTTGAAAAGAAAATTAAAAAAAAATATTATTTTGCTTAACCTATTTGTGAAAAAGAAAAAGAATCAATTGTAATTTTAATTGAAAATTTAAAAATAATTTTCGAAAATTTAGAAGAAACTTTGAAAAATTTAAATTAAAAACAGTATGTTTCGCAAAAAGTGAAAATATAGAAAATTTACCGTGGAATAATGTCATAACAGAATTAAAAAATGTTTTTGACGGAACTGATATTAAAGTTATAATCAAAAGAGATGAAAATTTTTATGAAATGTATAAATCACCAATCAGGGGTCATAAAGGGGTAACTATAACTTATCAAAGAATTAAAAAAGATTATTATTGGGAAAATTTGAAAAATAATATTCAACGTAGAATTCAACAATGTTTAGATTGTCAATTAAAAAAAAAAAGTGTGTGTGTCAGCTCCGACGCACGATTGGAGTTTACTCCTTCAGATCGACTGTCTAAATAGGCACAGAATTCAAGGCTTACTAGTCTAAGAAAAAGATTAATACTATATTAAATGGTAAATCAACGAATCAATGAAAATACCTAAATAATGTATTTTTATTCTATTTTAGTCTAGTCGAGAAGTCAGGGGGTCCGCTCTCGTATGTTAGCAGCGCGTACCGAATAGTACTCGACTAGGGGTCTTTAGGGCCGATGGCGCTTTAATCGCATTCAGCGTATGTACAGTTTAATCCTGACCATAGTATACCATATTTACCTATAGTGAATTATGAAAATATTTAAAAATGTAAATACTGTAATTAAATAAAATGAGCATTTCTTTTATTTTTATTGTTGAATATTTTATCTAACTTATAATTATAATGAATATTTATAATAATAGTTAACTAATATATTTGTAGTTATTGTAAGCATCAATGCCAAAGTACTTTTTGTTAATAAAATTATCAGCAGGCGTTGAATTCCTATTTAGCTATTTGGCTAGCGTTTCAGTTTTGCTCTAGGACAGGCTGGATTCAAATTTCTAGGGCGCGCATTTTTTTTTTTTTTTTTTTTTTTATTACTTATTGTTTTTTTAATTATTGTTTTAAGTACATTTAATAAACTGTAAACGAGTTATAATAATATAAATTTATTTTTTACACATGTAAATATACAATTTTGCTATTTTTCCTACTAGTAAATAACGTTTTAGGATAATTAATAATGACAATAATTTATAATGTTATTAAATACTGTGGAAAATTCATTGTAATTTTTTTTTTCATACAATCAATAAAATAGCATGTACAAAAATATTGATTTTTTTTATTTCATATTTGCCGCCATAATTTAATATGTATAATTAATTTTTTATCATTTAATTACCCATACTTGAAAATAATTGATTATATTAAAGAATTAATATAATTTTTTATGGATAAATACATGTAATTAGATTAATTTCATTTATTTTTATTGCTGTTTTGATTTGTTTTATCGATGCTTAATTTATTACTCGATAGTCATTTGTTTTAAAAAATGGAATACTGATAACGACAATAACTCAGAAAAGTTTCTAGTGTCTTTTAATAAGTATTATTGTAGCAGATATTATTAGTTAAATTTTTTAATATTAGTTAATAAAAACGCTTCTCAATGGGATATAAATGTGCTGTGTTAGGCTGTTCCTCATCAGGAAAATCCGTTCCAAAGCATCACTTTCCTAAAAATGGAATTCGCGCTTTCATGTGGACAGAAATGATCCAGTGTGAATCAAAAATCTATAACATTTCCTCTGATCGACTCTACAACTATTACATTTGTCATAAGCATTTCTCCAGCTCTATGGTAAAATTAACGGGAACACGGAGATGTTTAATTGAGGATGCTTACCCTGATATTGATAATGTAACTTTCTCATCGAGCGATTCTCAAGCTTTATGTATGAGTGCAAATGTTAGCTTAGAGAGTAATGAGATGAATCTTGACATTAGAGTTTCTAATCATCTGGATAATGTTCAAGCTCTTGATGATGGTCGTTTTCTTCGATGGTGTTGATGTTAATGGTAATATCTTCTGTGATAAACTCGTTGATACTCTTGAAGTTGATCGTGCTCGTGATAATTTATATGTTAATAATGAACTTTCAGCTGTTGTTACTACTTTGGTAATTATAACTTATTTATTTTACTGTTGATAATTATAGTTAATTTATAAATAAAATGAATTTTAATCTCCTTTATTTTTTTCACAATATTGTAGGATTATTCAGCTGATAACAAGAATGACACTTTTAAAGACAGTCAATCATTAAAATCAGTCGATACAAAAAAAGTACAACAATCAGAGTTGAATCGATTGAAAATTGCTCTGCGATCACAAAAAAAAAGAACTAATGCATTGAAGTCTCGCTACAAAAAGAAGTGTGCTGAAGTCAGAGCTTTAAAAAAATTAAATCTCTTATCAAAGAATAGTTCTTTAACATCGATACAAAAAGTTTTCATTGAGATGCAATATGAACAGGGTGCGAAAAAATCAAAGGTAATTTTCAAACCTACAATAAAAAAAAAATATATTTTCCCTACCAGGATACCGAGTAGTTCAGAGATAGTTTTATTATAGTCAAAATACGTTCTCTGATTATCACAATACGTTTCTTCATAATTAACATGCGAAGTATTATTTTTAGTATTTTAGTTTATTTTTTTAATTTATCAATATTTCATTTTTCTACATTATTTTTGTAGGCAAGACGTTTTACAATGTCACAAAATTTGTTATCCTTGATAATTCACGAACGATCGCCAACGGCTCATAAGCTACTCTCAAGTCTTTTTACAATACCGAGTTCGGGAACTTTGAAAAAAGTTCTCGATAAAATCCGTTTCGATACCGGGATAGCTTCAATTATGTCACGTTATTTACAAGTTGAAGGCAAACGTTTATCAGCATCACTCGATAAATACGTCACCGTTATTTGGGATGAAGCGGCAATCACTCCTCATTTAGACTATGATGTGCAATACGATAAGATTGCTGGCTTCGAAGACTACGGTTACAAGCGCACCATCAAGTTTGCTGATCATGTCCTTATAGTCGCTATTCATTCAGCTAACTCTAGCCAGTTTGTACCCGTGTATCACGGTTTTTGTGAGAGCCAAACTTCTCCAGCTGATTTGACCAGAATTGTCAAATTGGTATTCGATAAACTGATCGATAATGGACTAACTCCTGTTGCGACAGTTTGCGATCAGGGAACAAATAATGTAAAAACAATAAAGAACTTGCTATTAGAGTCAAATAGATTAAGATTTAAACGAAAATTAAACCCTGGTAATAATTTGACTTGTATATTTCTGCTGTGTTGTTTTTATTAAAAATCACATATTAAATTAATCAAATAATTGATTTTCAGGTGATACTATCCTTTATCGTGACTGTGAGATCGTGCCATTATTTGATAGTCCTCACCTTATCAAAGGAACAAGAAATAATTTACTCACGAAAACGTTACGATTTGATCACAAAGCTCTTTCGAAAGCAAGTTTTTGTAATTTGTTCCGTTATATTGACAAATCCGTTTCAGGATTTCAAGATGCACATTGGAAATATATTGAAAAGGCGTACAGAATAGATAAAAACCGAACGACAGGTTCAAGAGTCACAAATTTAACGGATGAACATATTTACGAGAAGAAAATACACAAAATGAGAGTTGCTCCTGCTGCACAAATTTTTAGTGTTACGACGTCAAATTTAATAAAAAGTTTGGTGGATTCTCCAGGTAATCTATTTTTTTTTATTGTGTGTCAACTTGAAAAACTTGTCAAATTTGAAAAACTATTCTCTTACTTTATTCGCCACAGAATATACCGCTATTTACATTTTTAATCAATCACATGCATCGATAACTTACCTTATATTTTACCTGGCGCATGCGCTCTGCATTCTACAACTACTAGGAATACTAATTTTCTTCAAGCATAAAACATAATTGACACAATTCTGTAAATTATTAACAGGCTTAATTTCGTTACGTTAATTTAATTTTAGATCCTATTATGACTACTGAGGGAGAACAAAAGTTAGGTCAGGAGGCGTTGTTTACTGCAGAGATTTTGCTCTATTTTAATGATTTGTTCGACTCAATGAATGGCTCTCAAAAAAATGAAAAAACTACTGCGCCTCTACGTAGCAATGTAACTGAAAGTAGTTTGCACCACAAATTCTGGGCTTCCAGTCAGTACTTCTTGCCTCATTTGAAGTTTTTGGACCCCAAGAATCCAAAAAAAAAGGCATTTGTTCCAACATTAGAAAATTGGAAAATAAACGTGGTAGGGTTCCAAAAACTGCACCTAATTTTAAAGAAATATGGGTTCGAAGAATTCTCACCGAGGCATTTTAATCAAGATGACCTGGAAAGTACATTTGGATGGCTCCGACAAAGAAGCTGCAATAGAAAACCATCATGTAAACTAGTAACTCGCCATTTGAGAAGTTTTTTAATTGACAAAGTCGGTAGATTTAAAATAAGACATGGAAATACTGAGTCTGCTGCTACGGTTGATGATTCTCAAAATATTGATTTTGGTGATGTGATTTCCACATTCAACAACTTTTTATTAGATGCAGACTGTGTTGATAGTGATGATAATGATGGTGATGCCAATTACGTTGATGATTCACTTGTAGAATCAAATGTAAAAGTAGTTGCTCATTCATCAAAGCTTGAATCAACAACGGTACTACCGAATATACTTCTGCATCTGTCCCGAAATAATGAAATAATGCAACAATTAATAAAATCTGTTGTTGGGTGTGATAATTGCATTGAGTCTTTCATTCGAAATCAAGATGGGTTGCCTTCTGATTCTTCTTTTGACCGAATGTACTTCCAAGTACTGAAAGTCATTAACGATTGTATAGTTATGTATGGCTATCGTAAAAATATCAGTGAGAACTTGAAATCTATCGTTCAAGAACGCATCGATGATGGTAAAATTGATAAGAGTTGGTTGACATGCACAAATCATTACCAGGAAATAAATGAAAAAGCAATTAATATTATTATACGGCGATTTATTGTTGACTGGTGTGCTGCAGTGAACGATCATCTTTCTGGAAAGAGTAATCATTTAAAAAATGCCAATTATATATTTTATCAAAGTTGGAAAACACATCAGAAAACTAAAAAAGTCGCGCTTCGAGATAAAGAAGTGCAGCAATAATAATAATTATAATAATAATAGTAATAATAATACTAATGATATAATTATTTTTTATACAATTCGTCTAAAAAATTAAAAAATTGTTTATTTATTAAAAATTTTGTTAGCAAAATTATATATTTACATATATAAAAAATAAATTAATATCATCATAACTCGTTTACAGTTTATTAAATATACATAAAATTATAATTTGAAAAAAATAAATAAATAAAAGTACTAGCCTGTCCTAGAGCAAAACTGAAACGCTAGCCAAATAGCTAAATAGGAATTCAACGCCTGCTGATAATTTTATTAACAGAAAGTACTTTGGCATTGATGCTTGCAATTACTACAAATATAATTGTTAACTATTCTTATAAATATTCATTATAATTATAAGTTAGATAAAATATTCAACAATAAAAATAAAAGAAATGCTCATTTTATTTAATTACAGTATTTACATTTTTAAATATTTTCATAATTCACTATAGGTAAATATGGTATACTATGGTCAGGATTAAACTGTACATACGCTGAATGCGATTAAAGTGCCATCGGCCCTAAAGACCCCTAGTCGAGTACTATTCGGTACGCGCTGCTAACATACGAGAGCGGACCCCCTGCGAGAAGTTGAGTTCCTGCGAAAAATAGTTACAGGTCTCCTAAAAATATGGTTGATGGCTTAAACGATCTGGAATAGCGTCTAGAATAAGAAGTTTTTTTGATTTTTTTTTGGAAAAATAAAATTACAATTGTTATGAACAAAAAACCGTTAAAAAAACTAGAAGTCCATTTTTTTGGCAAAATCTCGAAAAGTATAAGTGATAGCTCAAATATTAGAAAAGTTTCTGAAAGAGCAGAAAATTTTAGTAAAAAAGTTCCTGACTCCCCGTATTGTAGCTTCAATAATTTTAATTTTAATTTAACGTTGAAAATTAGCTTTTGCGCGGCAGTTTTGGCATGCGTGCGCCGCCACTCTAGTGAGCGCAGTTTTTAAATAATTTTTTTTTACAATCAAATATCAATTAAAAAATTTGAAAACATTCTGGTGTCATCTAGACACTTCAAAGAATATGATTTCGCGGTATTCAAAGTTGCATTACCATTTTTCAAAAAGTTATTCAATTTTTAATCAACATTTTTTTTACGGGTTTGTGTTGTCATAAAAGGCGGCATAAAAGTTTGAATAATTAATCTATAAATTTTTTGTTTCTTGGAGCTCTTTTTATAATCATACTCAACAAGATGACAGTATGAAAGTTTATACAATTTTTGATTTCATTAATTATTAATTTTTGAACTACCAAAAAAATTAAAAATTAAAATAATGTATGTTAAATAATTTTAAGCCATTACTGATTTCATATTCTTGTTAGGCATTATATGATTACTTTTCAAATTTTTTCTTGCCATTTATTTATAAATTATTTATAAACAAATGGATTAATTTTATATTTTTGAAAAATTTTTTTTCACCATATTGTTAGCGTAAGGAAATAATGATTTCAAAAAACAAAATTTTCTTAAAAACTACATCTTATTGTTTATAATCTTTTTTTTCATCAAGGAATCATTTTTTTTTTAAAACATAATTTGCATTTCTAAATATAATGGCAAAAAAAAATCTTGTTTGTCAATAATTAATTCATTTGCTTGTTTGACAATTTTTTCTATCATTTTAATTTTTTTCTAGAACATAAAAAAATTACAATAACAGCAACCTGCAACAATATGGCAAATAAAAATTTGTTCAATTTTTTAAAAAACATCTGGATTTTGGAGTACCACAAAGTCCACGCACTGACTCAATTTGTCAACAAACAAATTGCTGTAACTTTGCAACTATTGCAGATACAGTTTTCGACCTTCGAGTCGTTTTTATACAGTATGAGTTAAGCTTTTTTATAATTTTCAAACCTAACGTTTATCTGTTATAGTTCTCTAACAACTCGCATTTATTTATAAAAATAACCCGAGTCGAAATATCGAGTGTGATTCCAGCGCCTCGAGCGTGTCGAGTGTAACTCCAACGTCTCGGACGTTGCAAATGCAAAATCCATGTTTTAAAAGCATTACAAACATGAATTTCATTTAGTAAATATAAAAAACGTAAGATTTCTAGTACAGTAAAATCCGAAATGGTTCATTGTTATGAAATCAATTTCCTCGAAGCAGGTGGTCCTAAATAGATAAGTTTATCTATTGTGGTAGTGAAAAATTATTCGTTTTGGTGTTTAATAAATGGTCGAGATCGAAACTACTCGTTGTATTAGGCTTATTGACTTTTCGACTGATCGATTAAGTGAGGATCATTTGTGTACATTGTAGTATCGATTTTAACCAATCGAATGTAATCAGCTGACAGGCTGACAGGTCTGATGATTGTTGTTAAAATAAGAACACATATTTAAACTAAATGTTTATTCTTTAAATGGTTAAAATGATAAAGGCCCTAGGGGTATAAGGATGGTGAATTTGCCCCCGAAAGGTATCGGCTTGATACTGCGGGGATTTTTAGGCACTAATAAGATATTAAGATCCTGAGAGTTTCAGCTTTTGAAACCAATCGGTCTTCGAGAAAAAGCCAAATATGTAAAAATCAGATAAAATGAATATTCTCAGAGACTATTTTATCGATTGACTTATACTCGGGATATGATTTGGGGGTCGATAGTAGCTCCTCGGAAAAAAATTGGGAGCTTGATCGGTCGACAACAACCTTGAAAAAAATGACTTTTTAGTTTTAATTTCGACTTTTCACGATGTTACGGTTCTGGTACAATTATGAAATAATTTTTTTTGGATTCGTCATCCAATATCCTATAGACTTAAGTGCTTTTAAAATTTTTAAAAGAGGTACGCCATATAGAAAAACAATAAAAACCACTTTTTAAGCAAATATTTACTTTATTTACATGTTTAAAGTGTGAATCATTATTTTTCTAGTTTGTATATATGTTCTTGAATGTTATTTGCAAAAATAATCTCTGCATCAGCAGTTAAATTTTGTCATATCATATAATATCAACTAAAATATTATAATCATTATACACATATAAAACAGGAAATAGATTTTAGTTTGTAAATTATAAATACATAACAACAAATGAAAGATATACTTGAGGAAAAAAATGTATAATCATATTTTATCAGTCTTCATCACTATCCTCTTCAATCACAGGTGAAATACTGTCTCTATCAAATAATTTGCTAAGTATTTCAGCAGGCCTTAAAATCTTTGTTAAATATCTCCCGTGTGATAAATAGTAAACAACAGCAGCAACATGAGAGCAACATCCAATTGTTCTCAGACCATTTGCACACTCACAACTATGCCTCAATATGCTTTTTGGACCAATAGCATTTTTTTTATACTCAATAAAACATCTATAAACCTTTCTATTAATGTGTCTGGATTAAACTTGAATTTTGAGTATATTTGACTGTTCTTTCACATATTGAATAGTGAGATTACCTGTTTCATCAAGCATTTCTGCTAAATAGGAAACAGCCTGTTTCAATTGATAGGAACCAGTGAAAAAAATACGCAGATCATTTTCTGTCATTTCTAGAAAGTCTTCAAGAGTTTCAGATGAAATTGTTTGAAACGGCAATTTTTTTCGCTGCCAGCCATTTTTTTGAACGTTATTCTACAACTAAGCTCTGATTAAACTTAGAGATTCATCATAGAATCGTTTGTTTATTAAAAAATTTCGACAGCATCGATTTCCATCTGGTATGAAGACTCGTCGCTTAATGAATGACTGCATTCTGGCTTTTTGAGGAATAATAATTAAGTCACTAGTATTACCGCAAAGACAACAGTATCGATGAGTTGAAATAGTTCTTTTCATACGAATCTCAACGTACTCTGTACAATCGGTAGGAGTAATGTTGACTCTAAAAGAAGGATAATCTGAACTTGACTGAGACAATGTCATGTGTGACAGACTAGACTCCGTTCGTTCTAACAGTCCACTAACGATAGATTCAGATCCATCTTCAGCATCAAAAACCACCGGTTCAACTTTTCTTTTTTTATACATCTCTACACGACATTTACCACAAACAATATCACCAGTAAAAAATTCACCATCAAATACTGCAGAAAACTCATCAATGTCTTGTTCTGTTAATAAAGTTTCAGGAGTTCCCGGAACTTTCTTTACTATTTTTGAGCAAATGCAACACTTATCATTGATTATTTTATTTGGAGTCATTTTATTAGCTTAATAAATAAAATGTGAACAGACAATCTCTCAGATTCAGATCATAAACAACACTTTTGTCAGCTGTTGTATATACGACCAAATACGCCAGTGGGCGCGTCGGTCGTGCGGATCTTTTTGCACATAAGACGACTGAGTCGATAACATACCATATTCAATGACTAAAAGCGACAATTTGAAAATAATTTTAATATTACTGCAAAAAAACACTACATAATTAATTAAAAAGTGGTTTTTATTGTTTTTCTATATGGCGTACCTTTTTTAAAAATTTTAAAAGCACTTAAGTCTATAGGAAATTGGATGAGGAATCCAAAAAAAAAATATTTCATAATTGTACCAGAACCGTAACATCGTGAAAAGTCGAAATTAAAACTAAAAAGTCATTTTTTTCGAGGTTGTTGTCGACCGATCAAGCTCCCAATTTTTTTCCGAGGAGCTACTATCGACCCCCAAAACATATCCCGAGTATAAGTCAATCGATGAAATAGTCTCTGAGAATATTCATTTTATCTAATTTTTACATATTTGGCTTTTTCTCGAAGACCGATTGGTTTCAAAAGCTGAAACTCTCAGGATCTTAATATCTTATTAGTACCTAAAAATCCCCGCAGTATCAAGCCGATACCTTTCGGGGGCAAATTCACCATGCTTATACCCCTAGGACCTTTCTGGATTTATCACGGAACCATGGCGGAAACACTGTGGAACCATGATGGGTACACTGTCTGATCACTGTACAGGGTGTCTTCTTCGGGAGGCAGGGGAAAGAGTACCACGTCCCCTCTTGACCAAGTGGTATGTCGACCAATACAGAATTGGTACTATGGGGGGCCCATTCCAACCCCCACTTCGACCAGAGTCTCTTTATTTCTTGAGATGGGAGGAGTGCTGTGGGCCCACGTGAGGTCGGACTCGTAGTGACAGTGGTTAGATACCACACGCAATGAGGATTTTTGATTATACCTCCGGTTAATGTCCACTCTTGGTTTCGGCTGAGAGTGTCGCTTAAAGTGTAGAAGATGGGGATTTCGCAACGCGAGTATGTCCAAAAGGGTGAGGTCTCGGCCTCCGGACGGCGGCGGCGGACTTAGGTCCACGTTACATTAATTAATTGTCTGATCACTGTAGCTACATGGTAGGTTTGCCGTGAAATCACAGTGGTTACACGGTGTAACCACTGTGGAATCACCGTGTATACGCGGTGATAAAATGGCACAAACTCACTTTGTAACCACGGTGGATCCACCGTTATTCCACCATGTTTCCACCGTGATTTAAAACCGCCAGAGTTATTTAATTCTGATGATAATGTCAACATATTGTAACTTAATGTGTAGATTGGAGTATGGAAATCGTGGCAAAAAGGAGGACTTGATATAAAAGACATAGTTTGGCCAGGCAATTCTCATACGCCTCCTCATGGTGTTCCGGAAAAGTTTTATCTAAGGATCACATTCTTAGAAGAGTCACCATACATCAATTTAGCACCACCAGATCCTGTTAGTGGTAAATGTCTCATGGATCGAGGAGTTTATTGTCGCGTAGCAAAGAAGTCGGAGCTGAAAGAGTAAGTACAAGCTTCGTTTTTAATAAGTATTAATTTAATTTTTTGTAATTTCGATTTTATGAAATGTCATTAATGTTTAACAAGAAAACTATTTCTTTCATCCAGTTCACATCAGTATAAAAT
The DNA here is from genome assembly GCF_029852145.1 of Microplitis mediator. Taxonomy (NCBI): domain Eukaryota; kingdom Metazoa; phylum Arthropoda; class Insecta; order Hymenoptera; family Braconidae; genus Microplitis; species Microplitis mediator. The sequence goes on from NC_079971.1 coordinate 11,703,083, forward strand.
AGTGTTGCGTAATCACAACTACATTCAAATTTGAATGTAGTTGAACTTCCGGCAAATAGAGGCAGCACCTACTGGGGCCTAGAGTCTATCTATTCAAACTTGACTTGCGCTGTGCGACGCATGCGCATGGATTTTTCCTGCCTCGTGGCAAGAAGACCGACGCCATTATCTATTCGTTTATACATTTTCAAGTGTCACCACGTGTTTTGTATAATCTATTCAAATTGCGCTCATCTCGAGTAAATAATTAAAAGTAATCAATTAATTACGTTAAGGGTTCATAACTCTATCTAAAATTATAATTATTTTTATAATTGCGAGCTCAGAGCTCAAAAAATAAACATAAAACAATATCAAGAAATCCAGTGCTCTCCAACCTGTTCCTGAGGAGGTTATTTTCGACGGAGAATCGTACAGGTGCTTAAATTCTACTTTATAAATTAATTCAAGTGTTCATCAAAACAAAAGACTCTGTTTTATTATTTATTTGAATATTATTATGCTCAATTTCTTAATTAATTAAACTCAAAGTTATTTTTCGCTCAGTAGCCTCTGCTATCATGCTACCACGTGTTCAACAGATAAATTAAAATCAGTGTAATTTATTATGAGCTCATTAAATTCAATTCAATTATGTGATCATTACTATTAAAACTCAATAACAAAATTATTTATGTATTCAGTGCTATTAAAAATAGTAATTACGTGTTCAATAATTCACTTCGCTCAGTAACCTCTGACATCATGTTACTTATTATCATGACATTTTTGCATTCAACTCAGTGTTCAATTGAACTCAATTTGATTATTTTTAATTCATTATTTACTCGAGCTCAACTCAATAATTTGTATTCAATCATTCACGTATTCATGAGCTCAGACATTTAACAGTATTATAAATTAAATAAACTATTTAATTGCAACCCAGTGATATTTTGTGCTGTGACAAATAAAAATATTGTTATATTTTTAAATATGCGTATTTTTCAAACATCCCAACCACCAACCAGTCCTGGCATGTCTTTATTTAATTATTATTACAACAAATAGTGATATTTATTGATGTTATACTTTTTTGTATAAAACGATGTCTCATCAAACCTTATTTGACATTATCAGGTATTTTTCAAATTATTGACAAAGTTTCCTCACTTTATAATACAGTGTTTCATAATGAAATTTTGTAAAATATTGAAAACATATTTTCTTGATATTCGCACCCAATAAATTTAATTATTATTCATAATACTTTGCAAGAAATCAGAATTAATCAGCCATCAATTAATAATAATTAGTACTCGCACCCATCAGTCAATGATTATCAATAACCATATGTAAGCAATAATTTCCAAGTATTGACCAATCCCAACGTGTGTTCCTTAGTGCTTATAACTGAGAATAAATACCATCGGTGTTGAATAATCCACAAATAGTAACTGCATGTCAGTAATCATCACACTGATAAATAATGTTTCGCTATTAGTACTGTTTCATTGATAATACTTGACAATTATTTATTAATAAACGTCACAAGTTTATTATCAGTTAGCCCCGGATATCCGTATTTATAGTAACCGAACATTAATACATTAACGCAATTACTAATGACTATATCCATAACCAATACACGTCAGTGCAATTAATTGGGTGTTCAATTTAACAAAGTAGTAAATTTTAAATAGTCGATAATTATGATGGGACTCGACCACGCAAGAGCATGTAACTCCCAACTGCCTAACTACGATGGAGAATTCTTAAGCGCGAAACCAGCAGATTAAAGAGTGCCAAAGTCCTTACCAGCTCAAATAGAACGAGACCTCGGTAGGTGTCCATTAAATCCCTCAGAATCATCTCTAATCGAGAATTTAATAACCATGCTAGATTGTACAGCTTAATTTATTGGATAAATTATCGTGCTTCAAACTTTCAATAATTTCCAAAAATTCAAGTATAACAATTCCTTTATACAAAGATAGTATCATGTTGTTTCATCATGATAGCTAATACACGTCTGAGTAAATTAGCATTTGTTACTTTGTCAGAACTGATCCGATGCCTTGTTCTGGTTCTCACTTCAAGCTACGGAGCTTTTCACTCTGTCCTATGTTATTAAAACCAGGACTAGTGATGAGCAAAATCTGTCTTGGTCTTACAGTCTTGGTCTTGGACTTGCGTTTTTGCAAGACCAAGACCAAGACCAAGATCATACAAACACTAGCAAGACCAAGACCAAGACCGAATGAACAAGAACAAGACTGAAACCAAGACCGAGAATGCAAGACCAAGACCAAAATGCAAGGCTAAACTAAAAATTATAACTTCAGTTGTAAATAGGATATATGAGAATGAACGAGTTTTTGTTGAAACAAAAAATTTTGTGTGTTTAAAATTACTAGTTCCTTCCACTAAATTTATACACTGAATATAAAAAAGGCATTAGTAAACCTTACATATACGACTGGAGTGCTTTTTAATCCACTTTTATACACACATTTACCCCATAATGAAAAAATTAATTTATCCAGAAAATTATATCAGACCTCTAACTACATTTATGATGCGCATGCGTCAGCTGATAAAGAATAATAAGCATGCAAATAAAACACACAACTAACTACCTTGTTACAATATTTAAAAATTTTGGTAAATCCAAAAGTGCACGACTCTTAATGCTCATTTGCAAAAAAAGAAAAATCTACGATAAAAGTTTCAAGGACAATTTTTTTTTCCTTTCTGTTACACTATAAATTCGAATTCCGCTTCGAAAAATAGTCATATGGTCTTACACACTCCAGTTGTGATATGTTTTGTGCCATCCTGTATCTGAATTATTTCGTTGGATATTATTTATCGTTGTAATCGTTATTATTAATTAATGGAACGGCGTCAATTGACCTAATTATCATTAAATCTACCATTAAATGTAGTTATTTATGATTTTTTGGAAAGCCACTGTGAGTTTCTCCATCAAACCTAGTGAACACCTTGGACGTATATTCGTTTGCGCGTCCAATACTCCCAAATCGTCGGCGAGTTACTAGTTCTCAGTTCATTGGTAATAATTATTTATTATCTATCAGAAAATAAAGTAATAAAAAATTTAAATACGCAAATAACGTATATGAGGTAAGTAATTAATATTATTTTGGGGTTTTATACTGTCCAATTACTATTGTTATTCACAATCTTGGGAAATATAATGAGTGATGGTATAGCAACTATTCTATTAGGTGTACAAAAAAGTTCTACCCGTGTTTTGCCAAAAAAAAAATACATTAAAAAATTTTTAATAAAATGCAATTCTTTATCAAAATAACCACCATCAGTATCTACTACACTTTGAAACGCTCAGGCAACTGATGAATTCCACGGTGATGAAAGGCTTTATCTTTTGACAAAATGAAATCATCTATATTTTTTTCGACTTTCCGGGAATAATGAATCATATATGAACATCCATGGCAACATATGATGCTCCAAAAATGGCCATACATGTAAATTGGCAATGCATGGCCAGATTTATCCATATGTGGTCATGTATGATTATACATGGCCATATATTTCAAATTTACATATATATTGTAACGGGTTTTTCACCACCGGGGATCTACCAGAGTGAAGTCCGAATACACTCACTGTTTTTGGCTACCTTGTTCAAAAATACTTAAGTTGGGCGCCAGGTGATTTTATAATCACCAAATAAACAATTATCAAAAATGTCGACTCAGGGTGGCGGATCGGGGAAAGGTCAGGCACTTAAGATTACGATAAATAATTAATCAGAATTAACACAAAATAATTAGTCATATATTGAACACAAAATAATTGATCGGTATCACAAAATTATTATCGGTTACAAAAAAAATATAAATGCCGTTGTCGGCTTGACTCGATATAAACGAAACTATATAAAAAAAAATCGTAGTTGATCGAAACACAATTCAGTTCATTGCTCAGAGAAAACACAGTCGGTTATCGAAATAAAATAAAATACGTTTATTGTCCGGAGACACACATACAGCGGAAGTATTAACGAAATACTTGACGAATGACGTCAGAGTATTCTTACACGTCGAGGTGACAAGACTGCTGTTGCGAATGAGACACAGATAATCCGTGATTCTCAGAATTACTCGATTGAAATAAAATAAAATATAAAATAATATTTTATTTCGGTAACACGTTAAATTGCACGATCATATAATTTTTACGCGTAATTAATTATTAATTAATAATTATTACACGAACGCGGTTCACTTGTTCACTACTAAATTCACTAGAACACGTTGTTCAGTTTTCGGGCCGAGGCTTCGGCTTGTTCACTTGTTCACGGAGTCGGTTATTGTCAGTCGAAATTAATTGTCGTGATCAATTAATTTAACTAGTCGTTGATCCAAACTCGGATTGGTCGTTTTAGTCGTAAATCGCGTTGTTTAATCGTCGGGATCGAAATTGGTCGGAGTCGAATTGTTCAAAATAAAAAAAACGTGGCCGTTCAGTACGGCGTCTCTCCCGGATCTCTCGTTTCAATCCATGCGTTGGATCGTTTGCTCGGTCAAAGTCGGAATTTTTCGTCATAGATGTCACCAAAAGTTGCTCACCGGGTAATTATTTATTATTTCAAATAATTTTTAAACCACGGGTCGATGTCGAATTTTCCTCATGTTACAATATATATATATATATATATATATATATTGTGACATTTTAAAATTTCACCTTCTAATTCGACGCCGACACGTGGTCATTTAGTTATTAATCCGTACATTATTATTATTTAATAATGTAAGGTTATATATATTTTGACAGCTGCCGTATATGGACTTGGCCGATCACGAGTTTGAATTACTTTTGAGCAACTTTTCCCGCGTATGATAATTTGTTTCGTTCAGTTGGCAGCTTGGTACGAGAAGGATCCGAGACTCGAGATATTTAATAATAATAGTAATAAGTTCTTTAGTAATTAAGTTAGCTTAAGTTGGTATCGTGGCGTTTTTAGAAATTTAGGTACTCGTTTGCTGGTCACCAGAGCCCAAGAGGATTCGGCTACGATCCACATGCCCGACTCGACGACAACGGCCGACAATACCCGAAGTGCGGAGAGTAAATAAGTCCGCCAGCGGAACGTTTTCGGAAGTTGACATCGTCTAGTGATTTAGCCTGTATGACGACTAACACACCCGAACGAACGGGCCAATGTCCACGAACAGTCGTAACAAAGATTTTTACGACATATGGTATACATGCACAAGTGATTTATTTTGGGAAACTGAACCGACATCGAGGGATTCGGGGAGCAATTGCCCGCGCCAAGCATGACCGAGCTCTGCATTAGTAGCGATCGAAGCGCCGCCAACCGGGGGAGCCCTGAACTACGATTGACGAGGAGGGAAAAGGAACGACCAACGCCATTCTGGATCGTACCTGGTTGCCACATACACGTGCTTGCGATTTACAAATTTGAGAACTTCCGTTATTGTGAATAGTCAATTAAAAGATAGTTGAGATATTATAAGGATAATTGTGCCGGGTTTACGGTTGTTATTTTTTTTTGTATTACTGGTCGTCCGTGAGAGACGCAAATCCGTGCATCGGTTAAATTCTTGTTGTCAGACTGTGAGGTTAAGAAACGCTCGTTTGCCACCGACACCGGCGTTTCAATTTCCGCGTGCGGAGATCTTTAATTGACCATACGTCAATTAATTTGAGGGCATCAACACCATTCCGTGATCGGAGAGGCCGATTACGTCGTAAGGAATTTCACGCCGACCACGGCTAGACATTTTGGGGAGCAACGACCACGTGGAGAAGGAACACCAATACTTCGAGATCATCGACCGGTGAGCGAGTCCAAAAAAAATTTATTTCGAGAGATAACTCGAATTGGCTCACCTACTTTAAATAATAAGATTTTACACCGGAATAGGTGTTTGCGGGTTCTGTCAATTCGATTTATCTCCACTGGTACAAGTAGAATTTGGAATTGTAGAGTGCGTCGTCACATTTTCTGTTGTGTCACGAGAGTCGTCTGATCGACATATTTTGTTGTTAGTCTATATTATTATTGGTTCTTTTATTATTGTACTTTATCCATTATTTTTTTTTGGGAGTTATATTAAGTGTACTGCGTATTCGGGTCTCGTTATTCATTCTTTATTGTTTCATTTCTTTTTAACCCGAATTATTAACCGTAATAAATTGCTTGTTGTTTATGGTACGGATAACATTCCGACGGTAATTCGAGTGCGGCCGTTAAATTACCGACTGTGGCGGATGTCAAGTAAATTAACATCACCTTGCCGTAAAGTTACGGTACTGTATTAGTTTAAGTTACTGCGTATCTTATCCCGAGTTTTCTTGGTCATCGTTTATATCGAGGCAAGCCGACAACGGCATTAGTATTAAGTTTTGATGTATTAAAAACGTTTTTTTTTGTTGTCTTACGGTCATACCGATTGATTTATTTTTTTTTAATATACGAATTAGTAGAGTCATACAATTTTGAGTACATATTTTATCGACACCTTAAGTGCCTACCCTACCCCGATCCACCGCCCTGAGTCAGCGATCCGCATGAAACTTCGGTGAGTGGAACTCACCTGGCGCTCAACAACTACAGAACCCGAAACAGGTAAGCCGAATATTTGTGAGGGGATTAGTTCGCCTGACGGATTCCAGGCGGATTAAATAACCGGTCACAATATATATATATAATTTTGATTAAGCTAACGACCCATTTCAATGAGACTGTAAATAAGTTAACCCAGCAATACGTATTAAGCAGTCTGAGGAAAAATTTTTTTATAATTTCAGAGATCATGTGCAAAATAAGGAGCACGTTAAAAGAACATTAATAATTTTTTGAAAAACAATTTTATTTTAATACTTCAATTTTACGTATAAAATATTTGATTCAAACTATATTATATTTACTTCAACCCCACAATTAATTTATTACGTTTCTTTAAGCACCAATGTATATTTAGCGATAAATAAAATACTTTTGTATCATATTTTTCTCTAGATTCTATCCAAAATATACTAATAGTTTTAATAGGTTGAAGTTATGAAAAAAATTGCAATATTAAAAGTTTACATTTATTACCAGCGAAATAATTTGAAATTTTGAATTATATGAATAACATTGATTTCATAATTTATTGAAATAAAATGGCATAAAGTACGCATAAATAATAATTCCAATGTAATTTTATTTAATTTTCATAAAAAAACCATCGTACAAAGTATTAATTAAACAAAAATTCGACAAATATACGTATTTATTTACGCAAGCCGTAAATCAGTATGTTTTTCAGATATTTGAAGTTTTATTTATTACTTTTTGGATATATTACGTTATCCAAAAAATTTGCAGATGATAAAAATAAAAAATTAAAGGCAACAAAAACAAAGTTATGTAAGAACTGTACTCATACGATAACCCGAAATTACTTTATTATAAAGTCAGTCAGTTTCCCAGCAATTGGCCAGTTTAACTCCATAAACAACATTTTCGGGACATATTTTTATAGCTGGTCGAATTGTACGAGTTTCTCTGATAAAATTCGTAGTAGATAACGGCATTAATCGATGAATATGACGTGTATCGAACCCGTAATTGATATGTTGGAAATTTTTAACTATGATACCGCATATCGTAATACTATCTTGATTAAACTGTACTATACTTTGTATAGAACTGAATGTATTATCAACATCATTATGTATGAACGAATCAGAAAATCTAGTAGTTTTTTCGGGATTTTCACAGGCAAATTTAACTCCGTTAACTTGCATGCTTTGAAAGCTAGTGATTACTTCTGGATTGAAGCCAGCTTCTTGTAAAATATTGCGTTCATTTACTGACAATTTTCGCGTTGTTAGTTTGCCTTTTCCAATAAATTTATTCCGATTTTTGGTCTCATAAGTTTCGTCAATAACATTTAATTTTTTTTTAATGAAATTTCTAGTTTCAGAAGAAATATTTTCATCAAAAAATGAGTTATTGATGAATTTATATATTAAAAAACGAGTTGCGATTTGATCTTGTCGAGCATTCGGACTGGTTAAGGTATCTAAAATTTTCCGATTCCAAGACTCAAAAACAAATGCATGATGAGCCGAAATAGGACCCCAATCTCGTACACATTGAACTAAATGTGTCATCAAATGTATGTTTGACGTCATTTTAGTAGTTCCAAAAAGTATTTCAAACTGTATAACATGATTTTTTAGTAACGTCTCCGCACGATTGAGTTGTGTTGATGTTACTGAATCACAGTTTAAATTATGAATGGCCTCTGATAAAAGCGCCAAATGATCTCCGTATGGTTTAGACAAAACATTATTTAAGCAAATAGGAGCATAGTCTAACCAATTTCGCCATTCCGATGCTTTCCACTGTGCATAGTATTTAATACTTCTCGGATGACGCGATCTACATGATGGAGGTCTTATTGTTAATAGATATTCATCTATTACTTGTAATTTTTTTGGATTTCCGATATAATAAGGAGTTTTAGTTGTTGTAAGAAGTATTGTGGTGTGCAATTTTGTGACTCCTAAGAAAACTGCATGCATCGCTTCTACAATGATTCCCTTACTCATATTAAACATTGGTACAGCTGTCAACGCGGAATAACCTTTTATCCCATGTCCAACAATAACAATAAATTTTGAAGTCACTGGAGCTGAATTAGTAGGCGTCCAAGTGATACCAACATTGAACAGATTACGCATTTCTATTGTGAATGGTCGTAATAAATTATTCATCAATGGATGTTCATTGTCCACGTATATGGCTGCAAGCATCATGTACTTTTTACGTAAGTGAGGTGAGAGTTCATTTATTTCGGCATAAACTGGCCATGCACTAGTACGTGATGAATGTGCAACTTGATAGCCATCTGTGTTAAATGTGATAGAGAAATTATGCCAACAGCTCAAAATATTTCCAGGTGCACATAATCGCTGATACTCCTGACCATCATATATATCTTCTAGGGAATCAACTTTTCTCTTCTCTCTGAGAAATCTATATTTCAATGCCTGAGTTATATTTGGGATATTTAATAGTTGTTTAATTTGAGCTCTTAAACTTAGGCTCAAGTAATAACCTAAATAATTCTCCAATTGTTTGGGACCACATCTTTTACAAGAATATTGAGTTTGCAATAGTTTGCTTTCATTTTTAGGACCCAAATAATCTTTACAAAATTTACAATAATAATGCAAAGTGATAATAGAATTTTTTCGACTTAAGACTTTCCATAATGATGCTTTACTTGTTGGTAAATAATTCGATGAATGTGATGATTTTATCCATCTGAAAATATCTGAAATGGCCTCATAAGACATACGATGTTTTACTGAGATAGCTATTATAGAAAGCAAATGATCTTTTGCGCTTATGTGATTTTTTGAAATTAACGGGAACTTAAATCCAAGTTCATGGTTTATTTCAAAAAATGAACAATCATTATCGTCGTCATCATAGTCACTACCATTACCACCGTTGTCATTATCACTGCATCTACTACTATCGTCAGTGTCGCTACTACTTTCATTACAGTTAATATTTACACTTTCATCAAAATTATCATGATTAATATTTGTACCAGGATGATTCTTATCACGAGCCATCTTCATACCGATATTTAAATAATTAATATTATTATCCATCGTATCATAATCAAAAGCATCAATATCCACTCCAACATTCATCGAATCATTATCTTCGTCGCTGTCACCATCGTTATCAATGTCAACAGAATTACGGAGACTATTAATATTGGCATTTGTATGATTTGTAATGCTTTCATCCAAATTGACATCTAAAAAAACTGTATCATCATGTTTTTGAGTTGTCAACAGATTACCCGACACCAAAGGCTGAAAATAAATAAATTAGTAACTCTTCTAAATTATTCTCATCAAATAAAGCTCATGTAAAATTATTATTTGTAAATAAATTTATTTTTTAATATATATTATTATCATTATTAAAACAAAACCCCTTACTAATTAATTTACCTGTTCTTGGAAAGAATTATCCCACAAATTATATGGAATCGGAGGTCTTTTTGGAAAAGCAAGGGCGAATTGTTTTAATTTTGACATTTCCCTTCGATAAATAGCAGTTTTAGATTTCCCTGGACGCTTTCTCTGATACATTTTCGTAAAAAATCTCCAATCCGATCAAATTCTAAAAAAAGAAAATATTAAAAATAATATTGAGTTGTTAACATTTGTTATTTATTTGGGTGGTCGTTAGAAAGTAAATTTTCTCAGGCGCCCCATTAAAAGCTTCTTTTTAATAAAAAAATACGAGTTTAATTTTTTCCTTTTAAGTAAAAAGAACACGTGCCGAAGGACGATCAAAGCTCAATTCTCGATACAATCACGGTTTTTTTCAAATATCTCATGAAATATGCAGATTAGAAGAAAAAATAATGGGAACAATTTGTAGGAAATTGAATTCTTAACAAAAAAAGTTAGACTCATTTTTTTATAAAATGTGCATTTACGAAGATATTTTAAAAAAGCTTTTTTGAGATCTGATGAATTGAGCGTTTTAAGGATTGCAAATTTTGAAAATAACATTTTTCTAAGTATATAGAAACTAAAAACTAAAAAGAAGCTTTTTATGGGCGCCTGAGAAAATTTAATTTTTAACGACCACCCTATTATTAATTTGTTATTTTTTTTCCCCGAACTAATATTTGTTAATAATTTATCTAAATATTGTCGATCATATTAATACTAATTACCTGAATATAATTCGATATTTTTCACACTTATAACGTCTTTAAATTTTTCATAAAATCATAAACTTTAAGAATGTTGAAAAATATTTACATGAAGTATGGCAGGTTTTTTTTTTTAATTTTATAAGTTTAAAAATATATATTCATACATTACAACGCCATAAGCCGAAGAAAAAATTGATGTTTTTTAATGAAAATAGTCTGAGTTAATAGACCACATTCATAAACTTTGATGTATGTTGTAGGTTAGAATGTATACCTAAACATGTATATATAAATAGTTCAGTCTGCAAAAGAATTGGCTTTTCTCCCACTACTTGGCAATTATGACTTTGTACTTACGCGCAAGCGCAGTAATGATTTAATTAGGAGCCATATGAGAGATCCGAACTGAAATGTAGCCAACGTAACAACTGGAAGCACATTTTAAAGCAAACTTGGACCATAACAAAATATGTAGATTCCATATATATATTACATCGAAATAAAAAATTTTAATTGATATAAGACTCTTACTGTAAGAGTAAAATGTTATATTTGAACCATAATTCAGTTAAAAAGATGAAGAAATTAAATAGTATGGCTGACAAACTCTTTAAAAGTATACAAGTTTCATTTTGCAATAAATTGACGATCCACATTGCTACTACGTAAACAAAAATTCAACCGTCGGTAAGGTAAATCTCGTTAGCTTATACAAGCAGCTTATTGCTCCATTACTTCGTTACCTAACAAGATTTGCCTTACCGACATAATGATGTGAATTGTCCATTTATTGCAAAATGAAACTTAGATACTTTTAAAGAGTTTGTCAGCCATACTATTTGTTTTTCTCATCTTTTTAACTATACTTTTCTTCAAATATAACATTTCACTCTAACAGTATGAATGTTATATCAATTAAAATTTTAAATTTCGATGTAATCTATAAGCTATTGAATGTAAATATTTTGTTATGGTCCAAGTTTGCTTTAAAACTTGCTTATGTTTGTTGCGTTGGCAACATTTCTGTTCGGATCTCTCATATGGCCCTTTTAATTGTATAAAAAGGCGGGAGAAAGGCCCATTCTTTCGCAGATTTAAGTATATATAAATACGTTACCATAGAGTCTACGCATTACCTATAAAATTATATCCAAAATTTAATTTGAAAATAAAAAATCTATATGTATGTATATATATATTACAGTCGATTATCGTAAATTTTAATGGCTTATTGTGAACCATTAACACACAGTCAAATTATAATTTCATTAAATAATTAAGTTCATATACGAATCGATCATTGATAACCTCAATTATAGCATTTTGTTAATAAAATGCAAAAATATGCTGTAGTAAGTTACGTTGATGCTTTGAAGAATTTCTGTAAGATTATATCAACACGGTATATTTTCAAATAAGTGAGTGGAAAATTTATCGAAATCACTGAAAACAATGTTGAGATTGATGACAATGAAATTTTGCACATAAGAAACACATCTTGTCATAACGGGCGTGTAACGATAATTGGTTATGGAGGTATAATGATTATGTAAATGTTGATTTTAATTTTATAAGTTTATTCTTTACATAATTTTCATTTTTAGATAGTATTAGCGAGCTCAAAGAAAATTATGAAGAAAGTGGTAAGAGGATTCGTACAGCGAAGCGGCAAAGTCTCACTCCACTATCAAACGATGGGAAAAAAAAGCAAAAAAAATTAAAGGCTTCCACAAAATAAACCCAAGCAAACACTTCAAGGAAACGCCAACATTCTGAAGGTAAATTTTCTTTTACAGAAAGATGAATCCTTTACAATAAGTTTTATTTTTTATGTTTGATGGCAAATTAAATCACATAATACTGTTATGTAAAATTTTAGAAGTCTCAAAAAGCTGCAACTTTAACAGCTCAAAATATATCAGATAGATTTTACAAGGATTTGGGAAAGGTAATCAATGAATATTTGTAGATTTTTGTTTTTTTTTTGGCACAAATTGATAATAAAAATGAAGGATTATTCTTGAGATGTTGTTGATCCATGCCACAGTTCGTCATTGCTTTCAGGGAGCTAGAAAAAGAATTGGTAAGAGCGATAATGAGGACAATGACATCATTGACATTGGGAGTGATGCCGGCATGGACATCGAGAATGACAGTGACATTGATAAGGAGAATGACAGAGACCGTCATGATTATACACCTCCACCACCTTCACCACCTCCACCACCTTCACCCTCTCCACTGCCTCAAAGCCCGCGTGTCAGTAACAATAATAGATTACTGACTCGAGTCGTTCAACTAGAGCATGGATTGAAAACAATTCATCGATAGATGGCTACGAAAGAATTTATTGAAGCATCTATGAGAAAAGCGTTGAAAGATGTTACTAATCTTACTGAAAAAAATACTCCACCATTAAAAGATCCAGAAATGAATGCTGAGAAAAAGGTATTCATTTTATTTATTATTACAGATAGTGTTAATACAATAGTCTAAATTAATTATTACAATAAGCAAGCTTCCTACAGGATCAATTGGTAATGATTTTGTTTGTAATTTCTAAAAATATAATTTCTTTAATTTTATAACTTCAAATACAATTATTAAAATACAAATCTATTTAATCGAACTGATTCAACACTTATTTTAATTAATTATTACTCAAGAGTTATTTAAGAATTTTAAATAGTTTTAATCATTAATTAGTAATTCTGTATGCAGATTGTAATAACTGATGATTTTACCGTTGGCCTTACTGAGTATAAAAAACTTGCAAATGCACCTTCAATGTGTATAAGAGCCAAACGAATTATGCACAATATGTGGCCGCCTGAAATAAGACACCGGTTATTAGCTACAGCAGACCCGAAAAAGCCAGATAAGCAGATCGTTACTGAAGCAGAAAAAACAAAAATAATTGGTATGATGTTCGTCAATGCTATACAATACGAATTTTTATATAAAAATATATTTCCTGTTGCAGAAGTGACTTTGGCTTTACAACAATTTAAACGAATACCTATTTACAGTGAAAAAGACCGAATCATCAATAATATAGGCGAATGGGTGTGCCAATGGCTTAAAAGTAAATGACAAGCTGATAAAATTAGAGATCCTACTCCTACTCCTTAAACAATTTTAAAACGTTCAAAAAAATATATTATTTACTTTTACTAAAATAAATTATACTTCGGACATTCTACCTTAAGTTTAATTATATCCTGGCGGTTTAGAATCACGGTGGAAACTCAATGGGTTTGTTCCATTTTACCACTGTGATGACGCGGTGTATCCACCGTGATTCAAATCTGCGAGGGTATCTAGTTTGACAGTTAATATTTGTGTTGGAATTAGTAGAAAACAATGAATATGGCCACTACGCAATAATGATATAGAATTATGGAATGTTCCACTTTTTTCAATATAGTCTATGATGTTGATTTTATTTAATCCAAAAAAAAAGTTGAAGATAAAAATCAATCTAAATGCAATGACAAACTAGTTATAAATAAGTTGTTACGTAGGTTAAGTTGTTGCAATGTGGTGTGATAATTTATCACTGATGGAACTTCAACATGATACTAGTGACAAATTATAAGACGTAAAGGCCGGAACATTTGCGACGTTTAATTTTTTGTGTATTTATTTATATTGATAATAATCTATTAAAAACATGTTACTTTATAATTGTAAAAAAGTTGCTTAAAAAATATTTAATTTATAATATTAAACAAAGATTTAATACTGTATTGGTATTGTATTATAAACAATTACAATAAATATTGGAATGAAATCATTTTTATAATTTGTTCATAAAATTATTTGTTAAGTTATACACATTTAATATTTATAATATTTTTATGACTATTGGCAGTACTAATATAGTAAGTATACGCTGAAAAACCGTAGATTCATGGTGAAAAAATGGTAATTCTGCGATGAAAAATTTGTGAAAGGGCAGTGAAAGAAAAGTTATTTACGGTTAAATGATGGTAAATCCGTGGTGAAATGATTGTGAATTTGTGGTGAAATGATAGTGAATTCTCAGTGAAATAATGGAGAATCCTTGGTCAATTCATGGTAAAATCGCAGGTTTTCTACGGTGAATATGGGTGGCAAAGCTTATATACCGACGATAAGCACGGATTGAATATTCGATAAAAAAGTGGTTAATTCACGAGGAATCTACTGTTCAATAAGAGTATTGCGTTTGCAGAAATATACTGTTTTTTCACTGGAAAACCATCATGAACCGACTGTGAGTTAACCATAAAATCACGGTTGGTTCACGGTATTTTCACGGTGACCACGAAAACGCTAGAGTTATCACAAAATGTTGTAGTCTTCTTTGTTGCCAATTTTATTTTCTACAAATTATTGTCAGTAAAGTTTTTTCAAAATTCGCATTGTTTTCTATTTATTTTCATTTTAATTTCAAGCTCTTAAAAAAGTGTTTATGATCTTGAAATCCAAGAGCTCGACATTGAAATGAAAACAATTAGAAAACAATGCGGAATTTAAAAAAAACTTTACTAACAATAATTTGTAGAGAGAGAAATTGCTAACAAAAAAGACCTTACAAAATTTTGTGATAAGTCTAATAGTTTCACCGGAAAAGGTAGAAGATCTCCAACTTTACTTCGAGCTCTAATAACTTTTGAATAGATGGATTTATCAAAAAATAATATGAAACCTTTTTTGTAGAGCGTTTAATTTCCTTCAAAAATATGTATTAGTCTATTTGATCTATCGATTTATTAACAAGGTTAAAAATACTTAAAGGTAAAAATAGTATATTGTACAACTAGTGCGGTAAGTTGTCGATTGCCCACGAGAGCGAAGTTGAGCGCACGAACGAAGTGAGTGCGCTCATTTGCTCGAGTGGGTAATCGACAACACCGCACGAATTGAACACAGTTTTTTTTATCATTAATGCAATATAAGTACTATCTTAGTGCTCGCTGTTTTATTCTCCAAGTAGCTTTTTGCTGATTCAACTGTTGCCGCGACATTTTTGTGGGTTAAACGATAATCTGCATGCGACAAGAAGTAAATTTGAGTGCGACAAGTTTACTTGTCGCACTCAAATTTACTTGTCGCACGCAGATAATCGTTTAACGCACACAAATGTCGTGGAAACAGTTGAATGGGCAAACAGCTATTTGGCGAACAAAAGAGCGTGCGCCAAGATAGCACTTATATTGCATGAATGATAAAAAACAAATTTTCCCATGTTATTTGAATGGGATAATCGAATTTTTCAATGAGCTAGGTCTGTAATCGAGATAGAATTTTTTTTTGAGCGCGAAAATTTTGTTTTTGTGTCGAACTATGGTTTTTTCCACATGCACAAAAAATAAATCTGGCTTCGAAATGAAGAACCCTAATATGTATATTAGGGTGTTTCAAAACGAAAAATCGGTCTATCGGTTAACCCTGCGGGCCAGCCCCAAAACTCCCCGCTGTTTTCGAGCTCGTTGAGCTCGAAAACATTATTGTGAATACGTTTTCAAGCTCTTCGAGCTCGCAAATACTTTTGTATGCCATTGTTTTGTTAAAAAACCATTTTCTAGCATTTTTTTCTACCACGATATATCGCGAACGAATTAACCGATTTTGATGGTTGAGACAGAAATCGGCGTGTTTAATCAAGTTCTAAAGCTGATCAAATTTTCAAATTGATTCATCCAGTCGTTTTTGAGGAATTTCGATAAAACCAAAAAAAATATCATATATAAACGCAAACATGTTAGATAAATATTAATAAAACATGTATATAATTTAAACTATATGAGATACAGATATGATATAAAGTTTGATTGGTAGACATTTTATCACTGAACATTATTTTTTAAAAGTTCATAGCTGTAGTTTCATTATTTATCAAGTTTTAAGTGATAAAAGATACGAAAAAAACGAAAAAATCTCAAATTTATATGAACAAATGCATATAATAGCTGATAAACAATAGTTACAAACTCGGTGATTTGCTTATTTAAAAGATTAATTAATCCTTCATAAAAACCACCTAAATGTTCACTATCGTATCTCTAATAGTTTGTAAGTTATATCAATGTTAGTTGACAAATCAAGAGGCTGATTCAACTTCGGTCTCACGTAATAAGTCAAAGTGTTTTAAAAAATAGAAAAAAAACATCTTTATCACTGTCATACATATGTCTGTTTTTGTTGTTTTTTTTTGCTCTAGAAAAAAATATAACAGTTTACAGAATTTGTTTATAACAAATTGTTAAGTTAACAAGCGATGAAATTATTTATAAAAAAAAATTTTTTTTTGTCAACCTATGAAGAAATTCTAATTATGATTTTTTCAGAAAAAATAATTTCTTAACTAATTGTTTAAACAATCGAAATGTAAAAAAAAAACGATTTTAAACAATAGAAAAAGTTTTTTAAGGAATAATTTTTGTTTTAAAAATCATTATTTTGCGTAGACAATGAAATGGTAAAAAAAAAATTTTTTTAAATAGTAAACTTGTCTATTTGTTTATAAAAAATATCTTAACAAATGATATAAAAAATTTTTTTCGAACGTAATTTAATGCTGTTGTTAGATGCAAAAACAGCAATAACATAACATTTGTCAAAAAAGAATTTTTTAACAACATTCCTCGGATTTTTAATTTTTTGTTAACTTTAAAAAATTATTATAAACAAAATAATAAACTTTAAGAAATTTATATGGTGTGATCATGTCGAGTATATATATAAGAAAGGCTCCACGAAGTCAAAAATTTATAGGTACATTATCTAAACTTTTATGTCGTTATTTATAAAAACGGAGATAAGAAAAAAATTAGTTAGTTAACAAAAGTACAACTTTTTGAAAAATTGACTTATTAACTTTTTTCTAACGGGGATTTTTCCTTTCAAGAGTCTAAATGATCCCATAATTTATTAAAATTTTTAAATAAATATTTGTTACTGTAAAAAAATTATATTATGCGGTACTCTCTCTTTAGCGGCAGTGCGCCGCAACGGCCACGCGGAGCCCTATTTTCGGCGTTAAATTAAAATTATAAATAATAGACATAGAGTTCAGGGAGTCGGGACATTTTTATTGCAAATTTCCTCCTCTTTAAGGATCTTTTTCCGAATTTCAAAAATGTTAATAGTTTTTGAGTTATTAACGATAAACTAAATGCCATTTTATTGACTTGATTTGTTAATAACAATCGCAATTTTTTATGTGCTAATAAATGCTTGAGATACATTTTTCTAGACGTCACTCCGAATCGAATGAGCTATCGCTCATATTTTAAAGAGCTTTATCTCTATTTTTTGTCTTTTTGAACTTGTCGACTAGACTATTACAGAATATCATTGGATCGTTTTTGTAGACAATTTTATTCCCTAGAAGTTATTTCTAATAAGATTTTTTTTTTGATTCCGCATTGATTTCTAGTTTTTTTTTATTTTAATGTCAAGCTCTTAAAATCGATCAGAAGACTATTTTTTTTATGAGCATGACATTAAAATAACAACAACTAGGAAACAATGCGGAATTCGAAAAAACTTTATTCGAAATAACTTCTAGAAAATAAAATTGTCTACGAAAAAGGTCATATGATATTTTGTATTAGGTCTGATAGTTTCGCCGAAAAAGTAAGAAATTCTTAATATTTAATACACTTATCCGAAAAATGAAACGAACAAGAAAATTTTATAAATTTTTTGGTGATTTTTGGAAGGCTGTATTTTCGTAAAAAATGATCGTATCGAAAAAACAAAAAAAGCAAATTAAAGCTTGAAATCTCTAGTTTTAAGATCTTTCAGCAAAATATTTTTTCGAGCCACGGTTCTTGCGGAATCATAAGAAAAAGTTCGAGACAAAATTTTTCTAAATTTTTTGGTTTTGTTTTTTAGGTCTACGGGGCCGGGAAAAATTTTTTCAAAAAAACGAATTCATGGCTCGTTTAGGAAATTTATTCAGCTACAATTTCCTATTTTTTTATTTCTCTGTACGACAATTTGCTGCTGAGATATCAGCCTTTAAATGAAAAAGGATCCTTTTGTCTTTGATTACTGATATCTCAGCAAATAATGACCGCACAGTAATTTAAAGGGCAGTTTAATAAACTTGAATAAATTCCCTACAAGCTCCGTTTCTGATTTTTTCAAAAAAAAATTTTTTTTCATCCTTGATATCCATTTGAAAAACCCACAAAAAATGGCCATTTTCTGGTTTTTTAGTCAACTCATCGCTACTCTGCAAATATTGATAAAAAAAATAATGTTGCCAGGTAATTTTACAGCTTAATGTACCCCAAAAAACCCTGGAAATTTTCGGATTGATCCATTGAACCGTTTGTCCGGTCCGATTGCTCAAAGTTTTACAAAGCAATTAAAGGAACAAGTTTTGTTCCTTAATTTAAGTAATTGTTATCAAAATGAAAAAATTAATTTTTTTTTGGATTTTCTTTAATTTTTGCGTTACTTATTCAGTAAATGTAAGGTAAAGAGGAAAAAAAAATTTTTTTCCGAAAAACGAAAAAAAAAAAATAACCCCCCGAATAAAACGTAAAAAAAAAAATGTAAAAAAATTCTTGTTTGGTCTCGTTTATTGGAAAATTGTTTTTTTTTCCTCTTTACCTTACATTTACTAAATAAGTAACGCAAAAATGAAAGAAAATGAAAAAAAAATTAATTTTTTCATTTTGATAACAATTACTTAAATTAAGGAACAAAACTTGTTCCTTCAATTGTTTTGTAAACCTTTGAGCAATCGGACCGGACAAACGGTTCAATGGATCAATCTGAAAATTTCCAGGGTTTTTTTGGGGTACATTAAGCTGTAAAATTACCTGGCAACATTATTTTTTTTATCAATGTTTGCAGAGTAGCGATGAGTTGACTAAAAAGCCAGAAAATGGCCATTTTTTGTGGGTTTTTCAAATGGATATCAAGGATGAAAAAAAATTTTTTTTTGAAAAAATCAGAAATGGAGGTTGTAGGGAATTTATTCAAGTTTATTAAACTGCCTTTTAAATTACTGTGCGGTCATTATTTGCTGAGATATCAGTAATCAAAGACAAAAGGATCCTTTTTCATTTGAAGGCTGATATCTCAGCAGCAAATTGTCGTACAGAGAAATGAAAAAAAGCAAATTGTAGCTGAATAAATTTTCTAAACGAGACATGAATTCGTTTTTTTGATAAAATTTTTCCCGGCCCCGTAGACCTAAAAAACAAAACCAAAAAATTTAGAAAAATGGTGTCTCGACCTTTTTCTTATGATTCCGCAAAAACCGTGGCTCAAAAAAATATTTTGCTGGATGATCTTTAAACTAGAGATTTCAAGCTTCAATTTGCTTTTTCAATTTTTTCGATACAATCATTTTTTACGAAAATACAGCCTTCCAAAAACCACTAAAAAATTTATATAATTTTCTTGTTCCTTCGATTTTTTGGATAAGTGTATGAATTCGACTTCAACCTCAAATAAGATTTGAACAAATAGATTCTTCGAAAAATGATAGGAATCTTTTTTTGTAGAGCATTGAATTCCCTACAAAATAATGCCTGCCAATTATTCTTATGACGCATCGTTAGCTACTTATAATAATCAGAAGACGTAAAAAAAATTTTTTCCATGTTATTCTTATGGAAAATAGAAAAGTGCGATGAGGAACCTCCTAAAGTTAATATTAAGAGCTCTAATTTTCTCAGGCGTCTTTTTCTATCTAAATGAAACTTTTGAACCTGTTTCCGAGAAAAAAAATTGTTATTCTTTGGATCACCCTAATATATATATTAGGGTGTCCCAAAATAAAAGACGGATAGTTTTTTTTTAACGTCTTATGGGCTCAAAAGTAACTCCATACTATCAAAAGAATCCTCACGAAATTTCAGCCAGATATCTTTAAAATTGAGTTATCACAAAAGGATGTCCCCTTTCCCATTTAAAATACGACGAAAATTTTTCATTTTAGTTTTTCGTTATTAAGACTATGAAAAAATTTTTTTTTCAATTTCACCTAGTACAATTCTGTAGAAAATTAAATTCTCTATGGAAAAGTGCTGATGCAATATGTACCCTCGCAGATTTGAATCACTCCGGAAACACGGTGGGTTTGTTCTATTTTACCCTTGTGATTACGCGGTGTATCCACCATGATTCCACGGTGGCTTTACCACTGTGTATACACGGTGTTTTTACTGTGATTACGCGGTGGATACAGCGTGGAACCACGGTGGTGAAATAGCACAAAGCCACCGTGTAATCACGGTGGATTTACCGCGTAATCACAGTGGAAACACCGTGTATACACAGTGGTCAAGCCACCGTGGAATCACGATCGATAAACCGCGTAATCACAGTGGATACACTGTGTTTACCCGGTGGTAAAATGGAACAAACCCACCGTGTAACCACGGTGGATCCACGGTGTTTACACTTCCACAGTGTTTCCACCATGATTAGAATCTGCGAGGGTACGTAGAATGAACTGAGAAAAAGTTGCGGGGCTTCAAAAATCAACAAAAATTCAGTTTACTCAGTGTCAAACTCTTTTTTATTGTTTTTCATTTTTCAAAAAAATTTTTTTTCAAATTTTCACCAGCATGCTTTTGTAGGGAATTTTATTTTCCATAAAAAGTATCTGATAACATATATACGTCAAATGAATGCGAAAAAAGTTACAGGGCTTTAAATGTCAACGAAAAATGAAGTTCACTTTCCGTTGAAATTAAGGTTAAAAAAATTAATATTTTTTAAACTTCACTTTTCGTTGACATTTAAAGCCATGTAACTTTTTTCTCGATCACTTGACGTATATATGATATCAGGTATTTTTTGTAAGAAATTAAATTTCCTACAAGAGCAGGCTCGTCAAAATTTGAAAAAAAAATTTTGATGCAATAAAAATGAAAAATAATGAAAAAAAATTTGACACTGAGTAAACTAAATTTTTGTTGATTTTTGACGCCACG
This sequence comes from Microplitis mediator, assembly GCF_029852145.1. Lineage (NCBI taxonomy): Eukaryota > Metazoa > Arthropoda > Insecta > Hymenoptera > Braconidae > Microplitis > Microplitis mediator. The sequence continues at coordinate 11,724,786 of NC_079971.1, forward strand.
TAACTTTTTTTCAGTTTGTTTGACGTATACCTAATGCACACTTTTAACAATAATTATCTGTAAAAAGTGTAAATAAATCTATAATTTATTCTTGATTAATTCTGGTGTAATTTTTAATTGTTTAAAACCTCACGCTTAAACCAGATCCTCTAGTTATATTCGCTCACTTAACATTTTGGTCCTTCGAGCCGGTTTGGTGTGGTTTTTAACAATTAAAAATTATTAAAATTAAAAAATCTTAAAAACTTTTGTGAGAAAAAGTGCGTGGTCAGTTTTTTGTGCAGTGATAATCGCTAAGTGCCGTGGGCATTGCTGAGCACTGCTAGAGTGCTGCCCGGGGTGATCAATTTACACACCGGTGTAAAGAGGCATTTAGTAATTTTTTTTGATCGAAAACTTAGCGTCAGTTTCACTTGTCGCGTCCACTTTGTGTGCAACGTTGAAACAAGATGGCCGCTGAAGCTCAACTCACTCTACAAATGAACCGCATCGATACGATGCGTAATATGTCCAACCGCTTGACCGACGCCATTCTCGCTACCCAAGGTGCATCCGCTATTGACGCTGAACTCGCTTTCTTGAATGATTTGTGGACTCGCTTCAACACAACTCATAAGAGAATTTTTGATGATATCCCAGAGATCGTCGAAAATGAATACCATACAGGTAACGCCTTTGGTACTGCTAGTCAAGTGTACACTGAGCTCCTGGTAAGACTCAGCGCTGCAAAACCCGCTCCAGTGCCTGTTCCGGAAGCCCAGGCCGTTAATCACGGTCAAACGGCGTATTTTGGAGGAGCACACAAATCAAATTTGCCTCAAATAAAATTGCCGACGTTCGAGGGTACATATGATGAATGGGACTCGTTCAAGGACCTGTTCACATCGCTAGTGATACATGAAGATTCGCTAACCGGCTCACAAAAAATGCATTACTTGAAAACCCAGGTTAAAGCTGAGGCTGCTTCGTTAATCGCTAATATACAAGTTACGGATGACGCTTTCCAGTCTGCTTGGGAACTGTTAAATACTCGCTACACCAATCCACGCAAATTACTCGACATGCACGTCGATGATTTGCTGTACAGACAACCGCTAACTAGTCGCTCCACTGCTGAACTGGACGCTCTGTTACTCGCTAACAAGAAGTCGCTGGACGCTATCGCTGCCTTAGGAGTACCAATCAACGACTCAGATCCATTCCTGATTCGCTTAACGGTACACTGCTTACCTGAAGATCAACGAGTGTAGTGGATGGCCTCGCTGGGACTCTCTAATGAATTCCCTACCTACCAGCAGCTGCGCGATATGCTGAAAACCAAGGTACGTGCTTGGGAAAATTCTGGTGTCGGTGCAAGAGCACCCTCAGCTCAGTCAAAACCAGTGACTGAAAGACCGCCATCACCGAAGACATATTCGCGATCAGCCGCTACTAACAAGACCGGAAGTACTGCCAGTAAATCTGCTACCAATGCCAAAGCACCGACTTCGAGAGGGGGCGCTAGTTACACCGCTTTCACTCCAAAAGAAAAGACGAGCGAGCCGGGCTTGTGCCCAATTTGCAAGCTCAAGCATTTTGTGTTGTTCTGCCCAAGTTACCAATAGGCGTCGCCACAGAACCGGAAAATGATCGTACAGCACTACCGGCTCTGCTACAACTGCTTGGGATGTCACCGCTTCGCTGACTGCAAAACTCAAGATAGGTGCCACCACTGTCATAAGCCGCATCATACGTTCACTCACATTGATGAGCAGGCTGCCGCTAAATCGGTACAGAAACCTACTGTATCGGCACCAGGTAACAAATAGTTCCAATTTTGGTAACTTTTGTTTTGAATTCGCTAACGTAGTTTGCTTTCAGCTCATTCGCTCAATGTATTACTCGCTACCGCGATTGTTAAGTTGAATTCGCTAACAGAAGTACATGTACTGCTCGTGTACTGATTGATCAAGGATCGGAGTTATCTTTTGTGACGTATTCGCTTATTAAGAAGCTGGATATACCGCTAAATAAGGCAGCTGTACCATTACGAGGGATTGGTAATGTGTCAGCTGGACATTCACTTGGGTCATGCCAGATGACGCTGCATTCGCTACATAACAACGCTTCTATCACTATCCAAGCTCATGAGCTTGCTCTACTGACGGTGAACTTACCGTCATTCACGCTTACTAACAAGAAATGGTTGCATATAAATGGTCTGCAACTCGCTGATCCAGACTTTCTAACATCACGACCTGTTGACATCATTCTGGGTGCAGCACCAGCTGCACACATAATTAACGCTAAAATACGGAAGGGTAATGACAATGACATAATCGCTCAGCCAACGACGCTTGGATGGATCATCTATGAGTCTGTGGACACCGCTACTTCTAAATTGACAGCTTATGGTCACCATGTCACTGTTGATGATCAATTACAAGACTTGCTAAGCAAGTTTTGGTATCAAGAAGAACCACAGACAGAATTCGCTATACACTACAATGAAGATGAAGAAAAGTGTGAACAACACTTTGTCAATACACACTACAGACAGTCTGATGGTCGATATGTCGTTCGCTTGCCGCTTAAATCTTCTCCAAGTCAACTGGGTGACTCGCTACGAGCTGCACAATACGCTTTACTACGTCTTCGAAAACGTTTAAATAATGATCCAATCTACAAGAAGTTATACTACGACTTTTTGGAAGAATATGAAGACTTGGGACACATGAGACGTGTAAAATTAAAGGAATTACCACTAAACAGCTACATGTTGCCTCATCATGGGGTTCTAAAGGAACAGAACACTACCACCAAGCTTAGGGTGGTATTCAATGGGTCATGGAAAACAACATCTGGCGTATCAATCAACGAGATACTTCATGTGGGCCCCAAGATCCAAGTTGACATCAGTGACGTACTGATTCGCATTCGCTGTCATCGCTATCTATTCGCTACTGACGTAACTAAAATGTTTCGTCAGATTGCAGTTGACAAGGAAGATCACCATCTACAGTGCATACTCTGGTTTGACAAAGATGAAATCCCAACAGTTTTTGCACTTGCTACGGTTACTTATGGAACAACATCAGCTCCATATCTCGCTGGGAGAGCACTTTTACAATTTGCTGAAGATGAAGGAAATAAATTTCCGAAAGCTGTTGAACTGCTACCAAATACATGCTACGTTGACGACATCTATGAAGGCGCAGATGAACTCGCTGAGGCAATTCAAGTTCCTCTCGAAACTAAAAATATGTGTGCCGCAGGATGCTTTCCGCTCACAAAATGGGCAAGTAATTCAACGGAATTACTCTCCCAAGTCGCTCCAGTTGAAACCCAAGAAGATACACCACGAGAACTTGGGGATACTACAGTAAAAGTGCTCGGATTAACCTGGAATTCTACACAGGATAAATTCCAGTTTGGCTATTCGCTACCAGAAGCATCTCCAACAACTAAACGTACAATTTTATTTGAAATTGCTCGCTTGTTTGACCCGCTTGGGTTTTCGGCACCGATCATCGTACGAGCCAAGATGTTCATGCAGAAGCTAAGGCTGCAGAACTTCGACTGGGATGCTACGCTATCACCGTTGCTTCTTCAAGAATGGAATTTATTTCGAGATAAACTATATCAGATCTCGAAGATTCAGATACCTCGCTGGAATCATGTAAAAACTGGTGTATCGATTGAATTACATGGATTCTCTGACGCTTCACAACTCGCTATGGCTGCTGTTGTCTACTTAATAGTTACTGACGCTTCTGGAAGTTCCAACATTTCGCTAGTGTGTGCCAAAACACAAGTTGCACCACTGAAACCAATATCTATACCAAGAATGGAGCTCAATGCCGCTGTTTTACTCGCTCAACTGGTACTCTACGTCAAGAATGTCTTGAAACTTGAAAATGTACCAATTTTCTTGTGGACAGACTCCGCTGTATTCTTAACGTGGATACGAAACAACCCAGCTGGATGGAAAGTCTACATTCGCAACAGAGTTACCAATATTCAAGAATCGTTACCAAGTGTCATCTGGGATTTTGTTCCAGGTAAACTTAACCCAGCTGACTGCGCTTCAAGAGGTTTAACAGCAGCTAAACTAGAACAGCATTCGCTATGGTGGACGGGACCTGAGTGGCTTAGTCAATCAAAAGAAAACTGGCCATCTTTTGACATCCCTACGCAGACGGTATCACATCTTGAAGAACGTCCAGGTCTGGTTTTTACCATCTTCAAGGCACATTCACACCCACTACACACGCTACTGGATAAATTCTCTAAGTTGTCACCACTACCTCGCACGCTTAGAATCTGCCTACGTGCCATCGCTAAATTTAAAAAAGTGCCACAGTCCACACTGGCCACACCACTCTCTACAGTTGACCTGGAACTCGCTAAGACTTTGCTGGTAAAGTATACACAAAGTCAGTACTATTCGCAAGAGCTGAATCTACTGAAAGATGGTGATTCTCTACAACGAAATCATCGTCTCGCTAAGTTGATTCCCTACGTCGACTACAATGGAGTACTCAGAGTCGGCGGTCGCTTGAAGAACTCGCTATTTGATGATGATAAAAAAAATCCAGCTATTTTACCAAGATCATCACGCTTAAGTACGCTACTAATAGAACATTCGCATCAGAAAACATTCCACGGGGGAACTCAATTGACTCTCGCTGATCTACGGAGATCTGTCTGGATAGAAGGTGAGCGTGTTCCAGTCAGGTCTCACATTCTTCGCTGCGTCGTGTGCACAAGACATAGAGGTGTTCGTGCACAACAATTAATGGGACAATTGCCATCCGCTCGTGTAAGACCATCTAAAGCATTCTTACACACTGGAATAGACTACGCTGGGCCAGTAACACTGAAGACATTTCAAGGTCAAGGTGCGAAAACTTATAAAGGTTGGATCGCTGAATTTGTATGTCTCGCTACGTCCGCTACACATATTGAAATTGTCACCGATTACTCTACTGACGCTTTCGTCGCAGCATTTCGAAGATTTACTAGTCGGAGAGGCGCCTGCAGTACCCTATACTCGGACTGTGGTACAAATTTTGTAGGAGCAGACGCCACGCTAAGAAAAGAATTCGCAGCAGGATCGAGACAGCTAAAGGAACTTCGGTAATTACTCGCTACTGATAGCACAGACTGAAAGTTCAACCCCCCAAGCGCTTCTCATTTTGGTGGCAAATGAGAAGCAGCCGTCAAGTCAATCAAGTTCCATCTTATTCGAACTATTGGTGAATAGCTATTGACTTACGACCAACTCGCTACAGTGTTAACACAGATTGAAGCTGTGCTAAATTCAAGACCGATCGCTCCGCTATCTGAAGATTCTGCAGATTTAAACGCTTTGACTCCCGGACACTTTCTCATTGGTGAACCGCTAATCGCTGAACTTGGACCTTCGCTACTGGAGAACAATACCGCGTTTTTAATTATTAAAAACCATACCAAATCCGGCTCGAAGGACCAAAATGTTAAGTAAGCGAATATCACTAGAGAATCTGGTTTAGGCGTGAGGTTTTAAACAATTAAAAATTACACCAGAATAAATCAAGAATTAATTATAGATTTATTTACACTTTTTGAAAATAATTATTGACAGAGAATTCAAACCAAAAGTATACGTGAAAGCGAATGCAACTACACTGAAACGAATCACGTATAAAACGACACGTGGTCGATAGCGATTACTTCACGGAAATTCATTATCCGCGAATGACAAATTATTTATACTCAATAAATAGCAGCCTTGATTTACTGATTAAATATTGAATACAAATCAGCACAAGATTTAGTATAAGAACACAAGAATAGTTTTATAATTGCAAAGCGGTTTTAGAACGCGAGGTGAACTGTACTAGAGCACGTTGAAGAATAGAATGATAAAACGATGGCGTCTTCCTTCGTTCCCGCTTGGAGGTGATGATGACAGCATGGCTGTCCCAACGAATTTTCCCATTGGCTTAAAAGCGCGCCAACACGAAGCAGTTAGTAGCTGATTTTTTTTATTGGCAGCCGAGCACGCCGTTATGAGACGAATTTCCTGATTGGTCGGCTAATATAATACGAATTATTTTATTGGCCGGCTAGTAGCAGGTTCTCATGCAGTTTTAACACGGTCATGAGTAATAAATTGTAAGTGTCGGGCTCATATAGCGAGTGACCCGGCACTATTTCGACCTTGAAGTCAGTAGCGAGTTCGGCAACTCCCGGAATAGCGAAAATGCACGAAGGATTTGAAATTAATCGAGCTCCAGACTGAACATTATCAATTATATTATTTAAATTAATTGACATATTATTTAAACTATTTATTCACCCCAGCCATCAATCAAATAATTTATTTATCATTATTTGTATTATTTACATTGATTAATTTATGTTATTTGCACTGTTTTTAACTTCCCGCTGAGAAAATCGACGATTTTCAACAAATTTGGGAAGATATTGGTTTTACCCCAATTTTCAAAACCCGGGTTTTCATCGTATGTCGACATTTGAAGGCGCTAGGATGCTATTCTAACATTTTCAGAGCGATGTCTGTATGTAAGTGTGTGTGTGTGTGTGTGGATGTAAACCTCTCTTATCTTTTTGATGAAAGACATCTTCTGAACTTAGATTTTCAAAAAAAAATTAGACCATTTAGTCAAATAAACTCTGAGATATTTAAGAAATACGAAAAAAAAAATTTTTTTTTTCGTTTTTTTTGGATATTGTGAAAACTGTTGGATTGATCAATTCCAAAATCTAATCAGCTCTAGAACTCGATAAAATCTTTCGATTGCCACCAAGAACGTCTCAATCAGGTAATCCGTTCAAAAGATATCGTCGATGAAAGAAACAGTAACTAGAAATTGTCCCAATACATATATTGGGCCCCAATTGGGAATCGCTGTGGCATGCCCAGTCAGAATCCGATCGGGAACTTGTTGGGATATCCCAACGCAAAAATCACCTATCCAGCATCAGTTTTTCCTAAGTGGGACCCAATTGGGAACTCGTTGGGATAGCCCAATGCAAAAATAAATAACTCTAACTGGTTTTGCCACATCGGAACCCAATTGGGAACTCGTTGGGATAGCCCAATGCATAAATAAATAACTTTGACTGGTTATGCCACATCGGGACCCAATTGTGAACTTATTGGGATATTGTGACGAGGCGATATTGGAGCCTCGGTCTTTTCTTGAAACCCGGTAACGAAAATATTAACTAACCGACGTCGCGACAACCAAGAGGCATTAATGCTCGTACGACTCCTGGTCGTGCGAGCCCTGCGCAGTTCCCCATCACTTGGTGGTGGGCGAAACCTGCTGAAATTCCCTGGAGGCGCAATGCTCCACCTCAGAAGACCCTAAGTCGACCCACTGGAACAGACTTTGGTCCAGTGCTCTGCAGTCCACCTTGCAGAGACATGCGCGGCTGGCTCGTTCATTCAAACGAGGCCAGTTTAGCTTATGTGGCGCCATCTCTGAGGGGGAAAACTCAACGTTTGACATTCGATCTTTATTCGAGCGACTGAGTGTGGTTTCGCTCCATTGTTGCAGCTACAAAAGCACGGATGGGCCCTAGAAATTCCCTAGACACTCTGAGGTTGGTCAACCATAAAATAAAAGCACTAGAGGACCTTTTTGGAGGGAAGACACTCTTGGTTGACGCGTCACGCAGTACACTTGTGTTTTCTTAATTACTGCTAAATTTGTCCAATCAGTTATTTATTTTGTCTTTGTCTTATTAAATTATAAAGTGAGAGTTATAAAGTTGTCTTGTCGCTCAATGCGCGTGGCTTATTAAATAGCAATTTTTTAATAAAAACTCATTGATATTAATCTATAAAAACGTGTTATAAATTACGAAGCCGTCCTACCCATTAGTGAATTAAGATTAAGATTAAGTTCTACGCTGTATATCCCGTAGACGACGCCGACACCTTGCTGCACGGACTTGAGACCAGTCCGCAACACTAAGTAAGTCTACCTTAATTCACTGCTCAAGGAACTCGTTCTACTCGTCCTGGGTAAGCCAATTCGACTACCCGGGTCAATCGGTACTGAAAGTTAGACAATCGTGACACAGAAAGATACACGCTACGTAGAAAATAGCGTGTGTCGCGATTAGATAATAAACTGGTACCTGTCCTCGTGGTCATCTACCTCGAGGAGGAGGCACCACGTTTTAATATCCCAACGCAAAAATCACCTACCCAGCATCAGTTTTTCCTAATTGGGACCTGATTGAGAACTCGTTGGGATATCCCAATGAAAAAATTATTATTATTTAAATAATTTTTATGATTCATATATAATCTGAAATGCTCAAAATTTGTTATTGAAAGTTTTTTTTTCAAAAATTTGATAATAAAAGAAATTTGTTTTTTAAACTCGTACAAAATATTTATGTTTAAATTAATTTTTTATTAATTTAAATTATTTATAAATAATTTCATTTCATCAAATTTATTTAATTTTCAAATCAAATTGATTTTCACTTCTTCTGAATAGGATATTCTGTTTTGTGTCCCTCCCTCTTCTCTTTTCAATTTTTAGTATAATTTTGATCGACTAAAATTTTTATCAACTATTTTTTTCTTGATTTACTTGAAGTACCCTGAGGTTTTAAATTGGTAATCCATTTGATCGTAAAATATTTTAATTTTTTTTTAATATTTTGTTTACTGGCTAAAAATTAAACAAAGTACAGAATAATAATATATTTATACAAAGAGTACGTCGATTATTCCATCACGGATTTTTCATTTCTTCAAGTTATTCTTTGGTATTATGATGAATATATTATTTACACTCACGCAATCGCATACGTGGGTCAGCGCAGTGGATAGCATCAAAGACTTTGGATCGGAAGGATGCAGGTTCGAGCCCAGCAGTCATCGGGATTTTTTCATCAGTCAAAATCATATATAATTCCTTTAAGTAACGCTTCTAACACAATAGATTACATTTCGGATCTAATTAAAATTAATTAATTTTTTTTTTTGCAATTTAATATTTTTTAACTTCCCGCTAAGAAAATCAACGATTTTCGAAAAATTCGGGAAGTTATTGTTTTCACCCCGATTTGCGAAAATCGATTTCATCAGATGTCGACGTTTTGAGGTCCTAGGAAGCTATTCTGACTATTTTCAGAATGATGTCCGAGTGTCTGTATGTCTGGGTGTGTGTGTGTGTGTGTGTGTGTGTGTGTGTGTGTGTGTGTGTGTGTGTGTGTGTGTGTGTGTGTGTGTGTGTGTGTGTGTGTGTGTGTGTGTGTGTGTGTGTGTATGTGTGTGACCGGCTTATAACTTTTTAACTACTGAACCGATTTGGCAGTTGATGTGAAGATTGAGTTTATCGAGTTTAATAGAATACAATTTTACTATAATTCTACACGGCACCGTACCCGTGAATTAATATAATTATATAGAGCGCAGTAATGAATCAAATTATTAACAATTAATAATTCACAAATATTTCGAGTATAATTTTTAAGTCACAAGTAATTTTATTACGCGACATGTAGAGTACGAGTAAGAACCAAGTAATAATGGTTAGATGCGTCGAGAGCCGAGTCTGAACGTATATTATCCTTTGCAGTCACAAATAAAATTTGATATTTATTTTAGAGATTAAGTATGACTGGATGACTGAATGATGACATCAGTCACACCAGTTGGCATTGAGTACGAATAAATAATTAAGAAATGAGTAATGAATGGAGACTGTATTAGAAAGTAAATTGTAAAATTGACATAAATTATTTGTGGCTGCAAAGTCACGTGATAGCGAGTATGCATATAGATATAGCCGGTGGTTAGTTTAACCCGCGGTCACCACAAAAATGATCACAGAGTTTATATATAAAAATAAAGATATAATTAAAAAATATAGATGATAAAAAATACATGATGAATCAGCGAGTTACAATTAGAATGATGTAATTGAATTATAATAAAAACTGGTAGCACATGGTGTTTTATAACAAGTGTTGTAGAAGAATGGCAGTTGCCGCGTAGCTGGCTATCGAGTTGAAATTCCGCGTATAAGAGAGCGCGTCGATAGCAGCACCTCTGGTATAGTAGAGCATAGGGTTATCAAGTGTTTTGGCGCGAACATTTGATATTTACGCAAGTGTTCGTGAGATATCGTGGGAGAAAGAAATGCTAAAAACGGTTTTTTTCGAAAAGAACGGGATACAATAGTATTTTCAAGCTCGAAGAGCTGGAAAATCTACTCACAACAATGTTTTCGAGGTCAAGGAGCTCAAAACAGCGGGAAGTTTTGGGGCTGGCCCGCAGGGTCAACCGATAGACAGATTTTTTTAATAGGGATCGCACGTTTGGGATTACGTAGGTCTTACCCAATTGGGAACCTATTGGGATTGCCCGATCGGGGTCCAAGTACGTTTCTGCGTTACATCCCAATATAGGGTCCCCATTGAGCAACCCAATTGGTTCCCAAGTGGGTGCACCTGAAATTTCTAGTCGGGAGAAAACGGTTTTTGCAAATATCGTCAAAACAACTTAATCAATCATTCCCAAAATTTTATCAGCTCTAGACCTCAATAAAACGCACCGATTGCCACCTCAACCGTCTTAATTGGATAATCCGTTTGAGAGATATCATCGACGAAAGAACGAAAAAAAAAATCGTTTTTTTTCGTTTTTCGTGAATATTTCGGAAACTATCAAATCGATCAATTAAAAAATCTAATCAGCTCCAGAACTCGATAAAATCATTCGATTGCTGCCAAAAACCTCTCAATCAGATAATCCGTTCGAGAGATATCGTCAACGGAATAATAAATATAAAATCAATATCTGCTTTTTTCATTGAATAACATAATAATTACTGAACAAAATTACTCAAAACTAATATGTTCTTCTTTATATAAGTCATTGAAGGTGATTGCCTAAAAATCGTCATGTTCGTTCGTATCAGGATATACTTACACGATATAGATACAACATATCAAAATTTTTTCTAAATTTTTAAACTTTAACATAAAACGTTACCCTGTTGAGCTTGAAAAGCTCATAAAAAAGGGAAACAAAGGTATCTTTGAGCTCGAAGAGCTCGAAAATGTAGTCACAACAATGTTTTAGAGATCAAGGAGCTCGAAAACAGCAGGAAGTTTTAGGGCTGGCCCGCAGGGTCAACCGATAGACAGATTTTTTTTTGTATTATCGAGTTAATTGATTTAAATTAATCAAATTTATGTGATACGCCCAGTGGTCAATAATTGAATTATTTATTATTATTTATAATTATTAAACGAATAATTATTATTTAGAAAAGAATTGATTTTATATTGTATTTAATCAAAAATTTATAATTTGAGACTTGAGTTTTGTGATGCTGAAGTGAGAGTGAGTTTAGAGTGGTCCTCGTCTCTCTCTCTCTCTCTCTCTCTCTCTCTCTCTCTCTCTCTCTTGTAAGTACATAAGCACATTATTTTTCTGCTCTGCCGTTAGAACTTGATTCTGCTGTTTTTTGCCTCCGGGCATTTTTTGTTTCAGAACTATTGCAAGCACAAAACTGCAATCTACAAGCTGTGATATAAATTTTTATTATCCGTGCCTTGTGGATTGTTTAATGATTTAATTAAATATTTTCAACATTGAAGAGGTTAGTTCTCAGTGTCTCGTGTAAAAGTGGATCGGTAACATAGAGATCATCGATCGATTTTACTAGTGACAGCATATGATAATCAGTAGACATCAGTTTGTTACACACTTTGATGGTAAGGTAGCATCATTTAGAGTGTTACCTTAGTGGTATTACCATCCTTGTTAACATCAATTTGCTGTACTGTGCTGTAGTACACTAACTTTTTGGCTAAGTTGGCATTGAATTGTTTTGAACAAATTAAATTTTGGAGTCATTGATTGTCATGAACAAATTGAATTCTTAGATAACTTTGCACGGCTTATTGACTCTGTAGTGATTGTGTTATGTCATTAGTGAGTGATATTTGTATTAAATGCAAGAGACCTGTCAAATCATCAGTAAACTGCAATATTTGTCGGCGAAGCTTTCATCCAGGTTGTGCACGGGACTACATTAAAAGTAGACCTATCTCAGATTGCTGTAGGAAGCAGTTTAATCATCTTTTGGAAAAATTAGATATAAATTCAACTACAAGTTTGAGAAGATTGAACTCTCAAAAATCCATTGGTTCAAGTACTTCTTCAGTCTCAAGCTTCAAGTCTGTGTGCTCTTCTCCGTTTGAGCGTACATCTACATCTCGTGCGTCAACCTCTCAGAAGTCGTTCCCTGAGTTTTCAGTTACACCAAGTGCTCCGCTGACTCCCAGTGCTGATTCAGTTTTTTCATCACCTGTAAATTCACCAACAATGTCAAGCTTACCTACAGATTGGTCTAAAAAATCATTGGATGATAAAATAACAGCACTTATGGAAAAATTTGTTAGTTCAGAGGTGAAAACAAATCAGAAACTTGAGGAATTGAGCAGTAAATTGAGTGATTTACAAGTTTCACAGGTGGCTACTGCTAATAAGTTGACGTCGTTAGCTGCCACTGTTCAGACTAACACGGAGTCTATCTCAAATCTCACTACAGATATTGCTCAGTTAAAGGATATGAGGAAAAATGACCTTAACTCAGTTTACGAAAGACTGTCAGACATTGAAAAAACAGCGACTATGTCATCTGCTTCTACTGAAATTTTATTAAACACTACTGAGTTAGTGATCTCAGGTGTTCCTGACTCAGTAGCAAACACATTATCACCTTCAGAAATTCCGTCTGCTGTTCTTAATGCTTTAGATTTACCGAATTTGGTCAGTGATGTTTTGAGTACTCGCAAATTTGAAAATAAAAACAAGCCTAGACAGGATAAGACTAGCAGTCATTCTTATCTTGTTGACTTGAAGTCATCTCGAGTACGTGATTTTATTATTACTTCGAAACGTAAGTCAAGAAATTTGCTGGCTAATACTGTGTTTCCGGCTTGTGTTGATCATAATTTCAAAGGTGCTATCTACGTAAATGAGTTTCTGCTGCCGGAGGTACATAAGTTGCTACTTAAAACAAAAGAGAAGGCTAAACTAAAAAACTTTAAGTATGTTTGGGTGACAAGTGGTCAGATTTATGCGAAGAAGGATGATGGCTCTGAAAAGTTTAAAGTAAATTGTTCTGTTGATCTTGCTAAACTCGATTAGCAATTAATTAATTCAATTAATAACTTAACTGGAAAAATTACTTCATCATTAAATGTACTTAGCTTAAATATAAATAGCCTTGTTGGTCATACTGCTCAATTACTTAATTTGATTTATGATACTAAACCCGACAGTATTATCCTTGTTGAGACTTGGTTTTAACCTTCTCACGATAACAGTATTTTCTCACTGAATGGCTACAATTTTGTTCGAAGAGATCGAATTTTAAGAAATACAGATACTGGTCGTTACATCCAGGGAGGTGGAGTGGCCTGTCTTGTCCATGAGTCTTTAAAAGTCAAGGTTTTACATATTTCTACTTCTGATCATTTGAACCAGCCAGAGTATTTGATAGCTGATGTCACCCTATTTTCTGGATCTCACCTTTTATTATCCTGCATTTATAGAAGACCCAAAGGACTATTCCTCAATGAATTTTATGATATCTATTCAAAACTTGCTCCAAATTTTAATAATATCATTATAGCTGGTGATTTAAATTGTAATTTATTGGACGATAGCTGCACGGCAAGACACTTGAAATGCTTCATTTTAGAATCCTCATTGTTCTGTGTGCCTTATGGTGCTACTTTACATAAAAATAATCATGATTCTTGGTTGGATGTCATTTTGCTGGACAGTGATAGTAAATTAGTTTCCTTTTCTAAATCAGATTCTCCGTTCATTGATGGCCATGATTATTTATTTTGCGAGTACAAGTTAAATTGCTCAAAACCAGCACCGAAGAAAATTACTTATAGAAATTTGAGACATTGCGATCATCAAGTCCTCTCAAGTACTTTGATAAATTCTCTAAAAATTGATAATACTGTTTTTGAAAATTCAGATCCAAATGAATTACTGACTTTCTTCAAATCTAATGTCCTATCTTCCCTGGATTTGTTTGCACCAGAAATTACTAAAAAGATTGTCCGACATAGAAATCCCTGGTTTACAAAGGAATTGAAAGTAAAGTGCAAAGAACGTGACGAGATTTATAAGAAGGCTAGAAGATATCGGGATCCAAATCTGCTTGCTCTTTTTAGAATTAAAAGAAAAAATCTCAAAGCTGAGTTGAATCATGCTCGTGAAGAATACTTGAAAACTACTCTTGCAAATCTTTCATATGGTTCATCTATTTGGAGTAAGCTCAAACATCTTGGATTAATTAAGTCAAATCCTTCATCTCCGTTAAACTTCTTTGATGCTCTTGAACTGAATGAATATTACGCAAACATAGTGAGAAAACACCCACCTTGCAGTAAAAATTTTGTTGATTTGTTGCCCTTGAATTATTCAAGACAAGTTGAGTGTTCATTTAAGTGGATCAAGATTGGCATCGTTGATGTCACTAAGGCATTGCATATTACTCTCTCAAAGTCTAAAGGGAAAAGTCCCGATGGACTGGATTTAATATGGCTGCGAGATCACCTACCACAAGTCTCATTATTTCTTACTGCCTTATTCAATAGATCTCTCGATACTGGGATTTTTCCTGACATTTGGAAAGATATCTTCATAATCCCTCTGAACAAAATTTCACCGCCTAGATCTCCATCTGATACCCGTCCTGTAGCAAATTTATCACACCTCGCCAAAGTTTTCGAAAGAATCATTGCCAATCAAGTTATAACCTATCTGGAAAATAATGAACTACTGGATCCTTTTCAATCTGGGTTTAGGAAGCACCACAGCACACAGTCAGCATTATTGAGGCTTACTGATGATATTAGACAGGCAATGGACAAGAACAAACTTACTATAATAGTCTTATTTGATCTGAGAAAGGCTTTTGACTATGTTGATCCCAAAATCATATTGACTGCGTTATTCGAGCTTGGATTTTCAGTGGAAACAATTATCTGGTTTCTCTCCTACTTATCAAATCGTTCTCAGTCAATATTGAATGATCTCGGGACTCCAATTCAGCTCCTCATAACTTCATCTGGTGTTCCACAAGGTTCTGTTCTTGGTCCAATCCTATTTCTGATTGTCATGAATTCTGTAGTCAGATGGTTAGTGTTTTGCAATCATGGTCTATTTGCTGATGACAAATATATCTACCTACACTTTTTCTTATATCAGCTCCATGAGGCAGTCAGACAGGTCAATGTTGATGCACAATCGGTTGCTAATTGGGCCAAGAAGTATGGCTTAGAGATAAACTTGTCTAAGACCAAAGCTATGATTTTGGGATCGAATAGTAAATTGAAGCAACTGAGTGATTTTGATTTACCACCGATTATCATCGATGGTGTCATAATTCCTTATGTTGATACAACCAAGTGCTTGGGGTTGCATATTAGCAAGAACCTAAGTTGGAATCATCATGTCACTCAATTAGTCAGCAAAGTGAATTCAGCTCTGCACTGTCTTAAAGTTCGAAAGAACATTTTTTCAACTGACATAAGGAAATTATTAGTATTAGCAACCATCTTACCACTTGTTGATTATTGTTCCGTCGTACTGGTAGACTCAACATCTGAAAATGATTTGAAACTTCAGCGTGCAATAAATTGCTCAATTAGATTTATTTTTAATCTTAGAAAAGATGAGCATACAACACCTTATCGACGAGAATTGGGATGGCTCTCTGTGAAATATCGTAGAATGTATTTTATGAGTTGTTACTTCTATAAACTACTTCAAGTTGGTAAACCCAAGTACCTGCGAGACTTGTTTATTGAAGAGATTGAAGTCAGACGCTCAAACAGGTTAGCTGCCATAAAACACTCTTTCTACAAATTTCCGCCTTTTGCTACGACCTTCATGAAGCGTTCATTCCAAGTGAGTGTAATACGTTTGTGGGAAGAATTACCTGAACATATCGTCAACTCATCTAGTATTGAAGTGTTCAAGAATAAGATCTTTGAATATTTGTTAAATTTGGATCATTAATGATATTATTGTAAAAGTAGACAATATCTCTGAAAATTACCCTCTGACAATTACTATAGGATTCCAAGTGTTCAAAATCACAACTTTGATCTTTTATCAGCTGTTATTACTTGATTATTTGATTTAGTTCTTTGCTGTTATTAATTGAAAAATTAATTTTATTTAACTTAGTTTATTAGCTGTTTATTAGTTGAATTGAAGAAACGCAAATTTTTCTGATTTATGTATTAGTTTATGTACTTATAAATTTTATTGTATTTGAATTTGCCATTTGGCCTGTGCCTTGGCATGAATAAATCGATCAATCAATCTCTCTCTCTCTCTCTCTCTCTCTCTCTCTCTCTCTCTCTCTCTCTCTCTCTCTACCCGCTGAAAAAATATAACATCAATCTTGAATTTCTTTTGTTTGAAAAGTTCAACACCCGGTGGAAAAATTATTACTGAGCTAAATTGTTTAAGGCAGTATAGCTAATTATTATTGTTAATTTATGTTTATATTGGACTATTGTCCATAATTTTGGATTATTATTATTGTTATATTAAACTTGTGAAAACCAACAGCTGTCCGGTTAATTTGATATTTATTTTTCTGGATCTTTTCCTATTGGTTGAATTCTATTTACTTATTCTTACTCATTATTTCTACAATTTATTGCTATTATTTGCGGCATATTTATTATTAATGATTTCATTTGATCGTTTTATCGGCTTTGTCAGTCGGTTGCTCGCTCGGATCTTCCCTTGCAAATTTTCCCCCTGTATAGCAATTTTCTGTCCCTTTGTAAAAACGGGCTGGCACCCTTGTGCACTAACTCAGCGTGAAGAGCTAGTTCAGGCACAGTTATTACTTATTTTGCAATTATTTTTATCATTTCTGGACATCTTTAAATATTTATTTAAGGTAAGGGGCCCAGTTTCTAACCTTTTAAGCGTGTAGGTTGAGGTTATACTATGATTGTTAATATAAGACTTAACTTAATGAGAAAACAAAAATTTTATCGACTATTTTAGGATTTGTCAAATAAAGACATGTGCGTAAAATAATTATTTGAAATGAATTAATAATTTTGTTGTACTAATAATTAAATAAAGACATGCCAGGACTAATTGGTGGTTAGGATGTTTGAAAAATCCACATATTTAAAAATATAAAAATATTTTTATTTGTCACCGCACATAATATCACTGGGTTACAAAATTAAATCGTTGATTTAATTTAATAATACTGTTAATTGTTTGAGCTCATGAATACGTAATTAATTGAATGCAAATTGTAGAATTGAGCTCGAGTAAATAAATGAATTAAAATAATTGAGTTGAGTCTAATCGAACACTGAGTTGATCGCAAAGATGTCATGATAATAAGTAACATGAAAACAGAGGTGACCGAGCGAATTGAATAAATGAACACTTAATGATTATTTTTCAGTAGCACTAAATGCATAAATATTTGAGTTCATTGAATTTAAATATTATTGATCACTTAATTGAATTGAATTGTATGAGCTCGTCATAAATTACACTGAATTGAATTTATTTGTTGAACATGTGGTAGCATGATTGCAGAGGCTACCGAGCGAGAATTAACTTTTATATCAAGTAAAATATTGAGCATGATGATAATTAATTAATTATGATATTGAGTCTTTTAATTATATGAGCACTGGTAATAATTATTTGTTTAATAAAAAAGGCACCCGTGATGTCTCCCGTTTGAATAACCTCTTGAGAAACGTGGTCGTCGATCACTTGAATTCTTGAGTTTTTATATATTTTATTTATGAGTTCTGGTGCCCAAACTTATAAAAATAATTATATTTTTATGGAGCTAGATGATCACTGAATGTTTTTAATTAATTACTTTAATTTATTTACTCGTGATGAGCGCAAAAAGATAAGATTAAATATAACACGTGTTATTACTGAATGTATTATAACGTTCCTTACTATTCGTCACAACCCACGGCGGAGTGTGGGGTGTGCAGAATAGCCGTTATGGCCCACCGATGGTGAAACTGAAAATAAAATAATAAACAAAACCAAAAAAAATCCTTTGGAGATGCTCACGATCCCAATAGATACACAGCTCTTCTCAGGCTGGGTTAGACAACCGAATTGGGCGCCAGTTCGTGTACCCCACGAACAAAAGAACAAATTAACAATAAATAAAAAATGAAATGAAAATGGAATAATAAAATAAACAGAAAGCAGTTTCAGGTATTGGAAAAGGAAAGCAAGAAAGAGATAGTTTGCAATAAATAGATAATCGAATTTAAATAAATCCCGGGTTGGTAGCCATTTACCCGATATATTTAATTTAATAAAGAAATTTGTTTCGACGGATATTAACAATAATAAAAAATATAAATAATAATATTTCACTTCACAATATAAATTGTTGACCCACGGTCAAAGTAACGCAAAACTAATAAAACAATATTCGGCTTGCTATCACACGCACGTGATAGCAAAAAAATAAATAATTATAGATACTAAGTATGACGCGCACACATACAATTTTCTCAAATATTAATTATATAATACGCAAAAATAATAATAACAATTTAATTACGTATAACTATTTATTACCAAAAATAATGGTTAATAACTGATAAATAGTTATACCAAATAATCACCAAGTGTTCAAAATAATAATCATGTACCTGTGAATAATCACAACTAATACTTAATTATTCACCGCAAATTTAATATCCAAAAACCACTGGTGATATTTAAATACTTGTAAAATAATTTCCAAATGGTGAATTCTGATCACAACAAAAATACAAATGGGTATATATTTACCGCAAATAATAAATAATATAAATTATAATTACCAAAAATAATATTTTCGCATTAAATCAGCGTATTTCCAATAATACTTAATTATTCGTAAACATATACCGCAGTTAAAAAAAATACGTCCCAATAACAGTACAATAATAAATAAAATGACGTAAATGTTAATAATTAATTACCGGCAAAACATATGAGCGGTCACCCATAATTATTAACCAATAATAAACAATAATTGTAAATAGCAGTAATTATTTACCGTCAATCTTATACACGGTCACCACTAATTACCATCCAATATAAGATACTACTTGAAAATATCAATAATCATTTACCGTTAATCCACTCAAACGGCCGCCAATAATTATTAAAAATGTAAAATAATACTAGTAAATATTAATAATTATTTACCGTCAATCGCATACACGGTCACCAATAATTATTAATAGAAAAATCATAAATTTAACTTCCACGTTTTGGATTCAAGCTTTGTCGCCGGGACAAATAAGCACGCAACTATATATATATATATATATATATATATATATATATATATATATATATATATATTGAAAGCTTTCTCTCTCTCTCACACGTGAGATATACCCAAATGGCCACCAACGCGGGACAAATTACACGCCAATGTACGAGAATCAAAGGTACTTACAGTCGTCGTTGTAGTACAACACTCTGATGGGCTCCATTGGTCTGATTAATTGATATATTTTGCCAATCAATGTCCCAAAAATTCAATAATAAATGGAGTGTCTCAAGCACTGTATCAATAGCCAATACAACTTGTAACGTTTAATGATTCCAAATGGCATCTCAATATAGAAATTTGGCAATAGCAGCAACACACCTTGCTCTCACAAGAGATTATCCACGTCTGGCCATGGCAGCACGTGAGTCCCATGCCGGCACCTCGGCCGGCGCCATCTTATAATGGTTTCTCCTTTCAACCAATGGAGCACTATCTCTGTCGCATGTTAATTCACTCATCGACATCAACATGATGCAAAGACTTGTTTGGCATGTAATTTGTCCACTCCCGACATTAAATGACCACTTTTCCCCAGAACATGATTAATAATGTAATTTTATACCTCAATATCCCATTAGTTTATTTATAATACCCGTAAATTTATTTAAAATAAATAAATTCACCGAGGCCAACTGTTGCGTTGCCGCGCATGCGCCAACCAACCAAAATAATAATAATAATAATCATATAATTGAAATAAATAATAAACAATTAATTATCCCGGCGGCTGTAAAATCCATCCATTAGTAAATAAAATTCAGTAATTTTTACTGGTTTGGCCGCAATTTTTGCCTAGATAGTTGAACAAATAATAGACACACAGTAAATGAAATAAAATAATACATAGAATAATAATAATAGTATAATAATAATAATAATAATGAGTGAGACGTGCTGAGCAGCGTGTGCTGCCATCTGTTTCCCTTCTCCGACCTAATGCGAAGATGCCGCGATATTCAAATATCGTGACAGTATATATAACGAAAGATGATGGCCTGCTGGAAGTGCAACTACATTTGAATTCAAATGATGTTCTTATTATGCAACAAATTTAAATTGAGGTTATAAAAATTGACTTTCAGAGACCCAGTTTCTGACCGTCAGAATTCTTCAGGTCGCAGTTTCTGACCCTCATATTGAACCTTGATTATCAAGTACTTACTAAGTTTGAATAAACTAAAATTATTGTTTAGATAAATAAATTCAATATTTTTCACAATATTGGATTAATATCCGATTCATTCATGCTATCTTAGATTTGTAAAAGAGACTCTCAGGGTCTTTTCTGGGCACTCCCATATTTTGGGGACGCCCAATAAACAAATATCCATATAATTCACATATAGTCATTCCTTCACTGAGCGATCCACACCCTTTATAACATCCTATTGAATTTCTAGAGACGCTGAGCTAGGCACGGTAAGATCGGTTACGCAGTAAAAACATTAAGGTGTAAGCTCACACGTAACAGAAATTTTGGCGCCCAACGTAGTTTTCGCCCAGCGAAGTGAGGTGAGTGAAGTGAATTTTCGGGAATTTTAGTGGTGAGTGCCCAGTCAACGCGACAGGAAACTGTAAGACAGATTCTAAATCTTTTCCCGATAAATAAATTAGTGAACGGTGTCATGAGATAGCAAGGAAAGTGCACACATTGAAGATAATACATGGAAAAATAAGTGAATTGAATTGTGAAATATTGAAGAAAAGTTAATTGAATTGAGAAATATTGAAGAATTATTGAATTATACTGTGAAATATTGAAGATTTATGGATAAATATTGAATTGAAATGAAAATATGGAAAAATAAGTGAATTGAAATGAGAAATATTGAAGAATTATTGAATTATACTGTGAAATATTGAAGATTTATAGATAAATATTGAATTGAAATGAAAATATGGAAAAATTAGTGAATTGAAATGAGAAATATTGAAGAATTATTGAATGATACTGTGAAATATTGAAGATTTATGAATGAATATTGAATTGAAATGGAAATATGGAAAAATAAGTGAATTGAATTGTGAATTACTGAAGATTATTGAATTAAATTGTGAATTATTGAAGAATACTGAAGATTATTGAATTGAATTGTGAATTACTGAAGATTATCGAATTGAATTGTGAATTATTGAAGAATACTGAAGATTATTGAATTGAATTGTGAATCACTGAAGATTATTGAATTAAATTGTGAATTATTGAAGAATACTGAAGATTATTGAATTGAATTGTGAATTATCGAAGAATATTGAATTGAATTGTGAATTATCGAAGAAATACTGAAGAATATTGAATTGAATTGTGAAATACTGAGAAATATTGAAGATTCGTAAAGAGTTATTTAATTGAGTGCCAAATATTAGAGATTACTGAGAAATTGCCGAATGAACTGTAAAATCCTCTGAATTAGTGAAGCCGGTTTGAGTGTGAAATTATATGTCAAAGTTGCCCCGCTAGTGATAAGTGAGAAAAATAGACAAGTGAGTGAAAAAGAAAAAAAAAGAAAAGATAAATAAAAAGTGAAATAAGTGATAAAAGCAAAGTGTACGAAAAAAAAAGAAGAGGAAAATAGTGATCTGTAGTGCCGCTAAGAGAAGAAGCCGTTGCAAGGAATCGGATACAACACCAGTCTGAGAGGAAATCAAGTCAACAGACAGGGATGCTGATAGCAGTAGCATTATTCATCGTGGTGTCTATGTAAGTAGTGAAAATTGAGTCCTTTAACGATAGTAGTAATTCGGATCGACGGGAGTATTGGACTAACTGGAGGTTAGACAATCCAAGTGACTCCCCGTCGTACTCTATAAGTTCGAAAGAATCGGTCGAAGATTGTTCGTACGAGACCGACATAAAAAATATCGGGGAATTAGTAGACATTTTTGAAAAAAATCGGGAGAAAACTAACGGTAATTCAAATTGCCCTGGTGCGGCTTCAGGCGCAAAAGCGGTAAAAACTATGGCGGAGACTGAAGAGGTTCAATTGAAAAAAATAATATCGTTAATGCGGCATATACCGGTTTTTACGGGAGAGGGTGACGTGAAATCATTCATTGACGCTATCGAGTACAGTGCGACGAGGTTAAAGGTTGATGATGATCCGGTATTTATTTTTGAATTGTCAACGCGATTCGGGGGACTGGCTTTAAGCATTATGCGTACATTTTTTAGGAAGGCAGAGTCTGTCAACCAAGTAATAGAGAAACTGCGTCCAAATTTTGGTCGAACGGAAACATTCCATGCGGTAATACATCGGCTGGCGGGAATGATTCAAGAGGATAATGAAAGTGTAACAAAATTTGGTGCGCGTCTAGAGGGTATAAAAGCGGAAGCGGAGAATAAAATAAGCAGGAGTGGGTTAACAGCAGAACAGAAGGATTATCGGGCAAAGGATTTGGAGGCGACAGTGCTGGAAACCTTTATTAATGGACTCTACGAAAAATTATCGTTTGCAGTCTCAAATAAAGAACCCAGAACTTTAGCAGACGCAATAAAGATCGCAATGGAGGCGGAGATACAATACGAGAGGACGAAAGCAGCGGAAAGAGCGAGAGAAGGAAAACTTAGGTTCAAGGAGCGGGAGTATGCAAGGATAAGACAGCTAACGCTTGAAGAAGAGGTGAAAGAAGAAGGTAAATAAGAAGGCACAGAATATGTTCATAAACCAAAACCCAGCGCGGAATTAACGTATACAATTACGAATGAGAAGATTGCGGACAATGGAGACAAGCGAAGTTGTTTCACATGCGGGCAAGTTGGGCATTTGGCAGGAAATTGCCCAATTCCAATACAAAGCAAACGAAATTCTTGGGTACCAATGAATCAGTAGGAATTCCGAGGAAGAGTTCCACAGCAACAGGAGTGGTACTATGTGCAAAACGATAGATACAGTGGAAATGAGATATATGGACAGAATGGCAACAATTATAATGGGTATCGGAATGGAAATAATTATGGAAATCAATGGGGAAATTATGGAAATAATGGTTACTACGGCAGATGCAGAGGTCAAGAATTTCAAGGCAATCTCAACAGGCGGTACAATAATTATGGTAACTCAGGTGCAATGGTGACGAACGCGTTCGAAACGCAGCGGCTTATGAACAGTTTGCCTGGTAATTACGATAATAGATGGGACGGATCACGTGGAGCTAATCAGCAGAACCGGGGGAATCAGATGTCCAACAGGGGTCCAAACGCACGGCCTTTGAACTAGAAAGGGCCCGGGCGATAACACGCTCCGTCGAAACGGCCAACTCAGAAGAAACGGATAAGGAGCGGGTAAATGAAGAAAAAGAAGTAAAGTCTGTTAAATTAGTGGGTGCTACACATATATATGTAAAACTGAGAGCCGATAAAGTACTTGGAGGTACAGGTATGTTCCTCATTGACACGGGCGCAGAAATAAATTTAATACGACGAGACTCACTGGAATTAAGAACAAAAATTGACAGTACAAGAAGAACGCTGATAAAAGGTATAACATCTGATACTATAACTACGATAGGTCAAGTTGAACTAGAGATAGAAGGTCAATGGGTACTGTTTGATTTCGTGGGAGAGGAATTTAACATAAAAGAAGATGGTATATTGGGCGAGCCGTTCTTTTCAGCACAAAATTCGCAAATTGATTTTGGTAATAAAACTGTTTCAATTAATAATAAGAAATATTACTTTTTGGAGGATATTATAAAAATTCCGAGAAGGTGTGTAAAAATGATAAAGGTAAGAGTTATGAATAACGTTTCGGAAGGATATATTCCACGGTGTGATTTTGCACCAGGAATATATTTAGGAGAAGCTATTGTATCAGTCCACCAAGGCACAGCACAAATGTATGCATTTAACACCACGGAAAAAGAACATGATTTCGTGATACCATATGTCGAAGCTGAATTTTTTG
This sequence comes from Microplitis mediator, assembly GCF_029852145.1. Classification (NCBI taxonomy): domain Eukaryota; kingdom Metazoa; phylum Arthropoda; class Insecta; order Hymenoptera; family Braconidae; genus Microplitis; species Microplitis mediator. Next base: position 11,749,108 of record NC_079971.1, read on the forward strand.
AAGAAATAACAGCTGAGGCAGAGATACGATTTACTGAGAAAACGGAACAAGAATGTAAAGCGGAACGAGCAGAGCGGGTATTAAATTTGATAACAGTGACACACTTGGATGAAGAAGAATTGAATACAGTGCGACAGAACATCGAGTACGAGCCAAGAGTTTACATATTACCAGGTGAATGACTGGAGGCAGCAAATGTTCCACCTCATCGAATAAGAACAAAGGACGATAACCCAATTGATATCAAACAGTATTGCATGCCGCACCATTTGAAGGACGTACTAAAAGATCGAATTCAAGGAATGATTGATGCGGATATAATTGAACCATCGGATTTTGCGTACAGTTCACCCGTATGGAGCGTTCCCAAGAAACCAAAAGCTGATGGAACTAAAGATTGGAGGTTGGTAATCGATTTTCGAAGGTTAATCGATAAAACAATATCAAACTCGTATCCGTTACCAGATATCCGGGATATTTTAGATCAAATTGGTGATGCTGTATATTTTTCTGTGTTTGATCTCGATTCGGGATTTTATCAGATACCATTGGCAGAACAAGATCGACATAAAACGGCATTTTCAGTCCCGATAGGACATTATCAGTTCAAGAGGATGGCGATGGGTTTGAAAGGTGGTTCACCGACGTTTCAAAGTACGATGGAAAACGTATTGTCCGGGTTACAAGGTGTAATATTATTTATTTATGTCGATGACGCAGAAATATATGCAAGAACATTGTCAAAAATACTTGCAATTTGTTGATAGACTTCAAAAAGTGGGATTAAAATTAAAACCGGCAAAGTGCGAATTTTTGCGGCGGGAAGTTGCGTATTTGGGACACATAATCAGTTCGGTGGGAGTAAAACCGAATCCGGTGAAAGTGGAAGCGGTCGAAATGTTTAAGAGACCAACGGACGAAAAGAAAATGCGAGAATTTCCTGGACTTGCAGGATATTATACAAGATTCATCCGGAATTTAGCAGGTAAAGCGAAGCCTTTGACTGATTTATTGAAAAAAGACGCTATTTTTACATGGGGTGAATCTCAAGAAAAGTCATTTAAAATACTGAAAGAAGAATTATGTGGAGATGTAATGTTGCAGTATCCGAACTTTGAATTACCGTTCATTGTCGCTACAGATGCCTCAGACTTTGCATTGGGCGCAGTATTAACCCAAGGGAAACTTGGAGAAGATAGAGCGATAAGTTATGCTTCTCGAGCTTTGTCAAAGACAGAAAAAAATTACACAGTGACCAAGAAAGAATTGTTGGCTATTATGTATGCTGTTGACACGTTCAGACCATATATTTTTGGTAAGAAATTTACATTAGTTACCGACCATCAATCGTTGCAGTGGCTCAAGTCTACAAGAGCCCCGGAGAGCACATTCGACGATGGATAAATCGATTAGAAGAATATGAATATGAAGTTATCCATCGACCAGGTAAGAATATTCACAAATGCAGATGCTTTATCACGAAACCCGGTGAGAAACGAAAACGGGGAATTATTAGCAATGGTGGAAGTAAATTTTGGTAAAAGAGCAAGAGAGAAAATATCAGCAACACACTCATCAGCTGATGGAAGAGGTCGTAGAGAAAAGGTCAAAAATTTAAAGAAGAAATTAAGAAGAACGGACGATCATCAATATAATACATCATCGTGAGAATCTGACATCGAAATGAGGACTGACAATGATACGAGAAGAAATTATAAGCCGAATCCAGCTGTGATTACTCCAAATCCGGGCCTGTCGGGTATTCAACAACAAAAAGAAGTGCGACGAAGGGGACGTCCAAGAGGAAGTAAGTCGTGACCCAAGAAGGTGGTACGGATTCCCCTCAGTGACAGCGAGTCAGCACGGGGAATGGCAAGTGATGGAAGTGGAGAGTATTACGTGCCGTCCGGATCAGCGTCAGAACCTGGAGCGGAACCACAATTGGCCAGTAGTCGTCCACAACGGAGTAAAAATAAAGCAAAAATGGAAGGGAAGATGCAACAAGCAGAAAAAGATGAAGAAGTGGAACAGGAAACCAAGAGACAACAACCAGCAGACGAAGGCAGGGTAGCAGCGAAAGGAAAAATCAAGACACCACCAGCTGTTAAAGAAAAAGTGAAAAAGAAAATGAGGGACGAAGTGATTGAAGTGCGAATACCCAGGTTGACACAACACGAGCTGGAGCCGAATACGGACGTACCAATGGAACAAGAGGATACGGGATACGAGTATCAACAAAACTACGATGAAAAAGATGATAAGAATAGTAACGAACCATGGCGATTCCTGTTATCGGAAAATTTTAAAGCAAGAAGTACTTGTGTTAATGACTCCACGGATTTAGAGTCAGATTCGGGAGACTCATTAATGGAATGGGATGTTCCGAATGATTACTGTACAAACCCGGAAGAAAAATTAAAATTAAAACATTCAAGACAGCATGTCACCGATGTTAACGACAATTTTGCTTTCTTTGTACCAGCCAACGGGGATGTGAATTCAGATTTAACGGACGTGCTACTCGAGATGAAGTGGATAAATATGGCAAATTTACAAGGAACTCAGCTGGAAAAAGGTGATATTTTGATAATAAATAAGCGGAAAAGACACGGATTGGGGTTGGTCTACTCAGTCGATGCTAGCGGTCGTACATCGGAAAAAATAATAGATATGATTATGGAGTCTTTGGGGATACTGATAAAACGACAAGAGTATAAGACTTTGAGAGTTCTGACGGGAGGTGATCATTTAAATAAAGCGCTGCAAGATTACTACATTGGGAAGTTACATGAGATTGTAAAGGAACAGAATATAGAAGTAACGGTGTGTGGTGGAAAACTGGAGGTACCCAAGGCTATTAACAGAAGATCATTGATGAGAGAGCATCATACGTCCGCTGTTGGAGGACACAAAGGGATGACAAAGACATACCGCCGAATAAGAACTCGATTTTATTGGAGAACGATGCAGCAAGATGTGAGAAATTTTGTGAAAAATTGTTTTATTTGCCAGCAACGAAAGTTAGTACGCGTGAAGCCTAAGAAGCCGATGATGATTACTGATACACCGGACACCGCATTTGAAAAAATTTCCATGGATATTTATGGGCCACGAGAAGAAACGAGGCGGGGTTACAAATGAGCAAGATCACGTCAAGTGGACCCCCCATTTTCCACTTGGTCATGAAAATTAAGTCTATGTATTTTTTTCGTATGTAGTCACTATGAAAAATTAATCCCTCAAACGATTTTTCAAAATTTTCATTTTAACAACAATTTTTTTTACAATGAAAATTTTGAGTACTTTTAATTAAAAAATAGATTCCAAAACAACCGTTGAAGATAAATTAATAAAATTTACAGGATTTATTGTCGAATATCTATATTTTATAAAAATATTAATAGCATAAAATTATTTGTTTAATATCCCATTGTTGATTAACTTTTAAGTAAACAAATGAAAATTTCATTGACTTCTCTCTCAAAAAATGAAACTTTTTTTCATGGGTTACATGCGTTTATTATTAAAGTTTAAGATCCCAAAAGAAGATTTGAGTGCTCGTGATTAGTTTAAACAATATGAATTTATTTATCACCGCGCGCCAGTCGCTGAGCGTTCTCAATACAGTGCTTGGCCGAGCGTCTCAAGCTCTACGGCAGCTTTGGTTAGTCATAATTGAAAGTAACATTTAAAAATATTATTACTAAACAAATTTCATTTTTTTTAAACAATATCATGATTAATACAATAAAATAATTTTATATTATTAAACTGAAACAGGGAAAACTAACTAATAATTAAGTTCAATTATTAGATAGATTTCCCTGACGATTGGTTAATAAATAATTAATTTATTATTAATTAGATAATAATAATTTCTAAGTTATTATTGATTAATAATTAAGTTTAGTTATATGTCACTTTTCCCTGATTATTGTTTAATGAATAATTAAAGTATCAATATTTACTTGATAATAATTTATAAATTATTATTAATTAATAATCAAGTTTAGGTATTACTTATTTTTGCCTGATTATTATTGAATAAATAATTAATTTGTTAATAATCACTCAATAATAATTTCTAAATTATTATTTATTAATAATAAACTTAATTATTAGTTTGTTTTCTCTGTTTCAGTTTAATAATAAAAAATTATTTTATTCTATTAATCATGATATTGTTAAAAAAAAATAAAATTTGTTTAGTAATAATATTTTTAAATGTTACTTTCAATTATGACTAACCAAAGCTGCAGTAGAGTTTGAGACGCTCGGCCACGCACTGTATTGGGAACGCTCAGCGACCGGCGCGCGGTGATAAATAAATTCATATTGTTTAAACTAATCACGAGCACTCAAATTTTCTTTTGGGATCTTGAACTTTAATAATAAACGCATGCAACCCATGAAAAAAAGTTTTATTTTTTGAGGGAGAAGTCAATGAAATTTCCATTTGTTTACTTAAAAGTTAATTAACAATGGGATAATAAACAATTAATTTTATGCTATTAATATTTTTATAAAATGTAGATATTCGACAATAAATCCTGTAAATTTTATTAATTTATCTTTAACGGTTGTTTTGGAATCTATTTTTTAATTAAAAGTACTCAAAATTTTCATTGTAAAAAAAATTGTTGTTAAAATGAAAATTTTGAAAAATCGTTGAGGGATTAATTTTCCTTAGTGACTACATACGAAAAAAATACATAGACTTAATTTTCATGACCAAGTGGAAAATGGGGGGTCCACTTGACGTGATCTTGCTCAAATACATTCTGACTGTGCAGGACTTGTTAACGAAATTCGGGATAGCGATTCCACTCAGACAACAAGAAGCTGAAGATGTAGCAAAGGCATTGGCAGGAAAAGTAATTTGCTTGTTTGAGGCACCAAGAGCAATCCTGACAGATCAAGGAACAAATTTTATGAGTGATATGATACAGCGTCTATGTAATTTGTTCCGAATAAGGCATTTAAATACAACGGCGTATCATTCACAGTCCAATGGGTCAATTGAGAGGAGTCACCACTCTCTTACGGAGTATTTAAAAACTTTTATAGACAAATATCGAGAATGGGATGAATGGCTCGACTTTGCGATGTTTTCGTATAATACGGGTGTGCACGAGGCGACAAATTATACTCCACATGAGCTCGTTTTTGGTAGACCCGCGCTAGTGCCATCAGAATTTTCACGAGAAGGAGCGGCGGGCGGAAGATCGTACCATGGTTACCTGGATGAGTTAGTTGACACGCTGGAAATAACTCGTAGGCTGGCGAAAGAAAACTTGGAAAGAGCGAAAAAAAGATCAAAGAAATATTACGACAGAAACGCAAAAGAAAGAATTTTCGAGGTCGGCAACTGGGTGTGGCTGCTCAAAGAACCGAGGACGGATAAAATGAAGGATCATTATGACGGCCCGTAGGAGGTAATCAGAATAATTGACAACAAAAACTTCGAGTTGATGGTAAAAGGAAAAAAACGTGTAGTTCATCAGGACAAAATAAAATTGGTGCATATTGCTTCAGAGTCTAATTCAGCAAATCCACAATTGGAGATATAATAAGATGATAAACAATATTATTATTAAAATAAAGTGCAAAAAAAAGAGAAAGGAATTACTATAGCAATAGCAATGATAGATAAAAATTACTCTGTTGACAGATAAATAAAGAAGAGAAAAGATGGAGCAAGAGAAGGCGAAACGACTGATGAATAAAGCAATAGATATGGATGGAAACAACGAGGTGACGGCAATCATAAGACGCTATGGGTTGTCATATGTACCAGAATGGAAGGAAGGATATGCGCTAATTATAAGGGCACTGCTACGAAAAAAGGAAGAGGCGGTGGAAGCTCTCATTATGCAGAATGCAAATATAAATGGACCAGATCACGCAAACTCCATAGTTCCATTATGCAGAATTTTGAAATATTCAAAAACGGAACTAGCATGGTTGCTCATAGCTCATGGTGCAAACATCAATGCGGATAATAATGACAGTGGAAATCGGCCAATACATCAACTTGTCATCGCTGTTGGACAGGAAACAGGAGGGAACAGGACAAGGTTGGCGGAAATAATGGAATATATGCTACAGAATAGAGTCGAGGTAGATGCAAGAAATCGTGAAGGAATGACAGCTGCGCACCTGGATGTACGACAAATGTATATGGGAATATTTTATTTCTTCACTGAACACGACGTGAATATGGACATCGAAGATGAAAAAGGAAGAACACCATTATTTTATGCAGTGGAATATGGACAATCGGAAAAGGTATTCGCATTATTAAAACAAGGGGCTAGAGTAAATCATAGAGATTGCTATGGAATGACACCGCTGTTCATGATATTTAAGAAAATTTTAACTCGCCGGTATGAAGGGGACAATTTATACAGTCCAGAGCACACAAGGAAGATGGAAATAACGAGAATGCTGATAAGATTTGGAGCCAATGTCAATCAGCAGACGACTAATGGGGACGTAACACCATTGCAGCTAGCTGGAGCGAGAGGATATGATGAGATTGTAACAATGCTGCTGAAAAATGGGGCGGATATTAATTCAAAAGACAAGAAAGGAAGATACGTTGTACAATACTGCAGATATGCGCGGCAAGATGATAGTTTGCCTGAAGGATACGAAAAAGAGCCGGACGAAATATGGCCAGCCACTGAGGGACATGTCAATTGGACGCATTTAATAATCAGACAGTTCCTCATAAAGAAAAGAGTTATGGGAGATATGATAAACCAGGATTTGGAGCTGGAATTATTGTACTTGAAGCAAAATGAAGAGGAGTATGAAGCAAAATGTAAAGAGGAAGTGGAAGATATGAAGGAGATTGTCTTAATACGCCAAGGAGAAAGAAAGGTGACACCTATCGACGTGTGGAAAGCATCAACGGAAAGTATGAGGCGATTTATCAGACATAAAGATTTTGTCCGAAATCTTCAACGAGGAAAGATCGGCCACTACGGATATGAAATGTTGGAAAAAGTCGTGGCAGCAAGATTCAGGGAGAAGCTTATCAAACGGGCGATTCGGGTGTTAAATAACGTGACAAGAAACAGCAAGATACCATTAGAAGATTTGCCAAAGTATGTGTTGGATGAAATCGTTAGTAATATTAATAATGAAGAATTCAACTCAACTGCAAGGAAAAGTGAAACAAAGGAAATAGTCGTTAATACGTGAATTAGAAAAAATATTTATATATATATGATAATGGAATATGATTATTGAATGTATCAATAGTTTCGTACGAAATAAAAAAAAAAAAAATAATTAACTTGAATTTCACCCTCTGATTTTTTTTTTCATCTATAGTAATAATAACGGAAATAAGTTAGAATAAAAGAGTGGGAGGAAGAATTTTAAAAATTTCACTGCATGAAAACCCGGTACCGGTAAACTATTCTTCTATTTTACTTTCTGCTGCTTTCTATTGCATGGCTTCGGATCATATAAATGATACTCTAATAAATTCTTTCTCTAGCTCGAGAATTCAATCAATAAGTAATAATAATGATCTATATTTAAAATCTTTAGTATTATTCAAGTCAAGAATATAAATTGCGAATGACTGTGCATAATTCCACCGGACATTAATAAGAATCGAGTGAGAAATAAATAAGAGAAAGAGTGTAAGTATAAAGGAAAAAATTCATCTTAAGCTAAGAATACTGAAATAAAGGGAAGTAAAAGAACTAGATTACTAAAAATTTTTTTTGAAGATAAATATAAAATTATAAGTAAGATTGCAGGAATCATAATAATAGTACTGGTAGTAACGAAGTAATACGTTAACCGCTAAATAATTAGTTACGGAATCGATGATTTTATCAACGGTGAGGCGGTCACGCAATTCAGGTATCCTTGGTTCATATGTCTCCAGATTATTGTCAGTCAGGTTCGAAGTCGTCTAAATAAATAAATAAATTTTTAAGTAATTATTTAAATAAATTGCAAAAAAAGAAGGAAGAACAAGAGAGAATCGTATTGCAAAACGATTAAATTTTATTAATAATGATAGTCAACGAATTATACGTAAGTCGGATTATTATAAACAGATTTAATATAATTATCAATTTAAAAGCGTGACACCATTTTTTTTTGGTTTTGTTGCTACTTATATTACGGCATGTGGATCGAAAAATACAGGCAGGTTATGATATTGATCATAAGAAACTTGATTATAAGAATAGATATGAAAATAATAAGACATTTTTTTATATATACATGGAGTTAAAGTTCCTACAACTTTTGTTAAAATTTTTTTTCCTTCAGGACCAATATTTCCGCCGCGATATCTTTAATTTAAAACCATCAAGTCCACTTGAGTAATAATTATATTTCTTTTTCGGCAAACGCGGGTGAGAAAAAAAATATATATAAAAAAAAAAAAAACTTTTAAATAAATTATTTCTCTTGGCTCGTAAAATGAGAAGGTTATATATATATATATATATATATATATATATATATATATATATATATATATATATATTGTAACGTAATTTTTCTTAATATACTCAATTAAACCCAATTTTTACTC